>NW_027256884.1:38859165-40059165 GCF_029215685.1 Pituophis catenifer annectens
GCTGGATGGAGTCACTGAAGCAGTCGGTGTGAGCTTAAATGGACTCCAGAGGATAGTAGAGGACAGGAAGGCCTGGAGGAACATTGTCCATGGGGTCATGATGGATCAGACACAACTTCACAACTAACAACAACAACAAAACTTCTTGTTCAGTCTTACACTGAAAATAATCTTAAAATCCTTTCACAATTTCCTTTTTAATACAATTTGTTAGTCAGAAAATATGACACCTGATTTTTTTTTATCAGCTACAAAACATTCCAGCTTTTGATAATGATTCTCCTTTTCCTCCAATGAAGCAATTTTCATGATCCTGAATCTTACAGGCCAGAATTGTCAGATCAGACAAAGAAATTTTCTCCTCTCTCCATCTTATTGACTCCATTCAAGGCTAAGTTTGTGTGTGGGATCAGGAAGACTTTGGCAATTTGAATATTATTTATATTCATTTAATCAAAGAAGGAACTTTTTCTACTAGTTATTTACTCTTGAATTTATTTTCATTATTCATGTTGCTTTCAGTGAGACAATTGTCTGATTTGTTAATAACAACTGATTTATTAACCTGTATTTTTATTTAAGTGTTTATTTTATTTACACACCTCAAACAAAAACTTGTGAGAATGGGAGGCATGGCACAGGGACAGACTGAGATATAGGCATAAGTACAAGTATAGGTGCAGGTCAAATATAGCTAAATATGTTTGCTAATAGAAAATGATCTGATATCAAATGATGGTAAAATAATCCATAATCTGGATACAGTCTCTAATCAAATAACTCGTATCCCCCAACTATTAACTAATACTCCTTAGGAAAAAAAATATTTATTTAGTTTATACCCCGTTTCCCCTAAAATAAGACATCCCCTAATAATAAGCCCAATCGGGCTTTTGAGCACACGGCAATAAGGCCAAGCACTTATTTCAGGGTTAAAAAAAAATATAAGACAGAGTCTTATTTTTGGGAAAACACAGTAGCATAGAATGTCAGGGAACTCTACAAATGCTAGACAGACACAATGCATTCCTGATGGCCTAAACTGCTAGTTCATTCTGTTCAGTGATTGCATGCCTATCCTAAGGGGGCCACAGTTTACACTAGCTAACTAGCAGACCTCAAGTTGCTGATCCTTCTAGGCTTTTCTATCGGTCTTGCCTCGCCCTGCCTGGGTTGCATTGCCTCACATTTGACAAGGTCCAGCATCAGTTTCCATTCTTTCCACACACACGAACGCAGCTAAGAAAAAAATATATAGACTGCTATGAGTAGGGATTCTGCATCCAATCCAGCAGTAAGATCACCGCTTACTCAAAGCCCTTCCAGCTGACACATCCTGTCCCAAACATAGCTCAGATTTAATTTTCCTGGGCTTCTTTCCTAGAAGCTAGTCATGGCTAGAAACATCTTCAGCAAGGAAAACAGAAAGGAAAGGGCCATATTATTTTAAAAAGCAGGTGGAAAGAAGGGTTTGTACAGCTCTAAATAGGCCTTGTAGACTGAATGCCTTTGATAAGGTAAAGGAAATACATTATTCTGTAACATCTTGTAGCAAAGCTAGGAATTATAGTATGGTCAGTTTTAACTTCCTAGGAGGAATGATTAAAAAGTCTTTGCTTAATTTTACAGTTTTAGAGGCATACCAGTGGTTCTTAAACCAGGGGACAAATTTGAGGGGAAGGGTCACAATTTGGAGAAAGAGATTGCTCAAATAAGCTTGATTTTATTATTTGTTCCTATTATGTCTGGACAAGCACTGGTCCAAGCAGAGCAACAGTTTGGTTTGACAGGATTCTGGCTATGCTCAAGTCTCAATCCTATTTTCAAAAGCTGAAATGCTTCCATGCTTTCCAGTGCCTCATTTGCATAATTACCAATTGTAAACACAAGGTTAAAGGGAGAAATGGTTGTAAACCGCTGGAACAAAACCTCGACTCATCCACATCCCAAAATCACGGCATTGCAGAGATCTGCCACTTTCCTCAAGATAGTGTTAAACAATAATTCGCCTCCAATATCTTTTCACATATTCATTTATTTTTTTTAAAATCCCTGGCTTCACTGTTGCTTGGTTTAGAAACTACTATTTCTACGAGATCTGTTTCTTTTCTTTTTCTTTTGCGGGTTGCATTTCCATCCAGATTTCCTTCCTACAAGTTGTGTATCAGCTGTTCGGTTGTCATTCTGCTTTGTAGATTGATCTTGTTGGTTTTGTTTTATTATCTCATATGTCTTTTCCATCACTTGTATATCAACTAATTGATTTGCGCACTTGTCTGTAAGTTGATAGTTCATCACATTAGAATCAAATGACACTGCTCTCAAATTTATAGACAGTCCAGCTGGGGTATCCAAAGAGTCCAAAGACAGTTTATCTACCACAGCCTCTGTAATTTGATGTTTTCCCTTTATTTCCAACTCCTTTTGCTTGTCCTGTATTATGCCTAAAGATGTTAAATTTATTTTTAAAATTTTTTGATAAAATTCTTCCGCTTTTTCGACAGTATTCAGTTGGTATCTTACTCCTTGGTATCTCAATATTAAACCAACTGGGACGTCCCACCTAAATAGAATATTCCTTTTTTTTAACTCATTCACTAGAAAACCAAATTTCTTCCTCTCCATTAACATCTTGGGCGGGAGTTCCTTAAAAATCCAAATCTTTCTTCCACGAAATTGCAAAGCAGAATCATAAGAATTCTGGACAATATTATTTCTAATTTCTTTGTTTGTAAAATAAATCACCACATCTCTAGGCAATTGCCTTTGTTTTGCCAACCAGGAGTTTATTCTATAAATTCTGTCAATCCTGCAAAACACTTCATCAGGTTGAACCTTTAAAATCCCAGCCAGAATTTCAGAGGATATCTTCCTTAAATCATCTCTGTCATCTTCCTGCAAACCTCTCAGTCTAATTGCATATTCTGTAAAATTGTATTGGATCATTGAAACTTCTCTTTCAATCCTCTGTTGTACATTTGTACATTGTACATTTTCTTCATTAACAGACTTTTGATCAGCCTCCATTTTAAGTTTGTCTTCTGAACTATTATCCTGAATGTTTACCAAATCCTTTTTAATTTTTTGGATCTTGTCATCCAAATTCTCCTCAGTTTCTTTCATTTTAGAGTTAGTATTTGCTTCCAACTGAGTCATAAAGTCTGCTAAGCCTTTAGCTACTTTTAGAATCTTTCGATCCAAAAAGCCAAACTTAGATTTCACCAATTCACCAATTTCTTTGATTTCCAACTTAAATTTTTCAAGTTGCTGATTCACAATCTCATCCCTTCTTACAATCTCCTCAAGAAGAAATTCTATTATATTAAAGTCAGGTTTCTGAGACTGGAGAGTTAAAACTTGTTGATGTAATTTATTAATGGGGGAATCCCCCCCCCACTGCCTGTTTGTCTAGTTTTATAAGTCTCAGTGCCATTTTTCCACGCAGACAAAATTTACTGGAAAAGAGAGAAAAAAAAAACTTTTTTCCAACCAAGATCAATATCAGATCCTCAAAGAGAAAAAAAAAACAGAAGTGAGAGTGAGATTTTGCCTCAGTTACAGCCAAAAATATTCATTCCGCTACTTTGTAATTGAAAACGGAAGGAGTTTCCCTTTCAGCCTCTCTTCAAGCCGCAGCAGCAATCGCCATTTTAAAAAAAAAAACTTTTTTTTCCCCTTCACTTCACTTCTTAGGCAAAATAGAATAAAAAGAATACTTGCGCTTCAGGATCAGAGGTCCAACTCATATCTTCTTTAATTAATTTATTTGACAGATTTACAGGCTTGCTTTTGCCCCCTAGCTCTGCGTGTAGCAGAGATTTCCCAGAGCCCGGAGCATCGGCTGGGGATACGGGGAGTCTCTTCCGCTCCCTCCCAAAAGTAAATAAAAAACTTTTGGGATTAGGCAGAGGACTCTACCCACCCCAGCCGGCTCTATCTCCGTTTCCTAATGGAAACGGAGTTTTTTCGAGCCGCCATTCCGCTGAAAAAGGCGGCTCTTACAGGCAGTGGGTTCGACAATCCCGAAGGAGTGTCCAGCAGGGACAAGCAGCAAACCGGAAGTCTTATACTGTTGGATTTGAACTATCTATTTTGGATTTCTTTTACCGATAAATATATTATATCTATTTTGAGTTACAAGGCAAGAGAGTCATGCTGGGGCATGCAGAAGATCTGGCTGTTACCCACTAAGATGATGGGGATTTATAATCCTGATGATAACCACAATTACAACTATATGGAATATAATTATAATGTCACTCGGGTGGTTGTTTTTACTTTTATATATACATGAGGATATTCATTATTGATGGGGGCAGAAGATGACTGAAGATTTTGAATAAACTGTTGCACCAGGATGCTATGTTACCCTATTATGGATGATGGATTTAATAATCTAGTGGAAAGACATCAAAGAAGATACTAAATGAATTATAAATTTAAAGTTATTGTCTTTTCTTTTTTTTATAAAATGGAATGTATATATAGACATATGTATATTTTAGCAGAGTGGGCAGTGGATTATATTTAGAATTGTAGTGCATGGTAATCTTGCAGGAAACTGGGTTGAAATAGGTTAGTTTAGTGATTGATTAGTTTAAGAAAAAGGATTTTTAAGTTATATATTTCGGGGAGTGGAAGAATTGGATAGAACTGAATAAATGTTAAATTTGGAGAAGGCTGCTTTGAAATGTTAAATTAATATATATAAAAGTAAAGGTTATGTTGTTGTAATAATAATAATATTTTATAAGTTTGGGGGAGGAGAAAAAGGGTAGATTGTGAAAAGCGGAGAAAAGCGGAGTTATAAGAATACTATGCTAAGGGTCAGTATTTTGAGGAGTGAGTAAGGGTATGGTAAAATATTATGTAATTAATTATGAATTAGTTTATTGTTGTGAAGAAGAAGTCACAGGGGGGGATGGGTGGTGAGGGGGGGTTAGGGAAGAAGGGAGGAAAAGGGGGAAAAACTTGTATTCGAAAAACTCTTTCAATAAAAAAAAAAAAAAAAACCTCGACTCATCATTCAGCTGTGCCAGGCCTGGCTTTGGTTTCCTCATTCCCATTTTTCCTGTCTTTTTTTTTTTTTTACCTTCTGTTCCACTTAGATTGTGTATGCACATAGAAAATCCAAGCCTTGGTCACTTTTCTTCCCCACCATAATTCAGGCAAGATAGTTAGCACTTCTACTGTACCATCTTCATTTTAAATGAGTGGGAAACAATTCCCCCATGCCACCTCTGATGACCGTATGCACCAAGTGGAAGTAGGTGAAGCAGCTTGCCAACTCACTGCAAATGCTTCATTTGGAATCAAAGTGATAGCGGACAGCTTTACAGTGTATGTACTTCCTGCTTCAGCATCTGGGAAGGTTTAAAGGTTTAAATTTAACTCAGAATGAAGATTTTATGGCCACATTCATACAGCAAGAAATAGTTTTGGGAGGGTTTTTTTGCTTTTCTTCAGAAACATGCCACCTGTATGCAATAGACTTGGCTGTGATTATTTGCTAATAGATCACCGGCAAGTCTTATTTTCAGGGATCTTCTAGGATCAAGGACTTTCTGCAAGAAAAAAATAACTTCAGAAGCTATGTTAATAGCCCATCACTATCAGCCAAGACTCAGTAAGATTTTTCCTTAGTGATAGTCTCATATTTATACATTCATATTTTCTGGCTGTATGAATTATAGCAAAAATATAGTAGCTGATTATTAATATCACTATGAATAATGGAAAGCAGTTTTCAAATGATTACAAGTTCAAAGACTCCAAAAGACAATCATAGCTATCTAGGTTTAGGGAAATCCACCTTTTGTAATCCACATCCAAATGGTACTTTCAGATCTTTTGCAAAATACTTCTAGTTCTCCACTGAATGTATGAGAAGATATTTTGAGAAAGGATACAGCAAGGAATTAGCCCAGATGGCTTATACATTGAAAGATGGATCATTGTCAGAATTTTCTCTTCCTCTGTATGATTATGCCAGCTGTTGGCTTGTCCAAGCAAAGCAGAAAGGAATGCTTGGACCAAACTCATTAGTTTTTATTCACCCTCTCTCTGTGTATTTGTGTACGTATGTGCTTATCCAAAATTAATCTATTATTTTAGGGTGTCAAAGCAGTGCAAAGTCTGAAAAATCCTGACTTAGGCAATGCTAATAAAACAGAAGTTATTTTTCAGTGTGAAATAAATGCAAGGCTATATGCGTACCAATCAATCTGTATCTTGGATGATATTGCATCTGAAAATATCTCTACAGCAATACTCTAGGTATTGAGATGACTAAGAATTTACTGAAAAAGATCCTAATGAACAAGATATAAATAGGAAAACAATGTGTACCATGTTAAATGCCATCCTTTATTTCAGATAGTCAAGTACACCAGTAAATGTTATGCATGTTTCTCAAGGATTTTTTTTTTCAGTAAAGGACAGAGAGAAGTTTACTAAACTAATATGATAAATGTTATTAAACAACAGAAATGAAGGTATGGAATTCTGGAACTTTTTGTATTTACTTATATTTACCATGCTCCTTTAACTTGGTATAGACTTTCTGTCAGTGTATAAGAGTTCATGAATTGGAATAGACATGGTAACAATATTGCACTATTGCTTCTGTGCTAAAAATGCTTCTGTGTTTCTGTGCTTCTAAATTCTGGTTCTGGCTTCTGCTGCATGGGTATTGTATACATGCATCATGCTTTATATTATTGTATATAAAGAAGTTTCTTATATAAATGAATCCTGCTGAATTATTATTATTATTATTTTTGCAAAAAGTTTTATTATTTTTTTCCAAACATACAAATTACATCCTTTTGGAACAGAGCTTTGATCCGGTCATCACTTTGTTCAATTATTAACAAAATCTTTAACAAAATTTTATCTATATTATTTTGCCATAGCACTTATTTCTAAATCTTATATCGCATATTCAACTAATACCATCTTTAAAAAATTAACATATATTTACTTAATCAAAATAATTACCCTTTTATTAACCCACCTTAATTCTTAATTCAATTAATAACTCATAATACAACAATTCTTACCCTAAATCTTCACTATTAACAATAGAATTCAAACATATTTATATATCCTTATGCTCATTAAATCTTTATTCCATTATTACTTTATCAAATTTAAATCTTATCGTTTTAATTTTAGAAACATAGCAATTTAACATTTAAACATAGTTCTTAGTTCAAATAATGCTTTTTAACACAATTTCCCAATTATCCTAAATTCTATCTATCAAACCATACCATTTATATAACACCAATTAAGTAATTTTTGTTAATAAATCATAATCATATATAGTTTCAGTTTTCTTTTCTTTTTCACTTAGGTAATAAATGCTCAAATTATCACAATTGTTATACATATTTAAACAATATCCCAATTATAGCTATCAATTTTCTAATTTAACTTTTTCTTTTATCCTTCCACTGTTAACCCCAATGTACAAAATACATCTTTATTCCACTGTTAATCCCAGCGTAATCATCTTTATTTTTCTCACTGCTAATATCAGTGTAATCATCTTTATTCACTGTTAATCCCAGTGTAATCATCTTTATTTTTCACACTGTTAATCCCAGTGTAATCGTCTTTATTCCACTGTTAATCCCATTGTAATCATCTTTATTTTTTTCACTGTTAATCTCAGTGTAATTGTCTTTATTTTTCTCATTGTTAATTCCAGTGTAATCATCTTTATTCCACTGTTAATCCCAGTGTAATCATCTTTATTTTTCTTACTGTTAATCTCAGTGTAATCATTTTATTTACTGTTAATCCCATTATAATTATCTTTATTTTTCTCACTGTTACTCCCAACATAATCATCTTTTACTTTTGTAGTTATATTATTAAAAATATTCAAATTATAACAATTATAGGTATTTAAACAATATCCCAGTTATTATAACTATCAATTTCCTCAAATAGTATCTTTTAACATCTTAATAAAAAATTGGTTCATTATATCCATTGCTATATTTCTTTTAATGTAATCTATTTTCCATATATTTTAGCTTCAATCCGTATTTCATTTCTAAATATCTGTAACATAATTCTCATATTTGTTTATCTCAATATAGTCATTTTATAAATCCAGGTCCTGGACTTCTTTAAATTTCTTAATATTTTCCAACCTTTTATTCTTTTATCATTCAGTATTAATCTCCATATATATCATTATTATATTATATTATATCATTATTAATCTCAGTATAATCATCATTGTGTTATTGTTAATCTCAATATAATCTCTAGAGACCTCCTTTTTATTATTAATATTCACATGTTCAATTATTTGTTCATATTTAATCACAATATCTTTATCTTCTTTATTTTCCACTTCTATGTCTTATTTCTCCATCTTCATTTTCTTGTCCACACATGTATACTCCATTTTGATTTTTATATCCTCAAATTTTGTCCTCTGTGCAATATTATAGTTATTTCTTTTATTTCCATTCTCCAAATCAAATAGTTGCTCCAATTATAAAAGTTCCATTGTATTCCCCTCTATTTCTTTTTTTATTCCTCCAAAAGTCAAGCCTCTTGTAGACAAGAAAATCCTCTTCCACAAGTTCTCACGTTTATTATCTGGTGAAGTTCACAATTTTCCAAAACGAACCAAGTTGCAATGTTCCTTTTTACTTCAGATGGTGTCTCTCTGCAATTCACAATTTCCAATTGCTTAATAAGTATCCATTTTGTTTCCATTACATCATAATCTTACTTGACTTCTCTTTTTTCTTTTTCAATTTAAAAATATCAAATCATATTTAAAGTCCAAATTTAGATAGCTCTTCTCACTTCTTTTTTTCTTTTTTCCCCTTTTATTTATACATCCTTTTTTTTCTTCTTAAAACTTATTGTCCATTCTTTTTATTTTTCTTGCCATTTAAAAAAGAAAGGGAAAAAAAGGATCTCTTTATTTCTTTCCAATTCTTTAACCATATCTAATTACTTAAAATTTCCAATTAGTTTGTTTAGAAATCAATTTTCAATTGGGTTTTTGTCTCTTCCAAATTACATTTCAAAATCCTCCTTGCCCCCATGCTCCTTAGCCGCTATTACACATTAGGGGTCTTATAGTTGTAAGATGTTTCTCTTGTTGTTATTCAAGCCTGAGTTGGCTGTCACTCACCCTGCTTCAAAAAGACTCTGTTCTGTTTCTTTCTTCTCTCCAGCTCTATACTTAGCCTGGTTGTCCCAGTTTCGTGGCAGCCGCCATGGCTGCCGCCCCCTGCCACCGACTCACAGAGAGTTCCCTCTGACCTCCGAGGAACTTGCCTGTTCTTCTTGGTCATCCGAGGCACCTCTCTTTCTTCCCCATCCCTGCAGGATGGTTCCAGTCCAAAGACCCATCGGCAGTGGTTCGGCAGCCGGGGTTTTTGCGGCGCTCATCAGAGCCGACTGTCTCGCCGTGATGCCAAACCGGAAGTCCCAATCCTGCTGAATTATTTACTTGTGTGCTGGTTGGATTGCTGCAAACACTTTCCAACAACAATAACAAAAAATGAGTGTCTAGTAATTTGTAAATTAATGCTACCTGAAATTAATGACATATCTAAAATTTAAAGATGTTTTCTAAACTTAAGAACATTTTATTCCATCTAATAGCAGAAGCCTAAGACTCTTGTATTATATTTATAACAAAATAAACAGACAACATAAATAAAAGTTATATAATACAAAAATCACAAAAGCTATTTTGTTATATTGAATCAGTAAACAATTAAGGTTTGAAGGAGTGAGAAAAACTGATTATCTTTAAAAATTGCACTGTACTGGAATAAAATGTTAATCAGTTGACAAGCAGCCTACTCACTTAAGGGCCTTTATAAATAGATCAAAGAGAAGTGAAAGGATAACAGGATAGGGTGATAAAAATACTAATATCTGATACACACCAATGTGGTTTGCCCTTCAGAACATCAAGTTTGAAAGTATTGCACACTTGTTTTATTACCGGTATCACTAATTATCTTCCTTAATTAATTATATGCATTCATTCATACCCATCACAATTATATCCTACTTACAAAAACTTCAGGAAATTATTTTATGCTGGAAGACTATTTTGTATGGAATAAGCTGAGGTGGCGCAGTTGTTTACAGTGCAGTACTACAGGCTACTTCAGCTGACTGCTAGCTGCAGTTTGGCAGTTCAAATCTCACTGGCTCAGGGTTGACTCAGCCTTCCATCCTTCCAAGGTAGGTAAAATGAGGACCCAGATTGTTGGGAGCAATATGCTGACTCTGTAAACTGCTTAGAGAGGACTGTAAAAGCACTATGTTGTGGTATATAAGTCAAAGTGCTATTGCTAATGAGGATTGGGATAAATCCCTCACTAGATATAAGCTAGACTCTGGCAACATGACTGACCTTTGACATAAATTTTTATTTATATTTTTGTAATTCCGGAACTACAATAAAAACTAAGAATTTATTAACCCAGGGTTGCCCTTGTCATTGTCAGCATCACTGTCATATTTTGTCCACAGCGTATAGAATTTTCACAAAATTATACCAAATAATCAAGATTTAGAAAAAGCCATCAACTCCCACCCCCACAAAAGCAGAAAGTTCATCAAAGTAGAAACAGAGTGAGCAAATTATCCAAATTCCAAAGTTTAATAACCCCAAATTACTTGATATAATTTGGGGTTATGTTGATATCCCTAGTATTATGCCATGTTGCTATTGAATTTAGCTTTGCCATATTGTAGCTAAAGACCTCTTCGATTTACTGCCAATGGGGAATATGAACTTCCCTTTTACTGCAGTGGTATGTATTTAAGGATGTCAACCTATTTTCCAAAGCTCCTGAAGGCAAGGCAAGAAACAACGGATGGAAGCTAATCAAAGAAAGATTTAACCTAGAACTAAGGGGAAATTTCCTGACTGTATAAACAATTAACCAGTGGAACAGCTTGCCTTCAGAAATTGTGGGTGCTCCATCACTGGAGGCTTTTAAGAGACTGGATAGCCAGCAGTCTGAAATGGTATAGGATCTCCTGCTTGAGCAGGGGATTGGACTAGAAGACTTCCAAGACCTCTTCCAACTCATATTCTATGTTCTATGTGTATGGAATTGTGTATCTTTGTGTGAAAATGTGCATGTTTGCATGTGTGACCTTTGCACTCTTCTGGTATAACCCTTGGTTATAAATTGCATATAAATTTAATAATAAATACTGCTTATTGCTAGCAATAAAGATGGCACTTTCTAATTCACTAGAACACCAGTCTCTAAAAGATAACACCCTGAATCAGGCTTCATTCCTTGAAGGCATTCATGCAATTTTGTTGCCAGCTTTATGGATGAGAGCAGTCATTGCCTTCTTCTGGGAGGATATTTTTTTAACCTACAGTCTACTCAAAAGCTGTGGAATTCTCTAATGTTTCTCTATCCAAATACTAACCTGCTTAATGTGCTGGAACATCAAGATAAGCTATGATTGCTACTTACCGAGACAAACTTCTGAATCTGAAAAATTGACTGATCTTTCTACCACACATTCTTCCCATTGCTAATGATAAGCTATCATGTTTGACTCTGCAGAAGATGCATTGGATTCCAACTCAAACTCTATCTTCCCAGGCTCATTGGCTGATCAATGCAGTCCATTTCTCAGATTTGCTAAAAGGATGCTAATTTTTTCTCAGTTTTGCGATGAATATTCTGAAGCATATCTCCATCTTACCAGACTTCTTCTGTGTGCTATCCCTACCCTTTAGAACTGTACCCTAAACTACTATTGACATCTATTATCATCCCTCCCTCCCTCCCTCCCTCCCTCCCTTCCTATTGTAGCAAAAGAGCTGTACTAATTAGCAAATGCAGAATGATTATTGGACTCTTTTCAAAAGTCAAGATTCATAGAGATCCCTATACTGTCTGTCCATCAAGGGAACATAAAGTGCAGTGGCAGGTGCCATATAGCCTTCACATAATCCAGGTTTCCAAAACCCAAAGAACCAGTTGAATGATTTTATGGGGCCTTTTGATGTGGGCATCTTTGCAATTCATTTTGGTCATGGAATGGAGCTTTGAAAGCATATGCAATGGCATGTGATGAAGCATAGGACAAGCTATTCAAGGGAAAAACAATAAAACATTATAAGGGTTATTCAGATTCTACCTCTCTTTTATGCATTTAGTTTCATTTTTGTGAATTTGGGGTAGGGTCAAGCAAGATGTTCTTTTATTAGTATATGAATTTCTTCCTGGAAATTGGTTTGCAAGAAACCTTAAATTCAAGGTCAGCTTGATTTACAAAGAAGTGTTAGTGCTAGTGTCTTGGTAATTAATGAGAATTAACAAGATTTCTCTCTTGAAGTAAAACATTTGGGGTTTATTTCCCAGTGAGAATTGTACATAGTCTCTGAATTTAGCAAGTCTAAAATAGGAACTGAAATGTGGCTCCTTTGGTAGAGAACACTTTCTACATCCATTTACTTTCACAATATAACTGCGCTTCAAAATAATAAAAAAAGTAATTTATTAACAAAATAATCTCTTTACGGTATATAATCAATGCAACAGCATTTTCCATATGTGCTTTAGCGTTTCCCAGTTTCTTGAGCCTTTTCCCTTTAATAGGAAAGGAGGAAAAAAAGACTTCAAACTATTTGTAAAAAAACCCTGTCAAAAAACCTGGAAAGCTTTTCGTTTTCTTTTTTTACTCTGCTCTGTTTCCATTCTCATAGCTATCAAACCCATATCATTCTTCAAAATACAACCCTAAAAATAAATGCCACAAATTATAGGTCTTTCTTTGCTGCAGTGTTACGGTCCATCATTTGCAAGGGTATTCAAAATCACATTCTCCCTCTTTGGATAGGTCACAAAGCCAGCAAAAATCAATAGAACTGTTTTATTACATCTCTTTAACCATTGTGCTACATAACTGAATGGGATTTTATGAAAAGAAAATGATGTTCTTATGAATTGCCTTCTGGACCAAAGAATTAAATACAAAACTAAATAACTTTAGTTCTATGTATCACATTTAGATACTATGAATAAGTAATAATGAAACGGAAATTGTGAATCAAGAAAAGTATATGTGTCCAAGAATAATGTTGCTCTGAGTCGGTCACTGGAACCAAAGGTTTCTTCTTCCAAGCTTTTCAGGAAATAATGTGCACTGTTTTACGCATTGTTTTTATACGGTGCCTGGTTTGTAATATGGTGTGTAAGCTATGTCAGTTGTTAATTAGGATGTTGATGGCTGGCTATTAAGACAGTTGTTGATTCCTTGTGTCACTGTGGTCAACTCCTAAGTACCTGATAAGCTGCTGGTAAATCAGCACTAAAGGGAAGATGTCTACATAATGTTCTTATGGGTGAACTGAGTTTACCCTTGAATCAGAAACAATGATGAAGTCCACATACATGACCTACCCTTTAATCTATATTGGAGATATTCAGTTAGTCCCAGAATAAACTGAAGAAACTATACCAGTTATGACCAAATAATATTTTGCAATTCCTAAATTAAATATACAAAAAATCAGTATAATGCAGAAAAAATGCCAGGGAATACTTCATCAGTTCAGTACTTCTGTGGATACAGAAAAAAAAAAGAAAGGAAAAAAACCCAAATATGTATGTGAAAGATTTAATATTCACGGCATTAAAGAATAAATCATTACATAAGTGTGATTTTTCAAAGTTAATAATTTTGTTTTGGAGGAAGGTTGCCTTGGTTTAAAGGTCAAACAAGTACATGACATCTGAAAGAGGGGAACCTTGATCTAAGTTTGGCAAAAACACATGAATAAATGCACCACTGCAACCATGACTGGCTGATGCTCAGCCCCACAGAAATGAGCCCAAGGGCTGCATTTGAGTTGTACAATTACCATATTCCTGATGATATTTCTAAAAAGCAGAGAAGACAGCCTCGTGTCTCTATGTGATCCCTCCGTGTGATTTTCTGTCTTCTGTACAGGCAGTCCTTGACTTAAAACTATTCATTTAGTGACCGTTCAAAGTTACAATGGCAGTGAAAAAGTGACTTATGGCCGTTTTTCATACTTATAACCATTATAGCACTCCCTTGGTCATGTGATCAAAATTCAGATGTTTGCAGTGGTGAAATGTAAAATTTGTTACTACCGGTTCTGTGGGCATGGCTTGGTGTGTGTGTGGGGGGGTTAATATGACTGAGTGGGCGTGGCCAACTTTTTTTAAAAAAAACTTTTAAAAGCATTTTTTCTACAACCTCTTCAGCAGAAAAAAATGCTTTTAAAAGCCTCTGGCGATCCCAGCTGAGTTGCCTGATCGGCAGAGGCTTTTTTTCCTTTTAAAAACATTTTTTTCTATAACTTCTTCAGCCAAAGAAGTTGTAGAAAAAATGCTTTAAAAAGCCTCTGATGATCCCAGCTGAGCCACGTGATCATCAGAAGCTTTTTTTTTTTTTTTTTTTACTTTTTAAAGCATTTTTTCGGCCAAAGAGGTTGTAAAAAAAAAAAAGCTTTTAAAAATAAAAAAAAGCCTCTGATGATTGCGCGGTTCAGCTGGGCATGGAGCAGGGGCAGAGATTTTTGCTATCGGTTCTCCGAACCACCCGCCTCCATCGCAACCGGATCGGGTAATCTGGTCCGAACTGGGAGCATTTCATCCCTGGATGCTTGGCAACTGGCATGTATTTATTATGGTTGCAATGTTCTGGGGGGGCCATGCGATCACCTTTTGCCACCTTCTTGAAAAGCAAAGCCATTTAACAACCGTATTACTACCTTAACAACAGCAGCAATTCACTTAACAACTGTCTTGCTAACAATAGAAATGTTGGACTAAATTGTGGTCATAAGCAGGGGATTACCTTTATAGGAAGAATAGCAAGAATGATGGAGTGTGGTTACAGCAAGTTCCTGTGTTGAAAAGTTTGTGAATTCCAGAGGGAGGTTATAACAAGATGATAAATCATGTAAACATGTGTTAAATCGTTTAAGATTTTTATGTGGTTGATTACTTCCTGATCTATTCCCTTGTATCAACAGATACTTTAAAGTGACGCAGGAATAGGGGGCACTTACACATTCATTTTAAAAGAATTATTTAAAATGGAGGAATTGTGAATTAAGGGGGCGGTGGTAAATGTTAACTCACATAATAATGCTTGCTTATTACAAGTCAGCTTTCATGTATGGAAATTTTTGTCAGCACTCCAAACTACATTCGTTCCAGTGCTGACATAAGGAGGAGAAGAGGGGGGCAGCTGGCAAGAGGACGCTTGACTTTTCACCTACTTATTTTCCCTGAAGATAATATCCCCTAGGAGATGAGATTGGAGGGGGGACATTCCTGGGAGCTGAAGTAGTAGATATGGGGAGAGTGATTTGGAAGATGGCCAATGAGATGCAGAGAATTGGGGAATGGAAAGGGAAGGTTTGGGGTCAGAAAGTCAGTGTTGGCTACGATATAATCGGGGACAGATTGTCGTGCTTAATAAATGA
Source organism: Pituophis catenifer annectens (assembly GCF_029215685.1). Taxonomy (NCBI): domain Eukaryota; kingdom Metazoa; phylum Chordata; class Lepidosauria; order Squamata; family Colubridae; genus Pituophis; species Pituophis catenifer. Next base: position 38,874,662 of record NW_027256884.1, read on the forward strand.
AAGATTTCATCAAAGACTATTTGTTTGGAAATGCAATTTATTTTGAGACGACACTGAAACCTGACAATTTTATTTGATATTTTTACTGTGCTTTTTCTGAAAGTATTGGGAATACTTAAGCAAATGTCAATATTAAATCAAACTTTTAATTCTAATCAGCAGCTTCTTACATAACTTAAGCCTATTATAAGCCACCAAGCAGGCTCTTGTTTGTTTCAAATCAAAAGTGAAAGAGGCAAAGAGTATTCCAGCTGATCAAAACATGAGGCATGCGGACTTGATCTACTTGTGAAAGATTAATTCATTTTAGTAACATCCAGATTATTGAAAAAAGATTTTAAAATTTATGTTGAGCCTTTTTTTTCTCAAATACCTTTTCTACACAAGTAGCCTATATTTCTCTTGTATGCCATTCTCCCTATTCAAGCTGAATGCTGATGACAAAGTTGAGGGTCAATGTTTGGTTGTAATGCATCGAAACTTGGGGCCAGAAGGCCAACAGCAAATGGGAACACAATATAAGACATAGGGTGTAAGAAGCAGCACCCAACCTGAGATTCTTTAAAGTCACTCTTATTGCATCTGTTAGAGATAATCATCATTTAGCCATCAATATACACATAGAAATAAGACACATAAATTACTATCATATAAATCACCATTCAAAAGACACAACAAAAAGGCAAGGAGGAAGCAAAAAAGACCAGAAAACATCCTATCCATCAAGCTACACCTAAATAAACAGGAATTAACAGCAGACAAACAATTCAGCAGAAAATAATAAGTAATTAGCAAGCAGAAACAAATACACACACACACCAATACTGGCAGGGCATGCTATTGTATATAAACAGGGAGAAAACCCTACCCTCACTAGGACTGATGATGTTACCTAGTTGGGTAATAAAACATCTGCAAGCAAGCAACCAAGCTCAGAGAGTACCAAGGACTTCCCAGAGTTTCTTTGGTGAGATAGGTGGCATGAAAGTTTTAGAAATTAAATAATCACAATCAACTAATGAAACAAGCTAATTTTTACTGTACAGATAGTCTCAACTTACAACCACAATTGAGACCTAAAGTTATGTTGCTAAATGAGGCATTTGTTAAGTAAATTTTGCCTCATTTTATGACATTTCTTTCCACAGTTAAGTGCATCATTGCAGTTGTTAAGTTAGTCACTGGGTTATTAAATGAATCTGGCTTCCGTATTGAGTTTATTTTTCAGAAAGTTGCAAAAGTTGATCACATGACCCTGGGACACTGCAACCATTATAAATATGAACCAGTTGCCAAGCATCTGAATTTTGATTACATGACCATGAGGATCCTGCAACGGTCATAAGTGTGAAAAATGGCCATAAGTCACTTTTTTCAGTGCTGTTGTAACTTTGAACAGTCACTAAACAAACTGTTATAAGTTGAGGACTACCTGTATTTATATTTTAAAACATTTTCCACATTATCATATTAAATATTAATTTAATATTTCCAAGAACTATAGACTATAAAACTCTCTCTCCCATCAAGAACTATAAAGCCACTTAAAGTAGCCATATTGATATCAATATTAATACCACTTTCATATTAACTATTGGACTAGTGCATTAATTTAGATATTCACATATTGTGTTTAGAATTTAACACAATTATCAAAAATACAAGTATACACACAAACACATACACATACAGAGAGAAAGACACAGTTGTTTATTTAATGGCCCTCGACAGGAATTTGTCTTGCATCTGACTTTTTTAGTGATTAGATCAGTCTCACTGGTTACCATACCATTTTATTGGAATTCAAATCTAGAAGGATCTTCTCTACTTTTACTGAAGTAATTTTCAGTTCAAGATCATAGTTTTAATGAATGATGTAATTGAAAGTAACTTTCTTAGCTTGAAGGGAGATTATAATAGAAACCACCCACTCTTCCATTAATGAAATTCATAGCTATATACACCATGCTTTTGGACTTGATGTAGATGTGAATTCAAATTTCAGTTTTTCAGTTTTCCTTCTAACACTAGCTTATAAAAATTCCAGAACTTTCTACTTCACAGACCTTTCATTCATCTAAATATCCACAGCCAGGGAATGAGAGGATTTGAAGTTGACTTTACAGTCCTGGAGTTTTAATCATATGCAGATCTAAAACATTCCTTAATGGCTTATTGTGAATAAGGAGATTGTTGGATTCCTATTCTTTTTTCTTTCTTTTTGCATTGCATTAGGGAATTACAGAATTACATATAAAGTATAAAACATAGCATAAGTATAAACATAGCATAACCATTAATATGAATGTTTTGGGTAAGTTGCAATCAAATGCTAATGTTATAAAGACTGTCAGTGTGATATGTTAAGGCATCACTGCTAGTTAACGCTCTGTGACTTCATTTTTTTTAGTTCATCTTGGAATCATGCTAGGAAACATAACTTGAAAGGAAGAAAGTATAAAGTATTACTAAGTTGAACCTGTTTGAGAACTGAAAAAAAATGTAGTGAACAGGGTCATTAAAAGACATTTGAGTAGTTTATGATTAAGTTGTCAGGGTTCCCACGGATGCCCTGTTTAATGCATGAGCCTTGAGCCAGATTTCAAAAGAAATCCAGTTACTTATTAGGAGCAACATGTTGGCACTTATCCAAGTGGAGTCAACTCTGCCCCATGTAATTTATGGTCCCACTATGGCCCTGTTTCCCCCCTCCTCCCTGGGTGTGTCATAAATCACATTCTCCAATGGAGCACTTTCGCGGGCTGTAGAAAACATGCCTCTCCTGCTGGCTCTGGTAACCTGGGATACAATCTGGAGAAAGGTGTGCGTGGAATGTGCTTCTGGTCATGGCAGCTGACCTGCTCTGTCAGTTTCTCCCCCCTCTTGCTGGATTAAAAGTTTTCAGTTTTTAGTTTAAGCAATTAATTCTAAATATAAATTATATTTAGAATCAAAGTTTGCTCTCTATGAGGAAGTGGATCCTGAGTGATGCATTCCAGAAGAATAAGAGGCAATTTAGCCAATATATAATGTGTGAGAGAAAGAGGATGAAGATAGTTCCTGCCTAATAGTTTACAGAGCATATTGTAGATGCAGATAGTAGAATTTTCAGTCTGGCAATATAGGCATGAAACAATAAAGAACTCAAGTTGGAAGAATTGCCTCATGTTATTCTTGGCTTTGTGCTTGACTCTGTCTATTACACATTAGACATAATCAAAAAAGAAAATCAAGAGGAAATAAGAGAGAAACAAAATTCTCAAAAAATTAAACTAAATTAAATTACCTTTTAATACAGCTTAAAAGTATGTGCATGAAAGTCTGAGAGAAAGAAAGGAAAAAATTCTGTAACAATACCCTAGATCAACAATAGCTATTTAGTAAATCTTAGTACCCCTTTCTAGAGATTTCTGGAGACAAATCACTTTGTAAAGAGAAAAATGCAACTTTCATCTTGTCTACTGAGGAAATTGGATAAAAAAACATTATTAAATTTATATTCCGGGTCATATCAAGCAGGAAATATATCAATATACATATAACTGTATTAATTACTCCCACCAAGCTTGAACATAAACATTCTTATACTGCAAGTGATTTAATTAACATGAACAGCAGAGTTTTACATCTGGCCATAGAAAAGGCCCCTGAAGATACAGGCAGATGTTTGTTGTATATTTGGTTTGAGTAAAAGGTCTTCTGGATAGATCACATTCATGATAAGTAAGATTCTATTCAATTCCTTCTGGTGCTTAGTATGGAATACCGTATTTCTTTGATTCACTTTTCACTTTCTCAAAATTATGTCAGATCAAATATTGGATTGAGAATCCACAATATTTTAGACCTAGTTAACGTTTTACTTCTGGGATGACAGAAGCTACGCCAAAGGATTAAGTAAACAGGAGAGTCCTCAATCAAAATTAAATTTAGCCAAAATGTTAAATATACAACTAGGGACACTTAGAAAAGCTTCTAAGCATTGCTTAGCATGCTTCTTAGGAATAGAGACCATATTGCTTCTAGAGGCCTTGGATCTTTATATTTGCCAATCTGTGAGCCACATAGCAGACAGTTGATCATCTTAAAAATATTTATAAGTAGCAAGAACATAATTACCATTTTCACTGCTGCAAAATGCACTGCTCTTGAGGTCCCAATTAATAAATCTTTTATTTGTTCTTCTTAAAAGCAGAAGATTGAAAAGACGCTGCCAATTGTTTAAAGTCTTTGTTTTACTCTATGCAGATACCATGACTCTTACAGCAATGTCTATGGCTTGCAAGGCACTTAGTAAAGGCTATTACTTTTGTTTTGCCATAAGTGATAATGAGTCTTTCCTTTCTACAATGTGAGACTATGGCTTGAAGTCTCTGTGTTATATAAAATAGTTAAATCAATAGTATTGAGAAGGACTGATCCAGATTTATTTGCAACATTTGGCAAGTGGAACTTGATTTTTGTCAAGTTCTGGCTGTAGCATTGATTTAAATGTTGAAAAGACAGCAGGCTAAGCTATCAAGCCCTGTACAAGAAGCAAAAATCTCATAGGAAGTTTTCATGAAAGAATGAGAAGTAAAGAATAGAATCTTGAAAACTGCAATAGGAATTTCCATCCATCTTTCATTAATGAGTTCATTAAGGGAGAGTTGCTTTTAGTGTTTTTGCATGTGTTTTGCATCTTGGACTGAGCTGCCATTTATGAGATCAGACACTAAAATAATTATTTTGCCAACAATTGGCTACTAAAGTTTAACACTCCTCCCATTATATTTTCAACATCCTCACAATCTTGCACCACATTCATCCCTTTTTGTTTAGAACACGTATCTAATCTTCATTGAACATGTTTATGTAATCTTATGGTCATTAATATTGTAGAATAGAAGGCCAGTTTCACTCAGAGGCTTTTTCTAGGAATTGAATCAAATGCCACCTTTCAATTAATAAAAACAGAATAAAAATATGTCAGAATCAGTCAGAGTACTGCTTTGCACCTGGTTTGTTCAGTGTCCATGACATTGTTCTAAACTAGCCAGTTGATTAACAGGTAAAATTCCTGCTATGTACTGTAATTTATCAATTATACTTAAGTGATGAATAGACAAAATTAGTCATGTCTCCTTTCTTGGAAATTAGCATTGTAATTAAATGATTTCATTTTTTCTGGAAATCTGTAGGAAGTGATCCATATGAGTAAAGATGCCAAGAGAGGTAGTTTTCACTTAACAACTGTCCTATTCATCAACAGTTCAAAGTGGTGCTGAAAAAGTAACTTTCTTGCACTTAAACCAATGCAGTGTACCAACACTCATGAGATAATTGACATACTTGAGAAACTATGTATAAGCTAAAAATACTATAATGTTGTTGTGTATTCAGATTAAGCACACTGAAGCGGGCGCCCATTAACAGTTGTTTATTGAATAACGAGAGCATTAACAAGAACTGATAACCATAACAGCACAACCAACCCAATTCGCCTCAGAGCGAGGCTTATATAGCAAGCTGTCAAATTGTGTAGCCAATCCGACAGCTGGTGGCTCCCGCTACTTTTGTTGCTAGCGGCTGCTCCAATCAACATTCAAAACGCTAGTTAGGCAGAAGACTCAACAGTTGTCCTCTCCAATTTCCTGGGTATTCTAATTTATAATTCCCATCATTATTCTTGGATATACAGTTAATAGTGCACAGAATATACTCTTGCAAGAAAAGTTATTTCTATAGGGTTGGGTAACAGTTTTGAAGAAGGTACTCGGATAACAGTCTGCCACAATACTGTATGATATTCTCCTTTGTAATCCCTTTCTGCATGCCTGTTTACAATGGCTAAATTAAATTGATGATTATTTGGGCCAGCTGCCCTTCCCCTTTTACTAATGTCTTCGTTTTTGGCTCCCTGAAACTAATATTTCAGTAAACTATGGTAAACTTTATTTGTTTCTTTGTTGGTTTGTCAAACATGTACAAGATAGCAGATATAAATATGAACATGGTCATGAACAAAAGAAATGAATACATATAAATGGAGACAATAGGACAGGGATGGTAGGCACGCTGGTGTGCTTATGCACACCCCCTTTACAGACCTCTTAGGAATGGGGTGAGGTCCACAGTAGACAGTTTAAAGTTGAAGATGTGAGGGTTTGAGAATGTAACAACAGAGTCGGGTAGGGTATTCCAGGCTTTGATCACTCTGTTGCTGAAGTCGTATTTTCTGCAATTGAGTTTGGAACGGTTTACCTTGAGTTTGTATCGATTGTTTGCCCGTATATTATTGAGGTTGAAGCTGAAGACGTCATTGACAGGTAAGACGTTGTAGCAGACTGTTAGGATATGGTTTGAGCCTAACAAGTTGTCCAGGCAATATATGTGTACTATAACTTTAATGTGAATATGTGACTTTAAAGTTTTTCTGCTGATTCATTGTAATGCTGAGTCATGCTGTAATTGTGAACGTATTTAAGAAAGGTACTGTAACGTATTCAGTTGATGATAAGCTACCATAGTGTGTGGAGTGCTATCCATTGTGCTATCATCGTTGGATGGATCTGCTACCATCGTGGTTTGTGAACCAGAGTGAGTTTGTTATTCTAACCAACTACTGTTTGTGTGGTAAGAAGATTTTTGTATCACTGGACTGATTTAACTGGCAAAGACTTGGATTGATTTAAAGACTATGAGATTGTTTTTTCACTATAAAATAAACTTTTGATAAACCAGTTTGCACATCTCTTATTCATTGCTCTCAGCAACGTTTCTCTGTGCTCTACACTCTGCTAGTTGGTAACACAACAACAATATCCTTAACATTGGTTATGGGCCCAGAGCCAACCAGAACTAACTAGGATTGTTAAGAGCTAAACTGAGAGTTAATGTGAATAGTACAAACTGTGTTTGTGATATACAATCCAAGTAAAGATGGCACTAGAACAAGCAGCAAATTTTTCCATGATAACCTGGCTGGACGGAACAAACGATGTATCCTGGTCTGCAAAATGTAATCTACTTTTGCGTAGAGAAGGACTATGGGATATAGTTAATAATCCACCGGATGTAACAGCATGGAATCCTGCTGATGAGGAAGATGCGAAGAAATTAGCCAAGTTTAACAGAGACAATGAACGAGCTCTTTGCATTATTGGACTAACACTGGGTGACCAGCAGCTTGTCCATATTCGTGGTGAAGAGTCTGCTGCTAGGTGTTGGACCAAGTTGAAGAGACTATATGTTCGTGACTCTGTGGGTGCTCATATTTATCTCACATGGAGATTATTTAAACAACATCTTCTTAAAGGTGGAGATATGATGGCTCATTTGGAATCAATGACCAGAATTTTCCAGGAGCTGCATGAAAAGGAACTTGTTTTCTCAGAACTACAAGAAGTTTATATAATTCTTTCTTCTTTGGATGATAGTTATGACGACTATGTTTCTTCGTTAGAGGTTTTGTCCAGAGATGAACTGACATTGGCTAGCATAACTGGTAGGTTATTGGAAGAATCCAAAAGAAGACAAGAAAGGGATCAGTTGAGAGTGCAACAACCAAAAGAAGAAAAAATGTATTCAACTGCCTATTTTGTAAAATGTTGTTTTGCTTGTGGGGCTAAAGGGCATATAGCTAAGTATTGTAAGAATAAGAAGATGTCTGTTAGGGACAATACTAGACCCAAGAAGGGTTGTAATTTAGCTATATCCAGTTCAACTACTGATGTTAACCAGGATTGTTGGGTTGTTGACAGTGGTGCTTCTCAATCTATTTCTAGAAATAGAAAAAAAAAATTTTTTATTGAAAAAGTTTTTCAAATACAGATTCCCCCCCCCTTTTTTCCCCCTCCTCCCTAACCCCCCCTCCCCTCCCCCTGTGGCTTCTCCAAAATAAAACCCAGATTAATAACAGATTATATAATACTTTACCATCCTTTTACTCCACCCCCCATATGCTGACCCTTTCTTTCTAACAATATTATTATATCCCCCTTATACTATACATTTCAAAGCAACATTCAGCTGTAAAATTATATAATAAATCCTAATTTGGCAATTTCAACTCATAATCTATCCATTTCCTCCTCCCCCATACATATATCTCTTAATTCAAATCTTTTACAAATATTAATATAACATAACATCCCTTTTCCTAAACTAAACAATCAGTAAACAAACCTATCTCCACCCACTTTCCTACAGGTCTACCACACATAATATTTTTAATATCTTTGTTCTTCTGCCCACACCACTAAAAAATATTTCCATGTATAAGTAAAATCCTCAAATGACTTTAAGCTTGTAATCCATATGATATCTTCTGTAATGTCTTTCAACTGGATTGTTAATTCCATCACCCATGTTAGGGTAACATCAAATTTTAGTTCCAACAGTATGTTCAGTATCTTCGATTACCATCTGCCCCCATCAATAGTAAATGTTTTCGTATATAAAAAACCACCCGAGTGACTTTACATTTATATTCCATATAGTATCTTTTGTAAGGAGAAAGATATCAACTAAATACTGTTGAAAAAGCGGAAGAATTTTATTATAAGGTTCTTAAAATGGATTCAACATCTCCATGTATAACACATGAGGGGAATAAAGAAAAGCAAAATCAACAAGAGATTGAAACCCAGGCTAAGCAGATGGAGGTGGAGGTAATGGAAAAACAACAAGTTACAGCGGTCTTTTTGGATGAGCCGCTTTTGGATTCTCCTTCAGAGGTTATAGTTGGATTATCTTTAAATACAAGAGAGGTGGCTTTGGATTCTAATGTGATGTCTTATCAAGTTACAGACCAGCATGGAAATCAATCAGCTGATATACAAGTCCTAGAAAGGCAACCAGGATGGAGATCTAAACCACAAAAAAGAAGAAGCAGGTTCTACAAAGCTAAAAAATTTTAGACTAAACAACAGTCTAATGCCAGTTACTTAAAAGATGATTAAATATATGAAAATATAGCTGAGGCAAAGTATTGGTTTATACTATTTTGAGAAGAATGACAGATCTCTGCAGTGCTGTGCTTTTGGGATGTGGAAGATGGCCTTTAATTGAGTGGATTGGAACTTTCTATTTTGGACTCTTTGATAAATGGATTACATTTATGCTGAGCTACAAGGCAAGAGAACTATGGGATTGGGGCATGCAGAAGATCTGGTTGTTACCCTAACACAGTGGTTGGAATTAATAATCTAGATGAAAAATTTTTGTTAAAATGGAGAAGAGTAACGAACATGTTAAACTAGCAAATGGCAAACTAGCAAAAGGTTAAGGTAGCTGGAGAGGGTGTTGCTCATTGGTCATTTAGTAATGAACCATTACCTATGTTATATATTCCTGGGTTAAAATTCAATTTATTATTTGTTAAATCATTATTGCACTTTGGGTTTACAGTAACATTTAAAAATGATAAGTGTTTTATTGAGAAAGATGGCAAGGTTGTTACTGCAAGTTTAGAAAATGATTTATTTATTTTGAGGGATAACCCAGTATTGATGGCTAAATCTAAGTCTGTTTATAAGAATGTTAAACCACATGATGAATGTATTCATCTGTTACACCGGAGACTTGAGCATTTAAATTTCAGGATGTTAAAGAAAACAGTTCAGTTATCTGAAGGCATAAAACTACAAGCATGTAGTAAATATCTGAATTGCAATGCCTGTAGTCAGCAAAAAAGTAGGGTGACACCAGCAAACCGTGTTAATGATTTTAAAACCAAAAAGCCATTAGAGGTAGTGTTTGTAGACCTAATTGGACCCAAAAAACCCAACATAGGAGGTGCCTGCTATATTCTAAGCATAGTAGACCATTATTCAAGATACGGATTCTGTTGTCTTAGGAAACAAAAAGTGAAACATTCCAGCATATTAACAACTGGCTGCGTTTTGTGGAAAGGAAACAGAAATTTAAGGTTAAATGCTTAGTGACTGATAATAGTACAGAATTTACCAACCAAAGGTTGGAAAAGTTTTTGCAGGATGCAGGGATCCAGCATAAACGGTCTGCGCCGTACAGACCAGAACACAATTTGTATATCAAGAGAAGAGGTCAAACATTACAAGCCATGACTAGAACTATGTTGGCAGATTCTGGTTTGCCTGAAAATTTATGGGGTGAGGCTGTTATGTGTGCTAACCATGTGTTAAACAACGTGGTTCATTCCTCTATGGGTGAAATACCATTCACCTTATGGCATGGGAGGAAACCAAATCTTAGTTACTTACACACATTTGGAGCCCCAGCTTGGCTACATATTCCATCTAGTTTAAGGAGAAAGGATCAACAGAGAGTGAGAAAAATGTTTTTCGTTGGCTATGAATCAAATCATAGGTCTTTTAGATTTTGTGTACTGTACTTAGATCATACCGCAGGCGGTGCAGTTCCAGATTGTCCAAGCCCAAAATTTCAATCCTGGTAGCATAGGCTATTCTATTGTGAGTAGAGGAGTGGAGTACTCTTCTTGTGAAGTACTTCTGGACCCGCTCAATCATATTAATGTTCGCTATACAGTGAGGATTCCAGGCAGATGAACTGTATTCGAGAATTGGTCTGGCAAATGCTCTAGTTAGCAATACAATGTTATCAGAGAAGAAGCTTCGCAAAATTTCCAGCAAGCGGATAGCTGGATTTTTGCTACCCAATTCTGGTAGCCCTAATTATGTCTAATGTATAAAGAGTCCTATAGCTTTAAAGCCTAATTGAATTGTTTTACTGTAAAGTTAACATTTAGGCACTGAAGTCCACTTAATAGCTGCATTTGATGTAAATTCTAGTACATAAAATTTTATAGTATAAGGAGTCTTAAAGTTGTCAAAAGGTTCTTTAAATGTTTGACGAGATAGACAAGGAGTCTTACTATGCACAGTTTATTTTTTCCTGTGTTTAATTATTTTCTTTCATTTAAATTTTTCTAATTGTTTTCCTGGCTTTTGGTGTCTGTGCATTTGTAGAAGGTTAACATAAAAGCTGCACAATGTTTTTGCTGCGCACTTAGCAACAGAGAAACTATTGTTTTTCTGTAGCATCAAGAAATAAACTTAGTTTAAGACCAACTGTGTTGTGTTACAACACATAATTATATATGTTGGAGTTAGCTAGGTTAATAGCAGTAATTATTTGTCACAAACATTTCATGATTTCTAAAGTGCCCTAGAGCTTGGTATATTCCCACGCCTGTGAATACATTTTTCTTCATTTACCGACTGAAATTAAATTTTCTTTATGCTAATATTGTGAAAATAGAATTCAGTGTTTCCTTTCAGTTCTTGAATATCTGGGCCACACAATGTTTTGGAAGTGGGTGGTTTTAAAATATGAGGCAGATTCTACACTGTAATGGTAAATTAAGAATGGTGTGATGGTACTGCTAACATTTATTTTAGTCAGAATCAAGCACTTGTTGAAAATGCATCTGTTTCCCAGGATTTTTTGAATGTTCTGTATGACTAACTTCTCTGTGTGTGCATGTGTTATTTTTATTATATATGTTAATATATTTTAATTTTATCATATTTTAATAATTGTAGCATTTGTTGTGTTTCATCTATAGTGCTTTAAGATGTTTTAGTAAGAATAAAGAAATATAGGTGCTCATGATGTTGACTAAAGCAGGCAATTTTTCTCCTGTCATTTATATCTGTTTTCTGATTACAATAAAACTCACAAAACAATAAAATTTCTCATTTCTACTGCTGTTTTGTACTATTGAAATCTGTCTAAAAGGGCTCTCAGAATAGGCCTGTAGAGGGAGTGTTTGTTCAGCAACTCCTCTGCATTTTTCCTCTTTTTATTCTGGAAAAGAAAAAGAGGTTTTATTTTCAGTTTTATTCCCCAGTATAGGCTTTTAGGGAGTACATTATATGCAAAGTAGTAAACAGAACTCAACTGCAGCTCCAGGCTTAGAAAAATAGCTTGGGAAGAGATGTATTTGACAGCAACCCACACACCCAAAACCCAAAACGGAAAAATAGTCAAGATTCTGAGTAGGCACATGTTTCATGAAAAGGTAAAAAGGATTTTATCTCTGCAAGATAAACATAAAACAGTTCTGACTGATTGGACCAAGATTAACAGAAGCTAAGACGGTATTTGTTCCTCTACTTCTTAGCAGCATTACTTTTTCTTGATATAGGGATTTTTGTAAGAGTCAAAATGTTGCCATGCTCATTCCATATTCCACCTACTCAAAACATGTTGCAAAACAGACATTGCTGACTATGAAAACAATTCACACTTCAGCTCGAATTTTGGAAAAGCAGAAAAAAGTGACACTGGTGATCAGTCGAGAAAAAAACATTGCAAGAATTCCAGACTCTCATCTAAAACACTATTTTGCCTAATTCTGTTTGGTAAATGAGTTTTGCGTGTAGATGCCCAAGTCAAATCTTAATTCTTTCTGAGCCTTGTTGCTACTGCTTTTCTGCTACATGTTTTCTTCTGCTTGGCTCAATGAACCTAACTCTGTGCATTGATTTGTTTTTAGTTTCAGTCCCTCTGCTCTTACAAGATGAAAAATGAAGATATAACTATTACTACAAACACAGGTCATACATATAAGGTGCAGTTTATTTTTAAGTATCGGTTTCCATTTTGAACAGCTACACAGTAGAAAAAAGCTAAGGAGCAAAAGTTGAAGTAGCTTTATTATATTTTTTTTCTAAAAAAAATATGTTTTCTGAGATTATCCAGTCAGGATAAGCTTTATCAATGGAGGAAGAAAGGAAAGAAGGCATAGGTTTGGGGTTAAAAAAAAAAAGCTGAAGACAAAAATCAAATCTGAATATTATTCTCTGCTTATCTCACACTGTCTTCTCATGGATCTAAGGATATGCATTTTTATAAGCATAAAAAAACTGAAGACAGTATCACTCTGTGCTGTTTATCTTATCCTGTTGTTCTCTTGAATTTTATTTTCTGGGGGGAGAAAAATATCCACTTTGTCACTTAAAAGTTTCCCAGTGGAAAGAAGAGCAGCAAATAATAGTTTTGCGGCTTACAGATTCAGAACTTTTAAAGTTTTGTTCAGTATGATTGTTTCAAACATTTTATTGTTGAAAGCTCTGTAAGATCCCAATAATTAGTAATAAAAGGATTACACACATTCTGTTTTGTCATCCTCTCCTCCCCCCCACCCATTTTAAATGTGGAAGCATATGCTCAGTTCAGTTTCAGTTTTGCGGTCATGGTATTTTCCTCCAAAAATCAAATAAATATGTGAAAACAAAAAAGGTCTAGCAAAATGCCCATATGCTAAATAAACTTTTATTTTTTTAAAAAAAACACACAAAGTAAATTAGGAAACAAGAATTCCAAAATTTATGGAGAAGATCAGATGAAGAAAATCTTGAAAACAGCTATGTTCAGTATAGAATAGATATGTATCATAAGTGCACATGTCTGTAGGTTATTGCTAATGTGGTTATTTTTTTTCCAATCAATTCATTTGCATTGTTTACAGACCTTGTTTTTTTCCAGTGCCCTTGCTTTTGTACCTATAAATAAGTTCCATTTTGAGTAGTTAGTGCTTCCTGGGCCATCATTGGAGAGACTTTTTCACAGCTATCCTTCTCACCTGTTACCTTATTAATCTTGCCTAGTGACTGAGATTTAATAAGAGTATTTTGACTTCTCACCATGTGACTATAGCAAAGACTAGTATTGACAACATTTGAATGTACAGTATCTTGAGTATAAATAGCTATTTGCATTGGAAGAACTTCAATCACAGAAAGTGCGGTAAATTTTACTCATGTTGCAGCAGCTTATTTATTCATGAGATTTATAGGCCACCCAAATCTTTTATTGCGCTGAACTACTTACAAAATAAAACCAGTAAAAATAAGTAAAAACATATATTACTGGTATTTTTTAAAAATCTGTGGGAAATGCCTACATTTGAAAAAATATTACACAATAACTCAACTACTCATTCTGTTGCAAGGTCTAAAGACAGAACCCAGTTTTAAGGTCTCATTTAACCATGGCCAGGATACAAATTTTTGGGAGAATTGTGCACCAGTGGGCAGGCACCATGATTTCCACTCCACTAGGTTGACCAGTCCTGGAAATTAATTCTACTGGAAAGGTAAAACTGCTTTCATTGTGTTCGGCTCAATATCAGAATCTTATGCATTTGTTTATTTAATTTATGAAACTTTATATGGCTGCCCAACTCACTCTCAGTGACTCTGGGTGGGTTATAAGAATAAATCTCCTTCTCCCTCTTATATTTCAATGAATTAGGAATGTATCTGCCAAAACAGCTTCCAAATGTTATCTCATTTTGAACTTAAACATGTTTCAGCTCTAGGCAACAGTTCTTGCATATCTCCATCAAGATCATCATCCTTACTGTCCTCAAAAGTAGAAAAGACCTGCTTCCTGGGTCCCACTAGTTGATATTGTTTACTTTATGAGGCTCAGAGTATGACAACTCTGTCAGACCATGTGAGATTAGAAGAAAAGATGAGAAACAGGGAGTCCCTCAGATAACCAGGCTCTATGCTGTGAAGGGATTGATAGGTTGAATTGCACCTGGAAGTCTAATGGATCAGGTGTAACATGGGTCTGCTGAAGCATACCTATAACTGCCAGTGCCACCACCTTCTGGACTACTTTAGCTTTTAAGTGATCTTAAAAGAAATTCATGAGGTGATTAAACTAAATGACTAAATAAATTTGTGCAAAGGCCTTCTTAGCCACAGTTGCCACTCATATAAGAGTTGAAAGTACACAGGACCCTAAGTTGTGCAGAAGTCCTGAAGAGGCAAGTATAATGCCATACATGACCAAAAATGGAACCAGTCCAAAACTGGGAGGCCAAAGTATCCATAGCCACTTAGTCTTGCCTACATCTGTTCCATCCCATGTAATGTAGTTTGCTTTATTTGACCTACTTCAGTAGGTGAATTCAGTCATTATCATTTGCAAAGCATGGTTTATGGCTTCATTTGCATGAGCCATCATGCCAAGATTCATTAAGCAAGTCAAGGTTAAACTACTATAGATTAGCACAATATGTGGACTCAGGCTATTTTATTGTACATTCAGAATGTTCACCATCATTAAAAATATCAGGCTTTATTCATAGCAAAAGGTGGAGGACACAATTTAACATGTAAGAATCTTGCAGTTGAAACTGTAGAGTGATGAAAACTAACTTGCATATACTGAACTCAAATATTACCAAGATATTCGGGACTTTTGGCAGGAATCATGACAATGTCATCCATATTATGCCCTGAGGCAAATGAAAAATATCTGTACAAATGTTATGAATAGAACCAGTTTCTAAACTAAAATGACAATCATTTCAATAATATTTTCTTCAATTTCCAAATAAACTTCAAATTCATTAAGATAGATGTCATGATGAGTTGCAAGTATGTTTTCTCTTTGAGGGTGTCTATGTGAAGGCTAAATCTGACAATTAGAAATTGGGTAAATTGGCCATTGGAATAAATCACAAAGCATAAGTTATGTGTCTTCCAAAATTACAAGATTATTAATACAAGTAAACACTTCATTTACTGCATTAATTGGGAAGAAGGGGCATCAGACTTTAATTTCTATTAGATCAAACAGAATGTTATGCATACATCAAGTAGCAAATAGTTTTTGTCCATTGTATCTAAAGTCTGCTATACTACAACCTGGCAAAGTCAGTATCTGCTGTGTAATTAAAATAGCTGAAGGTTACTTACATGTTAAATAGTTCCACTTTTATGGTTACTATTAAATATTTTATAGATAGCTGGTTGCAGTACTGAGGACAGAGCTTACCATTTTTAAAAAAATAACTGCTTTTTCCAAATTTTTCTAGATGGGCAAAAGATAAAAAAAATTACTGAGAATGTATCTTTAAAGAAAACAGTATTAATCGCAAGTTATCACATTTTGAAAATCAGCTGCCTACCGTACATATCTCTACATCTATTAATAGCTTCAAGGTCGGGAAGCAAAGAACAACCTTCATGGGCTTTATTAGATATGTTGTCAGAGATGCAATATACAAAGGCATTTGTAAAAGAAAAATTAGGACAGGAGGGTGTCTGCTATGAATAGTTTGTATTATATCTTTACTCATTGTTTTTTTTTGGGGGGGGGGAGATGCTGCCCAATTAATTGAGAGGCACCTTTTTATTGTAGCAACAATACAAGAATCTAAAGGAGGTAGGAGCATTAGATGGAATTAGGGAATATAAAAGGTTAGTTTGCGGAAAACTATCAAGTTACAAAACATTCTGATATGATGAACTAGGTTCTCAATAAATCTAGTTTATAGCACATGTCATCATCCAACGAATTTTGAGTGCGGCTGCAAATTGGTTTTAGCTAAATATTCTGACACATTACACAGGAGTCCTGCTAACTATTTATTTTAAATAAATAAAGAATAATTTAATTTCAAAACAAAATTGTACATTCCCAAAATACATTAATTACGGGATCAGATTGTAGATTCTCACCATGTTTTAAGCATGGAAACATATAGGAAAGCTGATACTTCCATCTTTTATTTCTTATGGCCATTTAAAATTCAGGACTGATTTCGTATTTTGTAAACATACCTGAATAGCCCAAGAATGTATACTTTAATCCCCATAATTTATTATTTAGGATTATATTACACAGTCAGCATTTATATCCTCTGTATATGTGAACATGCTGACCATATACAAAAAAGAGATGCAGTCAGTACATGCACTCTGCTTCTATGCAATTGCCAAACATTAATATGACTTCATTAATATATTGAAAGACTTTACCATATACTTATTTCATCTATATACTATTAAAACGATTGCTCCCATAACCTTTAACTGGGTGAAATTGGGCATTGGGCAACAATTTTTGAACCAAAGTATAACTTACAGAATGTATCCAAAATCCAGGATGCATAACTCTCATGGAATTCAAATTTGGCAAATTTTCTAAAACATTTTATGACATTAAAAATGATCTTAACATATTTTATTTCATAATACAAAACATCATAAAACATTTCCTGTGGTTAACTTCTGATGTTTCATTGTGTTATACAGTTCAACCAGGGTTACTTTCAAGACAGATAAATTTCTGAATATCTCCCCAAATTTTTAAGAACTTTTCTTTTTTTTTTTTAATTGAAAAAGTTTTTCAAATACAAATTTTTCCCCCTTTTTCCCCCCTCCTCCCTAACCCCCCTCCCCCTCCCCTCCCCCTATGGCTTCTACAAAATAAAACCCAAATTCATAACAGATTATATAATACTTTACCATCCCTTTGCTCCACCCCCCATACGCTGACCCTTTCTTTCTAATAATATTATTATGTCCCCCTTAAACTATACATTTCAAAATAACATTTAACTGTAACATTATATAATAACTCCTAATTTAGCATAATAATATTATTATATCCCCCAGTTTAGCAATTTCTACTCATAATCTACTCATAATCTTTTCCTCCTCCCCCATACATATATCTCTTAATTCAAATCTTTTATATATATTAATATAACATTTCAAAGCAACCTTCAACTATAAAACTATATAATAAATCCTAATTTGACATTTATTCAACTCATAGTCTGCCCATTTCCTCCACCCCCATACATATATCTCTTAACTCAAATCTTTTACATGTATTCATATCTAAACATAATATCTCTTTTCTTAAACTAAACAATCAATAAGCTAACCTGTCTCCACCCACTTTCCTACAAAACTACCATACATAATAATTGTTAATATCTTTATTCTTCTGCCCACACCACTAAGAAGTATTCCCTTATATAAATAAAATCCTCAAATGACTTTAAGCTTGTAATCCATATAATATCTTCTATAATGTCTTTCAGCTGGATTGTTAACTCCATCACCCATGTTAGGGTAACATCACATCCTAATTCCAACAGTATGTTCGGTATCTTCAATTACCATCTGCCCCCATCAATAGTAGATGTCTTCATATATAAAAAAAACCACCCGAGTGACTTTATATTTGTATTCCATATAGTGTCTATTGTAATGTCTTTCATCTAAATTATTAATTCCAACCACCGTAATAGGGTAACAACCAGATCTTCTGCGTGCCCCAATCCCATAACTCTCTTGCCTTGTAGCTCCACATAAACGTAATACATTTATCAAAGAATCCAAAATAGATAGTTTCAATCCATTCAGTTTAAGGCCATTTTCACATCCCAAAAGTACAGCACTGCAGAGGTCTGTTACTCTCTTCAAGATGATATAAACCAATACTTTGCCTCAGCTATATTTTCATGTATTCAATCATCTCTTAGATAACTGGCATTACACTGTTGTTTAGTCTAAAAGTTTTTATTTTTGTGAGACCTGCTTCTTCTTTTCTTGACTTTTTGTGGGTTAGATCTCCATCCTGGTTTCTCTATAAGTTGTATATCAACTGTTTGGTTTCCATGCTGATCTATAACTTGATCTTGTTGATTTTGCTTTTGTGGCTTAAATCTCCATTCTGATTTCTTTTCTATGAGTTGTATATCAACTGATTGATTTCCATGCTGGTCTGTAACTTGATAAGTCATCACATTAGAATCCAAAGCCGCCTCTCTTGTATTTATAAATAGTCCAGCTGAGACCTCTGAAGGAGAATCCAGAAGCGGCTCATCTACAAAGACCTCTGTAACTTGTTGTTTTTCCATTACTTCCACCTCCATCTGCTTATCCTGAATTTCTATCTCTTGTTGATTTTGCTTTTCTTTTTTCCACTCATGTATTATACATGGAAATGTTGAACCCATTTTGAGAATCGTATAGTAAAATTCTTCCGCTTTTTCAACAGTATTTAGTTGATATCTTTCTCCTTGATATCTCAATATTATACCAACTGGAGCATCCCACCTGAATGAGATGTTTTGTTTCTTTAGCTCAGTCACCAAAAATCCAAATTTCTTTCTGTCTTTTAACATCTTGGGCAGCAACTCTTTATATATCCAGATCTTTCTTCCATTCAGTTGTAGAGTAGAATTAAAGGATTTTTGCACAATATCATTTCTTATTCCTTTATCTGTAAAGTAAATCACCACAACTCTAGGCAATTGCCTTTGCTTTGCAATCCAAGAATTTACTCTATAGGCCTTGTCAATCTTACAAGATACCTCCTCAGGATGAACCTTTAAAATCCCAGCCAGAACTTCAGCAGATATTTTTCTTAAATCATCTCTTATTATTTTCCTGTAACCCTCTCATTCTAACCGCAAATTCCGTGAGCCTGTATTGCATCATTGTAACTTCTTTTTCAATCCCTTGTTTTATATTTTCTGCATTGTAAGTCTCGTGATCAGCTTCCTTTTTAGACTTTACTTCTGAGCTATTATCTTGAATATTTATCAAATCATTTTCAATTCTTTGTATTTTATTATCCAAATTATAAATCTTATCATCAACTTCATCCATTTTAGACTCTAATAACTTGATATTTTTATCCATCTTTATAACTATTTCTGAAAAAGCATTAGTCACTGTTACAATCTTTCGTTGCAAATTATCATACTTTAGTTGTATCAATTCTTTAATTTCCTGCCTAAATTTTTCAAGATTCTGGTTCACAATCTCGTCATGTCTTGCCATCTCCTCCAGAACAAATTCTTTTAGGTTAAAGCCATTCTTCTGAGTCTGCAAATTCGAAACTTGTTCACATAGTTTGTAAATGGGGGAGCCCCCCCCCCGCTGCTTGTTTATCTGGCTTTGTTAGTTTTGACGTCATCCTGCCACACAGACAAACTCTTTTTAAAGAAAGAAGACTTCTCTCCAAACAAAGTCAATATCAAATTTCCAAGAGGAAAGAAACATAAAATAGAAATTTTTCTTCTCAATTCTAGCCCAGCGCTGTTTATTCTGCTACTTTGTAGCTTGTTAAACTATTCAGACGGAAGGACTTTCGCTTTCGGCTTTCTTCTTCTCAAGCCTCAGCGGTCGCCATTTTAAACTTTTTTTTTCTTCATTTCTAAGATCGCTTATAAATCATTAAAAATACTTGCTATTTAGGTCCCAAGTCCAGATCTCATCCTCTTTAATTAAACAATCTGTTGATTTTCATTGAAAGGCTTGGTCTCGTCACCTGGCTCTGCAAAAAGCAGAGTTCTCTTAAAGCCCGGAGCAGCGGCGAAGAAAATAGGGACCCTCATCCTGCTTCGTCCCCAAGAGTAAAACAAAAACTCTGGGGACTTCGCAGAGGGCTCTACCTGCCCTCGCCTTCTCTATCTCACATTTCCTTATGGAAATGGAGTTTTTCGAGCCGCCTTTCAGCTGTAAAGGCGGCTCTTTACGGGCGACGGGGCTGGCGGTCCCAAGGGACCATCTGACAGCGACGGAAGCCAAACCGGAAGCCAGAACTTTTCAAATACATTAGAAACTCTGCCATTGTTGAAGGCATTGGGGACTCTGATAAGGAAATGTCTGTCAAACAATAACCCAAGAGGTTTCTAGTTACTGATAGCAAAGGAATGCTTGAGTCATTATTCTATAACATCATAATATGACATCATATAATGGCTTGTAAAATGTTGTTTCATTATTTCCTGTTATTTCCATCTCCAAGATGGGTGTGGAACATGCTAAGAACTGAACCTTTAGAAAGATTGTTTTTAATACTGTTATCTTCTAAGTAGATTATACCGTTTTTATTATTACTTGTGAAATTATCTTGCAAAAGAATTCACATTCCTTAACACAGCAGGAGTCGAGATACTCTTGGCATCTGGAAATAGGGCTAATTTATATGCATGACTTTTCTACTAATTATGTTGTGATAAATCACCATGCCTTTAATATAATAATAGTTATTTGGTTGTACAGTAAATGTTAAATGCAAATCATCCAGCACTAATGTTTTGAAACTGTTACATCAAGGACTTTAATGAATAAGAGCCATCAAACAATTCATAATTATTTACAAAGTTCACTGGGAACAGACTTAGAATCCCATCCCTATATTTTCAACATTTCATGTGCATGCTTCAAATATAAAGTGTTGGAAAAACAAACCTATTATTCTAGTCTAAAACTTTACCTGACTTTGTTTTCTGATTTTACTGTATAATGGTGAGTTGTGACAGGATACCACTTCAATTTTTTGTCATTGTTTACTATTCCCATGATGAATATGTCCATTGAGAAAATAAGTCAAATCAAATGTTTATTACCGTCATAGATCAGCATAAGAAAAGTGAGATACAGTCATTAAAGAATACACCAAGAGTAAAAATAAAAACCTAAATCTAAAAAAGGTATGAAAAACCAGAAGATATACAAGATATAAGAAATAAAAAGTATATGTAAAAAGAGAAAATCTAAAAAAAATATCTAACAGAATATGTAGGAGCATTAGATTGGGATAGGAAAACATAAAACATTAGAATGTGGAAGACTGGCAAGTTACTAAGCACTTTGATAAGGCAAATTAGGTGCTTAATAAAACTAGCATATAGCATGGGGAAGGTTATCATCCAGTGACTTTTGAGCCTGCTGCGAGATCTTGACAACATTATAACTTGTAATAGGGTTGCCTATCTGGAAACAACTGGGTGGTGTAAAATTATCCTATATGTCCTGAGTGTTTATGCAGTATACTATATGGTCACATGAGGCTACTACAAATGTCTCTGTAGGACAGGCATTGGAGAAGCACATTTATTTGTGTCCAGAGTCACTGGCAAAGAATCTTCCTTCAAAGACAGCTGAGATGAGAATATGACATTGGGCCAGAATAAAGGCCCTTTTGCTTAGATACTTCCAGTTGATTAGAGATGCAATAGGGGAGGCAGAATACTTGTTGGATTCAAAGTTGGCAATAAAAGTTGGGGTCCTGCCTAGATCCAATTAGCATTCTGTGTCTGCTACATGCTGTTTAATCTGCTTTGCCATGATCATATCCCATGCAGAGTAGAAGACCTGGAGAGAAGCCCAAGGATCAGATTTTAGTTGCCACTGCCTGCTTCCATGTGGATTGAAAATCATAGTTAATGGAGCAAGGCCAGGAAATGGGGATAGAATCTAAGTGAAAATAAGTTAAAGTTCATTTCCTTATTAATAACATTTTCATAACATAACTGAACCATCATTGAAGTAATATAAAGTCTCTCCTCATTGTTCTTATGTTGCTATAATTATGATTGGATGGTTTTAGAATATGCCATAAGTCATTGATGGAGACATTATCCATGTAGATAAATTGCTTTCGTGATCTGAAATAGATATTTGAGGTAAGGGATGGGTTACTTTTAATATGTGTAGTGCTCAGTCTTTAGGCATAATTTGCTCCAAACTTCATATGTAGATATGATTAATCTATAATTAATATATCAGTTTGTTCAATTAGATTTGCTGTCAGCCCTTTGCTAAATAATATATTATAAATATTTTTTGGATTATTTACCTATGCTACTTTATAGAACTGGTGGATTGTTTGCAGGTTGTTTTTGCCTAATGATGGAGAAAGTTTGTTTTTTGGAAATAATGTACAGCTAGCTAAGTATTATAATTGTAATTTATTTTAAAGAACAAGATGCTTATTAATATTGCATATTTCAATATTCCAAATCTGTTTAATCTGATCTATAATTCGTGGTTTTGTAGGCCGTGTACACAGCAAATAGGGAATATAGTTCTATATAAAAAGAATCCGTTTCTTTCCTTGTTTCTTTTATTAAATCAATTTTGGATGTTATACTACAGCTCTCAGTTCCTTAATATGACAGAATTTAGGAAAAAGAGTGTGTCATTTAATTCTTAATATCAGAGATTGAAAAATGGAACATCAAGATGGTAACATTGCCAAACTGCCTTGATTTGTGATATGTAATTTTTTAGACATTTATCTCACATAATGGATGGCTTAGTCAATCTTCTAAATATAGAATAACATTTTTTTACAAACTGTTATTCTACAGGAATCTCCTTTTCCCCTTCGTCTCCCATGTCCCTCCTAATCCATGCATAGGAAACTGTTGTAAATGGGCTCAATTTCATCCTTTCCATTGGGTGGACACCAACATCTAAGAGAATACATATTTTTTATTTTTTATTTTTTTTTTAATTTGCTAAAATGTTTTCAGATTCAGAACAGTCGTGACCAAATGCAGCAACCAGCATTTCAAAGCAGTACTGGCTCTCATTTTATTTGCTGATACTAGGTTCCCTCTCAGAAGATCGCCTCAATGTGCACATTTATCTTGAGTGGGTTACTTGTTCTTAGAACCAGCATTGCTATTACTTTTTCCTGTTCTTCATACAAACTAATTCATCATCACAGCTCTCTCCCAAAGTGATACTGAAAGGATGAACTAATTGAGATGATACAAGATATTCTCACCGGGTACTTTTTTTCTTTTTTTTTTACTTCTACCATTAAAGAAGGCAAAAGTGATTTTTCCATCTATCATCCAAGTAGTGTATAGCCACAAACACACACACACACACACACACACACACACACACACACACACCTGATTTTGTTTGCCCTTCAGCAAAATGCAGAAGAAATGATAAAATATGACTGTATTATTTATTAAGAATTAAGTAAGTGGTAGACTACACAAAACAGAAAAAGAAGGAAAATCCTCTTACTATATTATTGATGCCCTGAATTGAACTTAATTCCATTTGTAAAATAGCTAGAGTTATCAGTTTAATAGATTTAGAAGTGACATAGAGTACTTTGACCTAATGCTCTGTTTCCTTAGGGTAAATATAACATACATTTGTGTGATATGAAGAGACAGAGAGGCAAAAATATTGGCAAAACACATGGATAGCTGGTAGTCCTGAAGTGTCAGAAGCATTCGTAAAACTAGTACAAGTTGATGGATGGTTTGGATGACTGAATGGGATCCTGTAATAGTACGTGGAATGACCTTGGGAGACAATAGGAAGGGCTGCAGACTACAACCACCATGCAAAGAAGGCATTCATGTATGGATCTCAACCCACAAAAGTAAAAGGAACATAGGAAGAGACTCAAAAGGGGTCTTCCCTAATTTTTGAGAAAGTAAAAGTAAACAAAAGGAGAAATAATTTGAGATTTGCAAAATTCTCCTACTATAACTTTATAATAAAGGTAGTGTTCGTTCTCATGGTTTATGCTTCTTTTCTGGACTACCTCAAAGGAATGATAGGTCCTTATTCTGGAAGGGAAAACAGATGATGACCAAGCAAGGTTAGGATGTTTGGGAGAAGCTGGGCAAATGGGTAGATGACAATCAGGGTGGATTTGATTTAAATCGAATTGATTTAAATCACTAGTAAAAAGGCTTGATTTAAATCAACTCGATTTAAATCATAATTTTTAAAGAACAACTGTCATCTCTGCTACTCCTTTGACCCACTGTTGACTCACCGATAGTCCCAGTTTTGCAGAATATACAGCCTCATGCTACATAACTAAGCTCCATTTCATGCTGAATAAACTAAATTATTTATGTATCTTAAATAGAAAACTATCTTACGATAGATTTTTACCCCAAAAGTTTTTTTATTAAAATAAATTCTATAAAAATAAAAAAATACGATTTAAATCAAAAAAATACGATTTAAATTAAAAAAAATCTGATTTTTTTGATTTTTTTTTTAAATCATTGATTTTTATCCACCCTGATGACAATAGAGATGGAGATGGAGCAAGCTGCTTTCAGGAAAGGCCATTTCCTGAAATATAGTGTTTAGTACTGTACTGATTTTGTCTTCTAGTCCTCTGTGCTCTCTCACAGGCTTTTAATCAGGTTCTTCATCCACAATCTAATCATATGCAAGATCTAGCCTTCATTCCTGAAACCTGGCTGGACACTGAGGGGAGGAGGTTCTGTCTTAGAGTTGTGTCTTGCAAGATGCTGTCTGTTGAACCAGTTGTCAGGCTGGGGTAGGAACATAGTAATTGTTATTAGAGAGAATTGGATGGCTTCTGTGTCACTGTGCCACAAATAGCATGTGTGAGGCACTGTTTGTAAATTTGGGCTGTAGGAAACAGAGGGGACTGTTGTTAGTGTACCAGCCTCACTGCTGCGTGGCAACCTTCTGAAGGTGCTCAAGATTGGCCAGATTGAATTCTACAGTTTTGGATTATTGTCAACCCAAGAAGTTTGACCAGACCAAGAAATCAACTCCACAGCAAGTCTAAAGCTGAATTTATTGAGTTTGGCAATCGTTAACAGAAACTTCAAATTCCGATTGTGAATTCAGTGAATTAGGACACATCTGCTGACCTGATTCTGAATATTATCTTATTATGAACTTTAAAAATGCTTTGGGCACTTTTGCCTGGCCAATAAATCCTGCATATCTGTCAAGCTCACCTTCCTTACTCCCCACAGTTAATGGCAGACTTTAATTCAGCCTCACTTAGAGACTGCTTGCAAGTTCATGGCAACCAGAGATCCAATCCATGTTACCTGTGATCTGAATTACAGTGAAAGTTGCACAATGGATCTTGTTTTCATTCTGAGGCTGTGGAGACATTAACTGGAATTTGTTCACTACAATGGACCACTATCAATCTCTTGTCATGTACAAATCACTCCTTTTTTGGCCTTGGAGTTCTCAGTTGCAGCATCTGGTTTCAGCAATTCTAGGTGATGAAGTGACATAAGAGATGCCTAGGCTGTCACTGGAGCGAAATGAAAAGTGAACCTGATCAAGCATCGTAAGAGCCGTTTTTTCTGCATTACATTGTGGTGATAGGAACAACAAAACATTCTTATTTTTCCTGTTCTTACTGCATCAGTGGCTAGCCAGGGCTCTCTTTAAGATGATACACTGCCTCCTGGGTAAAGAAGGTTTGGGGAAACACTTACAGGACTACTATGAGGATTGTCCTATCTGTCTGTCAGAATAAACTGGATTCACTCAAGAGTCGACTCTTGTGGCACAAGTTCTATGGTGGTATCTCAAGCATGGTCTTTCCCAGTTATCTGGGAAGAGTTTAAATCTGTTAGTCCTAATGATGTGGATAAGGTCTTGGGAACTGTGAGTTTTGGGTCATGGCTTCCCAGGAGGTCCATGCAACGGTTAATGCCACTTTGTAAGAAGGGTGGTGCTACTTGCCTTGAAAGAAGTGGTGATCTGCTGTCTCCACAACAGATCATTTCTTGACCCACCATATTGGACAAACTTTGCCTGTGTGCAGCATTCCCATTTTAGAGAAGAATGTTGAGAAGATTAATAGTTTGCAATTCCTGGAAGAAATGGGTTATTTGGATTCTTTTCAGTCAAGATTTAGACCTGATTATAGCTGTGAGACTGCATTGCTGGACCTTGAGGACAACCTCTAGTGCAGTAGTTCCCCAACCTTTCTGGCTTTGCAGCTTGGCACTGTCAGCATGGAGGGAGGTGAGGGTTCCATGCAAGCATTGGGTGTGTGTGCTTGTGTGTGCAGAATTTTGTGTGCAAGTATGCATGCCTGTTGCTTGCACAAATGGTTCTGCATGAGGTCACACACTCACGCACTATTTGCACAGGTCAGTCATTGCCCAGGAGTTCAGGGGCCCTGCTCTAGTGGGACAGGATGGAGGTGGTGTATCCATTCTAGCCCTCCTTGATATGTCAGTGGCTTTTGATGCCTTTTGTTATGTTATTCTTTTGGACAAGCTCTGGAGATTTGAAGGGGAATCATGGGATTAGGATGATACTAGGGCCAGTTCTAGTCAGCATTGGTAGGTGCAGAGAAACTTACTTTGAAGTGATTTTTAGAGGTCTAATCTCTTTCCACTCTTATTTGCATGAACTTATCTGCCTGAAGTTGCCAGGTGATGTCAACCATTATCACAGGTCAAGATTTCATCAGTATGCCAATGATACCCAATCAATCATTTCTGACTCTGGCCGACCAAATGATACCATTAAGGAGCCCTGATGGCACAGTGGTTAGAATGCAATATTGCAGACTAAACTCTGGAGTTCAATCCTAATAGAGCTTGAGGTTGACTCAGCCGTCTATCCTTCTGAGTTGATAATATGAGGACCCAGATTATTGGAAGCAATATGCTGACTTTATAAACCACTCAGAGAATGCAGTAAAGCACTATGGACTGGTATATAAGTCTAAATGCTATTGTTATTAAGTTTCAACCAAACCCAAGCAGGAAGGCAGGCAGGCAAGCTATCTATCTGTGCATATGTGTGCATATGTGTGCATATATGTGCATATGCACACATATCATATGTGCATATGTATTTATGTATGTCTTGGATATCTATCTATCTATCAGCTATCTATCATCTATCTATCTATCTATCTATCTATCTATCTATCTATCTATTTATCTATCTGATGGAGTTGTACCTTGTACTTTTTTCAGTAGTTGAGTTTTATCTCTAATCTTCATACCTTTCTGTAGTTCCCCCAGCTGACTAACCTCTCTTCAAATTTCCACCAGCATACGCCTACACCTTTCCATATACATACACATACACATACACATACACATACACATACACATACACATACACATACACATACACATACACATACACATACATACATACATACATACATATATACATACATATACACACACACAGAGAGTGAAAAAAATTAAGGGAAGATGCAATACATGGATCTCACAAAGCTGTTTACACATTCAGCTACTCCTCACCAGGTTCTTACAGATTCCTATTAGGATGTTTCTTGTTTCTTATAAGAACAAATGCAATTACATATATAAAGAGTTTTAACAAATGGATCAAGCATGAAAGCTAAGATAAATATTCATCTAGTGGGACATTAGAAGAGAGTATCCTATTAAAACTCTTTAATTTAAGGATTAGGAATTCTCTATGACAGAAAGCAAGATTGAGAGTTTAGAGAATTTATATTTCTTTTATTAAGTGAAATTAGCATGTGGTTTGACTAACAATCATTTGCATAGAATACGAACTTACACAGTATAGAATTCTTGTTCATGAGAACATTTTTTGAAATTGAGTTTTTAAGAAAATAGTTCCATGCCCTTAAATTGTATTCTATATCAATGACATAATCAAAAGGTATCTGAAATACAAACCATCAACCTATTTTCTTGCAGCAATTTTGATAAAACTTTATTGTATTGTCTGAAGACATGTTTTTTCTGTTATTCCTGTATCTTAGGTTAATCTTGTTTGTTTAGTGAACAAATTAAAACATTTAAATATCTAGGAATCACCCTCCAGGCATCCCATAATCCTAATGAATTTTGTTTTACATCATTACTCTCCAGTGTATGATGAAGTTATCACCTAGTGTTTGTGGAATCAAGCCAACTGGATAAAACATTTTGTTTATACCAAAATCAGACAGACTGAGCTGCTAATTATCTTTATTTTCAGCTACTTTGCTTCCCTTCTCCATCATACACTCATAACACTTGAGGAACCTACAATATTTTAGGCTGAATAATTTAGATTGATCTGTCTTTAAAGGGGAACAATTAAAGGACAAGCATACCAGGGTACCATATGGTAATTGGGGAATCGCTTTGGCCAAGTAGATTTTTATGGATTTTCAGGGTGAAAAAAGCACCATTAGTTCAATGGAATAGCAATGGCAGATTTTAATATGTTTTGTGCAATGAAATCTGAGTGAGTAGTGCAGCTTCCAGAAGCCTGGAGGGTGGCTCCTAAATATTTAAATGTTTTAACATTTTAACAAATCCCTTTGGATTTGAGGCTATTTGGAGAAAACTAAAACTTTAGTTTTAAAAATGGTTTATCAGTAACATTTTCCCTTCACAGAATTTGGCTAGAGATTATAGTGCATGTTTTACATGATGGGTTCTATGATATACATCACTGGCATATACTTCACAAATTGTAATTGGGACCAGAAACTCTGCTGTTAACCAAAGCAGTTTTTAAATGGGAAATCAGGTGAAAGGACTATGGTTTCCTGCTGGAAAGAAATAAGAGTATTCATTTTCACACCTTTGGCTTCTGTTTGCCTTCTAGGCACTTCCCTCTCTTTGGGATGCTCAAGAGCCTGCTTACTGTCTTGCACCACAGCCTAGGGTTGGGAGTGACTGGCACGCTACACAGATGTTTACAATACTCTCTTAAAATCTCTTCCTGTCTAATATCTCTGTTCTGTAAGGATATGGGAACAAAAAAGCAAATGATTTCTGTAGGCAATCTCTCCTCCCCCTACCACCACCACAAAACAGAGAGATTGGAGAAGTGATTTCAAGAGACTACTGTAAACTGTTTAAAGCTCCCAATCCTGGGCTGCTGGGACAATCACATTGCTTTCAATGTGTAAAAGAGCAAACATCTTACTCTCTTGTAATCCCTTTTACTCTAATCTCTCATCTGTGAAAGGGGAAGAAAAAGAAAATAACCCACAAGTCAGACACAGGACAATGAATATTGACTGTAAATAGTGATTACTTGACTGGGGGATGCTACGAAGGTTGAAAATGCTTGGAAATTAACCATAAAGTTATTTTTTCAGCACTGTTGTAACTTCAAACAATCACAAAAACCAGTAAGTGAGGACTGCCCATAATAAAATTGATATATGTTTGTTCTCAGAAATTGTTATAGAAAAAAAAAAGAGTATATGTAGAAATTAAACAATTGCAGTGCAAAGATGCACCCTTGTTGAACATCCTTAGAAATAGGTATAGCTTTGCTGGTGTGATCATTTTATCTATTGTGAATGAACACAACTTCTCCTATAATCTGGATCTACAAATTGAATCAAAAGCAGATTTAAGATCAACAGAGGTTGGAAACAGGGCTTGACTGGGACAAGATGAGTATTTCTTGGCTAACTGCTATTAAAACAAAGATGTACTCTAAATGGGATCTTCCTGGTATAAAGCTGGTCAGTTCATCAAGGACAATCTGTTCTGACACCAGGCAGTATCTAGTTTATCATTTAAATACCTTGCATAAACTTTTATCAATTACTCCCAACAAGCTGATTGGGCAATAATTTGTTGGATTTCTCTCTTCTCCATTTTTTGTAAAGAGACACAATGATTGTTGCTCACCATATCTCAAGAATTCGTACAAGTCAATGAAGATTGGTTTAAATGTGAAAATAACTGAAATTAAGATATAAAATTGAAAGTCTAGTAAATGAGGAAAATAACTAATGGAATAAGAAATTAGGAACTAAGGAAAATAAGAGGTGGAAGGTTAATTAAGTTAAAAGGTTTCAATGTAAAAATGGAATGAGTTGAAATACATTGTTAATAATTAAAAAATGTGATGGGGACTTTGAAAAATATAGTTAATAAGTGAGGGGGAAATTGGGGTTGCCCGGATACCATTGTGGAAAATATTGAATTGAAAATGAATACAACAATGGAAAGAGAATGGAAGGAGGAGTAGAGGGAAGAAGGAGAAGAGAGCAAGGAGAGAGAGGAATAGAAGAAAGAGAAAAGGAGAGGAAGAAAGGAGGGGAAATAAGAGTAGGAGAGAAGGTTAGAAAGGGAGGAGGGGGAAGGAAGGGGAAGTAGAGAAGAAGTAGGAGAGGAGGAAAGAGGAAAGTAGAAAGGGATAGAAAGAGGGAAGAGAAAGAGAGGAGAGGAGAAGAAGAATTGTTGTAAAACAAGGGAGATGATGGTAGAAAGGCAACCCCAAGAATGTGCAAATTTATTAGGATGAAGAATGAATTAATATGAAAGTTAAAAGGGAATATATATGATTAACAATGGATAAGATAAGATAACTAATTGAAATAATGTTAAGAAATTAGGATTTGAGGGCGGATGGTGATGCTGTATAGAAGTATTAAGATAAAAAGTATGGAAAAAGAATATTTTGGCAAAAATGGTAACTGTAAAATGAAATTGGATATGATAAGTTGTATAAGATATGATATGCTCAATACTCTGTTCATAAAATGTGTCTATGTGTGTGAAAGAAAAAAATCAATTAAACTTGATTTTAAAAAAGAATTCATACAAGTCTATTTGTAAAATGAAAAAAAAATGAAGCAAGGTGTCCATCATTCTATATTGCTTTGTATTATTTCTATGGTGATAAAACTGCAGGATTTTCACATTGAGAGTATTGTTTGGAGGCCAAATGCCCAAAATAACATACTTAGATCAAAAAATTACAGTGGGTTCATAATGGCAACTTTTTTCCCCTCATTGCTTCATTCAACAAATGGAGGTTAAATTGATACAGTAGTTATAAGAAGTTATCAGAAGCAAAGGCCTTCATTAATTGCTTTTAGGAAGTTGTAGTCTTCTCAATTTAGAGATTCCCATGCTAAAGGAAAAATGAAATAATCTTTCCTCATAGAGACATGGTTGCATGGCTGCTGATTATTTTGGTTCCTCTTTTGTACCAATTTTATACCTTTGTAAACTTATGCCAAAACTGTATGCAGTATTTCCAATGAGTCTCTACAATGCATTATGATCAACACTGGTTTGTGTTCAGATCCTTTGATCATTTATGATCTTGAGTTGACCTTTTTTACAGCAAATTGTTATATATTGGAGTTTACATGACATTGCTACCCTATAACATTTTTCAGATTTTCCTCATTTCTATACTATTCTTTCCTAGGATGAGGACTATTATACCTACTATACAGTCATTTTTAAAATATTTTTATAAAATATGTATTGATTTTTTCTCCTTTGAATATTTAAATAATATTCAGAACTGAGGATTTTTTTCAGTCCTATGTGGATATTTTATTCAGGTCAAGGGAATAATAAAATAATTTTCAGTTGCTGAAGTGGGAAGCACTAACATTTATAACTACCTCCTGGGTAGTAAAAGCCACCCAATAAGTTAAATAAATTTATTGAAAAGAAGTTTCCTATGTTATATTGGTGAGCTATAGAAAGAAAAAGGAAGGACAGCATATTTAGTTCACACTGGTATTGCTATTTGTAAAGAGAAGATAGCAAACAAATAATCATTATTTTAAAGTGTGCAGTACAATTCATTTTTTAAGGATATGTTAGTGACAAAGAATTTTTTTTATTTAATTAATTAATTAATTAATTAATTTGATTTATATGCCGCCCTTCTCTGGAGACTCAGGGCGGCTTACAATGCTTTTAAGCAATAGCCTTCATACTTTTGTATATTTATACAAAGTCAGCTTATTGCCCCCACAAACTGGGTCCTCAATTTACCTACCTTAGAAAGGATGGAAGGCTGAGTCAACCTTGAGCCTGGGGAGATTCGAACTAGCAGTAATTGCAGGCAGCTGGATGATAATAACAGGCTATTAGTCTGCTGCGCCACCAGGCTCATGTAATCATAGTAAATTGAAATTATTCATAATACAAGAATATCTGAATTACCAGAGGGTCAAGCAGTGACACTGAACCTTAGGACTTCCTTATGCAACAAAAAAACCAAGCTAGCTATTCAGATACATGAATTGTCTTATTCCTTCATTTCATTCCATCAGAAGTGTAACCAACCTGGAGAAGAGATTAATAATGGAGGCTAATAATGTCTGACAAAAATGGGATAAGGGATAAGGGGGTAAAATAATAAGTAATCAGAAAGTAGCAACTGAAAATATGATGTCTTTATTGTGGCAAAATCTTTTGACATCATTGCTGCTGATCACAAAATAATCTTTATTGCTGAAAGGTAAATAATCTTTACTGCAGAACATTTATAGGCAATGTACGAATCCTCATGCCAAAGTTATGGAATTTCTAATTAACTCAGCTTCAGGAGTTCAGCATAGGAGCTTGATTGTATTGAATCTGAATGCAGTATGCTTTATAGTTTAATGTCAAGCATTGTGTTAATGTTTGAATATATTTACACCTTATCCTTTTGTGAAATATTTATTCCACCTCTTTGCTAACATCTTGTGCAAATTGGAACAAACTGGAAACATTTGTACTTAACATTTTGCAAATTAATGAGACAACTTGTGAACCTAGAAGAAATTTTTCCTAGATAATTACTTTACATTGCTTCTGGAGAAAAGTGGTAGATTGTTCTGCCAAAAATGGAACCAATGCTTGTGGCTAAGGAGTCAATGAATAGATCAGCTCCTTCAAGCATGTCTGGACAAAGACAGGACATGAGATCACCCAAGCTGTGCTCCATGTTATACAGACTGTTTTCAGAAGAAA
The DNA here is from genome assembly GCF_029215685.1 of Pituophis catenifer annectens. NCBI lineage: Eukaryota > Metazoa > Chordata > Lepidosauria > Squamata > Colubridae > Pituophis > Pituophis catenifer. Next base: position 38,907,720 of record NW_027256884.1, read on the forward strand.
TGTTACAGAAAAAGATATGCAACAAAATTTATCCGAAAACACAAACAAGATTTTGAACAAGATTTGTTATTAGATATTTAAAAAAAAAATGGATGGGATTTTAAAAATTAAGAAAGAGATAAAAAATGTCAATGCCAGAGAGCAATTGGAGTAATTTATTTTGCTGGATTTACAAAGTAGGCTATTTGAAGTAGTGGAGATATTTGGAGTAAGGATCAACAATCATCAGAATGTATTAAAGAGCAAGATTGCTGTACATAAAAAGAGGGAACATCAAGTCAGTTGATTTGAACAGGGTTAAAATGGGACATATTATTTTGGGTGGTTCTTTTTGGATTTGCTGACATCTGGACTGGAAAAAGGCTATAATTAAAGATTGTATATTGCCTATTTTGCAATAGTGGCTTATGAAAATTCTGTTTACTTTCTTGTAACAACTTAGATGATATTCAGCCTGTATCTTAAGCTACCACATTCTTCTACTGGATAATTTCCCAGCTGCTGTACCTTGCTACCTTTCTATTTCTGGAAAGAGGTAGTCAATTATTTCCCTTCCTCTGGATAGGTTTTATATATGTTTGCGTGCATATGTTTATATAAACATACATATTCATTACACCATAGGTAGTCCTCAATTTATGCTTATTTGTTCAGTGACTATTTGAAGTTTCAATACTGCTGAACAAAGAGGCTTACAACCCCTGCATGAAGTTACATCTGCTGTAGCACCCCCACAGTCACATAAATAAAATTTGGGTGCTTTGAAATTCCTTATGAGTCATCATTGAAATGCTGCACCAGCCTCACTATCTATCTCACCCCCTCCTGCCCCATTAGATCCCCACAGGACTTGGATCTACTTCCCACCCAGTTGGGTCACAGACTCTCCTCCCACCTCCTTCACCAGTTGGTCTCTTATCTTTTCAGTACTATAGATCTTCTGGAAGTGGCCACTTCACTGCATGGCCTTCCTACACAGAGGAGGCTGAATGGTTCCATCCTGGAAATGGGCACCATTTCACAGCTCTGGAGATAGCATTGGGAAAGGAGAGCAGGCCCATCATTCCTCACCCTCCTTAGGCCTGCATGGCCTGCCATCCTGGAAGTGAGTTCCATTTTGGGAGGAGCTGCAGTTGGGAGGATGCTGTGGGAAGCAGAGAAGGCCGGTGGGAACTCCGAGAGGTGGAATGGAAAATGGAACACAAGATGCTGCATGTGGGGAAATAATTGGGGAGCCTGGGGCAGGCAATGTGTGAGCTGGGGAGTACTGCAATGTGGACCTGAACCTTCGCTAAGCCTCCCATGCCCTTCCCAATCCCTGAGGTACCCCATGCTCAAATTAACCACCTGCACTTAATGACCCCATCAGGGATAACAGGGACAGGAGTCATTAAGCGAGACAATCACAATGGCACTTCATTTAGTAATTGACACAACTTGCAACTGCAACAGGCAGATTCCATTATGGTCATAAATCAAGGACTACCTTTATTGTGTTTTTATACTTTGTAGTTGGACACAAGGTACAGAAAAAGAGTGGAAATACTTTGTGGAGAAAAAAAGCATTGGATTGGGCTAGAAATTGTTGGTTCTAGCCCAAGCTGGTGTCAGCTTAGTGAAGAGTCCAGTACAAAATGTTTGAGTTAGTTTTAGATTTAGGAGAATCCTAAATTTAAAGAAGTTGTCAATAGAAGTTGTTAGAATCAGGAACAAGCTATATTTGACAGAAGTTATCTTCTGTCAACTGAAAGCACCTGCTACAGTTCAAAATTGGCTAACAAAGGAATCTAGATGCCAACACAGAACATAAAAAAAAAAAAAAGCTGGAGGGACCAAGTTCTTCAAGGCACATGATCACAATACCTGGATAAAAGATACCCAAATGAGAACATTTAAAATTATCGTATTTTTCGGTATATAAGACGCACTGGAGTATAAGACGCACCTTAATTCTGGGGGAGGAAAACAAGAATTCTACCTCTGCCTACCAGCATTTTGGAACGGTCTGGGGGGAATCTGCCTGGCCGCATCGGGGAACAGCTGGCGGCCAGTTCCCCTGCAATGTGCAGCGGGGAACTGGAAACCGTTTGGGAATGTGCAATGGGAAGAAAAGCACTTTCAGGCAGCAGCGCTGCAATCCCCTCTCTAAATCCAAAATGGTTTCCAGTTCCCCGCTGCACATTGCAGGGGAACTGGCCGCCCGCCGCCTGAAACGCGGCTCTAATTATTGCATTGGGGAATCCGGGCAGTGGTGGCTGGAAAAGAGGGGCGTTTTTCTTTAGGAGCTCTCGTTCGGCTCGCTCAGCTCCTGGGCGCAGAGGGCTTAGGCAGCAGCTCCTCACATTGCAGGGGAGTGAAGTCATTGCGGCCATTGCCTGTCCTAAACTGCCTACTGGGCGGCCAGAAGGTGACCAGCTGCAAATCGTGGCACCCACCTTGTTCCCCGAAGCCGCCGGGCAGATTTCCCCCCCCCAGACCTTCCCGAAGAGGGTTGTTCCTCAGGCTGTGCCCCGACCCAGATCCCTGATGCCTGGAACTGCCCAAAAATGGCCAAAGGGTGGGGGCCGGCGGGTGGGCAGGGCTACATTTGGCTTATAAGACGCACCCAGATTTTCACCCCCTTTTTTGGGGTAAAAAGGTGCATTTTATACACCGAAAAATACGGTATTTACAACCCTTTGAAGCCTATGGGAATTTGAAAATAAATATTCCAATGTAAATTTATACTGTAAGAGTTTGGATTCAATGTGGTTGTCTGTCATATTAAAGTAACTGGAATTAATGGAACTTAAATGAGGCATGTCTAACCTATTAATTTCAATGAGTCTGAAATTGATTGTATTAATCTAAGCTACAAATAAATAAATAAAGCCTGCTTTAAATAGAAGAGGAGGGAAATAACTGTTGAGAAAACCTATTAAATTCTTCATTTCAGGAAGCACAGGAAGGCTTTTGTTCTGAATAAATGTATTCTATAATTATATTTCCCAATTACCCATTATCAGAAGTCAAGTCAAGTGGTTGGTGAGGTTAGGGGCCAAACATCTCAAGAACTATTCAAAGCATCTTCCTTTTTAAGAACAGAAGTAAACGAAAGGTCTCAGATGAGCACTATATTTAGAGATGGCTTTGTTTGTTTTAAGTCTGCATTCCCAAAGCAGAAAGTTTTATATCGCACATTCAATGCAGTGTTAATTAGAAAGAGACCATTTTTTTCATTATATACACTGCTTTATGTAACAGAAACAAATAATACAAGCATAACATTTGTCACTTGGCTTATTTGACTGAAAACTGGGTTTTACTCATTACTTATAAACTGCTGCAATCAGGAATACAAATGAGCAAATTATTACATACAAATTATTACATACACAAAAATGTGAAACCTGAAGTGCCGCTTCTTTACCTGGGGTTGGCTTTCATTTGCATTGAGTACTTCCCAAAAATATAGAATTGTAATGGAAAAGAATATGTGTGGATCCAAGCAGTGTGGTCTTTGGTAATTGACAGATGAAAATTTTGTCAATGTATGGTAGCCAGAGTGCCAATAATCCTTGGGACCACCATGGCTGGTTTATGTCATAATTTTTCAATTTTGATTTAATATGTGATCTTCTCCAACTCTTTGTCTTCTGTTTCATTATCTCCTTGCCATGTTAATTATCCAACCTTTCTTCTTTTAAATCTCATGTTTAATGGGCTAAGACTTTATCAATTTGTATTCAGAAAGCCCACAGTAATTTAATCTATTCATTTTTTACTACCTTTTCAATTTTGTTTTGCCAATTTTTCATTACTGACACATGATAATTTACAGAAGTTCTAATAAATCACTTTGTCATGTTGTATAATATCATTGTTTATAATCAGTTTGTGTGATCTTTTTTGCATGCGATCAGTATATGGTCTACTGTTTCTTTTGGTTCTTTGCACAATCTGCCCTTTGAATTGTTTGACAATTTTTCAATTCTGAGCTTGATTGCCTTAATTCAAATAGTTTGCTTTAGAGCAGCCAAAGTCAACTCTTCAGTTTCTTTTTTTTAATGTTCCAGTTGTAAGCCATTGTCGGGGGTTTTTTAATCCACTTTTCTCTTAATCTTTTGTAGAATTGACTATATAATGCTTTTACTTGCTAGAGTTCTGCTCTTGTGTTTATTACATTATTTTGCTATTCATGGTTCTTTTCCTGGACATTAAGTTATTTAATTTGCATCAGTGGTTGTTTTTGGCTGTCTTCTATGTGATCTGCTTATGCATCCTTTTCTTTTTGGTAGTTTGATTGACTTGAAGTAAACCTCAGCCTCCATTTCTTTGGACCAGGTATAATCTATCAATATCACTATGAAGATGTAATGCATAATGAATATAATGATTGTTTTTCAGTCAAATTCAGCTTCTGTCCAGTTTATAATTCTAGCAGTGTATTGAATCAAAGGTATAGCATGTATACTGATGGAATTGATGGGGTTTCCATCATTCCATTTTGTCTTTAGCACTTTTCCCACTCTTTGAATCTGTAACTTATTAATCACATTTTCAACTTGTCCATACTGATTTTATCCAACAGTAAAATGTTCAGATATTTTTAAAAGTTTTAAAAATAATTTTAAAGTATTATTATCATTTATAATTTAAAGTTCTAGGACTGCTCATTTACCAGCAACTCTGGGTAGAAGACAAGAATTAAAAACATACAAAAAGCAATGCTTTAAAACCATAAATAGTGGTTTTAAAGATGAGGATGTGGTGGACATAACAGGGAATGGAAAAAAACCACAGCATATTGCTTGAAGGTAACAAACAATAATAAAATAATAATGAAATAATTTAAATAAATGTTCTTTATAGACAAAAGTAGTGTAATCTTAAAATGCTACTATTACTTCAAATTAGGGGTTATCAAAATATAAATTGTTTAATCTATCCAATGTTAGGTATAACATTGATAGGTCTAATTCATGTAACTACTTCAATAATTTTGGAGGAAAACATAGACACAGTGAGTATGCAGCCATGTATGTAAAATGATTGGAATTTCCCTTTCTCTGTTAGCTTGGGGTTGGCAATTGTCTTTCCACAAAACTTTAAAATGGGATTAAATTAAATGGTTTAGAATTATAGGAAACTACAAATATTGACAACACAATTAGAAAGAACTACTGAATTCTATGGGTTCAGCACAGAAAAGTGCTGGCCAAGCATGGGACCCGGCACATTGAGAAATTATCCTGAAGATTGTAGATTGTTTTCTGGAGAAAAAAACAATAATGCAGCAAAATTTCACAAAGTGATCACAAGGAGTGCCATGACCATGTTGGCAGAATTATTCATTGGAAACTTTGCTAGAAGTTTGGATTTGAATGTAGTAAAAACTACTGGCACCACGAGGTTGAGAAGGTTTTTTGGGGAAAAACCAGGTAAAGATCTTATGAGAGTTTTAGATTCAAACAGGCAGGCATGTTGTTCATAACAGCTTGATTACAAGTTAAGTAGCCTCAATTTATAACTATTCATTTAGCAACTGTTCAAGGTTATTGACACTGGAGATCTATAGCCAAAAGAACTAAGGACTGAATACCATTGTTACATCTGGTGAAATAATTACAATAACATCATACCCCTGTCCTTTCAAAGAGACCCATTCTATATCCCATGTCATTCCAGAGATCCAGCTCTCTAGAAAAGGCTCCTCTGCTGGGAAAGGTAGAAGCAGAGAGAAAAAGAAGATGAGCAGCAGCAAAGTAGATGAACTAAATTATGTTTTCAATGAGTGCACCATTGGGAAAATGTAAGAAGAAGTTAGGGATAGACCATCATGGAGAAAATCTATGTGGTCACTAGTCCTCCCAAGTCAAAAATGACTGGACATATAATCAATCAATTGATCAATCAATCAATCATACACCTGACATCTCAATCATCACATTTGGATAATCTTGTTTCTAGCAAAGTGTCCAGCAAACAGCAGTGTTCTGAAATAGAAATGTTCCTCTTATTTGTTCTTCACCAGCTGATTTTTGTATTATGTGCCAGATGTCTCTCAAATACCTTCCTGGTCTTCTTTCAGAAAGTTTAAATCTGATGTTGCAGGGCAACTGTCAATCTATTTGACCATAGTACTCTGAAGTAAATGGAAGACAGAGGAAGCAAAATAAAAGCTCACAATGTTCCAATTTTATCATTATTGTAATATTTTTATCACTAAAAAACTTACTGTAAATCACTGATAACCTTGATAATTGACAGTGTGATAAGTTTAATAAATAAATAAGTAAAGAAATACTATAACATGGTCTGCCAACTGAAAAAGCAAAGAGCAATATCACATTTTCTACTCTAAACCAAAATGCCCTGTTGCTGAACAAGAATTCTTATTTTCCTCAGAAAGCATTTTATAAAGGACAAATAGATGGTATATAAAATAACAATCAGAACTTCATGCAGTTTTTGTTGTCATTTCATAAATATCCTTGCATCTTGATTACTGATACACTTCTGATTGTACTCTGCAAAATATTGATAAAAATCAAGTGTGTTGTTATTAAATTTAAGGGATTATTAAGAATATTTATGAGATTTAAAATATACATCTAGCCAGCAGTGGTGGATTTCAAAATTTTTTACTACTGGTTCTGTGGGTGTGGCTTGATGGGGGTGGCATAGTTTGGTGGATGTGGCTTAGTCGGCATGGATACAGTAAAATCTCCATTCCCACCCCACTCCAGGGGAAGGATACTGTAAAATCTCCATTCCCTCCCCAATCCAGGGGAAGGTTACTGCAAAATCCCCATTTCCTCCTGATCAGCTGGGATTTGGGAGGCAGAGAATAGATGGGGGTGGGGCCATTCAGAATTTTTACTACCGGTTCTCCGAACTACTCAAAATTCAGAACCTGCTGAAACCCACCTCTGCTAATCAGCATTCCAGTGGTGTCATGTTTTTTTGTGATTATGGAATGTTATCCAGACAGAGACTTATTCAGTGATTCCAAAGGAAATTAAAAGTGCATCAAAAAGGAAATATTTAGCTTTGTCACAATTAATTGCCCAGGTATTCATACTAAAATACTTTAATAGCCAACTAAGAATGTTAAAGCATTCTGCTAACAATTACTATATAAATGAATTTATAAGATCCAGGTTTCTACCATAGCAAAGCAACAGTGACCATCCTTCTCTGGTCCAAACCTGTAGGGGGAAAAAAAAACATGTATTTGCAGAAGTTGCATCCAACATATCAGAAATTAAATAGAAAAAAAAACATAGGGGTCTCTTTACACACACACACACACACACACACACACACACACACACACACACACACCATACACAAAGTCTTAAAAGACCTCACATGGTGACAATTGATGTAAAATTGATGTAAAAATGTAACAAGGTACATAGAAAATGTACATCAAAAGGGAAGATTAGAGAAATATGCATTTTAAAAAGTGAAAAATAATGTTACAGCTGATATCTAGGTAGGGAGAGAGATGGGGGAAGGAGGGGGAGAGAGAGAGCGCGCGCCAGAGTTCTGCCTTCTTACAAAGGTGAGAAATCATATCAGATGTATAGATAGAATATAGATTATATAGATTTATATAATCCATCCTAATTACTGTATATTCTTTTGCATATACTGTATATGCCCTTTCAATATTCATGATTCAGGAGCCTGTCTTGCTAATTGCCAGTTCTAGAAACATTATTCAGACACATTATTATGAAGGACTAAGCGCAGGCTGCCTTGCTATCTCAGAGTTTATCCTGAAGAATCATCCTCAGAAAGTATATTTAAATAAGAAACCTATTGAAGCTGCCAGGCATCTTGCAGACATATGCTTTTGTTCATATTTTGAAAATAACCCTATGTTGTTCTTAACTTTAGTTCTTATTTTAGTTGGGTAGCTTGTTCTTTGCATATACATATGATGAACAATTGCTTGTGTGAAGAAGCCAGTAACACAGCTGTTACTGTGTTGGAAGAGTAGTAGATTACCATGACTATAGATCACCAAGCTTCTGTGATATGCCATCAACATGATAATAGTTGAAGGGTATTCTCCATCATGAGAGGACGAATGCCTCCCAAGGCAGCAAATAACCAGGACTTTAGATTCATTTAAAAGAATGAACCATACCTAGTCTGAATAATGTCCTTCAAGATGAAGGATCTTTCGTGGGTTAATTTAGGAGCCTTGCTAAGAATTTGCTCAATCCACTTTTATTTGCCCTTTTCCGTGCAGAGTCATTTCAAGATTCATACTGATTTGCTTAATAGGGTTCTGCAGGAAGCCATATTATATGGAGACAGAAGTGATAAGCAGATGGGAATATTCGAAATGATATCTCTAGCATTTCTAACATGCTGTTTTCTGAGTGAATTCAAATCCTTGCTCATTTTAACAAGTATGAGACACATCCATTTATTATTATGCCATTTTTCCTACCCTGCCACACAAGGATTCATATGGAATATGTAATTTGGAAATATAATTTCATACACAGTGGATTATTATTATTCATATCACCCTTGTTTTTGCAAAAATGAAGCAATCCATGAATATAATCAAATGTTTTAAAATAGAGCAAAATATTGGGGATCACAAACAATATTAAATAAACTAAGAGTAAAAGATCATCCATCCTGAAGCTGGATAGCTTGCTTGTTTACTTATTTAATCAATTTATATAGCTGTCCAATTTGTAAACTGCAACTGTAAGTGGTCCACATAAGACTAAAGCCAACATAAACACCAGCTAAAAAAACACAATCCAACTGAGACTAGGTCACAGTAATTTCATATGAACTACATTCACATGACAGGTTCATTTACCATTCTGACCAGCTCAGAAAGCTCAGGGGAAAAGTTAGGTCTTCAAGGCTTGTGGCAGGAGGCCAACAGTATCAGGGCCATCTAAATCTGAGAAGGTCAGCTGTTTCAAATGGAAATGCCAGAACAGAGAAAATATGCCTTGTGGGTCCCATCAGATACATTTATTGTATGAAGGAGATCTTGTTGATCTAGCAAGGATGGGAAGAGTCAGTTGGAGATATTTGGTTCTGCAGGAAACCTGGCCTTGTGCCATGAAGAGCATTATAGATTATATCCAATACCTTGAACTATACCAAAAACACACTGGGAGCCAATGAAGTTTATAGAACAGTGATGTTATATGATTATACAGTGGTGTGGCCAAAGTAATAAAAGATCAGTGCACATCTATAGAACCGAAGCACTGATTTAGTCTGGTTTTGTTGACACTTTATGTTCAAAATTGTGTTATTGTTACACAGTGTTGAGAACCGGATTTCAATAGAAACTAGGTTCCTCATGCTGTTACATCATTTGTAAACCTCTCCTTATTTCCTCTGAGCAGGCTTAGAGCTCCCACTTTAATCTTTTTATAAAATGTTATCTTTAAAAATATTTCCATTGTGTCTAGTATTAAAAGACTCTGTCTGCTTCTTTCACTTGAGCCCCCAATTTACTAAATTCTTTAATTCTCTAAATCTGTATAATAAGAGTTAGCAGTCTTTTAATTGAATAAATCATTTTTAAATGTAAAAGTTGTGATCCCACTCATGATGTCATTGTCATATATATCATAAACAACCTGATCTATTAAGTATTTCTATTTCTAAAACTGAAAGCATATCTAATTCTCTTTCTGTGTCTTTTACATAACTACGTTATTTGCTATTGAGGTTAGAAGGGGAAAAAAGTACCATACTTTTTGTTAAGTCCGGACATGAAAAGAGAGGCAGAACGGTCGTAGTGAAGTAAAACAACTGTTTATTTCAGGCAACAAGAACAACAACAAAAATAACTACGAACTGAGGGCTGCCCGAGGCTGCAGGTCCTTTTACAGGAAGCTGTCCAGCCTGTCAGCCACTGATGCTTATTCATTTTCCCGCCAGGAAAAATGAACCAATGAGTGAAGGCTGATGTAAGACTGACTCCTCCTTGCATGTTCAACACCCCTCACAATGAGTGATGATGATGATGTAACACTCACTCCTACTTGCATATTCAACACTTTTGATACACTAACTGAACTTTCTGGTGATAATTTTCTGTATTGCTATCTTTATCTCTGTCTCAGCAACAAATATACAAACAAAATGCATAGCCAACTATATCTACAAGCCAGTTATTCTGAAGTCAAACATCTTATTTAAGGCATACTAAAAATTGCAGAGGTCATTGTTTTCATTTTTTTTCAAATGAAAATTTATGTATACTTTGTTTGGAGGGGCAGGCTAATGTATCTCTTTATAGCTTTGGCAATATTCATTTTTTTAAAAAGATGCAATAGTATTCATTTTAAAATCATGGATTTTTCTGTATATCTATCTTATTTGTATTTATATTTAAGAATAACTCTATATAACATATTAACTTCAATTAGTATGCCATTCTGCTAGAAGCAGATTTCAAATTGGATATGGATATTCTTTCAACCTATTTATAGATTCTCTTTTAATATATTAGTTATATTATATACTACTATATTATAGTAATATATTACTAGGTTATTTATTTATTTAGTGTATGGCAAATACATGGACCTATAGTGGTTCAAATGTTAATGTCCAGTCCACCCAGCCATTCAAGGACAGGGTGGCCTATGTTGAAAAAATCAGACATTGGGCAAGTGTAAACTCTTGATGGACATTCAGACACAATGTGAAGGAGAGTTTGTCGAAGAGCACTACAGCCACACTGAGGGGTAGAGACAAGACCCCACTTAAACAATGAGTCCTGGCAGACAGCATGTTGGGTACAGATCCTGCTTAGAGTTGACCAGTGCTGGAGAGGAAGATCAAAACCTGGCACCTTTTGTGCAGGGTCATCTATGTAACTGCCTGTATCTGGGCATTCAGCAGCCCATTTGGCTTTCCACTGTGTGTTGATGTCAAAGTTGTTAGACAGCTGTTGAGCAAGTGCCAGAGATTGGATTTAAGCCTGCCAATTGATAGATGAAAAAGATCAGTGTGCACAGAAAGAAGTTGGTTTCTCAAAATTTTGTTGTACTCTTTCACTAAGGCTTCCTGCCTTTGTAGAGTGGTGGTGCAATGTGGCTCAAGGCGGGGAGCTAGCAAGTAGGAGTAGATTTTATGCAACCACTTATGATCCTCATTGTGTCATTTAGTCTAGCATCGATCTTGCTAGTGTGGCAGCTATTAAACCAAACAGGGGTGCAGTATTCAGCTGTGGAGTACATCAACCAGTGGTGGGTTCCTCCCGGTTTGGCCTGGTTCAGCCGAGTCGGTAGCAGTGATGATATGACATCATCGAACCGGTTCTCTTTGTTCAGGAGCTGGGCCCTCTCACACCCCCCAGCGTTATTCTTACCTTTTATTTGGCCCCGCCCCAAATCTATTCGCTGCCTCCCGAGTCTCAGCTGATTGGCTAGAAGAAAAAAAACTGTTTAAACTCTTGTTGTGGGGCTTCAAAAGGCTGCCCTACAGCTGATCAGTGTTAAAAGGCAGTGTGGTGGTAGACCAGTGCACTCGAAAAACAAATGGGTAGACCGGTGCCTCCAAAAACAAATGAGTAGACCAGTGCCTCCAAAAACAAATGAGTAGACCAATGCCTCCAAAAACAAATGGGTAGATTGGTGCCTCCAAAAACAAATGAGTAGACCGGGGCGCTCCAAGAACAAATGGGTAGACCCGTACAGCTCTGCAAGCAGTTAAAAGCCTGGTAGACCAGTATCTCTGCTAAATCCTAAAGAATTGTCACATGACCATCAAACCACACCCATAAAATAAGCCATACCCACAGAACCGGTAGTAAAAAATTTTAGAACCCACCCCTGACACCAACCCTAATGCTGATATTCTGAGAGTAGAGGTTGAGGCTCCCCATCTTGATCCTCTTAGTTTCTGGAGTAAGTTGTTCCTGGTATTGATTTTAGTGGACATGTTCTCTAGATGTTTCTTATAGGAGAAAGTCCAATCCAAAATTACTCCTAGGTATTTGGGGGTGAGGATCATAAGGGAGTAAGTTGTTATTCAGGTAGGCCTTCGGGGTGGCATTGGGGTGACATCAGGGTGGCATTGTTGAGATAGAAACAGGTGGACACCATTTTGCTGACACTGGGTATGAGTTTCCAGTCAGCAAATAATTTTCTCAGAGACTTCAGGTCCTCAGAGAGGAGGTAGTCCAAAACTTACAAGTTCTCCAATGCGCAGCTTGGAGAATCCAAAGCTTCAGGGTAGTTCAATAGTTGAGTAACCTACACTGAGTGTGTTCCTTTAAATTTTTCTCTTCAGACACACCCACTTGCTCAGCAGAGTCCCAGTTTAGTTCACTCAGTTGAGCCTGTGACACTGTCTGAAAATTTCTCCAGTGATTTTACTTGACTGTTGTTCCTGAAGCTTTGGATTCTTCTGTGATTAGGACTGTTTTATTCCTTTCTTCGTTGAGGAGTTGCCAGGGGTGAGTTGCCTGGGGCTCCAGGCTGACCGCCCATGGAGATTTCCTATGTTCCGGGGACTTCTCTGACTTCTCCGATCCTTCAAATTGCCGCCAGCGTGTGGGTAGGTTCCCCAGCCTGCGGGCAATACCGCCCCCGCCTTTTTGGACCTTAATTCCCCTGGGCGGCTTGAGATTGCTGCCCTGCTCTCAGTGGCACTTTCTCCGGACATTGAGCCTTGCCATCGGCGTCTGGATCACTTCTGAGTGATCGCATGTCTCCAGAGCATGGAGGACATTTCCGCCGCCCCCCTCTCCTGCCTAGACCTCGCTCGTCTGTCAGGACTTAAATATCACAGCGGTTTCTCTTCCCGACTCTGATTGTACTGCTGCGGCGCTTGGAACGCCTTGGGGCTTCGGCCGAGAGATTGGTGACGACCGGCAGTTCTCATCCTCCGTTTAATTGGCGGCGGCATTTGGAGTATCTGCGGGCTTGCGCGCCATTTTTTAGCCGCCCTGAGCGCTAGGAGCTGGTTCTTGACAGCTCGCGCCTTGTTTCCTGATTCCCCCGGCTGAAGGTTTTGATTGGAAACTCCCTTCCTCAACCAACCGCTTGCCTCCCGTGGCAGTGAAGCAGGCACGGGGGCGTTCAGAGGAAGCTCCTTGTGAATAGCTGCAGCCCTCGCCTCGGACCTATTTTGCTGTCACCGATTCAGAACACTAACGGCTGCATCTTCTGCCCAGCAACAGCTCCGCGCATGCGCATGCAGCTGCTGGGAGCTGACAGGCATTAGACCTGTCAAACTAAAGCCTCAGTTCTTTAGGCAATGTGACACGGCTAGTAATCTTTGGCCAAATTTAAGACTGACTCACCTGTTTGTTTTCCTTCCTTCCTCCGCTGTTGTTTGAGCCTCGTTTCACCTGAAAAAAAAAATTAAAAATTAAATTAATTTGAATAATTCATATTCAATTTTTTTGCTATGGCCGAACGCGACCTTTCTTCCAACCTGGAGGATATCCACAGCTCTCCTGAACGTCACCAGGTGCAAAACAGGTCGCACAAGACGTCTCGAAAATGTTCCTCTCACACATCGTCCTCATCGGATGCTCCATCTTCAAAGAGGTCCAAATCGTCCTCCGCTGTTCATGGTGCCCAAACCTGAAGCAGACTTCATTCCGTGCCCGCAGCTCTTCTCCCAGGTGGTCCAACGCTCCTGATCCACACCCTCCTCCTTACCTGCCCCATCGGGTCTGGACAGAAAACTATATTATTCAGCGCCTAGTCTCCAGGAACTCCTTCAGTTGCCAACTGTAGACACACCTGTGGCCAATCTGACTGCCTCCTCGGTAATCTCCAATGATGTCGCCGACGGACTGCGCTCAGAGGATCGGAAAGCTGAGTTTACTTTTCGTCGTACGCATAATGCGGCCGCCTGGGCTGTTAGGGCTGCCACCTCGGCTTCCTTCTTCAGCCATGCATCACTAATCTGGCTCCGCCAACTTCAGGAGCGCCTCCCTCCTGACGATTCACGCCTCTGCCAAGATGTCAACAAACTGGTGGCGGCTACTGAATATATGGCGGACGCTTCGCTGAATGCCGCGAAGTTTGCTTCGCGTGCCCTGGTGTCATCCGTTACATCTCGCCGTTTATTGTGGCTAAAAAATTGGAGAGCTGATGCAAAGTCCAGATGGCGCCTCGCCTCAACTCCGTACAAGGGTTCCCGCCTCTTTGGAGATGCATTGGACCCCATCCTTGTAGAGGACAAGGATATGCAGAAGGTCATGCCATCCTCTTACAGAAGAGCAGAACGTAAACCTTCGTCTTACTCCACCAGGCAGCCCTTTCGGACCGACGCCGGACCTTCCGGGTCCTTCTCTTCCAGGTCCTACTCGCAAGGATTCGATCGCTCTTTCGATAGACCTTCCTTCAGAGACCGCGGATGCAAGACTCCAGCGCCCAAACGGCCCTTCTGAGGTATGGGCACCTGTGCCTTCAGAAGAGGAAAATGACTACACCCACCTTCCCATCGGCGGCCATCTGACTCATTTTCTCTCTCAGTGGGAGTTTTCGACGACAGATGCCTGGGTGCTCCAGACGATCCATCTAGGTCTTACCCTGGAGTTCCATTCCCGTCCCCCCTCTCACTTCGTCCAATGCCCTCTCTCATCCAATTTCACCAAGCATCAATTAATGGAGGCAGAAATCCATCACCTGCTCCAAAACCAGGCCATAGAACTGGTTCCCCCCCAACATCGCGGGACCGGCTTCTACTCCATATTTTTCCTGGTCCCTAAAGCATCGGGGGGGGGGTTACAGGGGCATATTGGCCCTCAAGAGGCTGAACGAGTTTATCATCTACCATCAGTTCAAAATGGAGTCTCTCCGCTCAATTCTGGCTTCCATTCGACCATCGGACTGGATGACTTCTATCGATTTGAATGAAGCGTACCTCCACGTGCCCATACGACTGTCCCATCGTCGTTTCCTCCGCTTTGCCTACAACAGCCGGCATTTCCAATACAGGGCAATGCCTTCGGCCTCTCTTCCACCCCCAGAACCTTTACGAAGCTCCTGGCAGGAGTGGCAGCCCACCTACGTCAACAGCCGGTACGGCTCCACTGCTACTTGGACGATATTCTGGTACTCTCCCCTTCTCCGGTCCAGGCCTCTCGAGACCTAGGTATAGTGTGTCGCTGCCTTTGTCAACGTGGCTTCTCCCTCAACATTCCAAAGAGCAAATTGCAGCCCACCACACGAATTCTTCACCTAGGGACAGTAATAGATTCAGTGAAGGGCCAGGTGTTCCTGTCAGCAGATCGGTGCTCCAGTCTCCAGTCCTTGACATCCCAGGTCCTCTCCTCCCGGAGGGTGGCATTGCTGCTCCTGTCCCGCCTGCTCGGCAAAATGATATCCTGCCTGTCAGTCGTCCCTTGGGCGAGGTTTCACTCCCGCCAGCTGCAATGGTTCCTCCTACCCTTTCAGAGGGCCAGACGGAGCAACTCTTCCACACGAGTATCCCTCCTGCCGGAGGTCTCAAGGTCCCTCCTCTGGTGGTCTTCCCCGAGCCTGCAGCAGGGCTGCTACTTTCAGAATCTGCAGCGCCTGGTAGTGACAACGGACGCCAGCCTGTCGGGATGGGGAGGTCATCTTCTCTCTCACATCGCCCAGGGTACGTGGTCACCAGAGGATCGCCGCCAAGGGATCAACTGGCTGGAGCTCTGCGCAATCTGCCTCTCTCTCCAACGGTTCCAGCAGATCGTGTTGGGGCATCATGTCCTGATACGCATGGACAATGTAACAGCAAAGGTACATGTAAACCATCAAGGGGGGACCCGCTCGGGGCCGCTTATGGAGGAAACAACTCTGCTTCTGACCTGGGTGGAGGCGCATGTCCTGTCCCTTGCAGCAGAGCACATTGCCGGGACCACGAACAAAAGAGCGGACTGGCTCAGCAGGCAACATCTGGACCATGCCGAGTGGCGCCTTCACCCAGATCTGTTCACCGAAATCGTTCACAGATTTGGCATGCCTCTCGGCGACCTCTTCGCCAGCCACGACAACACACACCTTCCCAGGTTCTTCGCTCGACACCCTTGTCCTCAGGCAGAAGGAGTCGATGCGCTTGCCTCTCCCTGGCCCAGAGGTCTCCTCTATGCCTTTCCCCCTCTGCCACTCCTTCCTCGTCTGATTCGCAGGATAATAACAGACAGGGCCGACGTCATTCTTGTCGCACCCCGCTGGCCTCGGAGGTCCTGGTTTGTGGATTTGATGGACCTGTCGGTGGCAAGGCCGTGGCGGATACCAGGGGACAGGATCGTTCTCAGCCAGGGGGTCATGCTGCACCCAGAACCCCAATGGTTGCAGTTGACCACCTGGCTTTTGAGAGGATCTTGCTAAGGAGAGTCAACGTGCCCAGGAGTGCGATCCCCACTATTCAAGCATCCAGGCGGGCATCTACGTGCCGCATTTACGATGCAACTTGGACTTCCTTTTGCTCCTGGTGTGCCAAGTCTCACCTGGACCCGACGTCTGCCTCCATTCCTGAAGCTCTGGGATTCCTCCAGGAGGGCCTCGATAAGCACCTCGCTCCTAACACTCTTCGTCGCCAGGTTGCCGCACTAAGTACTGTTCTATCTACTTCCGCAAATCTTCCTCTCTCGCAGGACCCTACGATTCGCGCTTTTCTACGAAGGGCAGCCAACCTGTGCCCACCAGTTATCCATCGCTACCCATCCTGGGACCTGACCTTGGTCCTACAGGCCCTCATGCATCCTCCATTTGAGCCTCTCGCTTCTAACAGCCTCCGGTTTCTGACACTCAAGGTGATGTTCCTGGTTGCAGTTACTTCAGCTTGCCGAATATCTGAACTTGCGGCCTTGTCAGTGAGAAGCGACCTCTGCGTTTTTCACACCAATTGTGTCGTACTGAGACTAGACCCCTCATTTCTACCTAAAGTAAATTCCTTCTTCCATCGAGCCCAGGAATTGATCCTCCCGGATTTCTGCCCGGAACCTCGACATCCTCGGGAAGCAAACTGGCACCTCTTAGATGTCCGCCGGGCCCTACGCAGATATATTAAACGAACGGAGCATTTCCGAAAATCTGAATCGCTCTTCATTTCCTTTCTGCCCGCCTCCATGGGCCGGAAGGTTTCTTCTACAACAATCGGGAGATGGATCAAGTCTTGCATCTCCCGGGCTTATTCAGCTCGGAACAGACCGCTTCCGCAGAGAATCCTTCCTCACTCCACCAGGAGCGCCGCCACCACGGCCGCCTGGGCCACCAATGCATCCGTCTCCAACATCTGCAGGGCAGTTACCTGGTCATCCTTAAATCCCTTCATCCGGCACTACAAGGTGGACTCCTTTGCCTCAGCGGAGGCGTCCTTTGGTCGCCGTGTGCTCCAAGCTGTATGCAACTCTTCAGATGACGTGCAGCAGCCAGTCTCCCCCCCCGTCTGAACTTGCTTGGGTATATCCCGAAGCTTTGGATTCTCCAAACTGCGCGTTGGAGAACGGACGTTGCTTAGCTGAATGTCCCTTCTCGACGCGCAGCTGGAGAATCCAACCCACCCAGCTTGGCTGCTGATGATTTTTTCCTTACGCTCTACTGCTCCTTACTTCATGAACAAAACTGGGACTCTGCTGAGCAAGTGGGCGTGTCTGAAGAGAAAAATTTAAAGGAACACACTCAGTGTAGAGTGAACTACCCCGAAGCTTTGGATTCTCCAGCTGCGTGTCGAGAAGGGACATTCAGCTAAGCAACGTCCATTTTTATCTTGTGTTGCTAGGGCCAGGTCATCTGCATATCCAAATTTACATCCCCTTGTAGCTGGTATATCTGAGATATAAAGTTTGAACAGTGTGGGTGCCAGTACAGAACCTTGTGGAAGGCCATTGTTGAGTTTTCTTAACTTGCTAACATTGTTCCCCCATAATGATCTGAAAGGATCTATCGCTGAGCATGTTGTTTATTAGGCGATAGAGGATTTTACAGCGGATGATGTGACTCAGTTGGTAAAGCAGACACTATTACTAGGTATTTTCATTGAACACAAAATTTGGTTTAAGTACAAATAAACAGATTGGAAAATAAGTTGGTAAATGAAAAAAAAAACTTTTAAAAATATTTTTCTAGGAAATTTAACCATCAAATTTCCATCAAATAGCTGAAATTTGTTTCCTCAGTTTTATGCTTCAAAATATAATGAATAAATCAGTTATAGCAACAGTGATAGTATTGATTTAAAGAATTAGCCATTTGGATTAAAAAAGAAATAGGTAGCTAAAATCAAAAGAATCAATTAGATTCATCTTTTTCATACATTCATTTTTATACCTATTCATTTAAGCAAGAATGGATTAACATTTCCACCAATTCAGTCAGCTTCATTCAGTTGTCAGAGTGTGTGTGTGTGTTTTTTTTAATCAAATTTCTATACAGCTCTACTCCCGGGGGACTCAGGGCGGTGAACAGCCAAGATAAAATACAGATAATACAAACATTAAAAGTCCATTAAAATTATTAAATATTTTGGCCGAAAACAAATTTAAAACACCCAATTTGTAAAACAAATTAAACAATTTAAAAATTTAAAAGGGAGAGTTAGGCCAGGCCAGCCTGCTGAAATAAAAATGTTTTGAGAGCACGACGAAACGTGTGCAGATCCGGGATCCTCCATATCTCCAGGGGGAGCTCGTTCCAGATGGTAGGTGCCCCCACAGAGAAGGCTGTGTTAGAACACAGACAAAGCTATTGACATCTAAATCAATAAAAACAATGTCATAAAATAAAACTGCATTAGCAGAAGACGCTATGTATATGTGTGAGGGAGGAGGACAGAAAAAGATAAGAAGATATATTATTTTTGCCACTGAATCCTAGAGGTCACAGTTGTGATTCTACCCTCCTTTATTGACACTTTAGCACATAGCCAGTGTATGTTATCACAGTTTATGATAATGCCATAGTTCTTTTACTTATGCCACAGTTCTTTTAAAGTGTTGATGTAGCTGAAGTGCTGGATATTCATTCATTTGCCCAATAATTCATTTATATAAAATATGTATAGCTCACTCATCAATCTATTAATATCTAGCACAATAAATAAGAAATTAATTTACAACACACAATAACACAGAAGGGACATCGCTATCAGGATCCTTAAAATACAAAAGGAATGGTTAAGCTATTGAATGATTCCTAAAGATTAAAAGGCCTGGTATTAAACAAGATTTGAAAGGACATCATTGACAATAGCTTTGCCTTCTGGAAAATGAATCTAAAAACGGTGATTCTAGATAACAAAATATTTTCATTGGGTATCTGACATAGGCTTCTCCTGTAGATGTCACTGTCTAGCAGATATTCCCTGGGGGAGGCACTGTTTCAGGGACCAGAATCATAAAGCTCTGTCTGTCTTCTGTCTGTCCTCTCCCTCCCCCACCCATCTCTATCTCTATCTCTATCTCTATCTCTATCTCTACCTCTACCTCTACCTCTACCTCTACCTCTACCTCTACCTCTAATCTATCTATCTATCTATCTATCTATCTATCTATCTATCTATCTATCTATCTATCTATCAAATTTAAAAATGCCTAAACTTAGCTGATGAATGAATTGAGAAAACCTATGGTATTTTCCAAAATCAGGGATCAAGTTAGTAAGATTCAGAGAAGAAAATGAACTGTACAGGTATACAGGTAGTCCCCACTTAACAATTGTTTCAAGTTATGTCAGACTTGAAAAATGTTATTTATGGCCTGTGCTTGAAATTACAATGGCTGTATCACCCCTGTGGTCACGTGATCACATGTTGGGCACTTTGCAACCAGCTTGCATTTATAACTGTAGCATGTGGTCACATGATGTTTTGTGATGTTTTTTTGCTGTGTTTTGCTATTGCATAAGATGGATTTGGATTTACAATCATGTGATTTGCTTAATGACTACAGTAACATGTTTAGTGACTGTCATAAAAATGGTTGTAAAATTGAATCTGGTCATGTGATGACATGACTTAAAATTGCAAGAACTTACAACCAAAATTCTGGGCTCAATTGTGGTCATACATCAAGTACTACCTGTAGTCTAACAATTTTATAGTAATTATTTTTATCCTTTAGTTGTTAAGAAACCCATATCACAATGGATAGACTCTTTGAAGCACTGAAACCCAGGAATGTGTAACTCGGTTATTTACCATAGAGGGGTCTGAACTGAGTTGCGGGTTTTTTTTTCAGAATTTATCATTTGTGATTAAAACATCTAATTTTTTCATGAAACTATCTGTGTAAGAAAGCTACAAGTATAAAAAGGAGATAAAACATGAAGAAAGATTACTCCTTAAATCAATTTCTGCTGCTATTAATTTAAGTATAGATCATGTTTGTCACGAAGCTATAAAATGCTTTTTTCCCATTTTTCTATACACATACTTGTCATTTTTATATATATATATATATATATATATTATATTTTTATATAAATATATATATATATTATGCACATAAAAGCCTATGAAAAAAGAAAAAAGATACATTATGCCTTTTACAGGGAGGATAATTGGGAAGTGGGTGTGGCCCACTGATGACGCCTTAAGAGGTAGAAATAGCTATCTGGGTCTCCCAGGAAGCAACACAGAGTTGCAGTTTGTCAGCAGAAAAAGGGCCCAAGAACTTGTGAATGAGATTTCACAGAACCTAGGGCTGAAGAACAACTAAGTTTACATAGGTAAAACCTGGCTAGAAAGAATATGCATATATATATATATTGAAAAAGTTTTTCAAATACAATTTTTTCCCCTTTCCCCCCCCTCCACCCTAACCCCCCTCCCCCTCCCCTCCCCCTGTGGCTTCTCCAAAATAAAACCCAAATTAATAACAGATTATATAATACTTTACCATCCTTTTGTACCACCCCCCATATACTAACCCTTTCTTTCTAACAATATTATTATATCCCCCTTATACTATACATTTCAAAAACAACATTCAACTGTAAAATTATATAATAAATTCTAATTTAGCAATTTCATCTATTCAACTCATAATCTATCCTTCTATCAATATCATTATATCCCCCTTATACTATACATTTCAAAGCAACATTCAAAGCAACTTTCAGCTGTGAAACTATATAATAAATCCTAATTTAGCAATTTCAACTCATAATCTATCCATTTCCTCCTCCCCCATACATATATCTCTTAATTCAAATCTTTTACGTATATTAATATAACATAACATCCCTTCTCCTAAACTTAAACAATCAGTAAACTAACCTATCTCCACCCACTTTCCTACAGGTCTACATACATAATATTTTCAATATCTTTATTCTTCTACCCGTTCCACTAAAAAAAAATTTATTTACATATATATATATATATAATCCTCAATTGATTTTAAGTTTGTAATCCATATGATATCTTCTGTAATGTCTCACGGCAGGATTGTTAATTCCATTACCCATGTTAGGGTACCATGTTAGGGTAACATCACATCCTAATTCCAACAGTATGTTCGGTATCTTCAATTACCATCCGCCCCCATCAATAGTAAATATTTTCATATATAAAAAAAACCACCCGAGTGACTTTATATTTATATTCCATATAGTATTGTCTATAATGTCATCCATCTAGATTATTAATTCCAACCTCCATGTTGGGGTAACAGCCAGATCTTCTGCATGCCCCAATCCCATAATTCTCTTGCCTTATAGCTCAGCATAAACATAATCCATTTGTCAAAGAATCCAAAATAGAAAATTCCAATCCACTCAATTTATGGCCATCTTCACATCCCAAGAGTACAGCACTACAGAGATCTGTCACTCTCCTCAGGATAATATAAACCAATACTTTGCCTCAACTAAATTTCTAAATATTCAATTGTCTCTTGAGTATATATATATATTTTTCTATATATTGTACATGGTTGTCATGGTCACAGTGGCCGAGAAGTCATATGGTTACCCCATCATAAATACCTCAGTGTGGAGGCTGGAGTCTTCCACAGTCATCAGTCTGGAACAGCCCAACATCACCTCTAAGATCATTCAGTCAGGTTCAGCTAAGGAGATCACTGTGGAACAGGGTAAACAATATACCAGAAACTGCTGTTCTGTTTCCTTGGCTCAACACCAAGTACTTGTACCCAAAATTAGAGCAGAAGGATTTCCTCATGATGATTGCGTATCCTGCCCAGAGTCACATGTATGACATGGGTGGCTATATAAATTTGCTAATCCTCTAAATCCCCATGTGACTGTGCAGGAGGAGATCAACTCCACCAAGTCTACACATCCAGGTCACTGTAATATATTATCAGTATCATTCAGGAAGGGAACAAATCAGCAGAAAGCAGAAATCAAAGCATAAAGAGCAAAATCAACATCTGTTCAACATCTATATGAAGCCGCTTGGGGAGATCATCCATGGTTTCGGGGTGCAGTATCATCAATATGCCAATGATACCCAGCTTTTTATATCTACCCCGAACCAGCCTAGTGATGCCCTCGATGTGATGTCCCGCTGCCTGGAAGTGGTACGGACCTGAATGGGGAGGAACAGGCTCCGACTCAACACTGCCAAGACCGAGTGGCTGTGGGTACTGGCATCTGGGTCCAATCTAGATATTCCATCGTTGACCATTGGGGGTGAGGTGTTACCCCCTGTGGATAGGGCCCGCAACCTGGCTGTCCTTCTGGATTCACGGTTGTCTCTGGAAGATCATGTAGCGACAGTGACCAGGGGGGCATTTGCCCAGGTCCGCCTTGTGCATCAGCTGCGCCCTTATTTGGACCAAGATGCCCTATGCACCATTACTCATGACTGGTCACCTCCCATCTCAACTACTGGAACGCTCTCTACCTAGGGCTGCCCATGAAAACCACTCGAAGGCTTCAACTAGTGCAGAATGTGGCCGCACAGGTTGTGATGGGAGTGTCCCGACACTCCCATGTTACACCCATCCTGCATGGCCTGCATTGGCTACCGGTTGCCCTTCGGATGAGGTTCAAGGTGCTGGTTAAAGCCCTTCATGGCTTAGGTCCAGGATATTTGTCGGACCCCTGCAGCCAGAAACAATCTCCAATCACCTGGTGCATTCCCACAGA
Source organism: Pituophis catenifer annectens (assembly GCF_029215685.1). Taxonomy (NCBI): domain Eukaryota; kingdom Metazoa; phylum Chordata; class Lepidosauria; order Squamata; family Colubridae; genus Pituophis; species Pituophis catenifer. The sequence continues at coordinate 38,930,768 of NW_027256884.1, forward strand.
CAGGGCCTCCTCAGGGTGCCGTCGGCCAGACAATGTTGGCTGGCGACCCCCAGGGGGAGAGCTTTCTCTGTGGGCGCACCCACCCTTTGGAACCAACTTCCTTTGAAGCTCCGGATGGCCCCTGACCTTCGCTCATTTCGCCGTGATTTGAAGATCTGGTTATTTTGTAGCCTGGGCTGATGAGGGGGGGGTTTCTTAATAGTTTTTTAAACTGATTTTAAACTGTTTTAATTCGGACTTTTAATTTTATATTGTATTAATGTCATTGTGTTTTTTGTTGTTGTGAGCCGCCCTGATTCCATTGGAGATAGGGCGGCATATAAATTGCATTAAACTTAAATTTAAACTTAAAATGAATCTTGCAGATTAGAGACTTTAAAAAAAGGTAACTTCTGCATTTAGCGGTACCATGTTCCTATTGTTAGCCTATCATGTACTTTCGGTGTATGATAAGACTGAAACAGTACCTGTATACCCAGAAATTTTCTGAAAAGTAGCTCTAATTGTTATGATTTCAGCACAAAACCTCCACAAAAGTTTATGAAGGGAAGAAACTCATTCAGTTATGCAATTTCCATTGGCTAACAAGCCATTTATTACAGCCTGAGATGTCCATTAATTCTTATTACTGATGTGCTTCTGTAGTTTTTGATCTGGCTTTGGGGAGAAATATTTAGTTATTATTATTTAATCTGAAAAGGCAGGTGTTTAGAGTGATGTTAGATGTTTTGTATCATGATTAAATACCTGATGTTGAAATAGAATTTCAGGTTAAAATATATCTGATTAAGCCTGGCTACAAAGCATGGAAGCCCGTCTGACTGTAGTTCACTGTTACTGGTATGTCACTGTTGTTAGGAAGAAAACATCTTTCTTTATGACACTGACGTAGTGAAATTATAACAATCAGGGACTAAAGAAAGGAAACAAAGACTGAAGTTCTGAAAAACACATTATGATAAATATGGACAACTTGTTGTCTTCCAGTATTGAATCTCATCTTTGCCTAACATCACTATGGCTCATGAGCCCTTGAAGATGCAGTGCAACAATATGTGAAAGTTGCATGGTGCCAACCTGATTCTAGTCTGTTTGGTTATATGTTTTTACATAAAATAATCCAGCATTATGTAGATATTGCCTAAATATCTATGAAGCTGCTAATAGTGGATTGTAAATCTAAGTATAGCACTGGTAATCTCTTCCCTGCATTTATTTTGAATTCATGTCAATAATTGTTGGGATGGCACTATATGGTTTATTAATGAACCGGGCTAATCTCAGTAGTAAATGAAGTAAGATTGGATCTGGTTAAGAGTGTATGGGAGATTATCAGCAAATCAATTACTGTAGACCAAACTGAAAAATTAAGCCCACAGAAACACAAGCACATATATTGAAAGAAAGGCAATGGCATAGCACTTCCACATTATTATGCATCAGAAATTCAGTTCATGAATTGAATATGATTGCTGAAATATAAAATACAAACACTTCCCCAGAATATTTTTTCTCTAAACTGGACTTTTCTCTTTTTGTTTTCTCTTGAAAACAAAATGTAGTGTGATGAATATTTGTAATATGGACAAAGTGTAATATGGACAAAGTGTGGCTTGTCTTGAAGCACGATTGCCTTAGCTGACATTCTATACATGAATATGAGTGTGTGGGTGCTACCTAATCACTGCTGGCCATGTTTCAGTGTCCATAGAGGACTGTCATTATCAAACCTGAGAAGACAAAACATGTATGAGGAAGAGGTCTACAAGAATGACGAGAAATTTATTTTAAGAAAACGTATATTGCTATTCACTTTAATGTGGGAAAAAAACCATTCTGAAGCTTCAGATTAAGAAGCAAGACTGACTTCTGGACTGCTGCAATTTTGGCCATGTTTATCTAAAAATACCTCCCACTGTCTTCTACTGAACTTCTGCACAGCACTACCTTTCTAGCTGCTTTAAGAGAAAGAAAGAACAAAAAAAACCCTCTGTTAGTATAGTTTCCATAGAGACAGGAGCTGACAAGATTATCTTGTTGCAACTATAAAGTTGAATGGACTTCAACTTTAGCTTCTATCCCTATATAAAATAAATTATACACTTCAAAATAAGGGACTAAATTATATACTACATTAAATCTTTTTTCCTTTTTAATCCTGGATAATAAATAAGATGCTTTAACAAAAGCAGTTCTATTGAAGGCACAAATATTCTATGAAAGCTGATTTATTAATAAGAACAGTAATAAAAAATGCATGGCTTTCTAAAGCTAATAATAATACTATTCATCTGTTTCATGCAAACATGATGATGGTATTTCTCTTCTGGATATTTAATTGATAAGACTCATTGCTATAAATACCCTGATAAACAACTTCATCTACCTCCATAATTAATGTTGCTACTTGGATACCATATAAATGTACCATGGCCTTCTTTGCTTTTGATATCCTCCAGAGTGACTTTAATGGAAATATAGTGAGTTGAAAACCACATACCTAAAGGACATTAAGTCTGGTGACAACTGTCTTATGGTATGTTAGCTAAATATAGAATATCTGGCATATAAAACATCCATAAAATGTACATTAAATTTTGGGATCAATTCAGTTTAAAATGTGATTACTCTAGTGTTGCTACTGTAGAATAAATGACTATGTATAAGAAGAAGGAGCCCTGAAAACTGAAATTTATTCATTTTATTTATTTATTTATTTATTTATTTATTTATTTATTTATTTATTTATTTATTTATTAAATTTTTATACCGCCCTTCTCCTGAAGGACTCAGGGCGGTGTACAGCCAAAATAAAAAACCAACAATATAAAAGTTAAAAACAATTTAAAATTATTAAATAGTTTGTCCAATAATCTAAAATAAAATAACCCATTAAAATAATATTTTAGGCCAGCCCTGCTTGACGGAAGAATAGTGTTTTAAGGGCGTGGCGAAAGGTACAAAGGTCAGGAATCCGATGAATCTCTGGGGGCAGCTCGTTCCAAAGGGCAGGTGCCCCCACAGAGAAGGCTCTCCCCCTGGGGGTCACCAGCCGACACTGTCTAACCGACGGCACCCTGAGGAGACCCTCTCTGTGGGAGCGTACTGGTCGATGGGAGGCTATCGGAGGCTGAAGGCGGTCTCGTAAGTGAATTGAAGACTATTAGCATTATTTCCCATCTTTTTAACATAGCAAACATAGTATAACCAATACACACACACACACTATATGTCAAAATTAAAATCAAAGAAACCCTCCAAAAGTCCCTGCAAAAATCTAAAATGACATACAGAGTTTCATGTCTTGCAGCCCATAGTTCTTCTAAATATGCAGTGTGGCCTTTGGTGCCCAAAATGCTTGCGTATTCCTGCTCTAGTGTCCCTCAAATGTGAAATATGCTCTGCTTCTGCAACATCAGAAGTGCAATTGTATTTGAAAACAGTTATAGACCTTTTTCCATAGGGCTGGAAAATTATAAAATATAATATTATGCAGAAAGCTGAATTTGCACAAGAGATGATTTTGTGTTGATTTTAAATTTTATTGTTCATGATACTTCTGAGAAAATGGTGGGCACTTGATATCTGTATGTTGATCCTTGATTAAGCATTAGCTAAATTGCAATCAAAGAGATACCAGTTTTCTTTTCTTCCGAACTAATTAAATAGGTGTAGATGGTTAATTCTTGTATAAACAAGATGTTACTTCTTCAAGTTGATGATTGCTTCAATGTTTTGTGGAATAGCTTGAACAAAGGAAACCTACCCATAAAAATTCAATAAAATAATGAATGAAAGAAGAGGTTCAGAAATTGTCATAAGCAAGAACTATTATTTACTATAATGAAGGTGATTTTATTGATAGTTTTATTGATATTCAATTGATCAATAAATTCGCAATAATTGAAAGTGTAGTTGCAAATAATTAAAGTGGATATATTGGAGTAAATATACATGTGCCAACTAAACACATATCTTTTTATAATGATGAAGACATGCTCAAAATGAAAACTCAAGCCATCACCATACCAGGATAATTGTAATATTATTTGCATATTTATATAAATTGTTCCTGGGGAGCCTATGAATATGGTGAAGAAGATTGTTATTATTAAAAGTTGATTGGCAAGCAATTCATCTGACAGAATGCTCAAATTAATTCCTTGGTTGTATGCTTCTTCATTAACCAATACAGCATTCTGTTTAATTCCATTATTTAGTTTTTTGGTACCTATCCATCCCAATACATATTTTAATAAGTAGCAATGCCTAAACTGGCTGACAATTTTTTTTCATTTTTAAACAAATGGTTCATAAGAAGTTTCCAATTACTAATAAATGTAGAGAGTGTCTTTTGTCTAATCAAATAATTTAGTTTATCCATCTCAGCAAGATCTGTCAGTAACATCAACCATTCCTCTCTAGGGGGCAGTGTCAAATCTTTCCATTTCTGCAACAAGATCATATATTGAAATGATTTTTTTTCTGTTTATCCGTTTATCCTAAAAGAAAAAAAAAATCTGGCTTCAATTGTATGTTTTTTTAATATCCCATCTTATTATTTTTGCAAATAATTCAAGGTGGTAACCATATCCATCACAACTCTCCCCCCCCCCAATTTTTTTTTTGTTTAGCTCTAAATTATGTAAACAAGTAAAGTTCATATTAAGTCACACCAAAAACACTCATTCCTCAGATCTGAGGATGAACCTGTTAAGTAACATAAAAGCTTCAAGGGGAGGGATTCAGTTTTGATACCTTGCTTATCCTTGAAACATTGAAGTACCCTCCCACAGTCAACCAAGTTGACCTTGCTATCGATACCATTATTTTTTTAAATGAACAAGACAGGAATTTGGACAATATTTTTTTCTACAGAATCAATTTAGGAGTTTATTAAAGGACAGAAGTGTAGGCAATTACCAGATGAAGAAACAGAGACTCAAAAACAGTTGCTCTTATTTCATGGTCCAAGAGAACCTTTCTAGAAATCTAGTAGATTAAGTACTTGATTATGATTCTTTCTGCACATGTATAAAGTGATGGTAGAAAAAATGATAAACTACTCAAAAATACTACATTTGTCTGACTAAACCAGAAACTGAAAAAAGTTACTTGAAAAAATGCAAATGCATTGATATCTTGTAAAAAGAAAAATGAATGAACTATTACAAATGAAGTTCAGCAACCTCTTTGTATCAAATGCAAGCTCTATTTTTAGTGAATTTCTTGCTTACACTTTTCTCTTCATATATGCAGAATAATATAACCTGTTTGGGTGGGAGGACAGTTTTCACCTTGATATGATAATGCAGAAAGATGATGTCAAGGTGCTTATTATGAGAACTAGATCTTAAAGGAGGAATATCTAAGATATGCCTTTGTTAAAAGTTTAATGTTATACTTGTGAATGAAAGATGATTGCTGGGAGGCAGCAAGTGATTGGATATTTTGAAACTTAATGGGAACTTTTTTGAGTGTGAAGAGAAGAGACACAGCAACCACTTGCTGTGAGGATAGTGAGGAGAAAGGGAAAGAAAAAAAATGTTTGCCTAGGGCAAAGGCTGGTGATTTCCCCAACATCTACACGTTTCAGACAGCTTTTTTTTTAAAGACATGTCCTATCTTCAAGGACTTTTACTACAAGTAAAAATGATTTTTTTTTTACAAATAAAAAGTTATGGTTTCCATTTACACTGCTGTAGCTTCCAGAAAGAACATAGCCACTGCCATTTTGAAGCAGTTAAAAAACCAATAACAATAAAATAATAGTTTGATTTCCATTCCCTTATTTCTATCATCCTACTTCCCAGGGAGCCCAAAACATGTTAATTCAAAATTCAGGTCAAAAAATATTGTGAATCTTAATTCTTTTCTTGTTGGGAAGATTTATCTGTAGAAAAGATATAAGCAACATTTGAATCCAATGCAAGTAGATACAAGATAGAAAAATATTTTTGGACTTTCCTGGCTTATTGTTTAATTATATTTTCTACTGAGAAGAAATATAAAAAAATAATATTTTAAGTACTTTAACAGACTAACAGAGTTGGAAGGGACCTTGGAGGTCTTCTAGTCCTGCTCAGGCAGGAAGCCCTATACCATTTCAGACAAATAGTTGTCCAATCTCTTCTTAAAAACTTCCAGTGTTGGAGCATTCAGAACTTATGGAGGCAAGTTGATCCACTGATTAATTGTTCTAATTGTCAGGAAATTTCCCCTTAGTTCTAGGCTTCTCTCCTTGATTAGTTTCCATACATTGCTTCTTGTCCTGTCTTCAGGTGTAATGGAGATTAGGTTGACTCCGTCTTCTTTGTAGTATTCCCTTAGTTATTAGAACACTGCTATCACATCACCCCCAGTCCTTCTTTTCATTAAACTAGACATACCCAATTCTAGCAACCATTTTTTATACTGTATATTTTAGCCTCCAGTCCCCTAATCATCTTTGTTTCTCTTCTCTGCACTCTTTCTACAGTAGAGTCTCAACATTTTTTTTTCACATTGTGGCAAACAAAACTGGATGCAATATTCCAAGTGTGCCTTCTTACTAAGGCATTAAAAAGTGGTATCAACACTTCATGTGATCTTGATTCTATCCCTCTGTTAATGCAGCCTAGGACCGTGTTGGCTTTTTTGGCAGCTGTAGCACACTGCTGGCTCATATTTAAGTAATTGTCAACTAGGACTCCAAGATCCCTCTCACAATTACTATTATTGGACCAGGTACCATTTATACTATACCTGTGCATTTGGCTTTTCTTGCCTGAATGTAAAACCTTACTTTTTTTCACCGTTGAATTTCATTTTGTTAGATAGGGACCAATGTTCAAGTCTGTCAAGATCCTTCTGTATCTTAAGCCTATCTTCTGGAGTGTTGGCTATTCCTGTCAGCTTGGTGTCATCTGCAAAATTGATGAGCTCCACATCTAACTCCTCATCTAAATCATTGATGAAGAAATTGAAGCGTACTGGACCAAAGACAGAGCCCTGGGGTACCCCACTTTTTTAAAGCTGAAACTGGTACAGAATATTGACAAATTCTGAGTCAATATTTGTTTTATAATTTCTCAAGTTTTCATCTGTGAAAATGGAGTGAGGAATACTGTCTTTATGAAAGTTCTCATAGATTGAAAAGTCTCTAAAAGGACAGATAGTTTTCTGACTTCTGAGAAGAGTTAAATAAAGCTCAGGTATTTCAAGTCATGGTAATGGAAAAATCTAATTGAAACATACATCTGCACTAATTCATGCTTGCTAATAGAATTTGCACAGACAATGTTCTTGATGGAATGAACTCAGATATTTTCAAGTTGTTATTGGTTGGCTGATTACCAAACAACCCTGAAGGTTAAACTACAAGGAAAAATTAAATGCTCAGATTTGACATGGTCCCTGCTCAAACTGTTTTATTGACTCATTTAATGAAGCGGTTCATCAAAATGGACAAATGTAGATACTCTCAGTTTCATTGACATAATGATGCTTAGATTCTTTTATTAATTTCTAAAGAATTTCAAATACTTCTATAATTTTAGATGACTTCAGTTGTAGGGCAAATTTTTTTTGAATATTTGAAGTGTATTATTGTGAATGTAATATAGTCATCCATGTCTGTACTTCAGAAAGCAGATAAAATCTTCATCACCTGGCATCCTTATTTTTTTCATTCGTGTGTAACGTAGTCAAGCAAGTACACAAATGGAATGTGAAGGGTGCATAAATAAGCAATCAAATAAGAAAATGACAAAGTTAAGGCTGGACCCACACAATTAACTCTAATATTGTGTGTGTATATATTGCAGTGTTGTAAAAACTCAATTACTAATTCTCAAATAATCCATCAGATAATATAACCAAGAAAGATACACACGCAGTTCACAATACTTTTTGCCTCATTGCTTTAAAAATCTTTAAACTGGTTTAAGGAGTCAAACATAATGGCAGTCTTTAATAATACACTGCTATACAAACCTCAAATCTCATTCTTTGCAAGGAAAATTTTGGGATGGCAGAGTGATTCCCCTCCCCAGCAAATTAGATACTGAATCTGATAACCCTGACAACAACACCCACAAAAGACAAAAATATCACAGCATGCAAATTGAACCTGCAGCTATTTGAATAAAAGACATGAACAACCAACACAATTCAGATAAACAGAAATGGTAACTGTTCTTGTGACGGAAATGTTACTGCCAAACTGATTAAAATGTTATCATAAAATGAATACTTGCACATAAATGCAATGAAATATTAGATAGAAAAACAATTAGGGGGATGATAGAAAGATTAAATTGCATTTTGAAAGCAAGAATCTGGCTCTTTGTAATTCCTGAGATAAAACCTGTTGCAAGACTAAATATAATGACTTCTAATACATGCTAAAATAAAAGCCACACAGAAATGCAACTTTTATTTTAATGTGCAATATTTCATATAGCCTTTCTTTATGTAACTGAATATTATTTCCAAAAAAGTAGTGTGGATAAAAATGTTCATTTTATCTAGATTTTAAGTTTATTTTTCCATATCCATTTAGGCAGTCAGAAGATTTGAGGGTATACAACTGAAGATATATATCTATAATCAAATATAGATTATAAATTGGATCTATTTAGAACATCAGTTTCTATTACTATTAATTTCATTCAAATGACAATTTAAATGCCAAGTAAACCCAACTGTGGGTTACTTAAAGATTCAAATGCTGTCAGCTGCTGTTTCTCTTGAGATCTAAGTATATAAATGATATTTCAAAGAATATACAATTCATACATGTAGTCACAGCAATCTTTTAAATGTATGGTCAACATATGGTAAATGAAAAAATAATCATTGTCACTGCTCAGTCTTGGGACAAAAAGAATAATAATAGTTTATTTCCCACTGTGTAGACATTGGGAATATTGATTCTTTTGCATTTTATTTCTGAAAATATAATGTAAGAGCCTGAAAAAATGTTCTTTTCTTTTTCCTGGTCTAGGGTTACTGGTGGTAGCAAGAGTAGTGGTGGAAGAAAACTATGGCTACCTTACAAATGTTAAAGACAACATTTTTACAAATGTAAAAAGTTCTAAAATTCAAGTCCTGAAGTTTTGAAATGTGCTTTTTTTAATTTTTTTTTTTTTATTATTATTATTATTATTATTATTATTATTATTATTATTATTATTATTATTATTATTTATTAAATGTATTTGCCACCCATCTTGTTTCAAAGTGACTCTAGGTAGCTTACAACATACACACACACACAGACACACACACATATATATATATTCTTACATATATATATTCTTACATATATATATATATATATATTCTTACATATATATATATATATATATATAAGCTTTTGTAGATTTTTACAGGTATAGGTATGCAAGCTTTGCTTGCACAAGCATGAAGCCGAAGACACCAGCCTGAAGATGACGAGTGGGACCTCGTCGAAACGTCGCCAAGATACTCTCAATCTTACACGGGAAAAGACCCGAATACGCCAAGACTTGCATACCTATACCTGTGAAAATCTACGAAAACAAATATGTATGTATGTATGTATGTATGTATGTATGTATGCATATAATCATCAAATATAAATATACAGACAGAATAAAATCATTGACACAAGATGAAGAAGGGAGCAATGAGATGCACAGGAGGGTGAGGGGATTATCTCTTAATCAATCAGATACCATTTGAAGCACCACTCCAATTGGGGCCCAAAGCCATCTGGCAGAACCATGTCTTAAGGCTCTTATGGAAAGTCAGATGGGCGGGAGCCAATTTTAAAACATAATTATTTTGTCTTATTTCTTAGGTTAAAAAATTAGGGATCTATTCTTTCATCTTCATAGTTCTGTGTGCCAGGAGTCACAATATTATGAAGAATTTCCTACACCATTAAAAATAACATAAAAATAAGATTTGATCTAGTATGTCCTGCTCAGCTTGGTTTTAATTGAAGTAAAATATGATGGCGATTCTGTTGCATGCAGGTTCTTCTTTTTGTAATGTAGAACATCAGTTGTGTGGGAAATACATAGCAGCAGGACCAAATGAGTAAAAGAGACACTTACTGCTCCCCAATAGCATGATTTCAATGTATAGTTTATTGAATAGCCCGAAGGCCTTTTCAAACAAAACAGAAAAGAAAAAGGGAAAAAGATAAAACAGTTACAAAAATAGCAATCTAAAAATATATGATAGATGATATTAAAATTTTACCATATATAATTTCAATAGCTAAGTTGCCAAGACTAGAAGACTAGATAACCCAAATAGGATAGCTGCTCTCTAACTGAGCTCATCTTTCTTACAATTGATAAAATTTTCCTTGATATAACTGGCTCGTATTGCCATCAACCTTTTAAGGTATCGAGTGATCGCTCTTACCAGGGAAGGAGAGTCAGCCCTCAACAGAAATGCTAATTTTTGGCTTATATTCCAGTGGGGAAATTATTTATAATTGGGGACAGATATTGATTTCTAACTTCCTGATAGAGACTACATTCGAATATTATATGCGCCATATCCTCCACGAAGTTTACCCCACATATGCATATTCTTTTGTCATACGGGATTTTCCAATAACGGCCGAATCTAACGTTGGCATCTAGAAGTTCGAATCTAAACTTAACAAATAACTGTCTCTCCACTGATGGCATTTCTAAATGTAAATACTTTTCCAGGGTGAAAGTTGCTTTAACTGCTGTCAGCAGTTTAAGGGAATGATTAGTTGAAAGGGTTGCCATATCCATTTGCCCATGTATATCTTTAATCCGTTGTTTAACTTGGTTCAGTGTGTCACACAACGGGAACCCTACGCCATATCGGTTCAATATTTCTGACAGCCGGGTTAGCCAGGAATACCTTTGAGGATTTGAAATCTGCTGTTCCTCTAGACATATTTTAGGGAGTCTGCTGGCATCCATCTGGGTCATTTTTAGCCAGTAGGCTACCGCCCTAGTGATTGTATAGGTGTACAGTGAGAAATGTCCCAATTCAGCTCTGACGGCTGCAGCTGAAGTGGAATTGTTTACCCCAAGCATCCTCCTTAACAGATTATTTTGAGTTCTCTCTAATATCAGGGCCTCTGTAAGACCCCAAATTTCAGCACCATAGAGCATGATCGGAACGAGTTTAGCCTGAAAGACTTTACGAAGAGGTAAAATGGAGGTTGGTTGAATTCGTTTACTTAATTTAGATACAAGGCTTGCTCCTGCTCTAACCTTTTGATTTCAATGAAATTTGCACACTTCAACCTGTATTTTGGTTAGAGGAAATTCCTTTGTCACCATCATTTCAAATTACTACTAACATGGCATTCATTAATATATAATGGGAGGACAAATTTGGAGCTATGACACTAATGGTAATCCTTAGAAGAAACAAAGTCAGTGTGCAATGTCATTAATGTGCATGCAATATATTGTTGCGATTTTGGATTTGGAGGATATATATATGCAAGTCTTGGCGTATTTGGGTCTTTTCCCGAGTAAGATTGAGAGTATCTTGGCGATGTTTGACATTATTCCATCTACTAATCAAGATGTAACAACACAGCCAACCAACCCGCTTACAACAACAGAGCCAGCAGTCCACACCTCCCCACTAATATTTATAGAGACGGCATCTCCAATCATGCTTTGCTTGCACAAACACGAAGCCGAAGACACCAGCCTGAAGATGACATGTGGGACCTCGTTGAAAAGTCACCAAGATACTCTCAATCTTACATGGGAAAAGACCCGAATATGCCAAGACTTGCATACCTGTACCTGTGAAAATCTACAAAAACAAATATATGTATGTATGTATGTATGCATGTATGTTTTCTTTTCTTTTCATAGGCCTTTATGTGTATTTCTCTTTAGCCAGGTTCTTCCTACGTATATCAAGATTTTTATGCAGCCCTAGTTCATTGAAATCACAATCCACTAGTTTCTAGGCTTTTTTCAGACAGCAAGCTCTCACAATGGGCAGCTAGGTGCTTGCTGGCTGCCTGAAAAAAGCCTAGAAACTAGTAGATTGTGATTTCACTGAACTAGGGCTGCATAAAAATCTTGGTTTACGTAAGAGGAACCTGGTTGAAGATATATATATATATATATATATATATATATATCAATTTTCTTACTTCTTCGTAGGGTCTATGTGTGTTTTTCTTCTAGCCAGGTTTTCCCTACGTAGCCAAGGTTTTTTTTTTGTAGCTCCAGCTCAGTAGAATCTCATCTACTCGGTTCTGGGCTTTTTTCTTTTCTAACACCTAGCAAGCTCTCACTGCTAGGTGGGAGACCTAAATAGATCCATTTCTAGCTCGTTAGCTTTCATCAGTAGGCCACACCCATCTCCTCCCTGTAAAGGCATAGTATCAATTTTCTTACTTCTTCGTAGGGTCTATGTGTGTTTTTCTTCTAGCCAGGTTTTCCCTACGTAGAGCTGGAGCTACAAAAAAAAAACCTTGGCTACGTAGGGAAAACCTGGCTAGAAGAAAAACACACATAGACCCTACGAAGAAGTAAGAAAATTGATACTATGCCTTTACAGGGAGGAGATGGGTGTGGCCTACTGATGAAAGCTAACGAGCTAGAAATGGATCTATTTAGGTCTCCCACCTAGCAGTGAGAGCTTGCTAGGTGTTAGAAAAGAAAAAAGCCCAGAACTGAGTAGATGAGATTCTACTGAGCTGGAGCTACAAAAAAAACCTTGGCTACGTAGGGAAAACCTGGCTAGAAGAAAAACATATATATATATGTATATATATATATATATATATATATATATATATATATATATATATATATATATATATATATATATATATATATGTAGGCCTTTGGTTATTTGGGTCTTCTCCCACGTAAAATTGGATGTGTCTTGGGAGAAGACCCGAATAACCAAAGACCTACATACAAACACCCGCGAAAACCTGAGAAAACATATATATATATATATATATATATATATATATATATATATATATATATATATTCCAAAATTAATGTTGTTAAGTGAGACCTTTGTTAAGTTAATGTTGCCCCGTTTTACAACCTTTCTTGACTCCCTTGTTAAGTGAATCACTGCAGTTGATAAGTTAGTAACCTGGTTGTTAAGTGAATCTGGCTTCCCCATTGACTTTGCTTGTCAGAAGGTTGCAAAAGGGGATCACATGACCCTGGGATGCTGCAACCATCATAAATATGAATAAGGTGCCAAGCACCTGAATTTTGATCACATGATCATGTGGCTGCTGTAAAGGTCGTGCCTGTGAAAAATGGTCATAGGTCACTTTTTTTCAGTGCTGTTGTAACTTTGACTGGTCACTAACCAATCTGATGTAAGTTAAGGACTACCTGTACTCTTTGCATAATTGCCTTTTGGTATATGCAACATTAATGACGGTGCCAAAAGAAATAATGAGACATTTAAAGCATGAGATAAGAAAAAGAAAAGAAAATATTAGTAACAATGTTTACTCTGAGTCTTCAAATCTTAATGTCTTTAGAAACCATCCTACCTTCTACCATGTCCCTATACAGCTTTGTACATTGCCTTTTATTCTTTAGTTGAACTGCCATAAAGGTGAATTAATTCCTGGGCGGCAAGCAATCAAGTCCCCATTCAGCCATGAAGCTTATTGTTTGGCCTTCAGTCAATTAATGCTTTTCATCTTAACCTAAATTAAGAGATTATCATGTCAAAATGCTGAACACAGAGGAAGAGAAACATATTGCTCTCTGGCAAAGTTAGGGAAATAGTAGAATATAAATAGTTTTATAATAATTGCTTCACACACGTCCCCCCCCACTCCTTTTTTCATTTATCAAATATCAGAAGATAAGATTTTGAATGACTCAGTTTGTAGAAAACCATTAGTGTACAATGAATGTTATGTGGAAAATCTCTGAAGAATTCATTGGGAAAATAAGATGATATAATATAAATTCTTACCATGAATAGTTTCAGACTTTCCTGTGTATGAAATGTACCTCATGAAATGGATTATCAGTAATGCCACTGTGAAGGCAATGGAGAATGGATTTTTTAAAAAATGAATGAATATCTCCAAGCAAAGAAATGAATGGTTTGGACTATCACCTGAGAGAAACAAGAGGGAAATAGATTGTTGTTTTTCTCCTAATTTTCACAGAGGAAAAAAACTCAGTTATATCTGGCTTTTTGTACATAAATCTTTATGTGTTCTTACCTAAAACATATATTTTAAAAAATATATGTTGAGATTTGCCTCTTCTAAAATGATTTGATTGGCACATCTTTGGCACATCGTTTGGGGCATCCTGAGGAAGGCAAAAAAACAAAACAAAACACAACAATCAACAGTCAACATGGCAGTGTACCTAAACAGGCTTTGATTGTGTAGTCACAGGTACAATCTTGACCTTTTTCACACATTAACACACATGATAAGGCCCTGAACTGTCCCTCCCCTTTTTTTGCTTGTTTTTAAGGGATGCTCAGATGTAGATGTGTAAATCCGAGTCCAAAACAAAAACAAAGGAGAGTAATATTTAAAATGTTTCAGACAAAAAGGAAATGACTAAGAAGAAGGGAATTAATTAAAATGTTCATGTTAACTTTCTGTTTTCTTTTAAATATTTGGCAGAGCGTATAATATCACAGCCAAACTTTGATTCCTGACATTCTTCCTGTCCATTACTGTGGCATGCCTGTCCAAACTATTGAACAACCTGTTGCCTGTAATTAAGTTTTTTTTTCAATTGATCAGAAAAACTGGAAAGAAATGCATCATTTTTTAAATGTAAGGACCTTCCCTTTGTTGCAAATGTCAGGCAATATCCTGCTTTGAAAACCTCTGAGGTCAAATAACTGCTTTATTTATTTATTTATTTATTTATTTATTTATTTATTTATTTATTTATTTATTTATTTAGTCCCATTTCTATCCCCACTCTTTCCCACAAACACACAATGTTTTCCTATAAATTGGATGGTGAGTTATCTTTCAATAACCCTTGGATTTCCTGACTTGCTTTTCCTAAATCAGGAATTGTTTATGTAATTTTGTTAGTTTTTAAAAGATTTATCAATCACCTCAATCAGGTATATTCAACTCAATAATAATAGTAAGAATGCAAAGATGTTCTGGACAATCCCAATTTTTACAAACCCAATTTCTTTGTTTGAAAGAAAAGTTGGTAACAAAGAACCTTCAAATAATTTCTATTTCACTTTGCAAGTACTAATTATCTTTCTCCATGCCCCCACCCCTTTATCAGAAATCTGGTCCCTTTTTAAGGCTAGATAATGGCACAATTGCTCTGGGGTTAACATATGTATGGTTCAGGATTTGACATTTGTTTGTTTGTTTGTTTATTTTATTTATTTGTAATATTTTTACGCTCACCCATCTTAAGCCAAACTCTGGGCAGTTTCCAACCCCAAAAAATAAAAACAATATATCAACAAAACAAAACATTAAAACAAAAAAGTATTGATGGAGCAATACTTTTAACTGAGGAAGTCAAACTAATCAGTTAAACCATAATTCTAAGAAATTAACATTCTATCACTAGGATTTGAATCATCTAAAAGAGCCTAGTTTGGAATTATAGTCAAAAAAGAGAGATGGCAGTTGCCGTAAAAGAATCTTGAATGGATAAAGGAACAACTACTGAATTCCAAGGAAACAAAAAAGTATGAAAACAAAAGAGTGTTGATTGCAAGATTTTTCAAGAATTTACAGTAAATAACAGATAGAATGACAATTCCTAGCTACTGATTAAATTCAAACCAATATTTTTGTTTGATTATAGATAGCTGGAAATTTAAAAGAGGAACAGAGTAAAATGGAAATAATTATATGAATTGGTGCATCAGGAAAACTGTACTACTAATTTTGATTGTACAATTGGTATTATTTTAATTCTAAGGTCAGTTCTAGGAGGTTATAAGTATGTTATTCACTTATTCAGTTACACATACAAGTTATAAGTATGTATTCAAGTGAACGAAAAGATGGACATATATAAGTAACCACTTTCAACATTCAGACAATTCCACTTGTGATTAACATTTCAGTTATATAGAATAGTTTGCAAACCAGCAGAATTTAGTTTTTAATCATAAATCACCTAAACCATTTCCATGAATCATATGTTCATTTGATGATGTATTCTTGATCCTTACCATATTCACTTGGATAAAAATCCCACTGATTTACTCTGAAGTAAGTATACTGAGAAATAAACATTTATTTCTGCATTGAAGTAGTAAGAAATCAATTTTTATTGAATATGCATTCTGAATTAATCCTTTTTGAATATATTCAGGAAATATCATAAAATGTTTTCTGTAATCTGTATTTATCTAAAGAGATAAACACTGATAAATTATATAGCATACTGCATTGTTCCATTCTAGATTTATTCATAATCTTTGTTTTCCATCATCAGTATTGATGATGTTGTCCAGATGATTTGGATTTAAGCTTCTATCAGCCCCAGGATAGCAAATGATTATAGTTGTCTAAAAAACCTGAAGGCACTAGTTTTTCTTATGAAGCCACATTTCTCAAATTCTTAGTTATGAAAGTTATTGAAGAAACTTGAAAAAAATCCCATCATGATATCTATCCTTATTTTGTCCAGGCACAATTAAAAAGACCACCATGGTAAGATATTCTGTGTAGGATAAAGCAGTTTTTCTTGACTTCAGGTACTTTAACCCATCAAGAAACACTGTGATAAAAAAAAAAAGATAATGAAGAGGCTTTTCTGGATTCAGGATTCTGCAGATATTCAGCCTATGAGCTAAAGGGATTTGACTAAATCTACCATCTATCCCTGTCATGGGTGTAGTCTGAAAGTAATAAAATGAGTTTAGCAAAACATAAAACCTGAATATGCCTTTTCATACAACATGAACCACTTTTACAGAAAGCGTATTTTGATTGAATAGTTAACTTGAGGAAGCATGTTAGCCAAATATATTGGTGTTATGGGAATCAAATAAAATTGCAAAAGCTCTTTTCTGTTATAATAAATCAAGTTTCTGAATTTTTACACTCAGGAAATCTAATAGATCAGTAATCCCAAAGGTAATTTGCCTTGTTATCAAAGTGTTGTGCAAGTCAGCAGCCAATTATTTGAGAGAACGAAAACCAGAATCCTATGATTACATAACAAGCATAAAATGTCCTTAAACTAGTGAAAATGAAGGAGGGAATAAAACAAGCAGATACCTTTTTAACTGTATTCTGCCTTGAGGATTTATTTGTGATCAATAGTTTTACAGATTAAAGAGCCATGAAAGGGACAAAAATATCCCACTTTATGGAAATTTAAGTTTCCTCACTCACAAAATGCTGCTTTTACTGTTTGAAATTCCTTAGTTGTAGTACTCAGCAAATTACAAAGATTACTTTTTTGACACCACTCAGGGATATTGTCATCTCCTTGTACTACACACCTGAAGCTTTTTTTTTTTTTTTATGCATTGTGCAGTAATATTTGATCAATAGCTAAAAAGCAAAGAGCCAGTTTGTTGCATATAGAGTGAGTTTGAAGTACGGTAGTAGTTAAGGTACTGGGCTAGAAATGGAGAGACCAAGTTTTCTAGTCTTGCCTTAGGCACAAAGCCAGCTGGGTGACGTTGGGCCAGTCCCTCTCTTTCATCCCTAGGAAGAATGAACTAGCGGCAAGTCACTTCTGAAAATCTTGTCAAGAAAACTGCAGGAACTGGTTCAGAGAGTCACCATAAGACAATACTGAGTTGAAGGTATAAAAAGAAAAAAGACAGGAAAAGAAAAGAAAGGAAAAAAAGAGACGATCTGTCCTATGGCATTGGCATGATTCAGATAAAAATATGATTGAAAGACTTCCTGCCAAATGAAGGCAGGAAATAACAAATCTACTGATTAAAACAAAACATGGGGGGGGGGGGTGGGGGGGCAACCTGTCTGCATTTTTAGAAGGTTTGGTTAATCAGAATACCAGGGACCGAGGAATTACATGCTGATCAAGCAATCCATGTGTATTTCTAGGCGACTCCATGCTGTCTACAGGTAATTTTCATTAGCAAAGAGCAAATTCTCTAGTACAGAGAGAGAACATAGCTGAATTCTGGAAAGGA
Source organism: Pituophis catenifer annectens (assembly GCF_029215685.1). NCBI lineage: Eukaryota > Metazoa > Chordata > Lepidosauria > Squamata > Colubridae > Pituophis > Pituophis catenifer. Next base: position 38,948,885 of record NW_027256884.1, read on the forward strand.
ACCTGTTGTGATGTTACTATAACAACTGGGGAAACTGTTACTGTGATAGCAGAAGGTTACTATGGCAACAGAAGGCAACTTTTGTAATTTGAGGAAGTAGGAAAGAACATTGCTATTACCTCTAATGTCAGCCAGGTAATTAGTACAATACAAGAGCATGTCTATAGTGCCAAAGTTGCCAGATGTGCTTTATTGCTAACTATATTTTTAGAAACAAAGAAATTAGGTACGGAACTGCATATTTTCCCCAAATCATAGTCTGGATATCTTCTGGTGGGGCTTGTATTTGATATTAATGTATTCAATTTCCATTAGTAATACCAGAGTTTTTTTTTCTCTTACAAGTAAATTCAATATATTCAAATGAAAGCACTGGGAACCTAATTAAATTGCTTAATATCACGATATTTCTAGTCCTTCCTTTCTGTTTATCCATCTATCCTGCCAACAGCCAATCAGTCAACCAGATACCTATACATAACAGAAGGCTGGAAACTTAAAGCTGAATAACTTAGTGACAGCAAATCTGCATGGCAAATAAAAATATTTAAACATGTTTCATTTTAAATAACAATATTTTTGGAATAGATGTGCTATAAGACTAGATAGCCTTAGAACAATGATAAATTATCTAACACTGGTTTGATCCTTTGATCAGTGTCATTTGAAAAAACACAGACTATGCAGGCAGTATATTAGAAGAACTTTTTTTTTCTTTCTGATAATTCAACACATGACACTAACAAATATGAGTTATGACCTAAAATATAAAAACAAAAACTCTGCTGGATCAGACTAAATATGTACAGTACCTTATCCTACAATTTTTTTTCCTTCAATACCATCTAGGGTGTGCATTAAGATTAGCTGGAAAAGTCTGGCTTGTGGGTTTCACAGCTGGGTTTGACTGATGGTCCAATAGACCAGGGGTCTCCAACCTTGGCAACTTTAAGCCTAGAGGACTTCAACTCCCAGAATTCTGGGAGTTAAAGTCTGCCAGGCTTAAAGTTGCCAAGATTGGAGACCCCTGCAATAGACTAGGCAGGGTTAAGGCCTTCTCAATGGCAGTGAACCTATCATGGAATGTTCTTCTAAGAGATTCTCAATATTACCATTCTGCCTTCTTTTAGAAAAGAGTTGACAGGACAACATTTACAGGACAGGTTGTTCAGGATTAGTCTGCCCTTATAAAGTTGACTTTTTATGTTTTTCTTTTTCAGTTTGAATATTACTTTAAATTGTGATAATGATGAAGATGTAGATGCAGATAATGCAATATTGGTTTTTTATTGCAGCAGTTTTATTTAAGGCCAAAAAAAAAAAAAACAAACATTTAGAGTGCTTTGGGCTTAGGAGGGGAAGGAGGGGGGAGGACAATTTCATAAAAAGGAATGTATTGAAATAGACTTCCTTCCACTATTTAAATATCCTTCTCAGCAGGAAATGAGTGGCCTACTACATCAGAATTAAGGCATCTTCTTGAGAACTAGTATCCCAAAAGCTTTACCTTTCATAAAATACGCTCAAAATGACGCTATAGAGCACTGTACACCAGAATAACTAGACATAAGAACAGTTTTTCCTGAACGCCATCACTCTGCTAAACAAATAATTCTCTCAATACTGTCAAACTATTTACTAAGTCGGCACTACTATTAATCTTCTCATCATTCCACTAATGACTGAATGACTGTAACTTTGTTGCTTGTATCCTTACAATTTATATTAATGGTTTCCTAATATGGTTTGATTACTTATTTGTACCCTATGACTATCATTAAGTGTTGTACCTTATGTTTCTTGATGAGTGTATCTCTTCTTTTATGTACACTGAGAGCGTATGCACCAAGACAAATTCCTTGTGTGTCCAATCACACTTGGCCAATAAAATTCTATTCTAAATTTAGTAAATAAGTTTATCATTAAAATATGGTTTGTAAATGTTCAGTTTTGATATGTTTTAAGACAAACAATACTGAAGCTGGAAAGTAACAAAACGTGCATTTGGATTTGCACATTGTTCAGAAAACACAAATCATCTCATTTCCAAATACAGGGTGTTTTTTTTTTTTAATCAATTAAACCTTCGGCATTTCTAAATAACCATTATGTCATCTTATCTAAAAATGATCATCATGATGGAAAGAGAAGGGAAGTTTTGCAGTGACCTAAAATCACGTTTCAATGCTAGGTTACTCAGAAGTAAATGCCACTGATGTCAGTATAACATACTCCATAGAATATATATATTTAAGACTACTGTCTTGGAAACTTAATATATTATTTTTGTTCATGGGTTTAACACAAAGACAATCTTTGTGTTACAAAGATATATAGACTATAAATGTTATTCATATCTTTCTACTAAGTTTGAGAGATAGGATTTTGTTGGATTCATATAAGAATGGAAAATGGATTGAAGTAAATGCAATCATAAATAAATATTAAAGATAAAAGTAGGATATGCTAAATACTGAACCACAAGGATTTTAAAAAGTCAGTTCAACTGGTGCCAGCATGAGAATTGTAAACATATATTACAGTAATATGCAAAAGTTTTAATGTAGACAAGCTCTTTAATGAACTCCAGATAATCAGATCTGGTTGACAAATTCTGTCCTTAGAAAGGACACTGCTGTTTTATCTTGCAAAACAGTCCTCCATATAAACTGATAGATATAGTCTTGAGGACAACATATTGTACACTTGATTCTAATAGGTTGTCCTCAAGACTATATCTATCAGTTTATATGGAGGACTGTTTTGCAAGATAAAAGAACTTCATCTGATTCTCAACTTTAGATTAAACATATCTGACTAATGAATTGGAATTCTAAAAGACCAAGACTGCTGCCCTTGTCATTCTTCTAAACAAAGTTGCTACTCTGAAATAACACAGATAGGCACATTTTGGAGAGTAGCCATAGGTCTGGTGACCCAACAAGTTGCTGTGACACAGTTAATGCTGATATATTTCTTATTTATTAAGCTGGGGACAATAGATTTCCCACCCACCCCCATTAACTGAACAGTCCAAGGGACTCGCAGGAGTCTTCTCCAGCACCATAGTTGAAAGGCCTCAATTCTTTGGCTCTCAGCCTTCCTTATGGTCCAACTTTCACAGCCATACATTGCAACTGGGAAAATATACACAGTTTTGTTGGCAGGGTGATGTCTCTGCTTTTTAGTATACTGTCTAGATTTGCCATAGCTTTCCTCCCCAGGAGCAAGTGTCTTTTAATTTCTTGGCTGTAGTCCCCATCTGCGGTGATCTTGGAGCCCAGGAAAATAAAATCTGTCACTACCTCCATTTCTTCCCCCTCTATTTGGAAGGAATTGAAAGGGCTGGATGCCATGATCTTAGTTTTCTTAATTTTGAGTTTCAAGCCAACTTTTGCACTCTCCTCCTTTATCTGCATCAAGAGGCTCTTTAGTTCCTCTTCACTTCACTTTCTGCCATTAGAGTGATATCATCTGCATATCTGAGGTTGTTGATATTTCTCCTGGAAGTCTTAATTCCAATTTGTGATTCATCTAACCCCACCTTTCTCATGATGTGTTCTGTATATAAGTTAAATAGGCAGGGTGACAGTATACAGTCCTGCCAACCTCCCTTCCAAATTTTAACCAATCAGTGATTCCGTGTCTAGTTCTCACTGTTGCTTCTTGACCTACATATAGGTTTCTCAAGAGACAAATAAGATGATCTGGTGCTCCCATCTCTTTAAGAACTTGCCACAATTTGACTTCCGGTGGCTCCACGTTCCCTGAATCGACGCTCCTTTAGGAGCTCCAGCCTCATGATTCCGTTTGCCACTAGAACAGCGAAAATCAGCTGTTCTAGCGGCTTGAAACTCTCCCCCAGAGAAAAAGGGGGAAAGAAGAGCAGAAGGGTCTGGGTAGAGCTCCCCTAGACCCTCAGGCTTTTTTTTTAAAGCCTGGGGTTTGCAGTGTGAGAGCTCCCTGAAAGCCCTTCAGTGCTCCAGATCCGGGATGATTCTGCTCTATGCAGAACAAGGGGTCACGACCACACCAGCAGTGCAATTTTAAGGACTAGGAGAAAATTCGAATCTGGATGCTGGCAGAGCAAATCAGGAGAACAGAAAATGCAAGTATTAAACTTTAACTCCGTTTAAAAGAAAAAGGAAAAAAGATGGTGCTTAAGGGCATTTAAAACGAAACTTACAAGTGAAAGTGATTGTTAAAGCTGCAACATTGTAAAAACTACCAGATTACGCAGCAAGAAAAAGATTTAAAGTGCTAGTGAAATGAAAAAGACTATGGTATTGACCTCAACTACTTTATACTTCTAAATTGTGTGGAAAACTATTGGATTTATTGACCTGATAGCTGAATAAACTTAAACTGGGAATTGAAATATGGCTGACATCAAGGATGGAGGATCATTACTATATGAGCCAGCAAATTCACAAGTTGTGACTGTAGAGGTTTTACAAGAAGTTTTAAATTTCTATACTTCTGCTATACTGGAATCAATTGAAAGGACTATTCAAAATTATAATCTGGAGAACAAAAATGATTTGCTGGCTGGAAAAGAGCAAGAAAATCAAATTAATTTGTCTTTGGAGTAGGGAAAAGAGGCTGTCAGGAACACGATGAAAGTTACCACGTTGAAAACAGAGGTTTTGGCAGAGGTTTCTATGCAGTTAACTGAAAAGCAGCAAATAGACTCTTTCCTGCAGACTGATAAACTTTATTGTGACAATTCTTGGTTTTATAGGCAGAATCAATTTTTAAGGGAGGAAGTGACTGATTATAGCAGGAAGAGTAGAAATGGAACTTTCAAAATGAAGGAGATAACTTTAAGGAGAGAGCGATTTTCAAAGATGCATCAGTCTCAAAACTACATTCAAAAATTTTTGAAAATAAAAGCAGGGGGAGGAGCAATGTTGAAGGAGAAAGTATTATTGAAGAAGAAGGATTGGAAAAAATATAGAAAGAAAGGAAGAATTGAAGATTAATTTCTTTTGGAGAGGATCTTAATAATAAATCTGAAAAGTCTATTGAAATTAGTACTTTTTTAAGTTTAAGTAAAAATGTTTAACTAAAAATGGATAGCTTTTTTAAAAAATGACTGTGGTATTAAAATGGTTAACTTTAAAGTTAATGGATAGTTTTCTGAAAGTTTTTAAATTTATATTTTGAAGAATGAATTTAAGACTTAGAAATAACTAAACTCAATGGATTAATAGTATCTTTAAGGTTATATTCTGAAGAATATTTTATTGAAGTATTTCTTTTTTGAGAGAGAAAGAAAAAAGAACTTAATGAAGTACTAAAATGGTTAATTTAAAATTGAATGGATGCAAAATAATATTTTCTTTCTTTTTTCTTTTTCTTAAAGAGATATGCTTTAAAGAAAGTTTTAAAATGTTTAAATTAGAATTTTAAAAGGGGAGGCTGATGAACAATTTTTAAAAGAGGAGTTAAAGAGGGTGAAGGAGTTTTGAATCTTGTAGCAAGTTAGTATATTTTAGCTTATGTTTGGTTTAATGCTATACCCTGTTTTTGCTCTGGGAAGTCGGGGGTGGGGGTGGGGAAGGGGGGTTGAAGGTTGTGTGGGGATAAAATGGTTGTCTAATTTTTAATATAATTAAAAGATAGATTAAAGTATTAATAGAGAAGTAAGAAAAATGGGGGAAATGTTATAATAAAGGGAATGACAATATTAAGATATGATAAATATTGGAGGAGTAAAAAGAAGATTTAAAAGATGTACTCAGAAGATATATTGAATGATGGATTATGTATTATTTGTTTGTTTGTTTACAATATTAAGATACGATAAATATTGGAGGAGCAAAAAGAAGACTTAAAAGATGTATTCAGAAGATATAATGATTGATTATGTATTGTTTGTTTGTTTATAAAATAAAAAACTTTTTTTATAAAAAAAAAAAACTTGCCACAATTTGTTGTGATCCACACAATCAAAGGCTTTAGCATAGTCAATGAAGCAGAAATATATGTTTTTCTGGAACTCCCTAGCTTTCTCCATGATCCAATTTGCTGGCAAATTGAGTGTAGCACTTTTACTGCATCGTCTTTCAAGATTTTGAATAGCTCAGCTGGAATATTGTCACCTTCACTAGCTTTGTTGTTGCTCAGACTTCCTAAGGCCCATTTGACTTCACATTCCAGGATGTCTGGCTTGAGGTCAGTGACCACCCCGTCATGGTTATCAGGGACATTAAGCTCGTTCTTGTATAGTTCTTCTGTGTAATTTTGCCACCTCTTCTTAATCTCTTCTGCCTCTGTTAGGTCCCTGCCATTTTGGTCCTTTATCATGCCCATCTTTGCATGAAATGTTCCCAATTTTCTTGAAGAGATCCCTGGTCCTCCCTATTCTATTGTTTTCTTCTATTTCTTTGCACTGTTCATTTAAGAAGGCATTCTTATCTCTTCTAGCTATTCTCTGGAATTCTGCATTCAATTGGGTGTATCTTTCTCTTTCTCCCTTGCCTTTCGCTTCTCTTCTTTCCTCAGCTATTTGCAAAGCTTCCTCAGACAGCTATTTTGCTTTCTTGCATTTCTTTTTCTTTGGGATGGTTTTAGTTGCTACTTGTTGTACAATGTTGTGGACCTCTGTCCATAGTTCTTCAGGCACTCTGTCTATCAGATCTAATTCCTTAAATCTATTTGTCACCTCTACTGTATATTCATCAGGGATATGATTTAGTTCATACCTGAGTGGCCTAGTGCTTTTCCCTACTTTCTTCAATTTAAGCCTAAATTTTGCAATAAGAAGCTCATGAACTGAGCCACAGTCAGCTCCTGGTCTTGTTTTTACTGACTGTATAGAGCTTCTCCATCTTTAGCTGCAGAGCACATAGTCAATCTGATTTCTGTGTTGATCGTCTGGTGATGTCCATGTGTAGAGTCGTCTCTTGGGTTGTTGGAAAAGAATGTTTGCTATGACCATCATATTCTCTTGACAAAACTCTACCAGCCTGTGCCCTGCTTCATTTTGTACTCCAAGGCCAAACTTGTAGTACAAAATTATGTTATTCCAGTTATATTTTGGCTTCCTACTTTAGCATTCCAATCCCCCATGATGATAAGGACATCATTTTTTGGTGTTAATTCTATAAGGTGTTGTACGGCTTCATAGAACTGGTCAACTTCATCCCCTTCAGCATCAGTGGTTGGGGCATAGCCTTGGACTACTGTAATGTTGAATGGTTTGCCTTGGATTCGAACCAAGATCATTCTGTCATTTTGGGGATTGTATCCCAGTACTGCTTTTCCTACTCTTTTATCAATTATGAAGGTTACTCCATTTCTTCTGAGGGATTCTTGCCCACAGTAGTATACCTGATGGTCATCTGAATTAAATTCACCCATTCCTATTAATTTTAGTTCGCTGTTTCCTAAGATGTCGATGTTCAGTCTTGTCATCTCTTGTTTGACCATGTCCAGCTTGCCTTGATTCATGGTTCTTACATTCCAGGTTCATATGGAGTATAGATCTTTACAGCATCGGACTTTCCTTTCACCACCAGATACATCCACAGCCGAGCATCCTTTTGGCTTTGGCCCAGTCGCTTCACTTTTCTGGCACTACTAGTACTAGCCCCCAGTAGCATATTGGACACCTTCCGACCTGAGGGGCTCACCTTCCAGCATCATATCTTTTTGCTTTTTGGTACTGTCCATGGGGTTTTCATGGCAAAGATACTGGAGTAGGTTGCCATTTCCTTCTCCAGTATCCCAGAAAGTATCCTAGAAAGTAGTTGTGTCTTAATAAATGGAGAACACATACTTCTTCAAGTCTTGGAGTTCTCAAGGTGTAGCATTTCGAGCCTAGAAAAGGTTAGACAGCAATAAATAAGAGCTTCCAGCTTTTATAGTTATCTTCACAGAAAAAGTAGGTAGGTGTAGAGAAAGGAGCTTTTGGTATAGCAATAAAAGAATTCTAAATGTCCATGTTGTTACAACAACAACTTTACACAGAATCCAATGCCATTCACAGAACTCCTACTCTAATAATAATTCTATGAAGTATTCTACCTCTTCTCAACATCTCACAAATCTAATCCATATGTTTTGTCCCAAAGGTCTACAACAGATTTTAGGAAAAGTTGCTGACAGATTTCTCCCTCCTCTTTCCACCATGGAAAGTAATTCTATTAATAGAAAACAGAGATGGAATCTTATCTTTTTCTTGCAGCAACCAAATCTTATCAGTTTCTGTGATCTAAAAATATGTTTTTCCTCTTTCTAGATCTCTTTAAAATACATATAAAGTAAAATAACGGTGAAGTGTGCTCTGGAGCCCTTGGTGATACTCTTAGCAGTTAAATTACAGATTTTTAAATCTCACAGGTTTAAAAATATGATCAGTTAAATAATTTTAAAGGTTGACATTTAAAATAGGAAAGTGCAAAACTTGAATGGATAATGTGGGTCAATAAAGTTTCAGTAAATTCACCAATTAAAACAAACACATAAATTCACCTCATTAAACACTCTATAGATCAGAAATTTTTGGAGGTGGCAAAGCTAATATTACTTACAGCTTTGCTCATTTTTTTCAAATTATTTAATGTGGCCACCTATGTTACATTTTAACTTTGCTTTCTCTTAATGTGGCCAAGTAATGATATTTACATTTCTGTGCTGGTCCTGTTAGCACAACTGGGAGCATTTTGAATATGAAATCAAAGCTGCCATGAATGACTGACATAAAATTACATTCCTTGACAAAGAATATGTGGACTCATGTTCTTACCTATAGGCACCATTCAAGCTTTTACTTCCCTATATCTAAGTGGGGTGGGTAAGACAGCAAGATTACAAGGTCCACTTTCATGTCACAATTAATAATAAGAAATTCCTTTTTTGGAGTGAACTAGCATTGCCAACCCTTCTGGCACCCAACAAAACCTAAAGTTCAGGGGCAAGAACAGGATTGATGAGTTTTAGTCTTTTGAGTTTTGCCCATTAGTGGGGAATCTTTGCCAGCTTTCCAGTAAGTTTTCTTGACAACCCTGAAAACCCAGTGATTACAACCAGCAAAGCGGAAGTTTGTGCATCTTAGAAAAGCTAATGTAAAAGGTTAATAGGATTCTTGAACATTTATATTCTTAAAATCTAATTGAATATTACTGCATTGATTCAGTCAACCTCTAAAGATTCTACTAGATAATTTGAAGAATGTCACACTATCCTTTCATCATCTGAACTCTCCTTCTCCTAAAACAAGTGTTGAGGAAATATTTCAAAATTACACTGTGGTAAAACCCTTCAAACAAAGTTATCTAAAAGATCTATCATCCCTGCTGTTTCATTCTCATGTTCCTGGCATTTTGAAGTTTTCTCATTATTGTCTATTGATAAATCTTTCCTTCAATCAAACTTTGAACACATTCAATCAAATAAGAGTGCCATAGAATCTCAAATCACAGAGTTGAGCTGAATCAAGTTCTCCTTGAATCTTGAATCTTCAATATGGATGAAATCTGAATTAATTTGCACAGGTCTTATTTAAAGCAATTTCTCAAATGTTTAAAGATGTACATTAAAATACATAGTGTGGCCAAACTAGACTCATTAAAATAATACCGTAATTTGAAATAATGTATGATGTATAAAATTGCTCACTTCTAATTTTTAGGACTGCAGAAGTATGCACAAAAACAAAAGCAAAAGCAAAAAAACAATAAATACATCTCAATCCATCAGAGAAAAATTAAAATGTATCAACTGGACTAGTAAGCTGTAATATTCAGTACTAAAGAAAACAGTTCTAAAAGCAAAATCGAGTAATAACTGGTCATTTCATAATTAACATATGGATGAATTATTCTCTTTAACTTCCTTGGTTTAATTTTAATTTAATTTTCCAATTACAGATTGCCCAACTGTCAAACCCAGTGGCTAACAAATTTAAAAGCAAGCACAGCATTAATTAGCAAAGATCATAGCCACCTAGAAATGGATAACCCATAAGAAATTAAAAAAAATACTACAAGAGGTTGACCCTCATCCTAACCCAAGGCCCTTTTAGGACATACAGCTTTCTCAGAGAAGCTGTTTCAGAGTGCAGGTGCTGCAACAGAGAAGGTTTGTAGCTTCCTAGGTCCCTCTAGATGACATTGTTTAACTAAAAAAACCTGAAGCATACTCATTCTACCCAATTTTACTGAAAGGCAGTAAAGAAAAGACAGACAGTTGCATAGATAAAGAAAGAAAGACAGTTGCATAGATAACCTTGGCTCAGTGGCTAAGACGCTGAGCTTGTCGATCAGAAAGGTTGGCAGTTCAGCGGTTTGAATCCCTAGTATAGGTCTCCCGCATGAGCAGGGGGCTGGACTAGATGACCTCCAAGGCCCCTTCCAATTCTGTTACTGTTATCTGGTCCCTTGCCAACACCTTGAACTGTACTTGAAAACCAACAGGCAACCAATGCAGCTTGTGTAGAGTGATATCATATGGACACACAATGGTATGTCCATTACTGCTCTCACTGTTGTATTCTGGACCAGCTGTAGTTTGGGAGTGGTCTACAATGGCAGCCCGACCTTCAATGCATTGCAATTATTCATTTGTGAAGTAGCTAGAGTGTGAAAGATCATCTGGAAGGCCTCCCAATCCAATAATGAGTGTATCTGGCACTCTACATAAATTTGTACAAAAGCTGTCTTGGCCACAGCCACCACCTGCTCTTCAAACAAGAGTTGTGAATCAAGAAAACCTCCGTCAGATTGCAGACCAATCTTAATTAGGGAAGTTCTACCCTATCCAATTCTAAAAGTGAAAATCCCCCAGATAAGTGGGCTCAATTATCAATAGAGCCTTTGTCTTATTAGCCTGAGACTGGCAAAGCCTTCAGATGTTGGTATTGGGCATCAATAACATCACTTGGTGGCCTGGAGTCGAGATTACATTATTTAAAATTGGGTATCATCAGCAAATTTCTGGTAGGGAACTCTGAACCAGCAGATGACCTCATTTAACTTAACTTAAAGCTATTTCTTTTTGCTTTCAGAGTGCTTAAAATACCTGAAGATATACAGTATATTAAAATCACTGCAATCATAATTTAATTTCTTATTTAAAACCATTCCGCTTTATCAAACTGGACCATAATTCATATTGTCAGTAAATGTCAGTAATTTTTTTTTAAAAAAAAACCTCAGGACTCCAATAAATGTCACAATGCACTGGCTTTTACTGGTGAATCTTGAAGTGTTTCTGATTTATTACTTTAGTTTTCAGGTTTAAAAAAATAGCATAAGGAAAACAAAATAAAAGGTGACTGGTTCTGATACAATCTACATCTTATCAAGATGAAGAGCAGTACTGAAATACATTAACAATTCCAAACCAGTGGAGAGCAAGCTAAATGTTCAGAATTTAGGTAGACTGACAAATATGCTGTGTTTTAATAAATCTCCTAAGATGCTTGTCAATATTATCAGAATATTGAAAAGTGAGATTTCTTTTCTTAAGGGAGTTGATATTAGTTGTCGTTATGCTAATAAAGTAGAGATGGGTTCTGTCAATAAAACCAGCCACAGGGATTAATGAAGGCAAATGTTATAATGCAGCTGCATGAATACAATGCCTAACACAATGGTAGTACCCTATTCTGCTTTAGTCAGGTTTTATCTGGAGTTATGTAAAGATAAGAACCTGGAACAGACACAACACACGTAATTTATTAGGCATCTCCTGATAGGTTACCAATTACTTCACAATTTTCACTGGCCTCTGAGTAAGTTCCAGCTTTCTTTCTTTCTTTCTTTCTTTCTTTCTTTCTTTCTTTCTTTCTTTCTTTCTTTCTTTCTTTCTTTCTTTCTTTCTTTCCTTCCTTCCTTCCTTCCTTCCTTCCTTCCTTCCTTTCATCTATCTATCTATCTATCTATCTATCTATCTATCTATCTTATCTATCATCTCCCCGAGAAGAGACGCTGAAGTGTTAATATTATGATACTTTTCAAATGTTTGAAGGGCTACTATATAAATTACAGTACATATATTGTCTGTTTTTTCCAAAGAACCAGTAGTCTCAGATTATAGAAAGACAGGTTTTGACTGCAAAATAGCCTTGGAGTGCATTGAATTTTCTTTCATTAAACGTTTTAAAACAAAAATAGAGTGACCATTTACTATGAATGCTGTAGAAGATTTCCTGAGTGGATGGATGGATAATTGCATAATTTTTGAGATTCCCTTGTAATCTTCAGATTCAGTTAATTTTACTAGTATTATCTTCATCTACCAAACACAACTTCTCTTCTCTTCTTTGTTTTTGTTTTTTTCCCCCTCATAAGCATTTGGTGATCACTGATGGAGAAAAGTAGCTTAGCTAGCTCTGTCTCTTCTTAGCCATTGCATCTCTGGTTTCCTCCCTCTGGGCAATTGATCATAAAGGAATAAATGGAAGGAATACAGTTCAGCGTATTGTGTCCATCTTTGTAGACAGAGATATGGATAAATGCATTGAATTACTGCTGTGGCCATAATTAATTGAGCCTTCTCTGGTCAGCAACAACAACTACAAAACCTAGCTGATTTTGAAAGATAACTAGGGCTCTCCTTGGTTAGTACAGGTAGTCCTTGACTTACGACCATAATTGAGCCCAAAATATGTGCTGCTAAGTGAATTTTGCCCCATTTTATGACCTTTCTTACTATGGTTGTTAAGTGAATCACTGAAGTTGTTAAGTGAATCTGGCTTCCCCATTGGTTTTGCTTGTCAGAAAGTCACAAAATGTGATCACATGACCCCGGGACACTGCAACCATCCAAAATATGAGTCAGTTGCCAAACATCTGAACTTAGATCACATGATCATGAGGATGATGCAATGATCATGTGGAAAATGGTCATGTCACTTTTTTCAGCGCCAAACAGTCGAGGACTACCTATATTTGATTGGGAGACTGGAAAGTCAAAAATACATTTGGGAAAGTTACTTGGATGTATCACTGACAATCACCAAATGCCCAATATGGGAGATTCTTTACCTTTTTAGCTAGTTAGTGGCGTAACAATGCCTCGTTCAGCATTAGAAACATATGATGAGATGCAGATGAATGGATCAGAATCAGTTTTGCCTTTAATCAGAAATTTAGGACGGGCTGCCATGCGACTCATTATTATCATAGTTGAAAACCTCATCTATTATTTGGAAGTAAGACAGTGACTAAACCAATTCAAATGGTTAATGCAACACATGACTTGCTTCTTAATTTTTGAGTACGAGTTAAAAAAGAAAGATAATATTTTAAGAGAAATGTGAAGATTTTAATAAATAGATGATCTGGCTCTTCTAAATTTATTCTAATATATGTATCTAATCTCCTTTGCAGGAATACCAAATTGATATTTTTTTTGCTCAGACATGGACTGACAGCCGTCTTCGTTTCAACAGCACTATGAAAAAAAGTCTCACTCTCAACAGCAATATGGTTGGGTTAATTTGGATCCCAGATACTATTTTTAGGAATTCTAAAACTGCAGAAGCTCACTGGATTACTACACCCAATCAGCTTCTAAGAATATGGAATGATGGGAAAATCTTGTATACTTTAAGGTAAGAAGCATTTGTGACTTTCAATAAGGCCTAGTTTAAATAATCGCTCACCTTTTAAAGAGATTAATATAATTTCAATTTTATAACAGAAACAGAAAAATCTTAGCTGGCGGAGGGCCTTGTCTCAAAGATAAGAAACATAATCAGTTTGGAGTTAAATTGGACTGTTCAGGCAACATGTTCCCTTAGTTCTGATGTATTTTAGTGACCTGGAGAATGGATTATGCTGAGTTATTCCTGTTATTCTTTAAAACTGTCAAATAGGACAAAAATTTAAGGTATTTTCTTAGCCTTAGAACTACGAGGAGTCCTCAACCTATGACCACAATTGAGTCCAAAATTTCAATTACTAAGTAAGAGAGTTGTTAAGTGAATTTTTCCCATTTTATGACCTTCCTTGCCACAGTTGTTAAGTGATTCACTGCAGTTGTTAAGTTAGTAACATGATTGTTAAAAGAATCTGGCTTCCCCGTTGACTTTGCTTGTCAGAAAGTTGCAAACATGACCTCAGGACACTGCAACCTTCATAAGTACATGGTCATGCCAGTTGCCAAGCATCCAAATTTTGATCACATGACCACGGGGATGCTGCAACAGTTACAACTATAAAGAATGATCATGTCACTTTTTCAGTGCTGTTGTAACTTCAAACAGTCACTAAACCACTGAAATTCAAAGATTGTAAATCGAGGATTACCTGTACTATATACCTACAACTACAAATGCACGTTAATGTATTTTTCCTGGAAATATAGGTAAAGATAGTGTCAAATTTAGCTGTATGGCTCTGACAGTCATCCATTGAAATATTAAAATCTAGGGCTCTAGATTTAAAGTAAAAAAAGGTGCTCTGGAATCCATGCTGTGACATTTAATCAGCCCTATGATTAAAGTCCATGAAGAAGCTGCATCTTCTCTTGGATTGAGAGCAGCTTCTTTTGACATCTGTAGCACAATCCTGGGAAAAGTCACAATAGATATAAAGCATGCATGTAGGTACTAAATGTATGATCCCCTCTCTCTTTGGATCCAAAGTACTGAACAGGCCTGTTTTCAATCAGTTTTCAAACCCAAACAAAGTCAGCCAGATGACTGCATGGACCTATCCATGCATAGGTATCTGCTGCAAGCCACAATGATATTACATGTGAGAAGACATCACCCTGTAAATATCATAATTCATGTCATTTGCATTATAGTTATAAAATGGTAGCTTATCCCCCCACTCTAATTCCCATATGACTGTGTGGTTTTCTTAGCAATAATATGAAAGTGATTGCCATTACCTTCTTCCATGATGGTTTCTGCCTAGTAGTTGCATCAAAGAGAATCCTAAAGAAGCACTTTCTCATAATATTCCAATTAAGCCTTTGAAATGACCGAATTACTAAATTTTTTTATAGCCTGCTGTCATACCAAGACAGTAATAGGTACCTGGTTTTCTCTAGGCTCACCATCAATGCCGAATGCCAGCTGCAGCTACATAATTTTCCCATGGATAAACATTCATGCCCGCTGATATTCTCCAGCTGTAAGTAATAGCCATGGTGCATCTCTACTATCTGCTAAAACTTTGCATAAAGACCTGAATTTGCTTCTCAATTTGACAGGTGGCTCTTACAGTGGCATTAGATTAAGGTGCTTATTTTTATATTTGCTAGGCATGTGACTTTCTCCATCTGCACTTACAGCAGGACGTTTTTCACCCTGCAGCATTATCACAAATGACAAGAACTATTAATTTGTGGTCTCAATTATGAGTAGGCTGAAAAATGACGCTCAGGATGCAACAAGCATAAAGAAAAACATGAATCCGTAGTCCAGAATGTGGCAGGTGTTACAAATAAAGACCCATTTTATCTTGAAATGTGTTAAAGGTACATAACAAATGGCTTAAAAGCAGCTCCAATTTATCTGTTAGGATTGGACAAATGATGTTTTCCTTTTCTTATTTCATAAGCTTGCCAGCTCTAATTGGGTAATCGTTATATGTGGTTGTATGCCCATGTGCCAATACATCTTGGCATTGTTGAGCAAACCTGCCATCCTTGTTGGTAACCCTGCTGCCAGACAGAATCTCGTACAGCAAAAGGATGAAAAATGTTAGTTCTTGCCTTAAATTGCAAACATAAACAGTATCAAAATCTGGTTAAGAATATTTTCCATGCTGCCATGATGCTTTGATGTATGTATGTGTAAATACACACACATTTTCTATGGCAGTCTTTGATTCTAAAAATATTTTTACAAAAAATGCAATCATTGATTAATGTGGGAAGATTCAGTTTTCCATTTGAGCATTTTGAAATATACATGGTTGGATGGACAATATTAGGATCTAAATATAATAGAACTCTGGAAACAATTATGTCAGTTAGAAAGCTATGGAATGTAATTAATAATAAAAAAATATCTGATCTTTTTTCCTATTCTAAAATGACTTTATAGGGAAAACCAACATTAAAAATTGGGAAAATGTATAGAAAATGTATAATATAGAAAATTGGATAAAAGCAGTGATATTGATTTTTGATGAATTGATAGAGGATGCAGATGAAATTTAATTTACTGTGTGCTCAGAGTCAAATATCATCTATCAATAGCATCTGATGCAACTCAGTGGCAATATTTACAGCTACAACATCTGTTAACAACAATGTTTGGACCAGTAGCATTTTCAGCTTCTGAAAACCCAAGATATTACAACAATTTGTTAAATCTTTTAAAAGTGTGTGTGTGTGTGTGTGTGTGTGTGTGTGTATTATATATATATATATATATATATATATATATATATATATATATATATATATATATACTGTATATATGGTTTCTATAGATATGTGATATCAATAAGTCATTTTGATATGCAGATGTTAAGAGATGAGTAGAATAAAGTTTAGCGGTTCCTATATTGCCTACAGTCCTAGACCATGGGACTGTCTTAACTTCTAAGGCCAGAGACAATATAAGCATATTACAAATACATGACTACTATTTGTATTAGATAATTATACAGACAACTACCTGTTTACTCTTTTATCAGCATATTAAATATTTTTTTCCATTGTATTTTTTCACTTTTTTAAAGCACTTGTTACACATTTTTCAGGGCAGGGTAAAAGGATGCGGTATTTAACACAGAACAAGTAGAACACGGAACAAATAGAAGAGCAAATCCACAAGATAAAATTGGCTGAATATCTGTTTTTGCTTTGCACCTTAGTGGGTGTTAGTTGCAAAATATGTACTTGTAGAGATATATAGAGGTACCAAAACTTACAATCTAAAACAGGGGTGTCAAATTCAATTTCAATGAGGGCCACATCAGGGCTGTAGTTGACCTCAGGGGGCCAGGTGAGCATGGCCGACTGGGCAGGCATAGCCAGCTTGATGCCACTCACTGGGCATGGTTGACTGGATGGGTGTGGCCAGCTTGACACCATTCCCCAAACTGCTGACATGTTTCCTCTTTGCATGGGTAGACCAGGCCGAAGCCATGCTGACCTGTTTCCTGTTCACATTGGGTAGACCAGGCCGAAGCAACATGGGTAGACCGGGCCAAAGCCACGTTGGCCCAATGTTTCCTCTTCACAATGGGTAAACCGAGTCAAATCCACGCTGACCCGATGTTTCCTCTTCACATTGGGTAGACTGGGCCAAAGCGACACGGGTAGACCAGGCTGAAGTGATGCGAGCCAGCCTCTTACATTTTCCAGGACATCCCCTTGAGTTTGACACCCCTGATCTAAAATAACATATACACACACAAGAAAAATTATCCTCTGTGTGTGTCTGTGTCTGTGTCTGTGTCTGTGTCTGTGTCTGTGTCTGTCTGTCTGTCTCTTTCTCTGTCTCTCTCTTTCTATCTTTCTCTCTCTCTGTGTCTCCCTCTCTGTCTCTTTCTCTTTGTCCTGTCTCCATCTATCTGTCTGATTCTTTGGCCTAAACCCAAAGTTATTCTTTTCCAAACACAAGTTCCCTTGCAAGATCTATTGCAATTGATAGAATTATAAGAACTCCAGGAACTAAATTATTTTCAGTTTAGAACCAGTATACTTTCTTATACATTAAGGTGAAAACCTCTGTTTCATGTTCTAATAAACTTTTAATGAATCAGCAAATAAGTAGCATTCTTCACTAATAATGAGCTGTTTGTATTTGATGATTTACATAGCAGTCTTTCACAACCTTCTCAATATGGAAACCAACTGTTATGGTATGGGTGAAACACTTAAGAAATTGATCTTGCCTCTTAAAACCTTCAGCAAACCATCAAAATGCAAATAAAATGAATCTGAAAATGTCAGATTCCACCCTCCTATGAATCACTGGGTTAGAAAAAAAACTCTCAGGGGTATCTGTGGATGCGTATTGGTTTATACAAGTTATATAGCTAGAAAACATTTGATTTGCTAATGCATTCATTCTCTTGAGTGTTTGCATCAATTCACATTGTGCTTCTAGTAGGCTGTTATAATTCCCAGTTATAAAGAATGAGTACCATTCATTGGGAAGATATCAGACTCCCATTAATTTCAATGGATCTTGCATAAAAAAAACTTTCCTAGGATTCTTCTCCATTTTTATAATGGAGAAGAATGTGGCGTGTGAATGTGCACAGAAAGTCTTAATAAGCATTTAGTTCTATACTGTAGTTTTAGATTTTCTCTGAAGTGCTATGAACATAGGATGAAAATGCGTTGAACAGACGTAAACAGAAGTGCTGCTTTTCAGCTTTTCTCATGTTTAATAGTAAAAAATGTCTTGGGGCCAGAAGAAACAGACTAGACAATGTGAATGCAATTTCTTCTGTAACGTACTGACAGATCTGTCTGGTGGTTATTCAAAAAGAATGAAAATATCCTGTGTTACTATGAAATTATTGAAAGACATGCCAAGAATCATTTGTAAATGGGAATATGTTTAGTGACTTGAGAGATACTAGAGAGATGATAGTTCAGTTTACATTTTAAATTGTAATAACCAGCATCCTCAGGATCTGGCCTTCTAAAGAGCAGTCAGGGTTGATCTCCTCTAGGACTGACTGATTTTGTCAGCATGAGCTTAAATGGTCTCTGGGGGGATGGTGGAGGACAGGAAGCCCCCAAGGAAAGTTGTCCATGGGGTCGCGATGGCAACTAACAACAACAAAACAGCATCCTGCCACAGCTTTACTTCAAAAGAGGGTTGAAACTATACTGACCTCAGCTACTGAATGCCCTTATCCAACAGACAAAGTGGGAATGGGTAGGAGGGGGTCAAAAAGAGAAAGACAGCATGTTCTTGGTGAAAACATATTGAAGGGTTATGAAAGAAAACATCCTATTGTAAAATATCACAATACAATACATGCAGTGAGCTTTCCAAAGACCATTTTCTAGTCAGATCTTCAAACCTGTAGAGAAAGTTAGCATGGGGCTTCAATCTCCAATAAATAATTTACCATCATTTGAAAGAAGGGGAGAGTTTATAAATACTTAATCTCTGATTTTCTCATGTACAAGGGAAGTTTCTCTTGTGTTTAAAGAATATTTTGGAAATGCTTCTCCCCTGAATATTTCAGTGTTTCTGAATATGCAATGGATTTGGCTGAAGATCAGATTCAGAGGCTAAGTGGAATACTCAGAAGAGATATTTCTTATCTTGGACAAAGTAGATAAGCTATGTCCCTTTGGGGCCTTCCTGAAAATCGAGTCCTGATTTGTTCTTGTTTGGCTCATTGTGATGAAGTCCTTGTACCCAAATGAGAGAGAGGAAAGCCAACAGTGAGGACAAGTATTGTATTTAATAATGAACTATCTTTTCTTTACATTAGAATGACCTTTGTGATCAGACCACAGCATCTTAAAAAAATAGGGGGAATTTCCTTTGTTTCTTCACTGTTGCAAAGCTTCTTATTCTGAGATATTTAGTAGCCAACCTGTCTAGTATGACTGTGCAATTCTTTGCTTCAGTTCTAAAACAGCATTTGGAGGCACACAGAGCTGCCAATATAGCATCAGTCTACAATTCTATAAAGAAGCTGAATCTTCCCCCAGAACTTCATAGTCAGATGAAGAATGCCTGTTCCGTCATAGCACCTGGCCTTTGGAATAGCATTACCAAACCGGCCCCAACCCTACTGGCCTTTAAAGCTTTGAGTCTGTGCAACATTTGTGTTGAATTATTATTGGTGAATTTGTTTTCACTGCAACAGTGTTGCTGTTAATATGTGTGTTGCTGTTCCTCTGGATTTTTTTTTTAAATCTTTTAAAAAAAATACTGTTAGTACCCTTAAACTCATTAGCTTGAGATAGGTGGCTATAAAATTTTAATAATAATAAAATATTGATCCTATGCATTTCCACAAATATGCAAGTCTTAAAGAGTTGCAAATTGGAGCTATGCTTACTTCATGCACTTTGAAGTAAAAGCAAATGCAAAGCACTTTATAGCATTACTACCTAATATAGAGCTTGACTTATTAAGGAAAACACCAGTGAATTAATTCCTAATATAATTCCTTATATTCAAATAATCCCGCATTAGGGAAGAAAAGAGCTCCTTTTTCCACAATTTACTTTGGACTCTATTAAGATTGGACTACTCTAAAGTAATTCAAGGCAAATAACTGGGCAATAACTGGGCTATTTCCAGACTTCTGGATTGAACCTGCAAATTATATCAGTTGGTTTTTGAATACCTTCAATAATTTTCAAAACAACAAATGGAAAATAAAGCATACATAACAGCAATTTGCTGAAAAGAATTTAGGAAGACCATCCCCATGTTTTTATGGTGGAATGTTGCCCTCAGACCTGGGAATCTCAGCTACATTCCATCACAGTTTTGGAATATTGACATTTGCTGAAAATATATATGGCTGTTGTTTGCATCACAACTTTGCAGAGTGGATAAATACAATTTGGTATCTTCATAATCTCCAGTAAAACACAATGTATAATAGCTGGAAGGTCTGGGAAAATATCTACAGAATCCTCACATTATGAGCATAAACTGTTTCAATTCCTCCCCTCAGTATGCTGCTATAGGATATTGGATGCCAAAACAACTAGACACAGGAATAGTTTTTACCTTGCGCTATCATTCTGTTGAGCACCTAACTTTCACAGTACTGTCTAATGTCTATGTATATTTATCTATATTTAGCTGTAGTATTATTATTATCTTTCCTATCTTCTTTACTATCTCCTCTTATTGGTATTATTATTATAATTATTATTACTTTGTTGCTTTGTTCTGTTCTGTTCTGTTCCACTCAACTCAGCTCCTAGATCAGTGATGGCTAACCTTTTTGCCGTCACGTGCCAAAAGTGGGGGGAGCGAGGGGGGTCACGCACATGCATGCCCACATCCATAATTCAATGTGCCCTGTGCCCTGTGCATGCATGTGCAACCCCCCTGTGCTCCCCCCGCTTTTGGCACGTGATGGCACAGTGGGCCCGGTAGGCCCATTTTTCGCCCTGCCCAGGTTTCAGAGGCTTTCTGGGAGTCTGGGGAGGGTGAAAACAATCTCCCCCTCCAGAGGCCCTCTGGAGGCTGGAAATGGCCCATTTCCTGACTTCCAGTGGGCCCAGAAGTCCCATTTTTCACCCTCCCCAGGCTCCAGAGGCTTTCTAGGAGCCTAGGGTAGACAAAAACAGCCTTCCCCACACACTCCCGGAGGCCCTCCGGAGGCCAGAAACAGCCCATTTCCTGACTTCCGGTAGATCCAGAAGGCCCAAAAATGAGCTGCCCAGTGCGCACATGCGTGCTGGAGCTGAGCCAGGGCAACACTCACATGCCCACAGATATGGCTCCATGTGCCACCTGTGGCACGCATGCAATAAGTTCGCCATCACGGTCCTAGATTATTCTAATGGAGAACTCAATGTGCATGCAACATTTACCTGGACCAAATTTCATTTAATAAAATGGGATTTACTTTATGAAAAATACATGGGATTGAGTTATCAGTCTAAGTTCCTGAAATGCTTCCAAGTTTTAGGAATGATTGTGTGCTATGATTTAGAAGAGTTTAATATAATTAAAATAAAGCTATATTTCCTTATTATAACTGTTTAAAATAATGTGTCATCATAAATTTAATTTTTAATGACTATCGGTTAAATTAATTGCTATGATTTTTAATTTTAACAAGGATTCCTTGGTCTTCTTTCTGATAATAGATTAAAGAAGTCCAAAAATAGCTAAATACAATAATTTTAAAATTTGTTTGGCAAGGGGAAAAAGCAAGAATAAGACTGAAAATGTTGCAAGAATCATAGAACAATGGGGGCTTTGGTTTACCAGATTGGGAGCTTTACTATCAAGCTTCCATTTTAACACGGATGAGAGAATGGATAACTCTCAGACACAGAAGATTATTGTGGCTGGAAGGACATGATCTCCAATTAGGTTGGCATGCTTTTTTATGGTACGATAAAAATAAAACTCACAAATACTTCCAAAGACATTATATAAGAAATGCTTTACTTTTAGTATGGGAAAAGGTGAAAACAAAAACCTATATAAAATTACCAGTTTGGCTCTCAACTATGGAAGCATTTAGTCATCCAAATGTAGTGAACTTGGGAAAAACTTTAACGTATAAAGACATTTTGAATACAGAAGGAGAACTTAAAACTAAACAAGAGTTACAAATTCAAGGGGTGGTTTTAGCATGGTGGCCACACATGCAAATACAATTGAGATATGAGAAAGATGTTAAGACATATGGTTTTTATGAGGAGCAAACAACATTAGATCAAATAATGTTAGAAACAGATGAAAAGCTAATAAAGAAACTATATACCTGTAACTATTCATTAAGTTTAAAAATGGAAGATAAACAGATAAAATAGACAATGATAGCATGGACAAAAAACTTTGGATATATGATAAATTTAGGCTATTGGCAAAAAATCTGGGAGAGAAACTTAATAATGGCAACTACTTATAAGGAAAACCTGCATACAATGTTTTATAGGTGGCACTTACCACTGGCAAGATTAGCAAAGATGTTTAAAAATTTGTCCACCAAATGCTGGAAATGTAATCAGACACCAGGCATGTACTATCATATGTGGTGGACTTGTATGAAAGCAAAGAATTATATGATTGCGGGGCCCCTCGACAGACTATCCAGCATATAGTGAGGGAATGCCCTAACAGAAGGTATCCAGGAGATTCTAGGGACTTCCTCTGCATAACAACGGCAGCTACTGACTGGATCTCCAAACTCGACATTAAACTTTGAAATGTTATTTCTGTTTTCCTTTTAGGTTTTCTTACTGGTTTTTTTTTATTGTTTTAATTGTTTTTAACCTGTAAAAATGAAGTGTTTTAATACTGTGTGTGACCAACCATACGCTAAATAAATAAATAAATAGCTTATAAACCAGAAATATTTTTGTTAGGGATAGTACCAGAAAAATATCATAAATTTAAATATTGCATGTCTTGACAGCAGCAAGAATTCTATTTGCACAGTATTGGAAAAATGAGGAAACTCCAAGAGAAGAAGATGTAATTAAAAAGATATTAGATTGCACAGAAATGGATAGATAGACATTAAAGATAAAAGAGAAGAAAGATACAGAATGTTTTCAAATATGGGATTTGTTTTATAACTGGTTGGATAATAGAAATAGAAATCAGGTCCTGGAAAATATTATTATTATTATTTATTGGTTAATCTTTAATGAGATTCACAGCCTTTGAGGCTGGTTAATAGCTCAGCAGCTCGAGTCCTAACCAAGGACCTAGGAACTGTTAAGGTATCGTCGGAGGATGTAAGCTGTTCCAAGTAAGGTGGTTTTTTGTAGAGTCAAAATGTTCAAGTCCGGCAAATTTAGAATTTCTAAATAGCGGGGTAGCCCTTTGGGTATTGCTCCGAGGGCTCCAATTACAATCGGGACAACACACGATTTCTTTTTCCACAGTCGCTCAACTTCAATTTGTAAGTCCCGGTACTTTGTGATTTTTTCTTGCTGCTTATCTTCAATTCGTGCATCACCAGGTATTGCAATGTCAATGAACCATACTTTTTTCTTTTCAACTATTGTTATGTCAGGTGTGTTGTGGACCAAGTGCCTGTCAGTCTGAATTCTAAAGTCCCACAAGATCTTGAGTTTCTCATTCTCGAGTTTTTTTTTTTTTATTATTATTATTATTATTATTATTATTATTATTATTATTATTATTATTATTATTATGTTGTTGTTGTTGTTGTTGTTGTTGTTAATATTATTGTTATTATATAATTATGTAAGCAATTGACCCAAAGCACGTAAGTATGTTAATTGAAAATGTATAAATAAACTATATAAAAAAAGAAGTCCAAAAATATACTCATTTATTCTTTCATTATATTGCTCTGTTATCTAGTTATAACATTTACACAGTGGTGGGATTCAATTTTTTTAACAACTGGTTCTGTGGGCGTGGCTTAGTTGGGGGTGTGGCTTGGTGGTCATGTGACCGGGTGGGCGTGGCTAGCTGGTCATATGACCGGTGGGTGTGGCTATCTGCATAGGGACTACAGAGGGCTGAAAAAAGTCATTTCTGACTGTTCCTCGCACTTTTGACTGGTCCTCGCACTTATGACCATCCTCACATTTATGCCCGTTGCGGCATTCTTAACAACCGTGTCACTCATTTCACAACTGCTTCTCTTCATCATGGTGACAAGATAGGGCAAAAACGTAAAATGTGAGGACAGTCGTAAGTTCGAGGACTGGTCAAAAGTGCGAGGACCAGTCAAAAATAACTTTTTCAGCCCTCTGAGTAGTCCATATGCACAAAAGGACTACACAGAGGGCTGAAAAAAGTGATTTCTGACAGGTCCTCGCGCTTTTGACCGGTCTTCGCACTTATGACTGGTCATCATTTATGTCCATTGTAGCATTCTTAACAACCGTGTCACTCATTTCACAACTGCTTCTCTTCACCAGGGTGACAAGATAGGGCAAAAACGTAAAATGTGAGGACAGTCGTAAGTTCGAGGACTGGTCAAAAGTGCGAGGACCAGTCAGAAATAACTTTTTCAGCCCTCTTAGTAGTCCATATGCATAAAATGATATAGCAATAGAGAGGGATGAAGGAAGGGAAGGGAAATTAGAGTAGGAGTGAGGGTAAGAGAGGGAGGAAGAGAGGAGGAGAAGGAGAAAGGAAGAGGAAGTAGGGAGGAGAAGAAGAAGGGGAGGAAAAGAAAGTAAGAAGGAAAGAAAAGAGAGAGGTGGTAGGTTTGAGGAGAAAGATTGCTGTACAATAAAAAAGATGAAAGGGAAGAAAGCCAACCCCAAACAAATATAAAGATATTAAGATAAAGAATGACTTGTTAAACTTTAAAGAATAAAAGAGAACAAATATGAATAAATAACAATAATTAGAAACACACATACAAACATACAATGTATTTTCTTTGAACAGAGTATTTGGCCGGTTCACAAATTTAAACAGTGTTTAGTCATTTCAATTAAATTTACAATTTCTATATTTCCTTTTTGCCATATTTATTCCTCCTCTATTTTTGTAAAAAAACAATATTACCCTTCATTCTCATCTCTAATCTTAATCAAATTCAATTTTTCCCTTCTATTCTATATTATACCCCTTCCCATTGTCATCTATTTTTATATCCATCCTCACATTGGTTAATTATGTAATATTACAGTTGTTTAATATAAATTCAACATTTTAATGTAACTCAATTAGTTATATAACTACCTTTTTTGTATATTAATCAATATGAACATGAATATTCCAATTATTTCCATGCAATCCAATTTCTTACAAATCAATTAATTATATTTACCAATAATAATAAACCAAATAATTTCCCCCATATATTCCTCCAAACCACAACTTAACCATTTCTGCTTTCAACACAATATACAATTAATAGTATCTCAATTATTACAATTCCCTAGTTAAATAGAGCTTTTTTTCTTTTGTGTTTTAAAATCTTGAACTCTCCTCTTTTTCCCTAAATTTCCCATTGTTTCCACCTACCTTTTTTGGTGAGGAAAAAGAAAAGAAATCTGCCTGCCTAATTTTCCAACGTTGCAGCAACAGCAAAGCCAACAGCCTGCTTTACTTTCAGTTTCGTTTTTCAGCATAGCTAGGGGAAAAAAAATTGCTCCAGCTCTCTTTGCAAACAAGCAGCAGAGCCCTGAGCAAAACAGCTGAGAGCAAATCAGCTGAGAGTCGGGAGCCGATCTAAGCAAGGGCTAATTAGCCTATGCTGAAGCTCCGTGGGCCAATAAAATTACAAAAAAACACGGAACCATTTGTTAAATTGCTGGCTCGCCCGCCCCTCGCCCACCACTATTTATTGGCAATAAATAGTGGTGTGGAGGGGTGGGGCAAGCCAGCAATTTAACAAACGGTTTGGCTGAACCCCCTAGAACCGGCAGAATCCCACCACTGGCTATAGGGCGGCCCTTTGAAGCCCCGCGGCAAGAATTTAAACAGTTTTTTTCCCTCTAGCCATCAGCTGGGACTCAGGAGGCAGCAATAGACTGGGAGTGGGCGGGGTAAGCGAACGGTCGGCGATCCAACAGAGCAGAGAGTGAGGGTGAGTGAAGGCGTGGGGGGGCGAGAGAGGGCTTTGGCGACCCCTGTGAAATGGTCGTTCAACCCCCAAAGGGGTTGCGACCCCCAGGTTGAGAACCGCTGTTCTAGAACATCAGTCCCCTGGAATTACATAGCTCATTAGGAGAAAAGCAGAAATAAGAGCTTCTTTCTTTTTCTCTTCTTTAATACTCAATCAGCATTTCATTCCTCATTTTTTCCTCATCCAACTGAGCCTTTTCTCCTGAGCACTGTAAGGTATGCATTGGGAACTCAATTGCTGCAAACTATAGATCAAGAAAGGACAAAATGTCCCTGTAGTCTCATCTGCTGAAATGAATAAGTTCCTTGATCACTCATGTTGGTGAATTTGCAGAAAAAGAGAATAAGCATTTTGAAAATTAGTCTCTCAGGCCTATAAAATAATTTTAATAGGGTCTCATCCATATATCCAAAACCAAAAAAAGTGATTTTCTGGAACACTCTTGTGAAGTAGAGTCTTTTTCATAAATAATCAATAAGCACAATGATGACATCATGTGTAATTATTGACAGATGTCTTTTCTGTTGGTAAACAATTACTAAAATTATGTCATCACTGAATTAGAAAACTTGGCATTTGCTAGTTGTGAGTAAAGATATCAACTAGTAAGAACATCTGCCAAATCTAATGTCTAGCATGATTCATCCTGGCACAGTCTATCAGTTCATTATATATCCTTTGAAGATAGTTGATGATGGAGGTGAAAAATTAATTATCAAGCACTTGGGTTCCTGAAAATAAGCTACTTGGACTATAAAACTGAATTGTGTTTCTTCTTATAAACTAATGCAATCATGAATTCTCTCAGTACACAAAATGATTGGGAACTAAGAGGAGGAAAAATCCAGGGGAAAAAATTGAATACATTGTTATAGGACAGTGACTCAAGATGCTGCTGACCTTAACATTCTAAAATCCCTCTTCTCTTTCCCTCTTGAGCAAATGGCTGAAGAATTTCTAAAACCCCTGTCTGCACGCTTTCCATACTTTGTTTATTTTAAGGGTGGATATTTTTATGCAGGTTGGAGACTGCTGCTTATTAGTTATAGAAGATTATGTAGAGAACTTTGAGGGAAATATGTGGCAACCATCAGTAAGAAAATGAGCTCAGCAGGGAAAGCAGGAAAGTGTAAGAAAAAAATTGTTCTGCCTCTACTCTGTTCGACATAAGAGGCAGAAAAAGAGACCCTGTTAGGCTTTCAAGGTTCTGTTATTATAGCCTATTATCAATAAAGTCCTTTTAGTATTTCTCATGGTGTGTTTCCTCACTTGCTCCCTTACAAGGATGATAGCCTTTACTATGTGATATTACCAGGAATCTGATGACATCATAGGATGGAGCAAAATTGTTTGTTTGTTTTCAGGTTGGAGGGGGAATATAAGGATAAGGATAAAAACGGGAGCAGAAATGTTTTGGAAAGCAAATTTCCCCTAAATCCACCCTTAATGTTCCCAGTCAGCGGGCCCAAATCATACCACTACTACTTGTCCAAATTTTGACGCTGTGACTTTTGGCCAATTGAAGAATTAAAGATCTAACAGCTAAAATTGAAGCAGATAACCTTCTTCAGCCACCACTCCTATTTCTATCTTTATTTCGAAGGAAAAAATATAATTAAAAGCAAAAAGTTATCAATTGGAAACTGGAAATTTTCGAAGATGAGAGAAGTCCAGCTCCGCTGGTATGGACATGTTCAGAGAGTAGCACCTTCCACCATTGCCAAGACTGCCTACCAACTAGGAATTAATTGCTGGTGAACTCGCGAGCATCCAAAACAGAGGTGGCAAGACACCATCAACAAAGATATGCAAGCCGTGGGCCTGCGCCCTGGAGACGCAGCTGACTGTGCAAAGTGGCGTTCAATGATCTGAAAAGCGGACCCTGCACCTGTGGGAATACGCTAGGAAGAAGAAGAAGAAGTTTTTGACTGACACTGCTCAGGATTCAGTTTCAAAAGACAACTATTTATTTATTTATTTATTGGTTCGATTTATCTGCTGCCTTTTCCGGAGACTCAGGGCGGCTTACAATGCGATAAGCAATAGCCTTCATACTTTTGTATATACTTGCTTAGTAGGGCTTTGCCCCCCCCCCCAAGCAGTGTTCTTTTTTAGACAGTCAGCTTATTGCCCCCACAAACCGGGTCCACTATATTGTGTCCCCTGTTTCAGATGAGCTGCTTCCAAATAGTAAGAAAGAACTGGGGAATCTTACTTAACGGAAGACTCCGTTTAAGATTTAAACTTCAAAATCAGTGGCAGTCAAGTTGAATGAAGTATCAAATAATTTAATTTGTAGAACATCTAGTGTAAAACAGTATTACAGAGCAATGCTGAATTGATCCTGTTAACTGAAACAGAATTAAAATCTGTTGCAGTACGTGTGCTTTCCAAGTTTTCTGTCAACTTTTCTTATATGGTATTTGTGTTCATTAAAAACAAAATCATCAAACTATTTCAGTTTTATACTGTTTTCTCTAAAATGATCATACTATGTAGAAATAGTCCTGGAATTAGTTAGTTAAAAAGCAAGTTATAATAAACTAATAATTTATTCTTTGCTTGATCATAGCCAAAAGATGTTTGACTGTCCCCAAGATGGCGTTCTGACTCAGCAGGACTTTTTTATCCCTAGTGACAGACAACTGGTTTCACTGCCAAAGCTGGCTCTTTTGCAGCACGCTCCTCAGTTATAAATGGGAGCTACTACTAGGAATGACTCAAGATGGCTTTTGGATGACCATGGACCTATCTAAGAAGAGGACCTAGAAATTAGTTTGAGGTCCCAATAGGGGAGCATCACAGTGGAGGTGGTTGATCAATTAACAATAGATCCCACCCCTCTCCACCCATCGCCACTCTGCCCATCTGTAATTGGATCATAGTGTTTTCTAGTATTAATTTATTAGTATATATCACTAATATACTCAAGGTGTCAAACTCAAGGTCCATCGGCCACATTCGGCCCACTGGGTGCTTAAATCCAGCCTATGGGGCCAACCTGGAAATATCAAAGGATCAGCCCACAATGTCTTTGGCAGCTAAAATGAGCTGCGTGTGGGGCCCCCGTGCCTTGTTTTCACCCTCCATGGCCTCCTGCAGCATTCTGCCAGCCACAAACTGGCCCCCAAAGAGCCCAAAAACAATCTTAAAATGGGCCAAAAAACAGACCGAAAACAGGCCTGAAAACAGCCAACAGAGTATTGCAGGAGGCCATGGAGGGTAAAAATGAGGCACAGCGGCCATGTGAGGACCCCCCACGCCCCGTTTTGGCCAGCGGGGTGCTGCAGGAAGTATCCGTCCCACCCCCTCATCCCCCAACCCCCGCTGGGTTGTATGTATGTATGTATGTATGTATGTATGTATGTATGTATGTATTTATAGGTCTCATCTATGAAAGAGTATCATCTGTTAAGACCCAGGAACAGGGCCTTTTCTGCCATTCTATCCATTCTGTGGAACATCATTGATCAATAATCGTCAGAATAATAATTTAGTGGCAACTGTAAGCATGTGTGATAGAATGTTTGTTTAGGATATATGTACTATTGTTTAGGACTCAGAAAAGTTCACCAGATTATAGATTACCATAGCAGATCTGTTGTAAAAAGATATGAAAAGATATGTAAAGTGTTCTGTAAAGAAGATCTTATTTGTGTCCTAAAACAAATACTGCTTTCACTAGAGTTGTCTTTTTCCCTTTCTATCCTTCTCTGCTCCATCATACAATTATCAGCTTGTGTCACCTGCTTTGGAAACTCAGGTTAAATTTGAGGATTTGTACATGTTTTGGTTTCTAACACACCAGTTATTTTTACTGGGCTTTCACATAAATTGCAGCAAGGGGAACATGTCCAATGGCCAAATCAGATTTCACAAGCTCAGCAGGACAAGCATCAGTGCACCCTATAGCGCTGGGATTTATTTTCACTCTCTATTTTTAATGTACTGTCTAGTGCCCAGCAGCAAACCTATTACAATTTCAAAAGAAGCTGATATATTGTGCAAATCAGTCTAATTTTTGCTACAATTACATTATAAAGCTGAGATTTAACTAAGTAAGGTACATGCTTGTTCATGCTATCGTTTCTTAAATTCAGTAATTTTGTTCAGCAGATAACAATGTTCCTCTTGGCCATAGGAACTGTTTAAAACAGTGATCTTCTTTGTTAGGTACTGTTTTAATAGCAGACTGTAGATTTTTCACTTTCTAAAAATATACACAGTGATGCAAAACTGAATGATGAATAAAACATCCAGAGGGCTCAGTTGTATTTTTATCTTATATTAAAATAAAACATGCTTTACAGACCATACAACAACAAAAAATTCCCTAAAGAACACAGCTTTCTTTTCATTTACTAAATTTTAGTACACTGATGAAACTTACTTTGAGAAGTAAGCAACATCAAAGAATCTAATCCTGTCAGTGCTTTTTGCAACCTGCTGTAATATAAAGAAGATAAATAGAGACAGGTGATCCAATCATCAACCCCACTATGTGGGCAATATAGAGATTTACAACAGTGGAAGGAAAGCCTTGCAGGTACCAGCATAAGCTCTTCCTTTCCTTGGTTTGCTCACCTGGGACATTAAGGCAGCCCGAAGACCATTGCACTACATCTGGTTTGCAATCATAAAAGGACAATGCTGAGAGTACCAGAGTGTGGGTGTATTTGCCAGAAGATTTGTGTCATATGGGACATCAGAAAGGAAGAATTTGCAGCCAAGGGTGTGGAACAGCTGTCAGCTCAACAGACAACTGATGATAAAGGAAGAGCCGGTTTGGACTTCAGCAAACAAGCTAAAAAAGAGCCCAGAAGTTTCACCGTTCAGCAGAAAAGCTAAGAAGGTAAAGCCAGCCAGCCAGTTGCTGGTAAAACACTTTCCTTTTCTCATCCCAGTACAGACTGAGATACTCAAGCCACTGTCTCAGCAATAGTTTAGAACAACAGCTGATAGCAACAGAAGCCAACTGGAAGGTGGCTAAACAGCAGCTAAAGACTTTGGTGTGTCTCAGGCCACAAAAGAGAACAGCATTGTTTAGGACTGAGATAGATATATGATATAGTATAAGATAGCATAGGCTAAGTAATAAGTCTTAATGTAGAAGTTAGGAAGATAAGCTTTTTTAAAATAAAAGTCTCTGTAGAAATGTAAGGAAGTCTGTCGATTGCTGGTCTGTACCATTTCCCAAAAGAACCTACTCACAAGAACCAAATATTGTATAGAATCTAAACAAGATTTTCAATCCAAATAATTTAGAATTCTTACTTGATAAACTAAAGTTAATTTTCATGACCATTTGAAAATATGGATCTTAGAAACATAATAAAGAATGGAGAAGAAATACGTACAAATTAACTGTTAATAAACTTTGGGCCTAGTCAAAT
Source organism: Pituophis catenifer annectens (assembly GCF_029215685.1). Taxonomy (NCBI): domain Eukaryota; kingdom Metazoa; phylum Chordata; class Lepidosauria; order Squamata; family Colubridae; genus Pituophis; species Pituophis catenifer. Next base: position 38,980,443 of record NW_027256884.1, read on the forward strand.
GATTTTAGACTGATCGATGTCAAGAGATGTAGGTGTCATAAACCACAGTATATTACCACTTTGGTTGTAAATGCAATGTCTGAGAGGTAAGTACTATTGATTTCATGAATTTCCATCTATTCTAGTATGAAAGAAAAGCTATAACACCCATAAAGATGACTTTCCTTTCAAAATATAAATGTGCCTTTTAAGGATTTCCATTTTTTATGGAGACCTTTCATTTTTACTTCTGTTAGGTTCTGTGCTAATGGATCTAAACTTGTGCCATTTTTTTATTATGTGCCATCAAGTTTTTGTTTTTGTTTTATTTCTAGTGAACACATAGATTTTCTCCTGTCTCTTCCTAACTTGTTTTTTCAAGTCTCCCCATATTGCACTTATCATAACTGAGTCCATCTTGCACCTAATTATGTCTTCTCTTTTCTTCCACCTTTCTTAACATTAGAGACTTTCCATTCTCCTCCTCCTCCTCCTCCATTTTCTTAGTAGGATCCTTTGAGCCTGGTAATTTTTGCCTCAAGTAAGAACTCTGAGTTGATTGATCAGTTTGTTCACAGTATTCTCAAGAGTCTTCTCCAACACCAAAGTTCAAATGCATCCCATTCTTTTCCTAACCTAACTTTCACTTCCATAGAACATCAGAGGGAATACCGTGGCTTGCAATTATTCTGATCTTTACAGGTATGAACACATCTTTGCATTTGTCTGGGGAAAAAATACTGTCAGGGAACACTGTCTGTTCCATAGTAGTGACATCTTCCCTTTCTAGAAATTATGTATATTTCTGAATAAAAGTGAAGATTCAAAATTTCACTGCACAACTCTTAACTCCTGCATACAATTAGCATGCAAAAATATGAGCCTAGGATTTTCTTAATCTCATACAGATCACATACACAAGATTTAGGTTTGGTTTTGCCCCGCAGATAATTTTATTATAAAAGAATGAAAGATTTGCAAGTATCTTCTTATATTTAATGCTAATGCTAACTCTTTGTATATTTATTTCCCAACAGCCTATCTCTATCCAAAGTTATCTTACTGTATTGATCTACATTTACTAAAACTACTTGACTTTATTGACTCTACCAATTTCCATCTCCATAGCTATGTCCTGGTTCTATGTCTTCCTATTTCTCTTATTTCCTATTTCTATATATATATTTGCCTTATTTCTCCATCTTTTCAGCTCTTGAAGCCAAACATGGTCCATTTGCATCTGAAAGTTTCTTTTATTCACTCTCTAAAGATTTGTAGCATAAAAGCTTTTCCTCTTTCTGCCCGTAGGACTCGCAATCTTCTCTTCCTGGAATTGCTTGAGAAAACTTTGCCTGGACTAATGCAAGGAGTTGGCTTACTTCAGGTGTTTTGCAGATGCTGGTTGGACTCCTCTTGTGTCTCCGCACCCCCCCTCCCCCTTGGCTTTGTCTCAGCAAATCTTGCTTGTCAGGCAGTTGCTTCAAGGTTTGCAGCTTCCACATGTCATGGGACTACTGTTAAATTTGCTCACTTGTGACTTTGAGTTGGAAGCTTTTCCTAGCTTGTTTGCTGTAGTCTTAGTGGCAGTACTATTTCGGCACCATTCCACTACACGCTCCAAGTTTTTAGAGTTCTTTCTGGGACAAATTGTCCAATAAAGAATAAAGTAATATGGTGGGTTGCCTTCTCAGAGTGAAACAAAACACAAAAGTGTGTTATAGCAAAAACATCAGTACTAGTGAGTGTGTGTTTTGTTCTTTGTTTATATATAGTAGCTTCTCCTGCGAGTGCTGATGGGCTTGTGGTTTTCTCCTTGATTAGGGTATTATTGTTTGCCTTGCTTGCCTGGTGTTAATCCCTGCTTTTCTCAGTATTGGCTGCTGGAGAGAATATGTTCTGGTCTTTTTGTTTCCTTCTTAGCTTTTTTATTGTGTCTTTTGAAAGTTGTGAATATGGTTTATCTTTATGTGTTTATTAATGGCTGTTTTGTCTGAATGCCAAGCTTCCAGAAATTCCCTAGCTTTTTGGATTTAGCTGGTCTAAGGTGCTAACAATTTCTCATTTGAAACTGTGGTTATCTATGTGTTGTGAGATAAAGGAGTTTTCATGATGTCTTCTGACTGCTAGATCAGAGATGGGCTGTAACCGGTTCACACCTATTTGGGCGAACCGGTTGTTAAGTTTTTTACCAGTTCGGAGAACTGGCTAATCCTACTTCTGGCTGTGATTAAAGTGATAAGAACCATTACTGGATTTTTTGTGAAAAACTGAAAATAAAAGTTGATCTGGGCTTTGATGATTAAATAACGGATTATGGAAATAATGTAGACAAATGTTAATCTTAGAATAAGGGTTTGATTTTTTTTTTTACTTATATCTGTACCAAAGAAAGTTGGAAGTCATTCTATTTCAGTTTTCCTTTTTTTCCCTCTTTCCTTCTTACACTTTCATTCTTTTTCTCTGCTGAGCCTTTTCTTTTGTTCAAATCTGTTTTTATTTGTTTATCCCTTAGCTTTGTATTTTTTTGATGTATAAAGCATCAAATACTCAGCCATTATAATTCTACATTTCTTATTTACAGAAATCATATCAAAATTTAGAATGAAATCCACTAGGAACCATCTCATATAACTCAGAAGAGAATAGAAGAGAATATTTGTAGCTCAGGGTTGAACTGTGGATTCCTTGGTGCTCTCTGAGCTTGATGGTCTTTTTGCAGATGTTTCATTACCAAACTAGGTAACATCATCAGTACTAGAAAGGAGTGGAGTTTGCTCTTATTTTCATATACTAGTGGCTTAACCTGTCAGTGTTGATCAGTTGCTTTACAAAAAATGTTTTGATTGGTGCCGGGTCTCTATAGCTTCAGGCAGAGAAAGGCTATTCTGCACTCCTCCCTCAAATATTCTTTAAAATACAGAGTTTCCCAGCATTCCTTTAGGAACCTCCAACATGCAAACTGTGGTTACTCATCCTAAAATGAATCCTCTTTACCTGGAGCTTCAAATTTTGCTCTTTGCTGGGGAGGTGTGTAGCTAAAAGTCAGTCTACATTTAGTGTACATCTGACTGGGGATATTTCTTCATAACCAAACAAAAGTATATTTTCTCTGCAGTTCACACCCCTTACTCGCTGGATCACAAAGCAAAGCCCACATTTTGTAATTAACTCCCATGCCCCATTTTGGCTGGCAGAGTGCTGTAGGAGGCTGAGTGCTGTCATGCGCCCCTGGCCACGCCCACCCTGGCCAGGGGTGTGTGACAGCACTCAGCCTCCTACAGCAGCCAGCCACACCCACCTAGCCAGTCATTAGGGCAGAGAACCTGTTGTTAAAATTATTTGAAGCCCACCACTGTGCTAGATGGTGTTCCTGGATACACTCTGCTAATCACCTGCCTTTCTGTTCAACACAGTGGATGTTACAGTTCTTACACTTGCATTATGAGATCACTACATTCTTATCTATTAGGTTGCATAACAGTTTATGCATAATTATTCTCCACATTGAAACTATGAGGTATCATGGCTTATTTTCTATCTATGCATTCTTTTTCTCTTGCCTTCATTCTCTCAGGATTTCTTTCTCCATATCCTCAAATACGGAACTGTTGTCATTATGTGAATTTAGAGGCCTGGGAACAGATGGCTAAAGTTATTTTTTGAATGATATTATTATAGTCATTATTTATGATTTTTGAAAGAACGATGGCACTTTTGCTTGTTGCAGATGGAGGTATTTAACACATAGTTAGAAAAGTGTAAAACAAATATCTAATTAGATAAAGGGCAATTTACAGTGAGTCTTCGCATTTATTCAAATTCTAGTTTACATTGGTTTTTAAAAACACATGCATTTAAACGTATTTTAATTTCACATTGTTATCCTCATGGATACTAAATTTTCAGGCAATAAAAATACTATCCTTGTGGAGAACAGAAACACATTTCCAACTAGTAGATACTTAATTTTTTAATTGGGGTTTTCTCAACTTCGGCAACTTTAAAATGTGTGGACCAATTCATCTTGGTTGGAAATTCTGTGAGTTGAAATCTTAAAATTGCCAAGGTTGATAAACACTGCTTTAGATGATGGGATACTTTTTACTGTGAATTTCATATTACAAAAACTACAAGATTGTTGGGCCACTGGTTCACAGATTTCATACACTAAAAAATCTTTCTGGAGACTCATGTTCATAATCACTTGTATAGAGAGGAAACATCTGGTGGCTGGAGTCCACACATACTGCTTTAGAGAGACCCAGAGGTGGTCAGGTTGCTTCACAGCTAGTGGTGACATTACAATTATCCATGAATGAGGCAGAGGAGGGATTTCCTTTGTTGTTGTTGTTTTAACTATTTTATGAGGGTTTGGGAACTTCTACTCCAGCTTGGATGAATTTCTTGAATCAAAATGATGGACCTCAAAAAGGACTTTGATGATGTTGCAAAAAGACGTTCTGAGAGGATGACAGCAGAGTAGGGTAATCTGAGGATCCTTTTACTATTCTAATGTAGAATAAACACAAAACATACAATAAGAGCCTCTAAATAGTTTTAAAAATGTTAAAAGGCAAATAAAACCCACAGTTTTGCAGGAGCAAGGCAGGGGGAGGAAGGTGCTATACCAGGTGTATTGTATGGTCACAATTTGCATCATTGCTTTGCTTTTGCAACTGCCCTTCATAATTTAATACATACAACTGCAACAATAAATGCTAAGACTGATTGATAAAGAGGTTATTTGTCATTGGTCTACATCAACAGAAGTCTTTACAGGTTTACAGAGAAGAATTAAAGCCATGCCATGTGTAATCCTAATTTTTGGATGAACTGGGGGAGTTGCAAGTACCCTAGGAACATTCAGAAGGAACTTCAAGTTTATTTTTAGTATAACATACACAGTTTGAGCCCAAATGGATCTGACAGTTTTATTTCCCTGAGGGACTGATTTTGTATTATATACATTGAGCAAATGGACCTTTATTCCATGCTGATCATTTTATTATCAAATATCCTTAAAAAATTTAATCTGAAAGAGATTCCCCCTGAAGGGACAGGCAAAAGTAGAAAATACTTTGGGGAATTATCAGAAGAGATGGGGAAAAGAAACCAAATGTAAATGATGCCTATGGCTGCCTACTATACAGTTACGTTATTTGCATAGACAGTGGTGTGAAGCATTTTTCCAAGGTTTGTTAAGCTTACATTTTGCTATAGATTTTGGTTGTGAGAAAAAGTGACTTACAACTGTCCTTACACTTATGATCATCACAGAATCCTCAGGGTCACATTATCAAAATTCAGTTGCTCGGCAACTGGCGTGTATTTGCAAAGTCTGCAGCATCCCAGGGTCATGTGATCACCATTTGTGACCCTCCCAGCCAACTTCCAACAAGCAAGGAAGAAAGCCAGATTCACTTAACGACCACATGATTCACTCAACAGCAGTGATTCACTTAACAAACATGGCAAAAAGTCGTAAAATTGAGTTCAACTGACTTAACTGCTTAGCAACAGAAATTCTGGTCTCAGTTGTGATAATAAATCAAGGATTACCTGCACTGCAATGTCCATCAGAGTTCAAAAGAGATGACTATCAGGTAACAGTTTTCAGAAAGGAAAAAAAATTCATTAATACGATAACAGACAAATTAACAGCCTACATTCTATTCTTCAATATACTGAATTTTTGATGTATTGAGAGTCTTAAATATAACAGTTGAAGGAAACATTGTCTCATTAGTTGGACAAATATAATAAAATATTTTTAATCATACAGGAAATTTTGTTTCACCACTGATATATTTTATAAACTTTCTTTCTAGTTTGACATTTTGAATATGTATTAATTTTCTTTTCTTCATGTCAATTATTGATGCCATGTCTTCCAAATAAGAATTTTGCTCCTTGGCATCAGATGCCATAAAATTTCCTGGGATTTTTGCTCCAGGCTATGGCTCCACAGAAGTCCTTAGTTTGGGATTGAAAATTGCATTGATGCTTAAAGTTGAAAAGAAAATGAACAAGGGTATAAAGTTATGGTCTCTTTCACTGTTCTGTATCTTTTCCCGTGTACCTGGTGGGTCCCGTATCAAACCAACTGTGAATGAGGCTGAAAGATTTTTAAATACTTTTTAATTTTCACTTTTTTCATTCTGACTTTTTAAACTAGATTTTTCCATATGTGTCATATGCACTATATTTTAGTATCCTGATAAAAAGATATGTGTCCTAACTTCCAGGACAATGTGTTAATTTTGAAAGTGGGGAGAAGGAACATTTTAGGTGATTTCTGCAGATAGCTTTGTTAAAAAAAGGTGTGCCAATGTAGTCCTAATTTAAGGCTTATTAAAAATGAAGTGGAAAAAGAAAAAGAAAACCTAGGTTTAGCAAGATGAGAGAAACTACCTTCAGAATGAGCAATCCAAATAAAAACAGGCAGTTGGAAAGCAAATGTTCATACATTTAAACCCCCAGAAATTCTTTGATTTCACTACCAATGTTTGTTTCCTTTTCTCTGCTCCCATTAATAAACTGGTCATAATCTTGTGTAAAGAAAGGCGGGGGGGGGGGGGGGAAACTCTGATTGATGTTTAAGGATTCAAATTTAGACTTTTTAAGAACAAAAGAAAAGAAAAAGATGGGGCAACAAGAGAAATATTGCCAAAAGCTGGATTATTCCTTTCATCTCCTGCTGTTCATCTCTGGCATAGAAATAAGTAAGCATTCCTTCCAGGGCTTTGAGCCCAGTTATTAGAAGGAATACCACTATTCATAGCTATTTGCTCACACATTAAGATCTTGGCCAATACCTTTCTCCAAATGGTGTCACATTGGTGCCAACAATGGAATACTCTCTTTGAGATGCCAATTTTCTATCATTTAAATCAGTGGTCCCCAACCTTTTTATCGCCGCGGACCAATCAGCCTTTGATAATTTTACCGTGGCCCGCTGAGCGCGCGCAGGGGTGGGGGCTTTGGGCCACACGTGCGTACCTGCGCGGGGCTCTCTTCCCTGGAGCCTTTGCGCACGGCCCAGGAGCTTTTGCGCACGGCCCAGGAGCTTTTGCGCACGGCCCAGGAGCTTTTGCGCACGGCCCAGGAGCCTTTGCGCTGCAGCGTTCATGTCCCCCGGCCGCTGCGCGGCCCGGTGCCAGGTACTCCACGGCCCGGCACCGGTCCGCGGACCGGGGGTTGGGGACCACTGATTTAAATGAAAAAGAGAAACAGAAAAAGAAAGAAAAAGAAATCCAATCAGATATTATTTAATAATTTCCATAAATATTTTAAGCTCTCTGAATTTTGAGTGGTTTGCTGCTGTTTCCACAGAATAGCACAAGTATGTTGGGACAAAATTGAAATTTGGTTATGTTTCTATCAAAATATAGCAAAGCACATGTTCTTAATGTTATTAGCAAATGCTTCACGTGGCATAGATATGGCAACCAATATACACTTTCTAAGTTAAGTGAAAATGTCAATTGATCAAAGCCATGGAGGATGGCAGAAGGCAATATCTATGACTCAGTCTGGTGATGACCATCATATATGGAAGTTCAACTTGGACTACAAGAAGGATAATCAGTACAGAGCACCAAAGCCCAACGGGGCGGTGGCTGGCCTGGCAGCAGCCCCATTAGTGAGTCGGACGGTGGAGAGGCCTGGCCCAGCTCTTGCAGCACGACGCTGTTCAGAACCTCCAGATGTAAGCTGCTGCCTTTGAAATACGCCGTGCTTTGAGGAAGCCAGGCAGCTATGGCTGGGGCCATGGGAGTGGGGCAGTGGAGGGATCAGGGCTGCTTCTCCCCTCCTCAGCAAGCCAGGCCTGGAAGAGCATGGAGAGTTGCGAGCCAAGCACCAGAGGGTCAGATGGCATATTCCGATGTCGCCCCAACACACGTTTCCAACACATGCTCCTCTGTCCTGAAGTGGGATTGAGTGGGAAGTAAGGAGCAGGGGGAAGGGTAGGGGGCTTCTAGGAGAAGCCCGGCTATCTTTCCTTTTGGAGTGGGGCGGGTGGAAGACCCAATACCCCCTCCATGGCCTGCCTGCTGCTCTCGCAGTGCCTTGTGCAGACAGTGAAATTTAGTGTGTCTCCCCAAGCGTCCAAGGCGCACCCAGCACTCTTCACTTTTCCTGCAGCAGAGCAAGCCCTGACACCCATGCTGCCAAATTCGGCTGAAGGGGGCCAAAATGCCCCCAAGTAAGGCAAGCTTGCTGGGGCAGAGTTACTAAAGCCACAGTAGAGAATCTCCCAAGTCTCTAGCTCTTGCAAGGAAATGGTTCCTGAAGGGGGAAGGGACTTACAGAGGCACTTTTGGGAGGTGTGCAATGTAAAAAGGGCAGAAACACCGCCACCCTCCCCTCTTTCCTAACCATGCAAGTAGGGACAGGCATTGACAGCTAGTGTTATGGCGGATAAATGTGAGGAGTTTCCCGCAGAGAGGCCAGGGCACGAGTAGTACATGGGATAAGAGAGGTAGCGAGACTCAGCGACTGGAGTTGGTGGCTGAAAAAGAGAGAAGGGTGACTTGCAAGTCTAGGAGGGAAAGCAAGAGAGAGCGAGAATGAGAGGAAATGAGAGGGAGGGTGAGGGGGGTGAGAGATACATAGAGAGGGGAAGAGAGAGGAGGAGAGGGGGGAAGATACAGAGAGGGACTGGGAGGGAGAGATACAGAGAGAGGGAGAGAGGAGGAGAGAGGAGGAGAGAGGGGGGAGAGACAGACACAGAGAGAGAGATACAGAGAGGGAGGGGCAGAGATACATGGAGAGGGTGAGGGAGAGGGAGAGAAATTCAGAGAGGGGGCAGAGGGGGGGGAGGGGGGAGAGGGAGAGAGATACAGAGAGAGGGGGATAGAGATACAGAAAGAGGGGGAGAGGGATAGAAAGAGGAGGGAGGGAGAGATACAGAGGGGGAGGGAGGGGGAGGGAGAGAGAGATACATAGAGAGGGGGAGAGGAGGAGAGAGGGGAGAGACAGACAGAGAGAGAGAGAGATACAGGGAAGGAGGGGAAGAGAGGAGGAGAGAGGGAGAAAGATAGGTACAGAGAGAGGGGGAGAGAGACAGATACAGAGAGAGGGAGAGAGGGGGGACATCATTTGACATCATTTTAGATGTCAAAAGGGTTTTGTGGCTCCCGGTGTTTTTTAATAGCCGGTTCTCTGCCCTAATGACTGGCTGGGTAGGCGTGGCTGGGGGGGTCATGTGACTGAGTGAGAGTGAGTGATGTCAAGTTGACCACACCCACCCAGGTTTTGTGGCTTCCAGTGGTTTTTTTTTCCTATGGGAAATGGGTCCAAATGGCTCTTTGAGTGTTTAAGGTTGCAGACCCCTGCCCTATATGAAGGCAAGAATAGAAAAAGCAAACAACAAGGGGATAATTTTATAAAGTAAGTCTGACAAGATGTTTCACAGAATTCTGATTGATAGTTTTTGAGAGGTGATAGTTAGCAACATTTGAGAAGTGTGATACAGTTTTGTGCTAGGCAAGAAGGGTTCAGATGCTCTTTAGTGGATCTTAAAGAAATGTGTGAGTACGAATATTTTATGTCTCTTGATCTAGATAAAGTATATTATAAAGTCAATGAACTTTAATTATGAACTATATTGTACAAATATAGAATTGAAAGTAGGCTGATGAAAGTGGTAAGAATGGAATGTGAAAAAAGTAAAGCAAGTGTCAGAATAAATAAGATACTTGGTTAAAGAAAGTTAAAGTTAAAGGAAGCAAGTAAAAATTGGATATTATCCCATTGCATGGAGAGAAAGGAACTAAGAACTAGGTAGGCTAAAACTATTTTGACTGAAATTGGCTAAATTAGCAGAATCTTTCTAATGTGCATGTTTCTGGAATGCTGAGTGATTAAACTGGTTTAAGTCAGGACGCTAACCCTGGTTGAAAATGTGGTGGTGTGAGCAGCAACTGGTGCATCTCAATATGTCCATGTGTCTTGCTGCCCTGAGAGCTGCATTGGCTACTAGTTTCCTTCTAGGTGCAATTCAGATGCTGGTTGTCACCTACACAGTCCTTCATAGGACCTGATGGTTTTTCTCTCCTTGATTGGTTTCCATCCATGGCACCTAAGGGCAGGACAAGAAGCAATGGATGGGAACTAATCAATGAGAGAAGCAACCTAGAACTAAGAAGAAATTTCCTGACAGTTAGAACAATTAATCAGTGGAACAACTTGCCTCCAGAAAGTATGGATGCTCCAACACTGGAAGTTTTTAAGAAGATGTTGGATAACCATTTGTCTGAAGTGGTGTAGGGTTTCCTGCCTGAACAGGGGTTTTGACTAGAAGACCTCCAAGGTCCCTTCCAACTCTGTTATTCTATTCTATTCTATTCTATTCTATTCTATTCTATTCTATTCTATTCTATTCTATTCTATTCTATTCTATTCTATTCTATTAATGTGTGTAGTAAAACAAGAATAGAGAAAGTTGAGAATGAATAAGTGTGAAATCCATTGTGAAAGAATTTATTCTATGACTAATAAGCAATCTATCTGTGCTGAGCCAGTCTGAGATACCAGCTCATGTTCACAACTCCTTATAATATTTGATCTCTTGTATCCTTCGGAATATTACAGGAACTCTGAAACCCACAAAAGAAGTCTGATACTGATATTGATCTTTGTACTATTGATGATTAGGTATTGCTCTGAATCTGATTCAAGGGGCATATGATAAATCCATTTTAGTAAAACATTTGACTCTAACCAGTTTAGCAAAAAAGATTTTGTCAGGCCTGGAAGCCATCTTTTGCATTGGGTCTTCAGGCCTGCCACATTTACTACTGTGGGAAACTGGGAGGGGGGATTATGTGGAGCAAGGGTCATATATAGTCATAATAACATTCCTTTCTCAGAGAGTCAAGGACATCTTCCCCTGCACCTATCTTTGGTAAGGAATATGGTTCTCATTTTATCCAGTGATTAACGATCACTTTGTAAAGTCCACAAGGTCTTCCTTAGGATATCTTAATCTTTTTGTGCCATGATGGAACTCATTAAGAATCTGATGAAACCTACAGCCAACTACAAAAAAGTGTGTGTGTATATGTATATGTATTTGTATATGTATATGATGTGTATGTGTGTGTGTGTGTATAATATATATATATATATATATACAGTATATTATATTATATTATATTATATTATATTATATTATATTATATTATATTATATTATATAATAAAATACATAAATTTGGATTTTGTTACAAAGAGAACCAATGATGCTCAAATGCTGTAGAGATATCTAAGTATGCATATACTTAATATTTTTATTAATCTACTAAATCAACAAAATGATCAATTTAAAAGATGGGTAAGATATTTTTTTTATTCTTTTTTAAAAAAGTCCTTTCAGAATTAAAGCCTTTGTTTAGCTTGAACAAGAAAATTATTACTCACATGCCATAAATTATGGGTAATCTTCAATTTATGACCACAATTGAGCCTAAAATTTATGTTCCTAACCAAGTGAATTTTATGACTTTTCTTGCAACAGTTGTTAAGTAAATCATTCCAGTTGTTAAGTTAGTAACCCAGTTGTTAAGTGAATCTGGCTTCCCCATTTATTTTGCTTGTCAGAAGGTCACAAAAAGTGATCACATTACCTTAGGACTCTGCAATTGTTGTAAATATGAGTCAATTGCCAAGTGTCTGAATGTTGATAATGTAACCCTGGAGCTACAATGGTCATACATGTGAGAAAAGGTCACATTTTTCACACCTTTTTCAGTGCCATTGTAACTTTGAATGATCACTAAATGAACTGCTATAAGTTGAGGACTACCTGTACTGTTTTGTCTTTGTTTGGAAACTTGTGGAAGAAAAATCCTTCTGCCTCCTTTTTCTTCTCACATAATGAAACATGCTAGTTTGTGGCATCAGGATGTTTTCTTCTGGCTGTGCCCAAGTCAGTATGTACATACAACCACTTATTCTTAAAAAAAAACAAAACAAAACAAGATGGGACATGGTGAAAGATGTGTTTTCCTGAAAGAAAAAAGCAAAGAGAAAAAATTCTGAATAAAGAAAGAAAAAGCTCTGACGAACTGAGGAAGACTTAACAATGGGAATGAATTAGCTGGGCCCATTGTGTTATGGGCAGAGGACATCTTACAATGTAATTCTCAGACCTGGAGCTCTCTTGCAGCTGTACAAACTTATCAGACATCTGTACTGAAATCTAGCATTCCCACGCCAACAAAATGTTTACTAAGTGACTATGATGCAAGCATAAATTGCTGTAGTTGGGATACCACAGTGGGTATTGCTTTATTTTCCTTAAGTGCCCTGCCAAATGTTTGTGGTTTACAATAAAAGCTTTTTCATGTAAATTCTGTGGGAAACACTTTAAGTCAAATTGGAAAAGTTGACTTTCTCTTATCATCTCATAAATTAAAAAGTAAAAGAACAGCTCACTTCACCTGTGAGAATATCAGCCTAATTTTCTTCTGCTTTGAAACACATTTTGAGAGCAAATTTCACTTTCACCAAGTGGGATGAGAAATGATCAGTAAAAGTACAAGCGTTTAGCACAAAGCTGCTCCTACATTTCAGTAGGATGAGACAAAACTTTATTTTCAGTGGTTTTTTAAAAAGCTGTTACAATTAATATCATTGTAGTTTAGATGGAATGAGCCATTGATCAGAAACTAGCAGTCTTACATTCTGCTATTTGTAAAACAGTTCAAAAGCAGATCTCATTTGATGACAGTAATGATATGACAGAAAGATACCGATGGAGTCCAGTTGCTCATTGCAGAAAAACCCGGGTGGAATTAGATTAAACTTTATCAGATTTCTTTCATCTGTTTCTGAAAAATGGATAATACTGAAATCTTTAGGAGTCTCACTTTAAAAGAATCCAAACTGCTGGACTGAAAAGCTTGATTAAATTTTACTGAAATATTTTGGATACAATGTAAGAACAAAAAAAAAAAAAGAGTGGCGTGCATACCTTGGGAGGGAGGAGAGAAAACTAATATTTGAACTATAGAGCATTTCTAAAGTATCCATTCTTCACATCAGCATATTGTTTAATTGTGGGTTTCTCTAGTGAGACAAATCAATTGATGAAGTTAAATGATACAATTTTATAGTCTATGCTTTAGGGAACCCTTGTATGCTAAAAAAAAAATGGTTTGAAATATTCTATTCACTTTTAATTCATCTAGGATGGATATTTCCAAAATGTTTTCTCAGTGCCTTTTAAGACCATTTCATATTCTTTTAATTTATTGCACTTTACCCATGGGCTTAGAGTGCCTTACAACAATTTTGCTAATATTAATTGTAATTTTTTTTAAAGATTTGGAATGCAACATTGTTTAGAAGATGACAGATAAAACAAAAGGCAGACTATAAATTTGTTTTAACAGTACAGTGGAATATTAATTCCACAGTATAAATAATCAACTGGAAAAGCAATCCAAGGCTAAGATTTTGGTAGACATTTATCTGTAATGGGCTTGTGTTTAGAAGTGTAATAGAGTTAAGTGGAATGCTTGATGAATTTGCTCATCCTTCCCCAAGGAAATGAATGAATTGTCCCCAAATGAATTGGCCTGTCCAGGCTCTGGACCATAAAGTTTTCCTAATAATAATGATGAAGTTTTGTGAAGGAAGCTGATGCCTATTGGTGAAAAGTTAGGAGAAAACAAATCAAATATGGAATTTTCCAATGTGTCTCATTATCACCTTTATTTTTTATACTATCAATGGCCTTACTGACAACAATTTTGAACAAGACGTTCGTGCGTATGAATTGGCCAAAAAAGAAATAGAAATGTCATATTTACTCTATATGGATGATTTAAATTACAAAACTAAGGCTAAACTAGATTTCTTATTAGAAAACATAAAAGACTTCAGAAAAGATATTGAAATGCAACATTTATGTATTCATAGCTATAAGGTCAGGCAAAATTGTTGAACATGATGGAATACAGCTAAAGAATGAAGATTTGCTAAAGGCAGTAGCACCAGAAAAAGACTACAAATATTTGGGAATTTTGGAAACTTAAGTCAAAGAAAATTTTTGACCAAATATATCAGAAAAAAATTGAAATCAAAGCTAAAAACCTTATCAAAGCAATTAATACCTGGCCAGTCCCTGTTGTTCAATGTACAAAGAAATGGCTGACTTGATAGCTTGGATCAGAAAACAAGAAAACTAATGACAATGCAGAAGGCTTTGCATCCAAAAAGTGATATTGATCCACTGCATTTGCCAAGAGCTGAAGGGGATGGAGGACTTCTACAGGTAAAACAAACTGTGGAAGAATAAAAATATACCCTGAATGACTACATTAAGAAAAGGCAAGAATCCCTGCTGAAAGAAATCAATGAAGAAAAACGCTCAAAAACAAAAAAGTGAAAGCTGAATACAAAAAAGAAACAACTGAAAACTGATTTGTTACTTGGAAGAACAAGCAAATGCATGGTCAATACTTGAAGAATATAGAAGGAAAATCTGATAAAACAAGATGGAGTTGTTTAAGATCAGGAGTGTTAAAGAAAGCAAGTGAAGGCTTTATTTTAGTGGCTCAAGAATAAGCTTTGCCAACCAATTGTATGAAGTCAAACATTCTGCATGTAACAAACAGAAAATGTTCCCTTTGTAGTAAAAAGGATTGAATGGAAACAACAAAACAGTGGCTGCCTCTTTCACAACCTGACTACAGATAGCCTCATCACACAGTTGCCAGAATTATCCATTGGAAACTTTGCCAGAAGTTAGGATTTGAATATAGTAAAAACTACTGGGACCATCAGGTTGTAAAGGCCTTGGAAAACGACAAGTTAATATCTTATGGGACACAAGCATTTTGTTCATAACATGCCTGATATAGCAGTTATTGAAAAGAGAAACTTCCTTCATTGATGTAGTTATAGTGGGTGATGCTAGAATTGAGGAAATGCATTTGGAAAAATATGACATACTGGGATTTGCATATTGAAGTTGAACACTTATGGAAAAAGAAATCCATTGTTATATCAGTAATGATTGGAGCTCTCAGAGCAAAACTTAGAGGACTTCCTAAATTTACAAAAAAAACAAACAAACCCTCTCTGCTTGGAACTGCCTATATTTTTAGATGCTAAACTTAATCATTTCTTAGGTTAATGGTTATGACTTGAATTATTAAGTATTTTTACCAATCTTAGAATATGTATCTATCTGTAGAATTTTGATATATAAAACTAATAATAAGGCATTGGAAGAATATCTGAAAGACAGTGGAGAAAATGCATTGAAGCTAGTATACCATGAAAGTTTATGTCTACTGGAGAGATCAGACTGGCTTACAAGAAAGAGCAAATGAAGAATAGAAAAGAAAAATGACAAGGCAAAGTATTAATGATATGACCAGTATATATATATAAAAAATAGTAGCAAAGCAGATAGCAACAAGACCTGGCAATGGTTAAAAGCAGGAAAGTTGAAGAAGGACACAGAGGTGCTAATTCTAGCTACACAAGACCACATCATAAAAACAAATGCAAACAAAGCTAGAGTTGGGTAGACAACAACAGAAAGTTAATGTTGCCTCTGTAAAGAAGCCTGAAGAAACAATGGACCAACTATTTCGATGTTGGAAGAAGATCGCACAGACTGATTACAACAGCATGACAAAGTAGCAACTATGGTACATTGGAAGATCTGCAAGAAATACCATTTGCCTGCAAGCAAGAACTAGTGGGATCATAAAATAGAGAAAGTCATAGAAAATGAAGAAGCTAAATGTGCTGGGACTTCTGAATTCAAACAGACATACAGCTGCCACATAGCACTTAACAGTTATCAATAAGAAAGGTAATAAAATCTGAGTAGTGCATGTGGTACTATCTGGATATAGCAGAAGAGAAGAAAGAACTGGAGAAAATCAGAAAATACAAAGAACTGCAAATAGAAATAGAACAACTATAGCAAAAAAGTAAAGATCATACCAATTGTAATAAGCACTTTGGATGCAATCCCCAAACTACCAGAGCACCACTTGAATATCATTGGCACTGACAAAATCACCATCAGTTAATTGCAACAGGCAGTTTAGGAATAACTTACATTCAGTGACAATACCTATATTACCATCCAACAATAACATCTACCTATCCCAGGTCCTTGAGAAGGACTCAATGGGTGGATAAAAATGCCATATTTAGTCTAAACATCTGGCTGACTGTACAACAAGCTATAATAATCCTTTCTGTAGACACCCTTTTGTCATGGGGAGCATCTTGTGATGCTTGGTAGCTCCCAACCCCCACAAGAGGTTGGGAGCTATGCTGGCAGTAGTGTATTCTACCAGCAAGGTCACCCATGCCAGATAGGCCTGAGAGGAAGAGCCAGATGAAGTGGGTCAATCAAGCTGTTTAATATGGTGAGAAACAAACCAACCAACAAACAAGAATCACATACCAGAACAGTCAATGCTCAAGTCAACAAGGACCATGTCAGACGTTAAGAGTTTGTGGGCATCTGTTGGTAAGTGGGCGACAGAACTCAAAAGCTACTGCTAATCTTGTACCAGGAGCTATCAGGATCTAGCCTTGTAGGGGAGAACAACAAGATAAGACAAAAGTATACTGTGTTTAAAAATTGCACATTATGGCCTGATGTCATAAATCAGAACCAACAAGGTAGGGATTCTTAAAGCGAATGTTTGAACGTTAGAAAGCTCCCCCTCCCCCAAAAAATAGTAATAGAAGAATGGTAGAAGAAACTCAGATGACAACAATTGCAAATGTAAAGGAAAAAGCTGAAATGAACTAAGGAAATGATAACTTAGAGGAAGTAGTAACTTGTGGCCAGAAAAGAGCAACACTGAAACAATCTATGAAATGATACTCCCTCAAATAAGAAGAATTAAAAGAGAAAAATATGGTGCATATAGAATTATCAAAGACAAAGACTGACACATTTAAAGTACTATAGTGCCCAAAAAAAGCCTATAATGAAGAATGTGAATAAGGTGCTTGCAAGAATTAAAATATCATCATAAAACAGACCAATCAGCTAGCCTACAGTACAGTACTGAGTATTAAAATTAGAAAACCAACAGCTAACTCATATTCAAACCTATGGGAGGCCAAAATAAATAGGAAACCATCTGACAGGAGAGGCAGGAGCTTATGGCGAAAGAAAGAAAGTTAGGGAGGGCCCCTACTGGTCAAGGAGTTAAAAGTGGTGGACAGGAAGTTTGTATTTTCAGACTTCCAAGATTCTGTTAATATAGCCTTGCAATAAAGTAGAATTCGATCATCTAGTCTTCTTTTCTGTCTACTTTATCAGGGAAGGCCAACATCAATCTTGCAGATCTGATGGTTTCCTAGGCAGCCTCTTTTCTCCCCTCAAGGTTATCCATGCCATTCCATTCCATCAGTCTCCAAAATGATTCACTGGAACATCTGTAATTTGTTATCATGTGCCAGTAATGAAAAATTGGTGGGAACATAGAATTGAAAAAGTACTTGAGAATGAGCAGCTTAAAATATTGTGTGATACAAACTGATAGTCTTGACTCATAACACACCAGATTTAACTGTTTAAAAACAAAAAAGTGTGGATAACCAATGTAATGAATAGAAGACAAAGAATTGGAGACGATCATAAAGAATCAAGATCTGAAAATCGAAATTCAGAGATTAGGTTATAAATCAGCCATGGTGGTCTCAGTGATTATCGGCACACTGGGTACCATATCAGAAAATCTTGGATGACACTTAGAATATCTGCACATTGACAAAATTTCCATCTGTTAATTACAAAAGACCATACAGCTTGGAACTATACACATACTACCCGAATACATTATGATACCCTAGATTCTTGGGAAAAACTCAATACCAACACTAGCCAAATAACTTATGTGCCATTTCATGATTTGAAATGTGGATCTTCACTTACCAATGCTTTCTGTTTAGAGAAATGTAAAATGTACGGTATGTACATAAAATTGTGCTTTTGGGCTTTATTTATTTAATTTATTATTTTATGTAATTTATGTCCTGATAAACACTCAAGATGGTTACTCAATCAAAATTTTAAAACACAAACAATATAAAAATTAAATTAAAATATCAGTTAAAACTATGTTAGGACTGATTTCTCTTGTTATACCTCACATTTCCAGCCTAAAAATTGTAAGTGAAACAAAATATGGGAGAATTGTTTATATTCCTTTAATAAACATAAATCTTTATTGTTACATGCTAGAGTTTTCAGATCACCTGAAACAAACTTAAAGAGGTTAAAAAACTGGA
Organism: Pituophis catenifer annectens; assembly: GCF_029215685.1. Taxonomy (NCBI): domain Eukaryota; kingdom Metazoa; phylum Chordata; class Lepidosauria; order Squamata; family Colubridae; genus Pituophis; species Pituophis catenifer. The sequence continues at coordinate 38,998,709 of NW_027256884.1, forward strand.
GTTTGCTTCTGGGATCAGAGAGAAAATGGGAAGGAGAGGGTAAACTCTATGCATACTCTAACTAGTTTAAAAATAATCACTTCTATTGTTTGAAGATTACAGAATTTTATAACATTGAACTAAGCTGCTAGTCACTTTACTTGATGTCCAAGTTTTGTACCCAGTCCAAATATTGGCAAAACTTTGGGATAACATAAATAGTATGAGTAAGCCATATTGTAAATCTACTCCCTAAATTGTGCCGAAACTTTGAGATTATCTGAAAATTCCATGCATTATGGCAATTCCTCTTTTAAGATATACTTTATCATTGTTTTTGCTTCAAGGCTCCAATGCAATTTCTGAGACAGACATTGGACTAAGATTTAATAATTCCTTGCTCTAAAGAAAGCAAAAATCCTGCCTGTGTGGTGCCAATAATAGTCTCCTGAAAATTTCTGCTTCAATGGCTAAATATGATTGTTTTGTTTATTTCAGTAAGGAAAAACAGAGGACAGATTAGATTGGAAATTCCTATATCAGTGATGGCTAATCTTTTTCTTGTCATGTGCCAAAAGTGCGCATGCGCACGCAATATTGTGTGTGTGTGCCAGCACCCATAATGCAATGCACCCCCTTGGACATGCACGCACACATGACCCCCCCCGCCGGATCCCATTTTTGGCCTAGCAGGCCTCTCTGCAGCCACCTGAGCCAAAAGAGGAGCCTTGGGAGAGGTACTGCCCCCCCGTGCTCCCCATGCCCCCCACGCATGTGAATGCTCCCTCTCCTCCCGTGCATACATGCACAACCCTCCTGCGCATGTGCACACGTCTCCCGCATGCGCCCCACCCCCTCGAAAATCACTTGGCTGGCAGGAGGCGCACATGTGCAGGCGTGGTGGAGCTGAGCTGGGCAATGGCTCGCATGCCCAGAAAGAGGGCTCTACGTGCCAGCTGTGGCACACGTGCAATACGTGTGCCATAACGGTCCTATATGTAGTAGGTTTCCTGCCCAGAAAAAACAGATAAAACAGATATAATATCCTTCAGCATGATGTATGTAATTCTATTGGTCCTTAATTTAATCTATAGATCTGGGCAGATCTATATTTGGGATATTTATTTTATTTGGGTAAAATAAATATAGTAGAAATATTTATTAGTTTCATTTAGTGACTGGTTCTATGTTTATCACAGAATATAATATATTTCACGCTGATCTGTCCCCGTCCACACACACACACAAACACAGCCAGCCGAGGGTTAAGGAAACACTTTGGCACACACCCAGGTCTTTATCTCCAACTTGGCAGTGATTTACACACCGTCTGCCAAGTGCGTTTATTTCCACAAAACAGAAAGATAAGATACTTAGCGTACAAAAAGTCCAATCAGAATAATATTTCTCTTAGCAGTTCTGGACGAGGCTTTAGTGACTATCCAAGGTTTACTTTTGTTCGTCACAAGGATCACTGGCCACCACCCTCTATTATATAGTCTCTGGGGTGTGGTCCAGTGACTCAGTTCTAATCCCTAGCACGCCTCCTGAGCTGCTGCAATCGTTTATCACGCCTTCGGAGGCGTGCGTCCAGGAATGATGTTTCTCCTTCGCTCTCATCCGAGCCACCTGTCTCCCTGCTAATCTCCTCTCCCTCGGCCGGCACCTGAGACAGTGCCAGAGGGGAGGGGCCTGGAGAGGGAGGCGTGGCTGACTCCTCTTCCTCATGCTCGGAGCTTTCTTCCTCCGATGGGACAGGCTCAGAGGGCGGGGCCACAACACACGCACGCGAGTGAACTGGTAGCAAAGGTAAGTGAAACCCATCCCTGGCTGCAAGTGCCAAATGACAAAACTTCCATTTTGAGATCCATACTGAGTTTCTGATAAACAACTGAGCTTATCCACTAACAGAACAATTATTGTCAATGAAATAGCTGGTTATCTACTGCACATTTCCAAAATCAGCTCTGGAGAGCTGGAGTTCGTCATCCATGTCCTTGGAAGTAACCGGGAATTACTGAATAATATTATTTGCTCATTACTAAAGGCACACTCTGCTTTTCTGATTATATAAGTGGTCAAGGCAGCTCACCATAAAAGAAAATACAAAATGTGAACCTCATCAGTAAAATCAGCACAATTTCTTTGAGCTATTAAGATCCAGTAATAGACAAAAGTTTAAATAATCATCATGACTGAATGTGCTTCTCAGTTTCAAGCTAATACTGAAAAACCTGTTGGCCTCTTCATTTTTTAAATTTGGGGAGGAGGAGTTAGGGGATCAAATTGTTCTCTATCAAATCTCTTTCTAAAATAGCAAAGTATATCATTGGCCAGATGGAAAGAGGTGACATTTCTTTATATCTCCAGACATACTGGGCAATTGCTCCAGGCATTGCATGTCATTTTCCTTCTGGATTGTATATAGTCAAAAAGAGACAGAAGCCTGATTTGTTATTTTTCAAAAGCTCAAAGTATTGTTTGGCAACTCCCAGTTATGGAGATAGTTTGTTGTTCTCTGCTTTGTTAATATAACATTGTATATCCAAAGAGGCTGTAAGTAAGATAGCTTAAAACAAAATAACTTTTCTACTAATGGAAATTAAATTAAAGAGAAAAACAAACAAACATTTCCACCTGATGGAAATTAAACTGGAGAGAAGTGGAGTACATAAAGTCATGGTTACGAGGGAGGCCAACAAATCCTTCATCAAAAACTCATCTTGGAAAATTACTCAGAAAATCTATTGCATAAAAGATAAATGCATAACATGCTTTTAAGCATAGACATACAGGAATCCAACCGATTGTTCTGAGGGTTCAAATTATGTGTTCATGTATGTCCATGCATCTAAGTATATGTGTTTTATACATTTAATGTTTAAATCCATAATTCAATATATTTACCTGCTGAGAATTTTCATAGTAATATTTGGAAAACTGCAAAATCTCTTGGTAAGAGGGATGGAGATAGAGGAGGCCCATAATATATGAATCTGGTAATTTTGTTTACACTCAGGTACACTCTGAGTTTTTCAAGCATTTCTATGACAGAATGGGATGTTTAGGCATGGCCCATGTCGCTCCCTGCCACCCGCCACAGCCGCTAACTGTCTGATTTTCTGCTTCTGCTAGCCCTCTGCTGGCAATTCTCCACCACCACTGCTTTCCCAGCCCTCTTCCCCCAGACCACCGTGCCAGCCATTTTCGCAAAGCACATTCCTAGCTTGGTGATTCAACAAAGCATATTCCTACCCCACAGGGGCTCTAGGGGTGTGGCTTGTGCAATGGGGCTACTTGCTGGGAGGATTGTGAGCTGTGGGGAGTGTGACTCACTCGACGGGATATTGGCTGCAAAGATGGTGGAGGTTGGGGGTGGCTCACGCAATGGGCAGCTGGCTGGGAAGATCCAACAGGATGGATTAGGACTTGGGAAAAGGGCACTTATAGAGCCAGGCAGGTCTGCCTCACCTCCCTGCTGGGTGTACAAGTCTAGATTGCCTGGTGATCTCCCATCCAAGTACTCTTTCTGGGGATACTTTTTCAGACTGACTTGTAAAGGCAATAGGGTGCATTAAGACTTGGGACATAGGCACTTGCACAGTCAGGCTTACATCACAGTGTTGCTGTAGGAAGGGCGAGATAGAGCCCATTTTAATATTATTTATTTATTATTTTATTTATTAATTCAATTTGTATGCCGCCCCTCTCCGAAGACTCAGGGTGGCTAAAAAATTTTTTTTAAAAAAAAATCTTACCACTAGGATCACCACCAGGTGATTCCAGACTTGTATATCTGACAGAAGATGAGGCAGCCCTGCCTGGCTCTGTGAATGCCCCTGTCCCGGGTCTTAATCAGATGGTTCAGATGTTTTAAACATGTTGCTACTTGTACCTCTCCTTCAGGTATGTCTGCTCAAACCCCAATATGACTTTTCCCTTGTATTTTGGCCAAGACTAAATAGGATGAGTTCTCAAGGATGGTGCCAATTGGTTATTTTGGATGTTGCCAAGTTTGAAATCAATTTGACCAATCTTTAAATTTTGTAAATTGTAAATGTGTAGATTTGGTAAAGTTTTCAGTTTATTAAGTTGAGTTAGAAGTAGAATTCATCTTACAACATACTATTTCCAATATTACACATATGAATGAGGCATTTGAGTTTATATTGTCCCTAATTATAATAGTATTTTTTTTCAGCAGACAATTAATTACAAAGGATTATCAAGATAGATGAGCCCAGTACAGTGGGCTCATAAACTAATTTTATTTAAGTTGTAGTCCATATAGATGCAACAAGCAGCGAAACAAAACCTTTAAGCAACCTTCAAGTTTGTAGAGATATAAATAATTTGTTATGTATAGTTTGGAATACCAACCTAGAGAATACAGTATTCACTGTAAATATCGTGAAATGTAAATATTGGACAAAAGCATTGCAAGTGTATTTTTCTTGAACTGGATTTATTTTTGAAAATAAAAGAAACCAATACATGAGAGTAAAGAACAATAAAAGTAAATATATTCCTTAATCTCTTTGTGACTGAAACCTTGTCAAACCAAGGAAACAACTAATAAATTATGTCTTGATAGCCCTGAACAGAACAAACTGTACACAACTTACTTTTATAGAAAAATAAATTGTAGGTTTTCAGTATGTAAGGGTATTTCATGATTTAGCTAGCTGATAATACATAAACTACAGGTCCCTTTCAATCATATTCTTATTAACTCCTACAATGAGGATAAACTGAGGAAAATATTTAGTTTTGTAAATGTTCAAGTACAATGAAAATGATGAAGTGAACAGGGTCCTTGATGTTGTCAGTGAAATCATCTGTCAATTAGATCCCTGTCTTTCTGAGACCCTTTAAGCAGACCCTGGTTCACCCCACCTCAAAAAAAATATATCTTGATCCCACCTGTCTGGACAATTTCCATCCAGTCTCCCATCTTCCCTTTTTAGCTAAGATAGTAGGGAAGGTGCTTGAATGGCAGCTCCAAAGGGCCCCAGATGAAACCGATTATCTAGACTTCTTCCAGTAAGATTTCAGGCCTGTAATGGAATAGAAATGGCATTGGTCAGCCTTGTTGATGATTTCCAGCAAGAGTGGTATGGGAATAGTGCATCCATTCTTGGTCTCCTTGACCATGCAGTGGTCTTCAATGCCACTAACCATGGCGTTATTTTAGGCCGGCTGCAGGGTTTGGGGCTGCGCTACCCCAGACATACCCAGTGAGCAATTTTGGAGTTCTGGATTTGCATCTCCTACTCAATGAACAGACGGCAGTTGTGGCTAGGAGAGCCTTTGCACAACTTCAAGGTGTGTGCCAGTTGCACATTTTCCTGGTTCAAGAGTCGCTCAATCACTCAATCACTCAAGCCCTGATCATCTCACATCTAGACTACTGCAATGCACTTTATCTGGGGCAGAATACTCATTCTCAATTTATGAGTATCCATAAGCTTTAGCTGATACAGAACACAACCGTGAGGGCAGTTCCTGAGGCACCTAGGATGGCTCATGTTACACCACTGTTCTGCAAGCTGCACTGGTTTCCGGTGGCTTCCGGACCCAAGGTCAAGATGCTGGTTATCACCTTTGAATCTGAGCAACTGTCTCACCTCAATGGGACTATCTTGTCCAATTCATGCCAGGTGGGACTTGTGATTTTACTGCCAGTTTCTCCATTGACACTGCTTGTTGGCTGTGAAGATCACAAATAGTGATTACATGATAGTAGGATGTTGTTATCGTAAATGTGAGGTTTGGTTGTAAAATTATTTTTTCTGTGGTGTCATAACAGTTGATAAACAGGGCAGTCATGAAGCGAGGACTGCCTGTATTATTAAAATGAAAAACCAGAAGTCCAAGAGAGAACGGATGGGAATGGAGCGAAGCATCCTGGAGGAGGGCATGACAGGACAGCAGCCATCACGAACAGGGATGGTCTGTGTTGTGGTGTTTTGCAAGTCTAATTGTGATTTCAAATTAGCCACAAAGAACTAATCTAAAAAAACAAAAACCTGCCTGTGCAAAGATAATAAAGCGAAAGCTCATCACAGTGTTAAAAAGTGCTTAGTACAATTGTTTCTTCGCATGAGTACTTTGGTAGCCGCATTACGATTTGCCTTTAGTGAAAATAAAAACAAGAACCCGTGAAAAGTCTTCCAGGCCATTTCTTAATAAATTATTGGAGAGGGATGCAATTCTGAGCAGTTTTTGTGTGGGTGGAAGGGGCTCTCGTGTGCAGCTGGAGGCTTTATTCTTTTTTAACTGCAGCTGGTCACCCACTGGAACAGGCAAACATTTCTGTTCTGTTTGAAACAGCCTTGCCTACTCATAGAGGTCATCAGGAACAGCAAATAGACTTTGGAAACCCCTTAGCTACAGGAAAGCATTTCCCCTGCCTGCCCAAATGGCATCTTAGCCTGCTTCCAGTCATTTTTCAGGGCCTTCAAGAGACAGATCAACTAGATTACTGCTTCCTTATTTAATAAAGTGCTGGATTGTGTTTCCCTGACAGCTTAGCAAATAAACTTTAGTAATATAAGAATGGAGGGGAAAGCCAAATCAAAATAAGACTGAAGACAAGGGGATCCTAAAATGGGAAACAAACATTTGAGTCACAATACCAAAATGCTGTTTTTGTTTGTACAAAAAGGAAACCAGGCGATAGGAGGAGGAGAGGTTATTTTTTTAACCTGCTTTTATTGCAGCTACAAACACAACTTTATTGCAGTTGCAGAAGTAAATGGCCATCGCCAAGAGGGGCAGTATAACTTTCCCATTCTAGCATACTGTATTATATTGAATAAAAAGCTATTTACCATTATAGCCAAGTGGCACAAATCAGCTCTTCCTTCCATATGGAAAAACATTTCTTATATGTTGTCTAGCCATATAAATATATAATGGAAACTCTTGGTTGGGGAAAGAAAATCCATGGGACTAATCCATGGGGCTGCATAGCATCAAAGAGGGCCCTGGAGAAAAGGAGTTGAAAGAGATACATGGGTGGAAGCAAGTAGGAGTAATGTGCTTATTTGACATGGTTTGCTTTCTTTATAAAAAAGGACTGAAAGAAGGTGTTAAGTAAAAGATTGGTACCTGGGAGAAAGCAAAGTGGTTCCATTTCTCTATTCCGGCAGAGAGCTTTTAAAAGTCACTATTTGGATCTCCCTAAATTCAGCTGTTTTGGGCTGTAGTGGAGTTTGTCCCCTCCATTTTGAAAGACCCTTCAGCTTTATCATGGTAGGCAGAGGGATGGGTTCTAAAAAATTTTTACTACCGGTTCTGTGGGCTTATTTTGTGGGCATGGCTTGGGGGAGGGGGGTAATGTGACTGGGTGGGAGTGGACAACATCCTTAGGAGATTGCAGAAAAAAATGCTTTTAGAAGCCTCTGACGACCAGGCAACTCAGCTGGGATCGCCAGGGGCTTTTAAAGGCTTTTTTTCCCCTACAGCCTCTTCGGCCGAAGAGGTTGTAGAAAAAATGCTTTTAAAAGTTTTTTTTAAAAAAGCCTCTAATGAAGTGGGTGGGATAAGCGAGTGGCGACCGGGCTGGGGATCGGTTCGGGGGCATGGCCAGCCAATGTTATTACCGGTTCTCCGAACTACTACAAATTTTTACTACCGGTTCTTGCAAACTGGTGCGAACTAGGAGCAATCCACCACTGGGTAGGCAGACTCATTTTTTTCATGTTAGGAAAAAAGATACCTTTACACTATTAGATGGGCAAGAATTGTTTGATTTTATGTGTATAGTATATTTATATATATTTAGATAGTATATATAAGAGATGCAATTTTATTCATAAATGGGTGGAAAGGCCTCAGAGAAAGCAAAAATGACAGGTGCATTCAGCTGTCAGAAGTCCAGAGTGGTAGCTGTGCTTAAGAGAAGAAATGCAAGAATATTGAAGGCATTTCTGCCCCAAAATGATCCCAGTTCAAAAGATGCTCTGCACCTTTGTGATCCCATTATGTTAGCTGAGTTTGGCAGCTATTCCAATTTATTTTGGATCAACTATGGTGTAACCTGAATTAAACAAAAAGAAAAACAAAAAGCAACCAGGCCATTAATACCACCTCCTTTCTTTTTTGCAAAAGTGAAGCCCTGCAGAATAATTTGGGGGTTTAGTTCTCTGTGAAAAGTAATCTTGCTTCACCCTTCCTCTCATTTCCTGGTCTTCAGTTATTCTTCTAAATGCTTTAGCAATATTTAATATTGGGAAATAATTATCTAGGAAATATTGGACCTCCCTCCCTCCCTCCCTCCCTCCCTCCCTTCCTCCCTCCCTCCCTCCTTTTCTCTCTTCCTTTGTATGTAGCTGGCACAGATGGGTAGGTGAATCTGGAAGTGGCATAGGAAGATGCACTCATTTATGGACTATGTCCACTTCTCCAGCTGTTCATCCATGAGTCTGATGCTTCTGTTCCAATTTAAATCAGTTATAAATGCCATTTAAGCATATTTTCACTCAGTGTCAAGTATTTTTATTCTTTTTCCTTTCCCAAGTCTTAACACATATTTTAAAATGTATGATGAGATAATGTTTGAGTTGAAAAATAAATTGCATTGGCTGTGATCTACAAAGGATGCTAGCAGGATAATAAATAAATCTGCATGTGAATTTGGGAATTGCATTTGAGGGTACTTGTGGCATATGAAGTTTTAATGGTCTGGCAGGATGTTGTTCAGCTGGCAGGAGTTGGTATAAGGAGAGGCAACTATGATGTTACGAGGCTTGATGAGCTGATTGGGCTACTGTGTGGAGATGTAGAGTAGGAGTCCCATTGGTCCAGTCTAGAGCTTTAGGGGGGACATCACCTCCTCACTTGCTGGGGAGGGGGCATGCTCCCAATCTGACTAAAATTGGAGAGGAAGAAAAGGGAGGAGAAAAGGAAAAAAGAAACTGACTGGAGAAAAAGTTGGAGTGGATTTATGTAAGTGTGCAAGTTTCAGTTCCTGCCTGGAAAGGGAGAAGATCGAGCCAAGGGTGTCTCTGCTCTGGAAGAAGGAAAATGAAGACCCAGAGAAAGGATATCTGCCCCCAAGACCTGTTGAATACATAGGACACCCTAATGCAACACCCAAGATTGGAAGGGGGGCTCATTGGTCATTGGTGAAGCCCTAGTCTCTGGGGAAGGACTAGGCAGAAGATACTGAAAGAGGTTTTCCCCCAATTGGGAATAGTTGTTTGGCTGAGCAGAGGCAGCAGAAAGTCAAGCTGTGTTGAATCCAGCTTACTCCATCTTTCTATTTTTTTTTTCTCTTGAAAAGCCCAAAAGACCAAGTGAAAGGGGAAGGAGGCAGAGGAGGTAGAGGGAGAATAGTTTCTGGGAGGAAGACTTAGGATGAAACCTGATACCAGGTGAATATCAGGATTGAGTTGTAAATATTTTTAAATAGACAGCTTCATTGTCTATAGTAAAAAGCACAAAATACTTCACTGTCTTGTTTTTGTATCATCTTTGCAAAGTAAAATGCATTTTCCAATTAAATTTGACTTACAACTGTTCACTTAGTGATTGTTAGAAGTTACAATGGCACTGAAAAAGTGACTTATGACCATTTTTCACACTTATGACCATTGTAACATCCCCATCGACACGTGATTTACATTTGGCTACTTGACAACTGACTCACATTTATGACGGTTGCAATGTCCCAGGGTCATGTGATCCTCTTTTGCAACCTGTTATTTATTTAACAACTGCATGATTCACTTAACAACTGTAGCAAGTAAAGTCATAAAATGGGGCAAAACTCACTTAACAAATTTCTCATTTAGCAACATAAATTTTGGGTTCAATTGTGGTCGTAAGTTGAGGACTACTTGTATTTGTTTCAGAGAGCTTGTGGAAATAAAGTGCTGCAGTCTTTATTGTTGTCCCTTGTGTAATCAAAAACATTTTGATTAGCAAGTTAGAAACATGTTTGACAGCAAGTTAGAAACGTGTTTAATAAACAAATTGCAACAAAGATTAAGAAAAAAACACTTTTAAAATAAAAAATAAATTACATTTCTGCGATTAATTTTCATCGTGATTTAGGGATTCGAATTTGAATCTTAATGTATAGAAAACCAAGAGCCAGGCATCTCATTGATGAAACTGAGGAAAGCTTCTTTTAATGTTTTCACTGTCACTGTTTCATCTAAAGATAGTACAATAATACAATATAGTACATTCTAGGTTGGATTGGATACCATTGTCAACAGTGATGGATAAACAGGCGGAAAGAGAAGAGAGGACCTCTTGTTTGCTATTGATTGACTGCTGCTGTTGGGTGATTCATGCTGACTGTCTAGTTCTGCTGGTCTTTCACTAAATTCAGCATAACAAGTCAAAGCATTAGGAGGCACATTGTGTAAATTTGGAGACATTATTTAGCTACAGATGTGAAACAATACCCAGAAACAACAGAAAAAGTAGCTTCTATGAAGGAAGATAGCACACCAAAATGATCAACTTTTCACGAAGAAACTCTGCCTTCAAAATTACCATGTTAAATTCCAAATACAATATTATCAGAAATTTCTCAAAATGTCCCAGAAAAATTAGTTGATATTAGTGACTGTTTGATACAAGCATGATGGAGAAAACAATAAATCAGTAAATTTCTTTCTTTGTTAAGTTTTACTATGCAAGTGATGTCATAACCATATTCTGCCACAGATTTGACAGAATCATTTCTGCATTATTACGTTTTAGTAGGATAGTATGAATGTTCCAATACTTCAGAAACATGAATACTTCAGCTTAAAAATGTTGAGTTTCTGTTGGGAATGCTTTTTATATAAGCAATGACTCTCACTTTTCAATATCAACTCTATATTTCATTAAAATTATCTTCATTATTAGCATTAAAGTGCATATCGGGTATATTTAAATATATATATTTAAAATAGAAGTCAACTTAATTGCCACTTGGTGTAAAAAGTTTGAAGGGTCATAGTCAATAATATATTATTTTGTTACATTCTTTGTTAGAACTACCATCATGTGGAGAAAAATTACTGCCTTGAAAAACCTCTGTAGTCAAGACTGGCCTGTGTCATTATGTTCCCTGAGGCAGAACACCAAACAACATTCACATAGACATAAACAAGAATATAATAACTGAAGTCAAATTGGCACCTAAAGTGGAAAAACTATGTATCAACCCCTTTTAGAATAGAATAGAATAGAATAGAATAATAGAGTTGGAAGGGACCTTGGAGGTCTTCTAGTCCAGCGGTCACCAACTGGTGATCCGTGGACCACTGGTGATCCATGAGAAAATTTTGGTGGTCCGCAGAAAAATTATTTGCATTTTTTATATTGGACTAAATCAGGGGTCCTCAAACTACGGGGACAGATACGTGCAATGAACATTTCTGTTGCTGCAGAGAGTCTCCCCCTTTGGGATATTTTTGTGCGGGGCAGAGGGGGGCAGAAATTCCAACTCAGGGTCTGCTTCAGCCTCCTGGTGCAGGACTTTGGGCGAAGGCTGTAAGGAAGTGTCACTGGTAGCAAAGCCGGAGGGCCTTCTTCCAGTGGGACTGCATCATGGCTTGGAACTGGCTGACCATCTCAGCCCACTGAGCCTCCAGGCGCCAGTACCTGGCCTTGCACTCCCGCAAGTCTTCCCTCTGCTTGGAAAGGCTATACTCATAGTCCTCAGTGAGGTGCTTCTGCTGAGTCTCCTTCTCGGTCAGATCCAATTTGAACTGAGCCAGCTGTTTTGCCAACTCTTTCTCATGGTGGCTGCTTAGCTCCAACAACTGCTTCCCATTGGGGTCCTAAGGAGCCCGGGCGGGCAGGCGAGGAGTGGGTGGGAGGGAAGAGGTGAGTAAAGGCCGGCGAGGTATCCCTCTACATGAGTGACATTGGGTTGGCCATCCCCACCCAGTCACATGACCACCTAGCCACGCCCACCCAGCTGGTCATTAGGCAGATCATATTAGTGGTCTGCGGGATTTAAAATTATGAATTTAGTGGTCCCTGAGGTCCGAGACATTGGGGACCCCTGTTTTAGTCCAACCCCCTGCCCAGGCAGGAAACCCTACACCACTTCAGACAAATGGTTATCCAACATCTTCTTAAAAATTTCCAGTGTTGGAGCATTTACAACTTCTGCAGGCAAGTTGTTCCACTTATTAATTGTTCTAACTGTCAGGAAATTTCTCTTTAATTCTAAATTGTTTCTCTCCTTGATTAGTTTTCACCCATTGCTTCTTGTTCTACCCTCAGGTGCTCTGAAGAATAGTTTGACTCCCTCTTCTTTGTGGCAACTCTTGAGATATTGGAACACTGTTATCATGTCTCCCCTAGTCCTTCTTTTCATTAAACTAGACATACCCAGTTCCTGCAACCGCTCTCAATGGACAAGAGGACCAATAAATATGCCCAGAGGTTAATTTCCCTGCTGTTTATGAATGATATGCAAGTACTTAGTGGCTCGAGTGATGGGTATATATATTCCTATACTTTCTCGTCCAACAAAACCTCAACCTCTATCGATTATATCTGCATTTCCTCTAGTTTAGTACACCATTTTTCAGAAGTAAGAGCTATATTTAGAGAGGAAAGTGACCACTTTCCCATCACGGCTCTGGTTTCACTCTCTTTAGAAGTTAGGCCTCATTCAAGAGAGGAAATTGACACCTTAGCAAATGCCCGGGTTTATAACTATAAAAGGTTATATTGGCACAGACTTGATGTCAAATCTGTCACCACTTATTTGGGCTCAGACGAAGCCAGACACCTAGCAAAAGAAATCTCCCAATCTAAGCCCGGAGACAACACCCCAATGCCAGCTATACAGACCTAACTTCTACTCTTAGGAACTTAATGATCCAGAACGATAGAAAAGTAGATGGGATCTCTAGAAAGTGGTTTGATGATGATTGCCATAACTTGAGGTCAAATCTAAGAGCCACAGTTAAGAAAGTTAACCAATCCAGACAGGATGGTGATTATTCAAATATGGTTCAACTCAGGAGAGCATACAAATCCCTCCTGAAAAACAAGAAAAGTAGCTATAACACCAGGATGTGGAAAGAGGTAGAAATGGCAGCGAAATCCCAATTCCCTACGATCTTTTGGCATAAGATAGCCGGTATATTAAAACAACGCTCCCCATTTATGGACACTGATATATCAGCAGTAAAATGGGAGAAGCACTATCTTGCTTTATTTGATGGTAACAATACAACAAATGTCTTGCAATTGGATATCCTCCAGCAAGAATTAAGGAAATGTCCGGAATGGACACCAGTTACCCCTACCGAAGTTAAGCACATAATTCAATCCTTAAAGGCCGGGAAGGCCCCTGGAGAGGACTTGTTGCCTCCTGAACTCTTTAGGTTCAACATTGACTTTTGGGTACCGGTGCTGGTAGCACTGTTTACTTATATCGATAAAGTAGGGATAATCCTTGAAGGGTGGAGGTTAGCTATAGTTTTTCCAATTTTTAAGAAAGGTGACAGAGCTGCCCCATCCAACTACCAACCCATCAGTCTTCTTAATATAATTTCAAAAATGTATACGAAACATCTCCTAAATAAAATAGAGGACTGGTGCTTGGATAAGGAAATTCTGGCAAATGAGCAGGCAGGTAGGTCTACCATAGACAATTGTTTTGTCCTTTCCCACTTAATTAATAAATACAAGACCCAGGGGAAAAAGCTGTATACCGCCTTTATTGATCTTACTGCTGCTTTTGATTCTATAGATAGGAACCATTTGTGGAGGAAACTACAAGTTATGGGGATGGACCCCAGACTTATTTTGTTGATCAGGATTCTCTATACTAATATGGCAATTAGAGTCAGATATGCAGCAAATGGGGCCTCAACAAACAGCATACTGACAACTAGAGGAGTGAGGCAGGACTGCCTGCTGGGCCCTACTCTTTTTAACCTTTATATAAATGATATCCCAGCGCAGCTAGATGATCTTCTGACAGCCCACAAATAGGCTCTAGATTTATTAATGTATTAATGTATGCCGATGACTTAGTGTTGTTTTCTAGAACCCAAATAGGAATGAGAAGACTTCTTGACAAGCTCACACGTTACTGTACTGCAAACCACTTGACTATAAATGTAGCTAAATCAAAAGTTTTAGTCTTTGGCAATAAGAATAAAAAGCACAATTGGCAGATTAACGACACAAAAATTGAACAAGTTACCCAATATACTTATCTTGGAATTGTTTTTTCCAGTGCAGGAGGTTGGACTCCGCACCATCAATACCTTTCTCAAAAGGTCAGAGCAGGAGCAAGCCTTGTATCCAAATTAAGTAAACGAATCCAACCAACCTCCATTTTACCTCTTCATAAAGTCTTTCAGGCTAAACTTGTTCCAATCATGCTCTATGGTGCTGAAATTTGGGGTCTTACAGAGGCCCCCATATTAGAGAGAACTCAAAATAATTTGTTAAGGAGGATGCTTGGGGTAAACAATTCCACTTCAGCTGCAGCCGTCAGAGCTGAATTGGGACATTTCTTACTGTACACCTATACAATCACTAGGGTGGTAGCCTACTGGCTAAAAATGACCCAGATGGATGCCAGCAGACTCCCTAAAATATATCTAGAGGAACAGCAGATTTCAAATCCTCAAAGGTATTCCTGGCTAACCCAGCTGTCAGAAATATTGAACCGATATGGCGTAGGGTTCCCGTTGTGTGACACACTGAACCAAGTTAAACAACGGATTAAAGATATACATGGGCAAATGGACATGGCAACCCTTTCAACTAATCATTCCCTTAAACTGCTGACAGCAGTTAAAACAACTTTCACTCTGGAAAAGTATTTACATTTAGAAATGCCATCAGTGGAGAGACAGTTATTTGTTAAGTTTAGATTCGAACTTCTAGATACCAACGTTAGATTCGGCCGTTATCGGAAAATCCTGTACGACAAAAGAATATGCATATGTGGGGTAAACGTCGTGGAGGACACGGCGCATATAATATTCGAATGTAGTCTCTATCAAGAAGTAAGAAAACAATATCTGTCCCCAATTATAAATAAATTTCCCCACTGGAATATAAGCCAAAAATTAGCATTTCTGTTGAGGGCTGACTCTCCTCCCCTGGTAAGAGCGATCACTCGATACCTTAAAAGAATGACGGCAATACGAGCCAGTTATATATAAAAAAAAATTATCGATTGTAAGGAAGATGAGCTCAGTTAGAGAGGAACTATCCTATTTGGGTTATCTAGTCTTGGCAACTTAGCTATTGAAATTTGATATTGTAAAATTTTAATGTCATCTATCATATATTTTTAGATTGCTATTTTTGTAACTGTTTTATCTTTTTCCCTTTTTCTTTTCTGTTTTGTTTGAAAAGGCCTTCGGGCTATTCAATAAACTATACACGCAACCGTTCTTCATATGTTTTAGCCTCCAGTCCCCTAATCACCTGATAGCTAGACTATCAATCAATTAATACAGATATTGGGATGAATCTAGAGTTCTGGAATGTTAATGGAA
This sequence comes from Pituophis catenifer annectens, assembly GCF_029215685.1. Lineage (NCBI taxonomy): Eukaryota > Metazoa > Chordata > Lepidosauria > Squamata > Colubridae > Pituophis > Pituophis catenifer. The sequence continues at coordinate 39,014,185 of NW_027256884.1, forward strand.
ATTTCTCTCCTTGCCAATTATAGCAACATTCCTGCTACATTCTGGCAGGCCTTTTGAACAAGAGGCGAGTTTGAACAGCTGCCATCTAACATTTCACAGATCTCCTCACTCCAAAGCTCAATGGTGACCCTTAAAAATATGCCCTGCAGCAATGAGTGCCCTGCTACCATAAGCAAGACCAGGGCTTGAAATCTGGGAAGCTATGCTGGGATCTTTCAAAGATCTGAAGCAGAACTCAGATGGGAAAATTAATGCTACAGGAATTAAATAAAAGGAAAAAAATATCAGAATAGGAGACCCAAAGATTCATCTAGGCAAAAGCAGTGAAACAGAACATAACAGGGCAGGATTGAAGCTAAGATCAAATAAAATATGATTTGAATGAGCAAAAATATTTCAAAAACAAACTTAAAGGAAATAGTCTGCCCATCTGGGGAATAAGAAATATGTGGTTTAGAAGGAATTACCAGATGTGATCAAAGCTCAACATCTAAGTAAAGTTTAAAATACCAGTCCCAGTTGCTACTGATTAGTTCTTAAGGAAGGCAATTGTTTGAAAGCCACTTGATATGTCCATTCCTGATTGATATGTTTCTTTACTGATTCATTCGTTCATTCATTTCATTCATTCACGTAAAGAATTTATATAACTTGCACACTGCAACTCTGGGTAGCACACAACAGGATTCCCAAATGGAAGTGAAGTAAAACAATTTCAATTAAAATCCAGCAGACATTAACAGATGCTCAGAAAGTCACATTTATATCTCCCTCTACATAGGAACACCAATTATCTTGGCCTTAAAATCCTCATAGTGGATAATTGGATAATTCTTAGATGGATTCTACAATACCAACAAGAAGCAATAGATGAAAACTAAGAGAATCAGCCTAGAAATAAGGAGAACTTTCTTGACAACTAGAACAATTAATCAGTGGAACAGCTTCCTTCAAAAGTTGTGGATGCTCCATTATCGAAGGTCTTTAAGAAGAGATTGGATAACCATTTGTCTGAAAGGGTATAAGGTCTCCTGTTTGATCAGGGGGTTGGACTAGAAAGTCCAAAATCCCTTCCAACTCTATTATTCTATTAACATGACTTTTTCCCTCAGTTCAAAGAGAATTAAGATTTTGATCACTGCGCCTTGAACATTCTGTGTATTGGTTCCAATCCTGATTTGTAGATTCAGTGAATACCCACACAAATGTATAAGCTCAAAGTAGTCTCAGATTGATTCAGGAATCCAGACTCCCATTATCGCTGATTGATTTCTCTTGAAAACAATAAATGTGTGTGTGTGTGTGTGTGTGTGTGTCTTTGTGTGTCTGTGTCTGCATATATACACTCTGTGTGTGTATCTATGCATTCCATGTTTGACATAAATTAACCCCTTATGAGAGGAAGAAGTGTTATGGATGGGCAGAAATTATTCCTGTTTTAGCTGCTGTTATAATTTTTAATGTTTTTAATAATAGTTAAACGATAAGTATTTAGTTATTGTTGTTTTAGCTTTGTTGTACGCCACCCAGAGTCACTTTCTTGTGAGATGGGCAGCTATATAAATTAAGTTAAATATTTCAACCTGAAAATACTGTGATCTAGAAGCAGCCTTTTAAAAGACTTTTTAAATGTCCCCAATAGCTAAATAGCACATATTTTGTGAAAAAAATTTCTTAGTAGAAACAAAACATATAAAATGTCCTTGGGATGAAATCTGGGCCATGAGATTTCCATGCTTTTCTGGATCCAACTATCTCTATAACTGTTTCTGGGCTATTGTTTAATGGTGTGTGACTGAGTAGCTCTTTTTTTAAAAAAACATTTTTAGCATACAGTCATGATTTTTTTTCCTATGGCCATGATGTGACGTGTCTCAAAGTAGTCAGCTAATTTCCTTGATGTGCTTTTACCTGCAACCTTAATTTCTGTGAAGAGGAATTTGACATAGAGATATGAAGGTTGTTCTTGAGCTGACTCTTATTCTTGTTGCATGTTACATTATGAGTAGCATAAGAGGCACTTGTACCTGTGGCTTGCATAAGAACTGTGGTGGCAGAAAGTTTGTGAACTGACTGATTCTCTAAGGAAAATGATGGCAATACTTTCTTAAAGGGCAATGTAAATTCAATAAATTTAAAAGGAACTTAGAACTTAGAACAACTTTATTGTCACTTTGAATATATACTAATTGGCATACATTAAAATGAAATTTCATTGCATACAGCTCTCAAATATACAATATACCACCTCCACCACCTCCAATATACAATCAATCAATCAATCAATCAATCAATCAATATGCATAAAGTCACATATATCACACGGAGAAACAACACAGTGTAGTTTGGATGTATACATGTACATGGAGAGAAAAATGAATCTTGTGAGTTTACCAGACAGGTGGCATAGGGAACAAAGCTGTTACAGAATCTGGTAGTCCTGCTATAGATACTTTGAAACCTCCTCCCAGAGGGGAGCAACAGAAACAGACTGTGAAGTGGTTGTGTGGGGTCTCTAACAATGCTTTGAGCTCTAAGCACATTGCGCTTATATGCAATATCCTGAATAACAGGAAGTAAGCTTCCTATAATCTTCTCGGCTGTCCTTACCACTCTCTGAATGAACTTTCTCTCTGAGGCATTGTAGCCACCAAACAGTTTGTTAAAATGCTCTCAATCATGTCTCTGTAAAAAGTGGCCAGGACAGAAGGATAAAGATGCGCTCTCATCTGATGCAGGAAATGCAGACACTGGTTTGCATGCTTCACTAAGGATGACGTGTGGAGAGACCAGTTCAGATTGTTAGTTATCTGCAACCCCAGATACTTAATACTGGATAGCTTGGATACTGTTGAGCCTGGATAGCTCAACAGACTAAAAAAGCCTGTTATTAACATTCAGCTGTCTGCAATTATTGCATGTTCGAATCTCCCCAGGCTCAAGGTTGACTCAGCCTTCCATCCTTTCTAAGGTAGGTAAATTGAGGACCCAGTTGTGGGGGCAATAAGCTGACTTTGTATAAAATATACAAAAGTATGAAGGCTATTGCTTAACGCATTGTAAGCCGCCCTGAGTCTCCGGAGAAGGGCGGCATATAAATCTAATTTAAAATAAAATTTTAAAAAAATATTGTTGACCACCGCTACAGCTGCATCCTTGATACTGAATGGATTATGACCATGGTGGCTCTTTCTAAAATCTATAATGACCTCCTTTGTTTTATTAACATTTAGAACCATTTATTGCACCAATCCACCAGAACCTTCACCTCTTCCCTATAAACATCTTCATTGTCATCCTGGAGAAGACCCACCACTGCCGTGTCATCTGCATACTTCACAATATGATTCGTAGCAGATTTGGCACAGCAGTCGTGGGACATCAAGGTGAACAGTAGAGGACTCAAGACATAGCCCTGTGGGGAACCTGCGCTCAAGGAGATGGAAGTTGGACAGTGATGACTACAGGTAGTCCTCAACTTACAGCCACAATTGAGCCTAAAATTTATGTTGCTAAGAAAAACATTTGTTAAGTGAATTTTGCCCCATTTTACAACTTTTCTTGGCATAGTTGTTAAGTGAATCACTGCAGTTATTAAATTAGTAACATGGTTGTTAAGTGAATCTAGTTTTAACTTTGTTATAAGGTCACAAGGTGATCACATGACCCTGGGACACTGTAACCATCATAAATATGAGTCAGTTGCCAAGTATCTGAATTTTGATCACATGACCATGGGGACGCTGCAATAGTCATAAGTGTGGAAAATGGCCGTAAGTCTCTTTTTTCAGTGCCATTGTAACTTTGAGCAGTCACTAAATGAACTATTGTAAGTCAAGGACTACCTGTAACATACGATAGAGAGAATTCAGTGTTAGGAATGCAGTAACAACAATGTTAGCAAATAAGTTGCTTTCATGTTATTATATTGTTTTTAAAGGTAGTCGATAATTCTGCTAGCTCATTAACTTTATTGAAATATGATTAAATATTTTGGAATCTCTACTTGCACAGAGTACTGCCGACATTATGCATATGCATGTAGGAACATATTGGCAGCTGATACAATATTGTTTGACTGTATCTGGATTTTTGTGTGTGTCTCAAGGCATAAGACTGAGCTATTTTTAATTATATTGCATACTGAAAGCTTTTAAAATATATTTGCTTTTTTGTTGGAGCCTCCTTATCTTTTTGGAGTCAAAATTGCTTTCTAATCCTCCCACCTCATCATAATTCTGAAAATCACAATCTTGTTCCAAAGCTGACAGTGTACTAATTGAACAGGATGACACACTGTAGACAAACACTCCCAAGTGCCAGCATTTCTCCTTAATTGCTTTTTGAGATTGTAGCTGATTAATTAATATTAATTAGTAGAGACGAGTTGGAAGGAAAAAGTTATTCTAAGGATGTTAAATATAAAGCCTGCAACTGAATTGTTTCAGCTCGACCTGCAAACTGTTCAGTGCTTAAAAATGTGGAAAACAATTTTTTGGATTTATAGGTTGTCGTTGACTTACCCCCACAATTGGGATTGGAACTTCCATTGCTAAGCAATGAAGTCATTAAGAGAGTCATGCCTGATTTTACAATCTTTTTTTTCATGGTTATTAAATGAATCTCATAAACAAATCCAGCAGCCCTATTGACTTTGCTTATCAGAAACCCCCTAAGAGTTCTCAGATAGTGATCATGGGATGCTGCAATGCTTATACATCCATGCCAACTGCAAAGCAGTCAAATTCTGATCATCTGACCAATTATATTGCAGCAGTTCTGAGTGCGAGGACTGGTTGTAAGTGCCTTTTTTTTCAGCACCATCATAACTTCTAACAGTCATTAAATGAATGGTAGTAGGTCAAGGGTTATCTGTAATTATATATTGTAACATATGTTGTAAAGTAAAGGTAAAGGTTCCCCTCGCACATATGTGCTAGTCATTCCCGACTCTAGGGGGCGATGCTCATCTCCGTTTGAAAGCCGAAGAACCAGCGCTGTCCGAAGAGTCTCGGTGGTCATGTGGCCAGCATGACTAAATGCCAAAGGCGCACGGAACGCTGTTACCTTCCCACCAAAGGTGGTCCCTATTTTTCTACTTGCATTTTTTACATGCTTTCAAACTGCTAGGTTGGCAGAAGCGGGGACAAGTAACGGGAGCTCACCCCGTTACGCGGCACTAGGGATTCGAACCACTGAACTGCCAACCTTTCGATCGACAAGCTCAGCGTCTTAGCCACTGAGCCACTCCATCCCTACATACATACATACATGTACATAGATACATAGATACATATGTTGTATGTTTACCTAAATAAAGTCATCCTGAAATTTATTTTTTTGGCAAAATGTTCTGGTAAAACAGTTTCTATCAAAAGATATTCTAAGCATTATGGCTTTATAATATTGGCTTAAAACACGGGTGTCAAACGCGATTGCATCACGTGACATATTGTGACATATTGTGATTTTTTTTGCCTTTGAGGAGCCAGAGTGGGCGTGGCTTGCATGTGACACATCCAGCCCACGGGCCGCCAGTTTGACAGGCCTGGTTTAAAACATAAAAAAATGAATGTATATATGTTGTATGAATATATAATAATGGAAAAAGCATTTTTCATTCTTATATAGGGTTTTCATTCATATATAGGATTTTTTATTCTTATATAAAAGGCATACATACACACACACAGAGAGAGACAGCTTTATCCTATTCCTGACATGATCTCTTTTTCACATGACCTAGAACAAAACTGTCTTTGCAAAGTATAAAGCTTTTGCTGCTTATTTAATAATATATGGCAGAAAAGGTCTTTCTCTTTTTGAAATTCCCTCAAATTTCATAGAAGGATTACAAGGAGAGTTGTACTGTTGTTTGTTAATTCTCCTTTGTAGCCATTTGGTTTAAAAGACATACTTTACTGCTTTACTTACTTTAGACAGAAATCAGCACTATAACCAAATGGATTGTCTTCTTTAAATGCTTATTTTAAAAATGCTAATGGAAAAAATCATATTTCTCATAGAACTGCTGGGTAAAATGCAAGATTCATATTCATTTAATGAATATTATAAAGAAATCATTGTTTGGCACTAAGCTCAAAGATGGATAGATGGATGGATGGATGGATGGATGGATGGATGGATGGACGGACGGATGGATGGACGAATGAAGAGATAAATGGATAGGTAAAATAACTCAATGTACTTTGTGTAGGATGGTTTATCTTCTATTAATGTTATATGGTACATTAATTGTATAACTTAAGAAATTTCCCTTGTCTACTTATTGATTTTCTCATTTCTAGAACCATATCTTTTTAAAAAAATAAACACATAAATATGGGGGGAGGACAAGAATATCATTGTTTCTTTCCCCTATTTTCTGATTCCCCTGCCAAAAACATTCTACTGTTGGTTCAATAAATCCTCATATATTGGCTAAGTTCTGTTGCAGTAACCAGACTCTTAAATGAAATGGTGACTATGTGAACAAATAACTGAGAGATGCATACTGCAAAGATCACTGCATTCAGATAAAGCATTTTGCATTGTTGTCAGGCAGATGAAATCTGGTCATCAATATGCACACTAGTTTCAAAATTATTTTTTTCTTACCATTTCTTATGATTGTATTTGTGAGTGATCCCCCAGTGAGATAGTCATTGAATGATGAGTGCATGTAGAATCAAATTTCCCATGTTTTACTTCTAGAAGTATAGCTAGTCTTTAATTTACAACCATAACTGGGATTGGAATTTTGGTTGCTAAGTGATGCAGTGATTAATCAAGCCATCATATGAATGGATCTGATTTTATAATTTTTATCATAGTAATTAAGCAAATCACATGATGGTCAAGTGAATCATATGATTGTTAAGCAAATCCAGCTTCCCCAATTGACTTTGCCTGTTGGAAGCTGGCTGGGAAGGCTGCGAGGGGTGATCCTGTTACTGCAAGATATTGCAATTGTCATAACGTGAGCCAGTTTCCGAGCACTCAAATTGTAATCACATGATTAAGGGCTGGTACAGCAGTTGTAACTTTAAGGTTAGGTCATAAGTCACTTTTTCTGAGGCCATTGTAACTTTTAAGTATTGTTAAATGAACAGTCATCAATCAAAGACTATCTATAAATTGGTTTTTTTAAAAATTTTGACTTTCTTTCTAAAGATGATGAAGAAGTATAGTATTTATATTTATATATGAGTACTAATAATAACTTCCTTTAAAATGCTTAATAACAGCTTGGTCAAAAACATGATAGGACAAAAGTTAAACTCACCTACTCTTTCCAATAAAGAAGAATATTTGTAGCTCAGGGTTGAAATGAGGAATCCTTGGTGCTCTCTGAGCTTGTTTTCTTGCAGACGTTTCATTACCTAATTAGATAACATCATCAGTGCTAGTAAGGAGTGCTGTTTGTTGTCAGTTTATATTCTGGTAACTTGTTTGTCTGTGTGGGTGGTGGTGGTCTTAGAGTTTCTTTGGTTGGGCTGTTTACTGATGGCTCTTTGGAAGTTCTTTGATTGGGGTATTGTTTACTCGATTGCTGGTCTGAAGTTAACCTTGGAGTTAATCTATGCTGACCTGGTTGCTGAATACTGGTGGAGAGATGCTGGAGCCTTTTTGCTCTCTTTTGGGCTGGTTGATTGTCTCTTTTGTATAGTCTATAGATGTTGTTGATGTCTATGTGTCTACTGATGGCTGATTTGTCAGAGTGTCAGCCTTCTAGAAATTTCATGGCATTTTTGGATTTGGCTGGTCTAGGATTGTCACATTTTCCCAATTGAGACTATGGTTAAATCTGTCCATATGTTGTGAAATTAAATAATTTTCATCATGTCTTCTGACTGCCAGTTGGTGTTCATGGATGCGTTCTGCCAGTCTTCTGCCTGTTTGTCCTACATAGTGATTGTTGCAGTTCTTACATTGGATGTTGTATATGACTCCTGTTTTTTCTTCTGGGATTGATGGGTCTTTTGGTTTGCTTATAATGTTTTTACCTACCCTTTGTATTCCATTTGTGACCCAGAGACTGCTACTTAAATAAACAACCACAAAAAATTCTCACCTGACACTTGATTAGATTTATATACAATAAACATAGCTAGTTTGTTCTTTATATTATTAAGCATTAAGAAAATCTCCTATTTCCTCTCACCATGATCTAATATAAAATTCCAAAAGAAAATCTAAGATGTGCATAAATTAATAATACATGTTTTAATACATGTATATCTATCCTGACACAAAGCTTTTTGGAAATGCCACTTCTTAACAAGGCATCTTAAAAATGATCAAGGATTGAGCAAAGTGCTGAAGAGTCTGGATGTTTGGGAACAGGAAATTCCACGAGGGAAGCTGCCTCACTAGTCCTGTTCTGCCAGCATGCTTACCTAGGTTAATGAGAGGTTAATCATATTGTAGTAATGCTGAAAAGGGGTTAATGGATCTAATCAACATCTTCCATGCAGTTAGATTTAACCTAAACAGATCCAGTTATGCATGGGATAATATTAATTATACAATTACTCATGCCTTTAGAATATCTAGACTTGATTTAATGACCCAACTTGCATATTTAGATAATTTCCCTGCAACTAACAGCATCTTCTAGAATAGGGCTGTCAAACTCCCAGCCCATGGGCTGGATGTGTCATGTGCTGGTCACGCCCATGCCCGGTTTAGCGAAGGGGAGAAAAGTCGTGATGACACCCCTGTTCTAGAATCCTCAAACCAGGGGTATGGCAGGCTAATAATGACAAAGACAGCTTTTTAACACTTGTCTAGGTGATGCTATATGATGCTATAAGTTACTGGGGAAGGGGGGTGAGCTGAAAAAACCCTACTTGTCATTTTTAATATCAAAACAAAGCCCTCCGCCTCTCAAATTCTATTTGTTGCAGGAAAATCTGTGGCCAGACTTCTTGCAAGCTGTAACAGTCATCAATGGAAACAGATAAGATGTGCATGTGTGTGTATGTAACTTTCAGTGAACCTCTGAAGGCTAAGCAGCTGGAACTATTTCACACATTCTCAAAGAGAAGCAAACAGCAACACTGAAAGAGATTCAGCCATGGCTCTGTAGAATCAAAATATCCCTCAGTGACTTTCTCAACACTTCCAGATTCTACTCAGAATATTCTTTCATCCCATAATAGTTACAGTCTCTGTGGTTCCACTCAGTGGTACCAAGGGCAAGATAACATGACATCCTGCCAACTTTTTTCATAAGGTATCTAAATCCCTATAAGTACCTAATCCTTGGCTAGGAAAAGCTCTTCTGGTTCCATCCAGCCAAGTTGACACCTACATAGCTCCATGAAATTGGCCCCTAGGCATCTGGATGAGAACAACAGAAATCTCCAGAAACTCATAGAAGGATGAACAGGCTGTAAGTCCCCAGCCACATCTGGAAAAGGCCACAGAAGTAGCTGATCTCACTCTTCAGTCTCCATCCACAGACCCTGTGACACATCAGGTGCCCACTCTTCATAGTCTATGTGTAGACATAGTTTGTTGGCAATCTTTTTCAGATAGGCCTCAGGAGGTATTGTAACTAAAGGATTCAGAAATGCTATCCAAGGTGAAGAGATGGTTTCAGAAGGCAGAACAAGAAATTAATGTGCCCCAAATTACTTTCATATAGCTGTTTTGTTCCATTTTCTCCTCCCCCTCCTCTCCATTCCTGGGTTGCCTTATGACATCTGTTGTGATTACTATAGTTTTGGGATGGCTGATTCTTCTGTTAATGTTTTCCCTTGTTAATTGCTTTTTTTAAATGTGATGCTTCTCTGTATTTCCCATGGCTGTTTTGTGATACTTGCTTTATATTTATTTATTTATGGGCATTTGTACACAGAGATTCTACAATGTTGTTAGAGTGTAGATTTCGGCTGCTAAAATTTCTACTTTGTTTGGTTCACACTTGCAAGCTATCCAGGAGGCAAACCAGCTCCACACATAGAGTGGCTAATGACATTCTGCAGAAGTGTCAGTGTCATCTGGAGGTTTTCTCTACTGATTTTGCCTTACATTCAGGCTGGCCCAGCTTCCTACCAGAGTGGTACCTATTTATCTACTTGTATTTTACATGCTTTATTCTAGGTTGACAGAAACTGAGGTGAGTGATGGGAGCTCACTCTATCGCATGGTGCAAGGGCTCGAACTGCTGAAATATAGGGAACTGACCTTTTCTGGATGGCAAATCCAGTGTCTTTAAGCTGCTGAGCCACCGCATCTCTTGTTTATAGTCAGATGTGAAGAGGGAAGTGGTGCTGGCCAGGGAACAGATATTCAAATAGAACAAGAGAGGTGTCTGCTCAATGAGAGATCATCTAGAGCAGAGGTGGGTTTCAGCAAGTTCTGACCAGTTCTTGAGAACCAGTAGTAAAAATTCTGACTGACCCCACCCCCATCTATTCTCTGCCTCCCAATTCCAGCTGATCGGGAGGAAATGGGGATTTTGCAGTAACCTTCCCCTGCCATGTCTACCAAGCCACAGCCACAGAACCAGTAGTAAAAAATTTTGAAATCCACCACTGATCTAGAGGGACTGAGAGAGTGAGTGGCATTCATAAGTCTGGATTGATGTTTCCTGATCTGCTATCTCCAGGCTCTCCTCCCTTTCTTTGTTTCCTTATTTTATTTCATTTTACCTTCCCTGCTCATAGTGCTTACTTGTCCATTAAAAATGGACTATTGATGTAATGAAGCCTTACCAGAATTTGCCTGCTACAAAGGCTTAAGATAGTACGATTTCCTCTAGTTGCTGGGACTTATTAATTTATGAACTGGCTATTTTTTTTCCAGCTTGATTATATTCTCTTAGGCATATTGGGTAAGATAGCTAGTTGAGTTCAACACACTTGAAACAAAAGTTCAAGATTTTCCAGGATTTCAGATAGGATTTTTTTTTCTATTTAAAGATGCAGGAGAATATGTATTCCAACACTGGATATTGGCATCCCAATAAAGGTTAACCAAGTTTTGCAGAGATTGCTGATAATAAGCCCAATCGGGCTTTTCAGCACATGGCAATAAGGCCAAGCGTTTATTTCAGGGTTCAAAAAAAAAAAAAAAAAAAAAAAGACAGGGTCTTATTTTCAGGGAAACATGGTATGAGATTTAAGACTCAAAGACTCCTATAAACTCTGGCTGTCTCATTTTTCACATCTCCCGGAAGTTGTCCCTAGAAGCATGTCACAAGTAAGGGCTTTTTACTATCAGTATATTCCAGAGGTGAAATGTATTTACCTTTCTTACCGGCTCGCTGATGTGCACATGCAAAGCCTTCTGGACGTGTTTCTCTGAACTACCCACCCACGAGCTGGATAAGCTAGGATCTCTATTCTAGAGGTGATTTTGCAAGCTAACATACTTCTACCCACATTCCAACCAAAAGACATGTGGATGGATGACTCATTAACATATATCCTAGATTCCGATATTTTTCCTTTAATCCCTTTTAGATTTTCTCTAAGAATTTAATTGATAGCTTTTATGTCACATCTTCTAAAATTAATTGGTGAAATTATCTCTCAGTAAATGTTTTCTCATCATTTTCATTCTAGATCAATTATTATTTTTTCCTTTAGGCACACAGCAATTACATCTAAACTATTTTTATTTTATAAAAATGAATATGTCAGGAAATAGTTACTGAGTAATTGACAAATATGTCCAACTAATAAAAAGAATAAGCTAGATTCAATTTGCAATGGGAGCAAAATATTTAGTGAGAGTTAGGGTGAGGTCTCTCTTTAAAAAAATAGAAGCTGTAATTTCACAGTGCCTTCTTAACAAGTTCCTTACTTTTAATAAATTAAATATCAAATAAGGCAAGTTATAGTTTTGCATATAAAAGAAAAACTATTATAGAAGTAGATTTGGAAAGTAGGTTTGTAAAATCTACGGATTATATGGAAAGTGCTTTGTAATTGTCCCTAAGAATTTATAACAATAATTATATTTTTATTTATGGACAAAACATCCTAATTATTTTGTTCTGTGTAATTTTACAATATTGTTAAATTTTTAGTCCTGTTTCTTAAGAAAGAACATTAAAACAAAGAGGAACACAATACAAAAATACTAAAAATAATGAACTAAATGCATTAAGAGTCTAGAATTTTTCAGTTGAAAGTCTTCCAACTCTTGGTGTTTTAAATTATTATGCATATTCCTACAGTACATTATATACAGTTAATGATAGATGTTAGTCACTTCTCCAACATTAAATTTTAGTGGTTAAAATTGAGAATTGTAAGATTAGCATTCCTCCTAGGAGAACGGACTTGAAGTGGAAAGTTGTAAGACCTTTTGCAAATAAGCTTTTTTCTTTATTGATAAATGAAAGTCTTTTTCTGAAGAGTATCCAGCTATTCTTGGCAGGTGGTAAGTATTATCTTAATCCTCAACAACATAAAAAGCTTTGTCTGTAAAATTGCATTGCCATAAATCTCATTTTATATTTCCATGCACCAAAAACTGCAGCTGTTACATACTAGTGTAACCAAGAGTTTCTGCTTCAAACAGTGGTTACAGTCCAGAGCGTCTTTACCCAGAGAATGCAATTCCACTTGTCAACCATTAATTTCTATCACTTTCTTTCTCAGTATCACCCTACATCTGGGTGCAGCCTCCGTATAACATTTCACATTGTTTCAATGGATTCTTTGACCATCAAGAATGGCTTATGGATGTACAATGGTCTGGTAGTGGTGTTCTGATCCAGCTCTCCAAACACGACAAACCCTCTGAAGTTAACTCAAAGATTCCTTTATTGTGAGTTCTGGTAGCCCCAGCAAAAAGTTCTTCTCTCACCCCAGGCTAACAAGTCCATCTGGACAGAAGATGAATAGTTGTCTGCCACATGTATTCATCTCCGCCCCTGCCTTTTATCCCCAGAGCTAGGGTGGGGCTTCGCTAGCAGCAGTGACTCTTCCTTCCCAAGGATCGGCCCACGGATTTCCAGTGCTCTCCTCTCCCCTGTCTTCTGCACATCCACGCATCAGGCACTGGACCCAGCTATTCCTCCTCTTCCTCATCAGCCACCTCCAGACCCGGGGGCTGTTGACTCTCCATCTGAGGGCTGATGGATGACCCAGGCTCCGCCTCTGTCTCTCTCTTTGCCAGATCCACTCCCTCTTCCCCTTCAGAGCTCTCAGATTGCCTTGATGCTGACCCTGACTCCCATGCCCTCTCCTCCTCTGATTCGGCTGCTGGAGGGGCCAGTGGCTGACATGCCACAACAAGTGGATGTAAAAACCACATAGAAAAAACCACATTATGCACATAGAATTTGGTTTGTATTTTCAGGCTCCAAACCAGTTGTTCTAAATGTGCTATTGAAATATAATTCTACTAATTACAGCAAAAAGGGTCAATTTTAAATATTTCTGAACTCTTGAAATTTGAAGACATTCAGTATTGAATGCGATCCAACCTTTTCCCAATAATTGAAAAAGAAGTATTTGATTAAAGGAGAAAAAAAATGATTAGAGGACAACCAAAATGATTGGGGAAGCACTCAAATCCCCTTTTAAAGAAAAAAAAATGGGAATCTTTGAGAATTTTTAACTTAAGAAAAAGGATGTCAAAGAAGGGCAAAGAAGGGATAATGATAGATAAAATTGTACATGGCAGGGAGGAAGTGGATAGAGAAGAGAGTTTGGTCTGCATTTTCAGACTCCAAACCAGTATTGTTCTAAATGTACTATTGAAATATAATTGATTACTTCATTTATGCCTCCTGTATGAAAACAGCAGGACAGGGGATATTTAGGTTAATTGGACATCCATGTTTATAGGAAGGGTAAATCATTATTATAAGAGTTGGTGATCCCTACTGATCTGGATGGCTTTAAAAGAATTTTGGATAAATTCATTGAAGACAATTTCATCAGGGGCTATCAACCATGAAGACTCTGTGTTTCATCTGGACTGAGACAACATTGTTTCAAATACCATTTGAGCAAACAGTTGTCCCCATCTACTGCTTTAGAGCACCCCATAAACAACTTGAAGGTAACTCTGAGAAACAAAATGGAAGAAATTAAGATGAGAAGGCTACTCTTAGATTCTATAAATGTCGAATTTGCAGAATTTCACTTTGTGTGAAAATGTACCTTTGTCATTAACTTATTTGAACTCTTTTTTAAAAAAGCATTGTTTGTTTGCTTTCCTTTTCTACGTGTTTGCACCACATGAGATTGATGGTTCTTAAATTGCTTAGATTTTTCTTCTTTTGTCTTTATTCTGTTTTCTATCATTTTCTCCCATAATATAAGAATTATGGTCTAATTTATTTCAACCAGGAATCTTGCTGTCTCATTTATTTCCTATTACTTCTTCACATAGTGTTTTAGATGAAGTTATTTTTCAGCTAAGGGTGTCTTTTTCCTTATTGCATTATTTATTAGTTTAAGAGGTCTCTTGCTGAGTCAGGAAAGAAGTTGTCATAGGAGACTAATATGCTGTCCTTCCAAGAATATTGGAGAAATTTGAAGTAGGTTTAAACAGTGAAAAGTGTGGGATGAATGGAAGATTTTTCACCATTCTGAATAGAGAAAGATCATGGTCCTTCCTGCTTCTTTCTTGTGGACGTCATTTCACACTGCAAGCAGTAGTGAAAAAATTCTATTATTTGAACCTGAAGGTGAAAAATTAATTCCAGGTTCACCTTGTAATGACTGTAGCAGTTGTGGTGCGGCAGTAATGTTCCACATGCAAATTAGAAAAATCCGAACTAGATTGCAGGGGGGAAAATTTTCTGCATTTTTTTACATTCATGCCATCTGGAGTTTTCTGTCCATATATGATAGCTTTCAATTTATCTGTTGTCAAAGTTATATTAATAAATATAAGAATGTATTCACTTTGTAGTGATGAAGAATTTTCATTCACATTGACATTCCTGTGCTCAGATTCAATGAGAATAAATGGCTTCAAATATGTGGCTTTTAGGTATGTGATTCGTACTGTACATGCTCACTAACAAAAGCTAGATGAGAAATATAACTTTTTGTGACAATAAAAGAGATGAGTTTGGCAGCATCTGTTACTGTATATAGGGTGCCAATTTTTTTCTGCAAAATACCATTAAAATTGGAACAAGGATTTCTCTGATGGAGGACATGGATTCCAAAGTGTGAAGTCAATTTTTACTTATTTATTTGATTAAGGAGACTATATGATCATACAGCTCAAGCAATTGTAACTCTGGATAGTGCATCATCGATAAACAGCAAGAAAACAGTGCAAGTCCTTAGATTCTTGGGAAAATTAAAAAAAAAAACATAATCAAGGGCAGCTGTAGAAATTACTACTGCAATTTCATATCAAATCAGTCTTTACTATAGACATAGATTAGCATAAGGCACAAGCAAGGCATATCATTAATAAAAGAAGACATAGACAGATAAAAGATGTAAAAAGTGTAGGGGGAATGAAAGCTCAGTGATGATAGACTGGGGACTCACTTAGCTATAAGCTATAGAGTTAGATGTTTAGTATGAGCTAGAAATCATTATCTAGTGAATTCTGAGTACTGGCAGCAGAATCTGGCAACACTGTACGTTGTGACAGTGTTGATGTCTGAAAGGAGTAAGAAAATGTAAAAGTTGGACCATGTGTTCTAGATATTTTTATAGAAATGGTAGGATAGATTGGTGCAAATATTTCTGAAATAAAAGCAGAGAAGAACATGTGGTGTTGTTTCTAGATGTCAAAAAGTGTTGCTGTTCCAAGAAGGCTGTCATTCCTCAAAAATGGGTGAAGGGAGATTGTGCCAAAGTAAAGCCTCTTCTGTACTTTGTAACTTCTGCTTGTATTAGGTATGAGACAGGTAGAATTCCTGAGACACTCATTGAAGAAGAGGTTTAAGGACCCTAGCTCAGTTAGATTCACATTTTATAGAACAATTAAGTGTTATTTAATTAGAGCCTTTTCTTGATCATAACCTGTCTCATGTAGGGGAGATGGAGATTTTAGTCACAACTGTATCAGGGGTGGGTTCTACTTACCTTTACTACCGGTTCGCAACAGGAGCCTGTCATTTTTAAATCCACTTTCAGATGAGTCTTGTTCTTGCATGGTAAACATTATTCCTCTTCCAATACAACTTTTAAACACAATCTATCTATAATAGTGGACTCCCTTAAAGTTAACTTTCTGTGTCCATTGTTCACAAACATCCTTCAGTACATTGCAATAATTATAATCCTTCAATAATTATAAACTTTACTTCCTTCTACTCCTCTCTAAGTCTTCAAAGTTCCATTCTAACATTTTTTCCAAGAATTTGAAACATTTTTTCATTGTTGTCACTTGTTTTTGGATGCTATCAATGATAATTAATTATTATCACCACCACTACTACTATTACCACCACCATCACCTGCTCCTCCTCACCCTCCTTCTCCCCTCACCCTCTTTCGTTCAACAGAATGAGGTATCTACTTTTAAATTCAATTTTAACTTAAGAAAAGATTCCAATCACTTAATTTTAGTAATTATATGTTAGTATCATGGAATAGTGACCTTCGGGCAATCACTGTCTCTAAGCCCTAGGGAAAATATAATGTGAAACTACTTTCAAAATCTTGCCCAAAAAATTGCTT
Source organism: Pituophis catenifer annectens (assembly GCF_029215685.1). Classification (NCBI taxonomy): domain Eukaryota; kingdom Metazoa; phylum Chordata; class Lepidosauria; order Squamata; family Colubridae; genus Pituophis; species Pituophis catenifer. Next base: position 39,030,810 of record NW_027256884.1, read on the forward strand.
CAACTTATACAGGCAGAGACTAGGGCTCAAAACTGACTTTATAAAGAGCAGTAGTGGTGCAGTGGTTAGAATGCAGTACTACAGGCTAACTCACTGCTCACTCCAGGAATTCAATTCTGAGCAGCTCAAGGCTGACTCAGGTTTCCATCTTTCTGAGGTCATTAAAATGAAGACCCAGATTGTTGGGGGCAATATGCTGACTCTGTAAACTGCTTAGAGAGGGCTGTAAAGCACCGTGAAGCGGTATATAAGTCTAAGTGCTATTGCTATTAAGGTACCCCAAAATATTTTATTTGAACTACAAAGCTTAGCACTAGCACCAAATAGCAGCAGAATTAGCAATTTCTATATAGTTTTCAGCTGTTTAGTTGCCATTCCCCTTTTTTTAATACAAAAATGTGATTACAAAGAACAGAAAATGAAATTTAAAAATTTATTAATAAAGAGACTGAAATGGAAAATGAAATGGGAAATATTTCTTATGAATTCCTATAAATAGACTTTGCCAGCAGATGCAGTACTTATTAGTAAAGTATTAGTAAAATAACCTTTAATGCTGGAAAGTCTATTAAAACAGTATAAAGTCTAGTATAATAGTCAGAGGTCTATCTGCCCTTAAGCAAAATTGCTTTAAAAAATTGAAAAATGCTTACCTCTGACCTACTAGTATAACCATTTTCTTCTTAAATCTGCTGGTGTTCTCTCCCTCCCTCCCTCCCCCTTTCTCTCTTTCTCCCTCTCTCTCTCCCTCTCTCTCTTTTAATCGACCCTGAGATTGTAGTGGCAGTTGGATAAATTGAGGGTCACCTTTTCAGCTCCATGGCATATACATTTAATAAGCTAATGTGATTTGACCTTTCAGTGCTATTTATATGATTTCCTTGGTATAAAGTAAGTTTGAAAGTGGTGACAGGCTGGATATACAGTATAATTAGTTTTTGTTCTCAATTCACAGAGGACTCTTTTCCTCTTCAGCCTTTTTTATACCTGGTAATTATTGTTCTTGTCCCAAGTTGCTTCAATCATATGAGCAATTCATTTGAAGTTGTTGTCGCAAAGGTGCTAAAAATGGGCTGAAGAGTTGATAACCTGGGTGTCAATCAGTGGCAGCCGTTGTCAAATAATGATGTTTGTCATAATGGAGATAAGTAGTATTGCAATGGATGCTGGAAGGACACTAGAATTGGCTCATATACCAGTTTTTTCCTTTTATTGTTCCTAATTGAAGAACATTTTGGAGTTCTTTTCAAGTGAAAAATTGCAGGTTCCTTTGTCCTTCCAAGAATAGTTGACAATAACTGCCCTTGTCAAGATGTTTGCAATGCATTGCATTGTGGTCAATGTCTTATGAAAGTATTTCTAGGGTCCAGGGTGGTGTTTCTCAAATTTGGCAATTTTAAGACCTGTGGACGTCAGCTCCCAGAAATCCCCAGATAGCATGATGGCTAGAGAATTCTTGGAATTGAAGTCCACAGGTCTTAAAGTTGCCTAATTTGTAAAACACTGGACTAGGAGGTTGCTGTAATGGAGCTCGTATAGCAAAGTCTTATTCAACAAATCACAACTTTGTTGCAAGTTTGGATAAGGAAGATGCTGCATCATAGAAGCTGGTATTAGATTTGCCCATTTGAAGTAGCTTGATTCAAAAATTGTTGCCCTACGTTGCATTGTTTTGCCTAGTTAAAGGTTATAGAAACAAAAGTTTTAGTATATACATACATACAAGCACAGAATTGAGCAACATTAAGGTCCCTGCTCTCTGCCAGGATATTTCATCAGAGGGGTAGGGCAGGGGTAGACAAGATTCCCTATAAAAGTAACCGATGTACATATCGGTTACAGGCCATATTTACAGCCACTCTACAGAGCCATACCCACATGGACATAATTGCTGATATGGAGGGATACCTTTATAATGCCTAAAAAACTGCATTGGGTAGTGCATCCAAGCTAGTTATGGTCAAGGTCTGGAGTGAAGGAAAGGAAGATTATTGTGTATACTCATTTTTTTAAAAAAATCCAGAGACTGAGAGTCAATATCCAAAATATTCTGCTTTAGAAAATTCCCAGAGTTTTCAAGCCTCAATGGCAGGGAGTTTTCTAATAGAGATCTATAGACTGGAGTCTGCTATTAACTCTTTTTAGCCAAATTGATTTTTCTGAGAACGGGTGGGGAAAAAATAATAATTTTAACTGGAAATTAATGACATTGTACCAAATTCTGGGTACCCATGGAAATCAAACCTGTCTTAACTGTAAAAGCAGCATTTTGGGGTCATCTTGAAATGGCATAAACATGGACTAGACGGATTCCAAGATATTAAACTTTGTAAAAGTACAAATCTGAACTCTGTAAAGAAGCTGAGAAATAGCTTTAGCAAAAAAAAAAAAAAAAACATCTTGCAGACTACAAGAATAAATGTGTTCCCTTTGAATGGAAAAATATCAAGATAGCTGAAGAGCTATATTGAACAACATCGGCCCAATAAGAGAAATGTGTGTCTCAAGATAAGGAGGCCTGGAATTGCACCCCAAGATACTGATAAGTATGTACCTGGTCTACTGGAATACCATTAATTTGCCATTTATGCATCCTATAGTAATGTGTGAAAACTACTACTTTCATTTTTTGATAATTTATAATAAGCTGCTCTTCTAGGCAAAAAGAAGCCAATACCAACAATGTCCTTCTCAGTCCCACCTCAGACAGACAAAATTACTACATCATCTATAACAAAAGCTAGAATTATATGATCTAATAAACCTGGAATATGATCAGCAGAAGATGTAAGAGCTTGAATTATTGAATTACCTACTATAAGTTAAAAAGTATGGGTGCTGTTATACAGCCTTGCCTTATCTCTTTCTGTAGTAACAGTTGCAGAAATGCCCATAGGGGAACATATTAGAATAAGGAACCTCAATAAGAGGGAACAATCTTTGACCTATTGAAGATCCCCTTAGTTTTCCCCTAGCATTGGAAAGCAATTCTAAAAAAGCAAGCTAATAGATTTGTAACTGTCTTATCTAAGTTGGCAAAAGTGCTGTGCTCTTAATATACTGTATTTTTTGGAGTATAAAACACACCTTTTTCCCCCAAAAAAGAGGGTGAAAATCTGGGTGCATCTTATAGTTAGAATGTAGCCCCGCCCAGCTTCTCAAATGAAGGTTTCAGAGGCTGAAAAAAGCATCAGAAATGAAGCTTCAGAAAAGAAGCCCCCAAACAGAGCTTCAGAGGCTTTTTTTCTGAAGCTCTGTTTCAAAGGCTTTCAGAGGCAGGAAAAAGAGTTTTTTCTGAAACAGAGTTTCAGATGTTTCAGAGGCAGAAAAAAAAGCAAAAAAAAAAAGCAAGGCACAGAGCTCACAACCAAGGAACCTGTTGCTAAAATTCACCTCTGGGAACAGCTGATTGGGGTTATTCCGTGGGGCCGATCCACCTGCCAATCAGCTTTTTTTTCTATTTTCCTCCCCAAAAACTAAGGTGTGTTTTATACTCCAGTGCGTTTTATATTCCAAAAAATACGGTAAGTAAATAAAGTAAATAAAGAAGCCAGCACTAGGGCCCACCAATCTTTATTTTACCTTAGCATTTCTGGAGGGATGAAATCAACACCAGGAGTTTTCTTAGATTTTAATTGTATGATGAAGTGCTTAACCCTGGTTAATTTCCTGCCTAAGCAGGGGGTTGGACTAGAAGACCTCCAAGGTCCCTTCAACTCTATTATTCTATTCTATTCTTGGCCATTTTTGACCAATTTGCAGAGGTGTGTTTAAAGTTGGACTCTGTGATCAATTTTATTGCTGCGGCACAGACGAAAAAGCCGCAGATATGTTCAACTGGCTGTCAGACAGAACGACCCGGCCAGATGGTGCAACCAAGGGAAAGAACAAGCGGACAATATATTGACTGCAAGCATGGAAAAAAAGCAAGAGATGGTGAGCTGGTTGGACCTGAAATCCCACGGTACAGGAGTGTGGGGGGAAACAGGCGATTATTGAAGGAGCAGATTGTATTGAATATATATAATTCTGAGATAAATGCGGGTAGATGGTCTTCAAAAAGACAGATAGTGACCTCTTTGTCATAGCTTACTCGGTGTGACAAGGGGGCAGTAGATTTGGCAGCATATGAACATCTTCCACAACGTGATAATTATTTCAGAATTCTTTTTAAGTTCAAACAACAGCTCTTCCCAAGCCTGCTTATGCGAATGAGAGGATTCTTGGCTTATTATCAAATTTTACCTACCCAAGTTTTTTCTAGTGGTGAGGTCATCCCGCTAATTCAGAGAGCCCCTAGGGAGAGTGTGGCAGTGCATGGGACAGCTGTTTGGGAAAGTGGACTGAATAGGGAAAGCAGGCTGACCGAGGTAGGGAGGAGATTTAGCGTTACAGAGGAAATGTCAGTTAGGGTTTTGGACACTGCTGAAGTGAAACTTCCTTCAATTGGCTTGGTACAAGATGAGACATTCGATTCTGCCTGTTTGGAAACTTTTTCCTCACTTTCACAAATGGAGCAGCAAGAAATACTTTAAAAACTTAAAGAGACGAGGAAGCTGCTGAAGCAGACTATTTCCTCTGCCGCTCCTTTAGCGTTGATAGCTCTACCCCCTTCAAGGCATGATGCAGCTCCGGAGAGTCAGCAGCCTATAAACCCAGAAAGCCTGATGCCCACGTCTATACAGCACAAGGTACCAGAGACAGTAGATTTGATAACACAAGGTGTTGTGGGACAAACATCGGAGATGGAAGGCACCCAGGAAGGAATCCCCCAATCCCCCTTAGTGGCAAAGATGATACCAAGAAACGACACAAATGCGGTGCCTCATGCAAAATCATTTACCGTGGAGGCAGAGATTAATAGAGCCCATGGACCTGCAAGTCCGAAAGTAACAGGCAGTGCAATGATGCCCAAACAGACTTCTATTGAACTCAGGTGATTAAATGGGTGTGTGTGTGTAAATGAGGGAGGAGGGGTAGGAGAGATTATCCAAGAAGCCTGACTAGGAAATAGCGAGCAACCACATCCTTCAAGAGTGCACTTCCTCTCTTGGAATGTGGCAGGATGGAGAGGAAGTTGGTGCACAGATGACTGTATTAAATTTTTAAATAGGTACCATGTAATTGCCTTGCAGGAGACATGGGTTAGCAGCAATGAGACCCCAATTGAGCTCCCCGGGTTTAATATTTGGCAACTCCCAGCAAAGAGAGTAGCTAAAAAAGGAAGAGCCTCTGGAGGATTGGGCATCTTGGTAAAAGCCGAACTAGGATGGAAGGGAAATGAGATATGCTTGGAGGATGGCCCTCTATTTTTTTCAAGCAATCCATTTGGCATATGAAGGGAAGTCAATGATATTTGCAAATGTGTATGTCAACCCAGCAATGGGGGATTTGTGGGAGGCTCTAGAGGTAAAAATATTAGATATACGGAAAAAATTCACAAAAACACCTCTAATTTTGGCAGGAGACTTTAATGCGCATGTGGGTCCCTCGTTGGAACCTTTTATTGAAAACGGTACAATTCCAGATGGATATTTACATAACCAACAATCATGGGTCTCCCAAGACAGGAAAAAGAACAAAGATGGGGGGAAATTTCTAACAATGGTATACAACTGTAACCTCCAAATTGTAGGCCAGTACTCGGAGCTCAGAAGGTACCCCATAACTTTTTTTGGCCCCGAGGCATGTAGTTCTATTGATTATTTTTGTGTCTCTCACAGCCTAGTAGCAGGGGCAACTTCGGTCTTGACGTTACCAAGGCCAGAAAGTGATCACCTTCCGATTGCGACGTCCCTGGCAATCCCTTCAGATTTAGGGAAAAGGAATCAAATAATCCAACAAATAGGCCTCAACTTAGAAATAGCCCAAGAGAGAAGATTAACATGGAAGAAGGTTGATAGCAAAGCAGTGACTGAATTCATGATTTCACCATGTATGGAAGTCTTAGCGCATATATGCGCAAACAGTACAGGTGAACAAGAGCCTATAGTTTGTTTTGCGGAAATATGCCATAAATTGAAGCATTTTTCCATGACTACCAAGCCAATGGGCCAGTCTGATTCTAGTAACTCAACATGGTTTGACAATGACTGTAAGGAAAAGAAAAAAGTAAGGAAATCACTTAGGAGATACTTAAGCAGCCCAAACATGGAACTACAGAAGGAGTATATTACCATAAGGCAGAAATATAAGCAGCTACTGAAGAGAAAAAAGGCCTCCTATATCAATAACTTATGGGCTGGTCTAGAACAGGCAGCAAAGCTGGCCTCACCCACACTATTCTGGTTGGAGGTCTCAAAAATTATTAGAGATAGAAAACTAATAAGTGACCCAAGCATTAGTGCAGAAAGATGGGAGAAGCATTTGGCCACGCCAGCAGAAGCGGATAGCTCCAATGAGCTTATATCCTCTCCGAGCTTGATACAGGAATATGAAGCCCTACCGCAGTGGGAAGAAGTGTCAATCATGGAGGTGAGGAGTTTAATCTCCTCCCTGAAGACAAACAAAGCTCCAGGACAGGATGCGCTCCCGGCTTCGTTATTTAAAGATAACATAGCCTGGTGGGCACCCGTCCTGGCGGGTCTCTTTACTTTTATCAATAGAACAGGGCAAATTCCTGCTAGTTGGCGTTCATCAATAATTATCCCCTCTAGAGATAACCCAGATAATTTTTGATTAATTAGTCTAATCGATATTTCAGCAAAAATTTATGCTAAGCACTTGCTTCATAAATTAGAGGATTGGATAATGAGAAATAACATTTTAGCTGAAGAGCAGTCAGGTTTCAGGAGCGGAAGATCTACTATGGATAATTGTTTTGTGCTGGACCATCTAATAACAAAGTTTAAGTCTTGGAAAAAACCTCTGTATGTGGCATTCATAGATTTGAAGGCAGCCTTTGATACAATTGATAGAAAAATTTTATGGGATAAATTAGAGGCTATGGGAATAGAAAAGAAATTGTTATATTTAATTCGACTGTTATACACGGAAACCCAAGTAAGAGTTTGAGTGAATAGGTCAGGATCGGTAACAAATGCAATCCCATTAAAAAAGGGCGTCAGACAAGGTTGCGCTTTAGCCCCAACACTTTTTAACTTATATTTAAATGACCTCCCAAAATGTCTGGAAGATACATCACTCCATGGGCCTAGTATAGGAACATGAAATGGAATAAGCAGGTAAAAGACGGAGCTCGGAAGGCCATGGCTTGGATGGCTCAATTAAACAAACTTATTTTAGAGAAAACTCCATCTTCATTAATCCCAGTGCTAAAGGTCTTCCAGGCGAAAATCAAACCAGTACTTACCTATGGGGCAGAAATATGGGGGTCAGTTAAGCTGCCTGGGCTGGAAACCCCTCAAAATAAGTTCCTGAGGAGAATTTTGGCAGTGTCCCCCGGAACCCCAGCATGTGTAGTAAGGGCAGAAACAGGAGTCCATGCGACTGGCACTAGGGCCTTGTTGAAGACTGTTTATTATTGGTTGAGAATAATCGAGATGGAGGAAGGGAGGTTACCAAAATTAGCGCTAATGGAGCAGATTATCTCAAGTAATAAAAATAACTGGTTATCAAGAGTTCTGAAGCAGGTATCTAGCTCTGGTATCCCTTTAAATTGGCAGCAGTACGACTATAGGCAGATCCGAAATTGGATTGCACAGAGATTTAAGGACATAAGTGCCCAATCGGATATTGCACAGGTGACAGCAGTAAAAGTTTGCCCCTGGTTATCAGCCAATAAACAAATTTTCAAAATAGAAAAATATTTAGCTGTGCCTTTGTTTCCCGTCCTGAGAAGATTCTTTACAAAATTGAGGTTGGACCAACTTGGAACAAATATGCTCTGGGGTAGATATAAGGGTATTCCTGTAAGGGAAAGGGTCTGTCTATGTGGGATGGGGGAAGTCGAAACAACGTCCCACGTAATTTTTGATTGCCCCCTATATTCAGACCTGAGGGAACATCAACTGGGCAGGATCTTTTATACCAGCACCCGTAAGTCTAAAGAGCACTTTTTGCGATATTGTTTGTTAGGTTCCAACTTGCAGTTGGTAAAATGGATTGCTAAATTTATGGTAAAGTTGATGGGAAGGAGGACAAAGTTGGTGCAGCAAAATGCGGTAGATTGTAAGAATGACCACTTGATCTAACAATGTAATTTTAATAGCAGTTAACACTGATTGGGTAGATGCAGGGGCGACATTATAATATAATTTTAATTATATTTAAATGGTACTTTAAATTATTGTATTTTATCCCAATTTTATTTTAGATCATATTTTATTCTAATTGTATTTTAATTGCGAGTTATTCCAATCTTACTTAATTTGTTTTACCAAACCTTCGTAATGATTTGTCTTTGTAATTCTACATTTGATATGGCCCAAAGGGCTAATCAATAAATAAAATTGATTGATTGATTGATTGATTGATTGATTGATGAAGTGCTTAACCCTGGTTAAGCCATTTGGGAGGTACATTATAATGAGGGACTACCACTGGATTATTTGATAGTTCTAAGTGGAAAGCACTCAGCTATTAGTTCTCCCAAATGGTCCCAAGTGTTGTAGGATTTCCTGCCTAAGCAGGGGGTTGGACTAGAAGACCTCCAAGGTCCCTTCAACTCTGTTATTCTATTCTAAATATCTGAAGGTATTTGACAGATTGGACCTGAATATCCACCATAGGAAAGCACTTAACCAGGTGCCAATACCAAGCAGGAGTCTTAAATTTAGCTACTGCAATTAATCTTCTCCAATCCTCTCTCAACACTTCTTGTTTCTGTTTCTTCGATATTAAAAGAACTTTATAGACCATCTTATTCTCTGTGGGTGATTGAAAGGAACCAAATGAGTTCTCAGATCAGAAAATTATATATTGTTTTGCTTTATAACAAACTCTAAAACAACATATTGATCTAAATGTGGAAAATGGGACTTGAAAAATATGGATAAGTTTAACATTTAACTTTGTTCATAACTTATTATTAGGTTTATAGCTTCCCTATAAGAAACTAAAATGAAGCTTTGTTTTCATTTCTAATTTTATTTACCACTATTTTTGTCTGAACTACTGCAGTCAATTAGAACAATATTATTATACTGTATAGCATTGATAGGTTTTCATTTTTCTTGTTAATTATTTCCCTTGTTGATCACAATTTAAAGATATAAAAAGGTTAATTTTAATGTTCTGTTTTCAATGGAATTCGGGAGAGATTACTCAGATATACCAAACCTGCAGAATGTTCATATGGAATGCCAACTCACTAGGAGATAGATGCCTCTGAATTCCTATGCTAGCAATATATGAAAAGGAAAAACATCCATTACATTACATTTAAATCAACATTTTCATGAGGATGGCAAAGTCATTCAAGGAACTAAAGAGCCTGTAAATGAGAACAAAAGATTGGACTGGTCAGACCTTTAGTTTGATCCAACATATTCTTCTCAGTGTCCTACTCATGGCTGTTAAATATCTGCCAGTTACTGATGCCCTTAAAACTGTCTCCTTCCACAAATAAGTGGGGACTTTTCTCTTGCAATTTGGTACTGCATTTAACTCAACATCCTTGGTAACAATCTAGTTTGTCTGTATCAACTGGCCATGCACAACTGTACATTCTTAGACCATAAAAATAGTTCAGTACTGTGATATACTTTGTAGATCTTCAGCCTTCATAGAAATGTCCATGATGGTTCAGCTGTAGAAGATACCTAGCTTTCCTGTTGTGATCTTTCTAGTATGTTGTGGACATAAGCAGTGAGTCTGGGGCACTGGGAGAAAGGCTAATTTAGCACTTGTGAGACAAAATGAATCTTTGGGGCAACCCTCCATATTAAGAAATTTTGTCTTAGTAATATTCCTCAGTGATATTTAAACATTCTCTTCTAGATGTATGACAAATATTATACATTTTGTGTTTTTATATAAAGTAGTTTTAAAAGCTTAAATACACTCACAGTGAAAACTGCTAATAAAATGTTAGCATTCCATTCGCCAGATCTGAACAGTTCCTTCTCCCTCATAGGATGGAGGATGGAAAAAAAAGTGTGACAAGATTTAGAAGTGCTGAAAGTTGCCTAAAATTATATAACCTACCATTCAAAATTCTGTTAACAAAAGAAACAGAATAAGTATACATGAGCATTTCTTGCTCTGTTACACAAAACCTATACCATCATTTTCTCAAACATTCTGCTTTTGAGTATTGCATTTCCCAGCTGAAAAGAGAATACCCTAATATTGTCTTGTTTGAAGGTGACATAAACCAGGTGATTACTATTACATTTTGATCACTATACTATGCAGAGATTTTGAGAGAATATACGCCTGCCACTGCAGCCTTCTATAACCATAACTTCTTTATATTGATTGAAGTGTTAGAATATCTTCCCTTTTTATGAACAAATAGACATATTCAAGCATCAATGGTAGGTACATATTTTAGAAACATCAGTTAGTTACTTCTTTGATAAAATAGAATAGAATAGAATAGAATAGAATAGAATAGAATAGAATAGAATAGAATAGAACAGAACAGAACAGAACAGAACAGAACAGAACAGAACAGAACAGAATTCTTTATTGGCCAAGTGTGATTGGACACACAAGGAATTTGTCTTAGTGCATACGCTCTCAATGTACATAAAAGAAAAGATACATTCATCAAGAATCATAAGGTACAACACTTAATGATAGTCATAGGAAACAAATAAGCAATCAAATCATATTAAAAAACAGTCAATATAAATCGTAAGGATGCCAGCAACAAGGTTATAGTCATACAGTCATAAGTGGGAGGAGATGGGTAATAGGAACGATGAGAAGATTAATAGTAATGTAGACTTAGTAACTAGTTTGACAGTGTTGAGGGAATTATTTGTCTAGCAGTTTTTCGGGAAAAAAAACTGTTCTTGTGTCTAGTTGTTCTGGTGTGTGCAGTGCTCTTTAGCATCGTTTTGAGGGCAGGAGTTGAAACAGTTTATATCCAGGATGCGAGGGGTCTGTAAACATGACCCTCATAAATTATGATAGTCATAAACCCAACCAGGTTGCAGCTGAAGGCATCACTGAAAAACAATCAGAGGTTAACAGCATTGGTACGTGGAAACTCAGCCTATTTGTTTGGGAATTTTTACTGGATTTGGAAATTTGAAAGATGCCATTTCAGCGTTCTTCAGTTAAAACTCCCCTGGAAATGGTTCCATGCCAGAAGTATAGGTACAGGGTTGATACATTGTATAGTGTACATAATTGTATATGATATGGTAGCAAGGAACCCAGAAAACCAAGCTTTTCTTTATTAATCAAATGGTCTTTAAATAGCATCATTGAAACAATTCTCCTTCTATTTTATTGTTCAATGGAAGAGACAGCTGTGCAAATTTAGGCTAGAAACACTAAAAAGTTGCCTTTATATCAGTCAGCTAATATGACCTATCCTTAAAAGTTAGTGTAAACTCTGAATATTCCAACCTACATTTGAGGAACCTTAGTTCATATGTTGGATATTTTAAAAAATTGTTTTGGAGAGTCATATTGTAAGTAGGACTCTGCGGAAGGATGAATTCCATATTTTTTTTAAACTGGATTCAAACAGGCTCAGTTTTTGCCCATAAAAAGAGATAAACATTATCCACCCAATCCATGTAGACCTCTGCTTAAAGTATAGTATAGTATCTCATTCTGCATTAATATTACAAAAGGCTAAAATATTGCTGGTAGAAATTATGACTCTATGGGGCATGTTAGTCTATTGTTCAATCTGGATCAGCAGATGGAGACTTCCATTCAGGTCTGTGCTTTCAGGTCTTCAAGATATCAATTCTTAATTTTTATTTTTCCTTTACTGTTCAGGGGTTCAAACTAATCGCACCATTTCCACCCCATGTGATTCTTTCTAGGCCTCATTACAATGAACAAGAGCAAAAGAGTAAGAGATTATCCTTCCACACTGACATACAAATGGAAAATTGCCCTAATCTCCAAAAATAAAATTCCCTCTTGAATGCTCCTGATTTTTTTAAATTTGCTTTTATGAAAATCTGGCTTCAAAATCTCCCTTGAAGTGAAAAGTGCTGGTTTCTTAATGGTAAGTGTTGTACATTAAGCTAACTGAATATAAATATCAAATAGCAGGTTTAAAAATTCATACAGTTGGTGATAAAAGTTACATTAACTGAAGTTTAGGTAGTGTTAGTAATGGTTTTCCAATGAAAAAAGCTTCCATGGAGAAATCTAATAGGTGTTTTAAATGTTAAATATTGTATACCGTATCTAATTGTAATCATATGAAAAAAAAAATCAATCATTGGGAATTCTCCAGTGAATTTAGTTGACTGGCAATTTTTTGACTGTGAAGTTCTTGATGCCATCTGAGCTTGGTTGTTTTCATGCAAATGTCTCATTATCTTCAGTGCCAGAGGAGAATGGTGTTTGCTCTGTTTATATATAGTAGTATCGTATCATATTGCATGATAGTCTGGTTTGGAAGCATTACTGCTTCAGACAGGAAGGTGGCGCAGAGAATGGGGAGGATGGTAGAAAAGATTGTTGGTAGTTCATTTCCTTCTATTCAGGACAAAGCGTATAAGTGATGCTTGAACAGTGTCTGCAGTACTGTCTGGGATGCTATGACCTGTTTTCCTTGTTACCTTCTGGGAGGGGGCTTCATGGTATCTGAAGCAGAACATCTAGATTCAGTCACAGTTTTGTTCTATATAGCATCAACCTTGTGAACTCTCAAGCTTCTGATTTCCGCTATGTATTCAAAATGGACAGTGATTAATATATGTATGTGTATATATGTATGGGTTTAGATATGGATGTATGTATGTATGTGGGTATGTGTATGTGTATGTGTATATGTATATATATGTGTAAAAAAAGTTGTAAATGTAAAAGTCTTATCTATATTATCTTTATCATATGTTAGTCAGAAATGCCATCTACATACAGACCTATCCTAAGAAGTGAAGAATAAATACATACAAGTAGTCCTTGAGTTATGAATGGAATGGAACCTGCCCATTCCATTCGTAACCTGAGGATTCATGGGAGTGAATCTCATACCTTGAACGGGATCACTCCTTCCTTTCGCCCATGCATTCGCTAATCGAATGTGAGGTTTGTTAAGCGCACATGAGGTATTTCAGAACGGGGAAGGCCATGGAGGACCTACTGATGGAACAGGCCACCCAGGGCCTCCCTGACCACCCAAGGCCTCCCTGACACACTCCCCGACCCACTGAAATCCTCATGCTTCCCATAATTGCTTTCCCCCCAACATGCCACGCTGGGTCACTTGCCTTGTGAAGATCTAGCAAGCAATCTCCTCTCCAGCTTCTCACCTCCATGGGCCTCCCTTGCCCATTGCAGGCAGAAATGGAGCCTCCAGGGGCGAGGTTCAGCCCTCCAACACTTTGTTCAACCCTCCACAGGTCTCCCCCAGCCCATTGCAGGCTGAATTGGGGCTTCTGGGGGGCTGAAATGGAGCCTCTGGGGGCTGGATCCGGCCCTCTGAAACTCCGGCCCTTCGTGGCTCTCCGCCAGCCCATTGCAGGCCAAAATGGAGTTTTCAGGGACTGGATCTGGCCCCGGAGGCTCCATTTCAGTCTGCAATGGGTCGGTGGAGGCCTCTGGATCTCAAACGAGGTGTCACTAGGGGGCGCTTATCGCATAAATTTGAATGTTTGCCAAAGGAACGCTCGTAACCCAGGGATTACCTGTATTTCACAAGCAGACAGTTGTTTGAAAGCATTTGTGACAGGATTGATTTTGTGATGTTACTGATTTTGACTCTGAAGAAAACCAATAAAAACAAATAACATAAAATATCTGAGAATTTAAAAGAAACAGAAAGTATCTAGGAATCAAAATAGTATCATTAGAGTAGAGAGAAAACAGGAAAAGGAAATACTGAGTATAATACATGAAGATGAAGTTGTAGTGGATTTCTGGAAAGTCTATCAGAATATAATATACAAAGTAAAACAAAAATATATTTCAAGTGAATGTCATTAGCAGTGAAGTTTCTTCACAACATATAGCTAACTCCACAGGATTATCTGAGATAAAAATCACAAAAATCAAAGTAAAAAACAACTGCAACAAAAAGATACATAAAATACATAAAAATTGGACTAGAGGCATAAAATCCCCACAAAGACAGATTTCATAGTTCCATAAAAATGAGATAAGAATTTACAAAATATTAAGAAAAATAAAATACATGTTATTCTATTGTACTAATGATTAATATATAATAATAATAATACATAATCATTTATCAATTTGGCTCTTTAACAACCATTTTAGAGTCAATACAAAGATTAACAAAGTCAACCAAAGTAATAAGAATAACCAGACAAACTAATAATTATTGACAAGAACGTCTAGCTAATTTGAAAGAGCATATCCTTGACTTTGTGACTAAAGAGAATATATTTTATGGTTTTATGTTCAGAGAAACACAAATTTTTGATACGGCAGAACTCAATGTCCAGAATTATAATCCATAAATTGTGTTCAAGTTAAATTAAAGTTAGTATCAAACTTTATTTGCACACATACACAAACACACAGCTGAAAAGCTGAACAGCAATATTGGGCAGCCTGGTGAGTAGAGTAACTAGAGAAATGTACTGCTTACTATACAAGACAGTTCTGCAACATTTTCTGATTTTATATATTGTAAAATTATCCCCAGGCAACTCTGTTCTGGTCTGACCAGGGGGCTAATATTCTATTGTTCAACCTGTCAAGGATAATATTCTACATTGCTGATTTTGCTTATTTATGAGGGGAAAAATGAAATATATAACTAGCAAAGCATATATTGCTATGGGAAGATAAGCACTAAATATAAGCCATAATTTTCTTGAAAATTAAGGGCAATTGAAGGAAGCAACTCCATTTTCATTTTGAAAGGAATGCTATCTGTGTCCCACATAAAACATAACATGAGGTTTCTGGGGATCAGACTGGAGAGATTGGAATTCTCCCAACAATTCATATTTTTAATTATCATTATTATGCCTGCAGCAAAGATCTCTGTGAAATTAAAATGATTTCAAAGTATGTCATCTTTCAAATTTGCTATTAGTCAGGTGGTCATAAGTCAATAAATCATAGCCATCAATTAATTTTTCCAGAAGCAAAACACAAGTTGATCTGGTTCTTCGTGATATAATAAAATTGTTTCTCTATTATTACTGTGTTTAAACTTTTTTCCTAAGATTTGGGTAATTCTTATAAACCTGCTACCTGCAGATTTTCTGCCATCTCTACATTGCAATTTGGATCAAGTTCATTTTCTGTTTCTTTGTATAAGAAATAAGAGTGGAAATAAGAATGGGAGATCTTGAGAGCTAAATCACTCCTATTTCTACTCTTAATACCTTTCAAAGATGCCTGGAAAAAAAGCCACGAGAATTAAGATGTAAAATGAGCATCCTTCAGCAGTGTAGTTTGGGGCCCTAGTGGAAAAACGTTTAGATTCAGGAAGAGATTTATTTCCCAGTGCCTTCCCCATCCTTAAAAGACACCAAAATGGCCCAAAGAAGTCTGAAAAAGTACAGGTAGTCCTCGACTTACAACAGTTCATTTAATGACCATTCAAAGTTATAATAGCATTGAAAAAAGTGACTTATGACCACTTTTCACAATTTTGACCATTTAGCATCACAGAGGTCATGTGATCAAAATTTAGCAACTGATTCATATTTATGTCCTGGGATCATGTGATCATCTTTTGCAACCTTCTGACAAGCAAAGTCAGTGGGAAAGCCAGATTCACTTAACAATAAGGGTTAACAACAGAAAGTTTGGGCTCAATTGTGGTCGTAAGTTGAGGACTACCTGTATCAACTCTCTTCTTTCAAGTGATGACACCAGAAGGTGCTCTGTAATCCTCCAGCTGGGTAGAAGAGCATCTCCCATTATTTCCATTGAGCAGATCTGGCTGCAAATATATCTGAAAGGCATTAGCACCCTTGCCCATACAACTCCTCCCTATTTATCTTAAACAGCTATCTTAATTGGAGCCTTGGTAGTACAGAGGTTTAATGCACCCTGTTATTAACACAGCTGCCTGCAATTTCTGCAGGTTCGAATCTTACCAGGCTCAAGGTTGACTCAGCAATCTATCCTTTCTAAGGTAGGTGAAATGAGGACCCAGATTGTGGGGGCAATAAGCTGACTTTGTATAAATATACAAGAGTATGAAGGCTATTGCTTAATGCATTGTAAGCCGCCCTGAGTCTCCGGAGAAGGGCGGCATATAAATCATTTTTTTTAAAAAAATGTTGCCTATGCAATAGTTTATATGCATTACCAAACTAGTTAGACTAACACATTATAAATGTGTTTGTGTTGGGAAGAATTTAACTTATTATTACTGTACGTGGTGTATGTAACTTAGTCCATTATGGACCAAGGTTTTCCTATGTTTGATTTGATTTTTTGGCAATGACTGAATTTCTGGTTTCATAAAGCACACAGGACATAAAAGCCAGACAGTGGCAAACCAGTTAGTCTAGGGCTACGCTATGTTGCAATTGTGCAACCCTTATGTAAAAGTAAGTCTTAGGAAGAGATTATCAAAGAAGAGATTCCTGCTTGACATATTTAATGAATGCTTGAAATGTAACCTGCAGAACCTCTTGAGAGAGGATGGGAATAGGAGTGCTCCACATGTAATATTCTGTTAAAATTTTACATATTTTTTTTTATTTTTGTTATAAGCCACTCAGCTGTATTGATTGAATTGCAGAATAGCTGGATTCTATAATAGATATCCAATACTAATTGCAGATAGTCCTGAAGTTACAATCATTCGTCTAGTGACTGTTCAAAGTTACAATGGTACTAAAAAAATGATTTATGACCATTTTTCATACTTACAACTGTTGCAGCATCCCCATGGTCATGTGATCAAAATTCGAGTGCTTGACAAGTGGCATGTATTTAATGACAGTTGCACTGTCTCGGGCTGATGTGATCACCTTTTGTAGCCTTCCCAGATGGCTTCCGACAAACAAAGTCAAAAGGGAAAAACAGATTCACTTAACAATCACAATTAACAACTGCAGAAGTTTGCTTAATAACTGTGGCAAAAAAATGTGAATCAACAAACCTCACTTAACAGCTGCCTTGCTTAGTGATGGAAACTTTGGGCTCCCTTGTAATCTCCTGTATAATGATGAGCACGTGTGACAGCATATATGTAGAGTGACACTGTGATATTATGCCTATCCTTTTGCACTTGATTCTAAAATTAATCATGTACATAATTTATGGGGTTTGCATCATGAGTTTGTGGCAATTTGTTTATTGCTTTGCTTTGATTGCAGACGTCAATGCTTAGATTCATCTGGTTTTGATTTTATCAGTCTAATTAATCCATCACCACAGTTTACATAAGTAATTTCCCTTCAGCAAGATAGTACCAATATGAAATTTCAGCCTTTAAATACTATCCTCTCTTTTTTGGCATCTTCACTAATCATGCCAGACATGCAAAGACATCCAGTACTGAAAAGGTTAACATAACTGTTGACAAGAGCTTTTAAATTGCAAGTAAACACTTATGTTTCAAATAGACAAAAATAAGTTATTTTAGTTTATACTTAAAAGGACAAGATATACAGGTGAAACTCGAAAAATTAGAATATCGTGCAAAAGTTCATTTATTTCAGTAATGCAACTTAAAAGATGAAACTAATATATGAGATAGACTCATTACATGCAAAGTGAGATAGTTCAAGCCTTGATTTGTCATAACTTTGGTGATTATGGCTTACAGCTCATGAAAACCCCAAATTCACAATCTCAGAAAATTAGAATATTACATGAAATCAATAAAACAAGGATTGTACATAGAACAATATCGGACCTCTGAAAAGTATAAGTATGCATATGTACTCAGTACTTGGTTTGGGCCCCTTTTGCATCAATTACTGCCTCAATGCGGCGTGGCATGGATGCTATTAGCCTGTGGCACTGCTGAGGTGTTATGGAAGACCAGGATGCTTCAATAGCGGCCTTCAGCTCTTCTGCATTGTTCGGTCTCATGTCTCTCATCTTTCTCTTGGCAATGCCCCATAGATTCTCTATGGGGTTCAGGTCAGGCGAGTTTGCTGGCCAATCAAGCACAGTAATCCCATGGTCATTGAACCAGGTTTTGGTACTTTTGGCAGTGTGGGCAGGTGCCAAGACCTGCTGGAAAATGAAGTCAGCATCCCCATGAAGCTCATCTGTGGAAGGAAGCATGAAGTGCTCCAAAATCTCCTGTAGACGGCTGCATTGTCAAGCACAGTGGACCAACACCAGCAGATGACATGGCTCCCCAAATCAACACAGACTGTGGAAACTTCACACTGGACTTCAAGCATCTTGTAGTGTGTGCTTCTCCATTCTTCCTCCAGACTCTGGGTCCTTGGTTTCCAAATGAGATGCAAAAGTTGCTCTCATCAGAAAAGAGAACTTTGGACCACTGAGCACCAGACCAGTTCTTTTTGTCTTTAGCCCAGGTAAGACGCTTCTGATGCGGTTTGTTGTTCAGGAGCGGCTTGACAAGAGGAATACGACATTTGAAGCCCATGTCCCGGATCCATCTCTGTGTGGTGGCTCTTGATGCACTGACACCAGCCTCAGTCCACTCCTTGTGCAAGTCCCCAACACTTTTGAATGGCCTTTTCCTGACAATCCTCTCCAGGCTGCGGTCATCCCTGCTGCTTATGCACCTTTTTCTTCCACACTTTACCCTTCCACATAACTTTCTATTAATGTGCTTTGATACAGCACTTTGGGAACATCCAACTTCTTTTGCAATTACCTTTTGAGGCTTTCCCTCCTTATGGAGGGTGTCAGTGATGGTTTTCTGCACAACTGTCAGGTCAGCAGGCTTTCCCATGATTGTGATTCCTACTGAACCAGACTGAGAGACCATTTAAAGGCTCAGGAACCCTTTGCAGGTGTTATGGCTTAATTAGCTGATTAGAGTGGGACACTTTGAGCCTAGAATATTGAACCTTTTCACAATATTCTAATTTTCTGAGATTGTGAATTTGGGGTTTTCATGAGCTGTAAGCCATAATCATCAAAATTATGACAAATCAAGGCTTGAACTATCTCGCTTTGCATGTAACGAGTCTATCTCATATATTAGTTTCACCTTTTAAGTTGCATTACTGAAATAAATGAACTTTTGCACAATATTCTAATTTTTCGAGTTTCACCTGTAGATTTAGTGAATAAAGATGAAGCAAGCAGTATTATGGGCATCTATTAAAAGAAAATAAAAATGTTTATTTTCAATATAACTGGTTAAGAAGAAAAAAATCTAATTCTGATCTCATTTGGAATTTTTTAGATCCCTTCCTTCTTTTCTTCTTTCTGTTCAATACGTGAAGCAAAATGCTCCCAATATCAGTACATTTTTCATGACTAGTGAATCACTGTTATGTGACATCTAAGAACAAAAATGTAATTAAATTTTATTGAATTATCCCATTTCCTCATTTTTTTCAACCTTAAATCTGCTCCGCTTATTTTTCCCTTAGTTTCTTTCTCTTTTAATATCAGTATATTCTTAGTATGCATTTCCATGTACATTTCTCTTAAAATATACATGGTAAGCATTATTTTCTAACATACACATTTGTATTGTATATGATTTTTGTGATTATATTATGAGCTTTGTAAATTTTTGTCAGGATATTTCCATTAAAAAATTCAAAATATATTCAGATACATCAAAATATATCTGAATTTATTTTTATTTAAATTTGTTTGTTTAGAATGCAGAAGTTATTTAATCCATATTTAATCATGAATGCTTTGTTACATTTTTACATGGAAATATCAGCTATTTGGCTCTGACAGACCATAAAGTTTTATTTGTATAAAGAAATGGAAGTATCAGAAATATGACAATTATTTATCTATTCAGGTGATGCAATTACATTTAACATTAAAATGAAAAAATATATTATTTAAGAACTTTAATTCTTAGTGTTGAAATATGATGGGACTTGGAAGGGGGAAAGGAGAATTAAAATATTTCCAGCTATGAGTTATTTTGCTGCCCCATGTGATCACAATCCAGTCTGAGGCTGAACAACATTCAGGGCCAGCAAGCTGAAGAGTCCTTGATCCACAAAATGAGCTGATTACTCATCTTAAAAAGCAGAACACCATTTTAGCCTTGCATTCCTTTTCTCAGAAGTAGGCGAATTGGCAAAATAACATTTTGTAAATAAGGTTAAGGACACAGTTGGGCTATTTTCATCCCAACAAAAATATATTTCTTTTCCGAAAGGAAAGACAAAGTTACAAAAAGGTTTGGTTTATGTGACAATCTGTGAGAAATCGCAACTTTTTCCCACTGAAAATAATATTTCCCATTATTAGTAAATTAGTTGGGGGTGGGGAGTTAAGAAAGAAATTTAAATGTTAAATTAAATTGAAAATAGCCTGAACTTCATTCATGTGTTAATTTTCAGCTCTTATCTAAGAATGGCAGAATTCAGTCTTTTTAGTGGGAGGAAATGAGAGAATCTTTGTTATCGGGGTAGAATATTTGTCCCTTATTCAACTGGTTACCATTTGATATTTTCTAGCATCATGATTTGTTATCCTAGCTTGTTGCCATTATTCCAAGAAGATAAATTTAGTCATTTGCTCCAAAAATATGACCTTTTAACACAGGTTCTCTGACAAATATATAATACATCTACTCTACCAAGTGGATAAAAATTGTATCACTAAGAGAACCATATAGATAACTACAGGAGAACTTGGATGTATACATATTGATTTATTGTTGATATAATTTATTCATCCAATATCCTGAAATTGAACCAAATTGCTATATATGTTCTACTGTTGATTCAAAGGGTCTTTTGGATGGTTATCTGTGAATAGCATCAGCATATAATTTGAGTTTATATTTTTCATTTATCAGTTTAATTCTTAAAATTTTGGCTCCTGCCATCCCTTTCATGCCAATGGTGTCCATGTCAATAATGACAATGCAGAATACAGATGGAACCTTGTTTGTATCTTTTGTTGTAATACATTTTTGTAATAAAAACCAATTTGCCATTATCTTGGCTTCTTGTTCATTATAAATACTTTGTGTCTACGTAAAACAAAATTGAAATGAAAATTGCTATTCTTGTGAATCCGTGGCTGAATTTAGATTGTTCATTAATATGTGTAACACAGGTGAATTTGGTTGCACGGAGCAAATATGTTTTAGACTTTAATGGCAGGCAAAGATGGGGGCATTTATCTCTATTGTGCTAGAAGTTTCAGCTTTGACACTGCTATTAGTGTTTCATTAGTCTGAGGTCTCTTTCCCACAGTGTTATTTATCCAAATCTAGCACATAAGGTTCAAATAAAGGCAAGAGATCTTTCAGTATCCTTATGAACAAAAGCTTCAAAATGAAAGCTTCATTATTCAGTGAATCTAGATTTTTACTGAAATAATTGTTTAGCCTATGAGAAAACATTACTCAGCCATAAACTCGAAGCTTTCCTTTGAAAGCATCTTCTCCCAGTCATGCCTCCAGGTTTCCTGGTCCTCCATGAGTACACAAGATCAATTAGAAAGAGGGGCAGATGGAGACACTGAGAAGGAATCTGCCCACTTGGTTAGATGGAGGCTGAGAGATCTGACAGTTTATTATTATTACTATTGTTGTTGTTTTTGTTATTGTATGCTGTCCCATTCAAGCACCTCAGATCTATTGGAGGCTGGGATATTTAAGATAATCTTAAAAACTGATTTTTTTTCCCCATCAAGAACAAATCATATCATTAATGGTATTTAATACATATATAATATTATCTCTCATATACATCTTTGGAACAACGCCAGTCTAATCAGAATAAAGAAAATCATGAAGAAGTCTATTTAATTTATTTGTGAGTATTAGGTCTTAAAGTAGTCCAAGTCAGGAAACAGACACTGCAAGAACTACTGTTGTTCTGCATTATTGTTGCAGAATGTAATAGAAGCTTGAAAGGCTGAGATTCTTTCTCCCACTATCAATTCCTATACCAAAGAAAATCCAGACACAACAAACTTAAGTTTATTTTCAGTGCCTTCTTCCTTTCAACACTAAGCTGCTCTTTAGGTAACAGCTACTGAATATCTTCTTGAAGGCCTTGCATTACTCTTCTACAAAGAAATCTACAGGTAATAAAGAGATTTGCCTCTAGAACTTTGGACAAGTTGGATCATCAACCTTTTCATAAATAAATAAATGTCTGTTGCCATGAAGGTGGAAGTATCTGAGGCTGTTCAGTCTCATCATTACTTAAGCTAACAGTTACTTCAGAATTCCTTTGAAAGACTGATAGGTATATTGGGGGGGGGATCTGAGCCTGGAGATTTATTAAGCTTTAATTTCTGTATTGCTTCTTTTGCTTCCTCGTTTGTGATTTTAATGTGAACGTAGTTAATTTCTCATTCCTCTTACTTATTGGCATTATTTGGCTTAAATAGGAAATAATTTGACCCTTGAACAATTTCACTTGTATCTAAATGTATGAAGCACACTGAAAACCAATAGGCAATATATTAAATTAAATTCAGTTTATGATGTATTTTCTCAGATATCAGATAAAGTTATCTTCTTTTCCACACAATTCAGAATCAGAAAATACCTTTCTCTCCACTCAACCATCATTTCCCCAACCTTCATTCTTTTCCAATTATCATTGTGCTCCACTGAATGGGGACTAACTGTGAGGTAAAAGACATCAGAAAAAAAAAAGTGGGAAAACTGGTGGTTTAGCAGTTTGAGTTATACCACTATGGCATCACTACCCACCAGAGTAGGATAATGTGGGAATGATTACGAAAAGAAAGTAAAATTGTGGAAATGGTGAATGAACTAGAAGAATTTGTACTCAGAGGGTGATTTGGAAAAAGGTGGAGGGATTTTCTTTCTAACATAAAAGCTAGAAAAAATATGATGGTCCAAGAGTGGAATGAAATCAGCTAAGTCTTTCTCATTCCACACTCTGTGCAATTTAAATGCATTTCAGATTAATGTGTTGAGAAACACCTCTATCTGCAGCTATTATCTGAAAATCTATCTATCTATCTATAAGTGCATTGAACTTGATAAGGCTTTTAGGTAAAAATTCTGAGACGATTACATCTACAAGTTCCCTTCTAACTCTGATATTCTGTATTCTGTACATTTGTTCTGAGTTTCAAAGATGACTGTGAGCTAATAATGAATTGTAGAAACCACTTTGTTTTAGAAATTGACTTCCTTTTGTTGCTCTGTTACTTCCCCATACACTTCCCCAATTTCTTCTTTTCAAATTTCTTTCCACCATACATTAACAGCAGCAGTTTACAGCTCTGTAAAATACCGGTAAATAGATTGAGTGCTAGAAATCATCAGGAAAGGAATGAAAAATAAAATTGCCAGTATAATCCTTTAGTGAAACTCTATTTTGACCATATTTGGAAAACTATGGACTCATCTCACTTCCTGCTTATTACAGCAGAAAGATGCATTATTAACTATGTTAATAATTACATATATTACACTGACTTTAGTCATCCCCCCTCCCCATCAGCCATACAAGGCAGACCAGACCAAGTAATAAATTGATAGAATTAAGATCACGTGAAATATTAGTACTGCTTGATAAAATCTTAGTAAATTTATAAAATCTTATTAAGACTTGGAATACTGCATCTAGTTTTGATCACCATATTATAAAAAAGATGTAGAGATTCTGGAAAGAGTGTAGAAAAGAGTAATAAAGATGATGAGCTGGAAGCTAAAATATATGAAGACTAACTGCAGGAATTGGGTTTGTCTAGTCTAGTGAAGACTGGGGCGATATGATATCAATGTTCCAATATTTGAAGGGTTGCCCCAAAGAAGAGGGAGTCAACCTATTCTCCAAAGCACAAAAAAGTAAGATAAGAAACATTGATGGAAACTAATCAAGGAAAGAAAAGATCTAGAACTAAGGAGTAAGAACAATTAACCAGTGGAATGACTTGCCTCCAGAAGTTGTAGGTGTTCCAACAGATTTTTAAGATTGGACAACCATTTGCCTGAAATGGTATAAGGTTTTCTGCCTGAGCAGGGAGTTGGACCAGAAGACCTCCAAGCTCCTTTGCAACTCTGTTATTCTGCTATAAACTCTGTGGAAGATTAAACATGATTTTTATTGAGATTGGTTATAGTAACATAATCTTGCAAGTCTGATTGTGCCCCCTCATCTCCATTTTATAAGTAAGCAAATTAAGGAGATAGCTATGTTGCTCATTGAGGATGTTGTTGATGACACAGTCAGGATTTGCCCAGCTCCTATTTTAATACTTTTATAATATTTTTCTCAAAATATTAGAAAGTACTAGAACTTAAAGCTCATTTAAAGAAGCCCGAATTATAAAATTTATGATAGGTAAAAAAAAATTCCTTCTTTGAAAAGCAGAGTTGACCAATATGATGACCATTGATAGCAATGGCTACAAATGAATGAAGGATAAAATTACCAGATTTAATGGCTATTTTTACCTTCACTGTCACAAACAATGGGGGCGCAATGACTCAGCAGTTAAAGCCACTGGGCTTGTCAGCTAGAAAGTTTATAATCCAAATTCGAAGGGCCGCATGACAGGGTGAGCTCCCATTACTTGCCCCAGCTTCTGCCTAGACGTTCGTAAGCATGCAAATGCAAGCAGATAAATAGGTACCACTCCAGTAGGAAAGTAACAATATTCTTATGAAGTTTTGTTTATAGTCATGCTGGCCACATGTCCAGGGAAGCGTCTTTAGATAACTCTGGCTTCTTTGGCTTAGAGGGCAGAGATGAGCACTGCCCCCCTAGAATTGCACCTGATTGGACAGAAGGAACATTTACATTTACCTTTATCATAAGCAAAAGACAGTTATTGGTAGTTCCTGGGAAAGTTAAAACATCCTGCTTGGGGGCGTTTGGTTGGCATCTGGCTAACCAAACTAACATCTGGTAGTTTCTATGGCAAAATAATGCTGACTGAAATAAGCTTTTTGTTTTGAAAAACAATGATTGCTCTTATATTTTTATATGATGAATCTTGGCTAATTTATGGTCTTGTACATGTTGATCTCATTTTTCTGAATTTGTACATTTGGTTTCACTTGATAGTATTCACCTAGTTTTATGAAGAAAAATTAGAATGTTCTCATTTATATGACACTATAAAAGAAAAGGTAATTATAAGCTTAGTAGCCATTAATCTTTTTTTTTTCAGAATAGGAAATATTTTTCCACCAATTAATCTGGAAATATTAGTCAATGTTTATTTGCATACAAAATCTGATTTCATTGCCAACCAATTCATTTGTCTGGAATGTAATAGACAGCCACAATCTGTCTGTCTGTCTGTGCAACATTTTTCTTGTGACATCCAGGCAACTCAGATTTCTATCATTTAATCTCAGTGAATGAATTAAAAGCCTCAAGCAATAACTGATAACTTGTATTTATAAATTCACAAAACATGACAGGAAGACCCTTTTCTGTATGAACTCTGTATTTTTCTTCTATGCATGAATTCTGGAATGTGATTTTCAAAAGAGCCTTTCTGTATTGATGCTAACCCTTTCTGCTAACCCTTTATAATTGCCCACATTTTTTTCCTGAAACAGGTATCAACTTTAAAAAAAAAAAAAAGTCTCTTCAAGCAGGATATGAAAGTATGGAATATTCTAGGAGTTGTAGTATTTCAAACAGAGCTTTGCAAGAATATACCTGTATTGGAACACTACAGCTCCAGGAACTTCCTAGTAACACTGGCTGTGAGACCATCTCCTTCGTGGTTAGAATAGGCAGGAAACTGATGACAATTACCACAGTAGATTGTGAAAATATCTCAGTGTTGGAATAAGTGAGAACTGGGACATATGGAACACTTTGTTATATTCTATGTTCTATGTTTATGTTTTGCTATGCTTTGTGGGTAAATATGGGATTTAAATATGGGTAAACTGTTCTTCCAAGTTCATTCACCATTTAATTGGAATGGATGAGTGCTTTAAGCAAAGCAAAATGTGTGTGCATTTGTATAAACTAACATTTCAAATACAGTTTTGTTCTTGCTTTTTTCATATTAAGGTGGCAATTGCTATATGCTAAAGATCTGAACCTTAAGATTTGGCATATTATGAAAATGTATTCCAATATTACCATGAAATCTCTTTTTTCTCTCTCTTTCCTCATTCTTCAAATTGGAAGAAAATTATTCCCTTTCTCCTCATGTAACAATAATGTATTTGGTCTTGGCATTGTGAATGTCTATTCAATAAAGAATTAGGATGTTTGGGGGAAAAAATGTCCTGTACAAAATGAGCTACTTCATTGGGAAATCAGAAATGAAACGTTTGTATCTCTTGGAAATCTAACAGGCTCCTAGATTTGACATGGATAGCACTTAGATAGGACTTAACTTCCTTTGAGAACTGTCAGATTGATAAAGAGAAAGACAGATCAAGTGCAGATATGCAGGATTTTGAAAAGCTTAGCATGTCTTGAAAGAGGAAAGCTTGCATCTTTATCATATTTTACACTGAACATCAAAAATCAGTTAATATAAGCAAAATCCAGTTTTATGTAGAAAAGACTTAAGAGGTCATTCCCTAACTATCTGTTGGTGTAGGGTTTTATATTTAAAGCAAGGCTTTGGAGATCTCAAAACATGGAAAGGAACATGTCGGAGGAGGATTTTTTCCTCTACTCTGAGTCTCTGACCCTAAGTCAGGGATCGGCAATCTTAAACATTTGAAGAGCCATTTGGACTCATTTCCCAGAAAAAAGAAAACACCAGGAGCCACAAAACCCTTCCCATGCATGACTATTTCCTGAGCAGCCACAAAACTAACATATGTAGTTGAATTAAACATTCTGTTTTCTTCTGAAACTTTTCTTTTCTTGGATTTATCCATGGTTTACCTACCAGGGTTGAAAAGCTCAATAAACTATGTGCCAGCGGATGTCACAGATTGGCGGTTGTGACACATATTTTGAGCGACAGGGAGCCGCAGCAGAGGGATGAAAGAGACACATGCGACTCCAGAGCCTTGCCCTAACCCATGTTGAATTTACTATACCCTAACCCATGTTGAATTTACTATGTTATTACCAGTACTTTGAAGTGAGTATAAAAACAAACAGAGAAAAATTAGGTAAATGCAATTAATAATAGCAGTCATAGTATCCATATTCCAATCAGCATAGTTGGCATATTTTACCCAAGGTAACTTTCTGTTGTGATCTTTAAAAGCAGTTGTGTATGCCACCCAAATTGAAGTGATCTGAATAGGAGGCATAGATCACTGTTTCCGCTACTGAGACGGAGACTTTCTCAAGTATTAACAGTCATAAGAAAGGATAGAAGTGAAGTAGCAGAGGATCACATAATTTAAGCAAGACATTTGGTTCATTTTTACAGGCTTTATAATAAAGAATATGCACACATAGGAATGGCTTTTATTAAACACATATAATAAATAAACTGAGTTAAAGTGTATTCTGAAGTTCTGACAATTCTATTTTCTGAAAGGAACATTGTTCTTGATTCATTATTCTTTAAATCAGTCACATGAATTAACTATTCACATGAGATTGTAAGTGTTCCTTTGTTAAGTATAGATTATGCAGGAAGTGTTTAAAAGCTTTCAGACAAGAGTATAATCGCTTTGTGTAAAATGAAATGGTTTTGAATGTTAACTTTCTTATCAAGTCGTTTACTTTTGTTAAGTACTCACAGTGTGGCTTGTGATAGCCCCTTGAACAGGAAAATGTGTTGATTATAAAACCACAAGGACACTTAATTTTAACTTTGGCAGCCCAGAACAAGATGTTCCTAAGACTTATTTTACTAATTCATTAATTAATAAAAAGAGTTAACAATATTGCAAAGCAATTTATTTAAAAGTAATTTTTAAATGTTGCTTCATAAAACATTCTTAAAAATAAATTGAATGACGTCACTTATCTAGTTCACACACACACAATGAATGTTAGGAAAAGGTTTCTCTCTGTATGCATTAGTATTTGCAAATTATTACTTATAATACCTTTGTTTAAAAAAACTGCTTAAAATAGTAATTTAGACTTACACCATATTCCATCAACCAACACATAAATGTAAATACTTTAATTATACATATATTTATTTTAGAATCCTTTTCTACATTATGTTCAATAAAGAACCTGTATGAATTCACCTGTATGAATTATTAAAGAAACTATCTTTTTGTAAATAGTAAAACCTTACAAGTAGGCATGTAACCACATAAGCACATTTTTTTAAAATAATTTTATTAACATTATAATTGCAGTAGTATAAATTAATACAAACTAAAAGAAAGAGTAAAAAAGGGTAAAATTTACAAAGATAATACTGTAGAAAAAGAAAAGTAAGAATATAATTAAAGGGAATATATTAAAAAGTGACTTCTAATCTTCATCATGACAAATATAAACAATTCTGGTAATTTTTCACTTCCTCTTAATTTACAAGCATTGATTTCTTTGTCCTGTATTCCATTTCTTGTCTAGAAAACAAATCCATAAAACATCATCACTCCAGTCCTGGTGTCATCAAAAGTCCATTAAGAGTTGCCAGAAATATCAACATGTCTATTTTAAGCTTGATCAAATAAATTAACATTATGTACCTTCTTTTTACTTTTAACAACCTTAATCATTATGCCATTAAAGTAATATTGTAGAACTTGTCTTTCTTTTTTTTTTTTTTTTACATTTCCTTTTTGCCCATTTTCACAAAATTTAGCCATGATTTAAATCCAACATAAAAGAATTATTCAAGTTACTTTCTTGGTTTATTATTTCTACAGTAATTCTGATTTTTATTTGTAATTTTGATTTTAATCAACCAATTTCTTTTGTATGTCCAATAAAACATCTTTTTCATATCATTCTTGTAACCTGTTGTTTCTAGACCTACTTTCAGTGTCCAGATAAAACCTGTTCCTCTTCTGCCATTTCTTCCATAACATCTTTTGGACACAATCTATCCATAAAAGCAAACATTGCTATTTACATTGTCGATATTAACCTCTAATTCCATTTTTCAAAAGGGTGCTTCAGTATTTCCAATGTTATGATAATTTGCATTACTCCATAGTTTCAATCAAGTTTGTGCATTCCTCTCCTTTAATCAAAATATTTAGTTCCCTCTAGTGTACAATTTTTATAATTGCTATAATGACTTAGAAAAAAATTCAAGTCAAATCCTTGGAAGTCCCACCGGGAGGATTCTTTATAATTAATCCCACAATCTTATTTCAAATTTATCTAGACCCTTAATCCATTTATAACTTTCTAAAATCAAAATTTTAATTAGCTTTTTGCTATTTATTTCATTTTTTTCCCTTAAGCCAGTATTTTTTTTTAATTAAGGTTTGAAGGCAGACTCACCCAGTGTTTTCAGACTTGTCAATCCAAAAGTCTCTAATAGCTGAAAAGTAGTTAACAAGAAATTTCTGAATGTGATTAGAAAAGGAAGTATGCAAACTTAATTTCTTTTTAGGTCCTGACTGCAGTTATAACAGGATGACTATTTCCTCATCTCCCAGGGCTCAAAACCATCCAGAGATTGCTGTCGTGTGGTCTCCCCAAGAGAGATCAATTGTTGGAGCACTTGAGGGTAATCTGCCACTTATCTGGAGAGGTTCAAAAAGCTTGAATACTCACCAGCTCTAGGTTCTTCACCATGGTGATCAGCTCCATTTTTTGCAGAACTGTCTTCAGTCCACAATTTCTTTCTCCATAAGAAGTTAGCATATCAAATGGGGAAATATAGGACACCATTTTATATTGTTGCAATTACACACTTGTTGCCAGCTAAACTGCTCCATATCAGCTGTCCAGTTCATTAATCCACCACTGAAAATTCAAGTAATTGGATTTTGAATAAGGAGTGATGATGTATGATTGAATCCTGTGAATGCTGGGGAAAATGTATCTAAAGAAACTGTCACTATGTCTTCAGATTAAAATAGGACATTGCTTCTCTAACACCAGAATCTATTATCTATGGAATTAAAGAACTGAAAGTGGACATCTAAGTTACAAAATCCAGTCTTATACTAGAATCCAAATTAAAGCATCCCATAAATATTGCTGTCCACCCTCTACTCAAGTAAGAGGGACCCTGCCACTGTTCTGAGTCATTTGGTTTCCCTAATTGCTCTTACTCTCCCTATCCTTCTGCCTTCCTTTAAATTAAATGCATTGTTCAAATCCTCTTTTCTAGAATGATAGGAAACAAGTCTTCACTTTATTCTGGGTAGCATTCTGTCATGTAATTGAAGAATATTATTATATATTCCCCCAGTCTTCCATTTTTAAGGCTAAGCATTTCCAGATCACTTTTCAATAAGATTTACTATCCAGTCCTCTGATCATGATTATTGCTGTTCTCTGAATCACATCTTTTTGGTCTGCATACCTCTTAAAGCATGCTACCTATTCCTGGACAGAGTACTATAGAAAGAAGCGATCAATGCAGAATAAAGTAGAAGTCTCATAATGAAATTTTATTTCTGACAATGCCATATAGAATTACATTTCACTTGCCTGAAATGAAGCATCATACCACATACTTTAGGCAGTTCCTAAAGTACAGTTATTCTAACATCTTTTCCAGAAGTCAATACCTGACAACGCACTCCTAATGTTCAGTTTTTCTTCTCATGTAATTGTTTGTAATTTAGTATCTTTTTTCTATAAACTCAAATCTGACATGAGCTCCTTTCTCCTATGCATTTAGCTCCCACATACACATCTGAGTAGGCTCAGTACTAGCTTTCTTCAATATCAATATCCAAATGTCATCGTTTCCTGTAGAATTTTAAATTTCTTGACTAAATATTTCCTATTGGAGTTTCCTGGTGGTAGTCTGCTTGACCACATTTCTTTACAATAGATTCAGTCTAATTAAACTCCCCCACACAGCTGCTTCATGTTTCCTTGAAAGATTTGCAACTTGTTTCTAGAAATGCACCTTAACTTTCTAATCAGTTGCCTGGACAACAGTAGAAACAACAATATTTCTTGTGTTGGTTCCCACACTTCTTTTAACCCAAATGTACTCCGCAATATCAAATAGTTAAACCATTTTGATTTCAATATAATTTCACCTGGATATTTTTAATATCAATTTTTCTTTCTCCTCTTCTATTGTTTCTATTTCTTTTATTTCTTTCAATGTTATATTTAAGTCATAGGGGTCAATCCATCAGGTCTCAGTTATACCTATTAAATTATATTTGTCTTCTTGTAATAAAAGTTCGAGCTCATCTTGTTTATTTCCTATGTTCTGAGGCACAATGGCCATGACCTTTATAAGCCAATGTTCTTTCTGATTTTTCATTTAATGGTTCACTTGAACCCATTATAGCATTTCCAGATCTTTCTGTAATATACTTCAGGGATTTTTAACTGTTACATTCATATGACTCAATTTAAAGTTCTTCTGATCAAGTTCACCAAGTTTCAGCCAATCACATTTCAGCCAATCACATCCCAAAACCACCATCCAGATAATTTGGACCATGGTTCTAAAAACTAATTCTTTCCATAGATGCCACTTCCAAGGTTAGTCATTGAGCTATAGAGTATTTATGTCTCTTCCCAGTCTCCTTCCATGAAGTGGAAGTATGGATTATACTATCACCTTAGATGTTGAATTCCTTTCCACATCTTCCAAGTTCATGAGAATAAAGCTGGAACCATTTTGTAATATAATTTATTCCTACACTAATTAGCAGACAGAGCTAATTGTCAATAGCCTTGATAAATATTAGAAGTTATTTTGTTCTATTTTAATTTTGCACTATCACTGGTCATAATTAAGTTCTGTTCTATTGCATATTTTAAATTGCATATTATTTATAAATTGGTTGTGATGAAGCAAATATAATGAAGTCTTATGATTGACTAAGCTGTAAAACAAATCAAAATTTTGCTGCCAATACCATCCAAGTATTAGAAATGAAGTCATAAATCGAACATAATATGAGAGAGGAATAGGCACCTATTTACGCAAAGTCAAGGTAGACGAAGAGGAAGGCGAAACATACTCAAATCTAGAAACTACAGAATTTTTAAAGTTCACTTCTTAGAGGCTCAGCAAGAATGTTGGGATTATTTGACTCAGGACAATTCCTTAACCATGAATAATCAGTCCATAAATTCTCTGATTCTCAGGTGAGCATTATTTCATTTGGCTATCAGTTTAGTTATCTTATGTTCTCTAGGCAGTCAGTGTTTATTGTTTCCATGATGGCCCCAACCTTCTGGAATGATCTTCCCCTGGGTGTGAGATTGGTTTCCTTAAATGTTCTAAAGGTCTTTAGAATTTTAACAAGGTTGTGCTGTTATATGAGTTAATTACTTGACAGCTTTATTTAAATTGTACAGGTAATCCTTGATTTACAACAGTTTGTTTAGTGATGATTCAAAGTTACAACACTGAAAAAAGGGACTTTGATCATTTTTCACATGACCATTGTAGCATCCCGCATGGTTACATGATCAAAATTCAAATGCTTGGCAACTGACTCATATTTAGGATGGTTGCAGTGTCCCGGGTTCATGTGATCACATTTTGTGAACGTCTGACAATGTCAATAGGGTAGCCATATTCACTTAACAACCATGTTATCAATTTAACAACTGCAAGTAATTTACTTTATCACTACTAGCCATAAAGATGTGGTACACTAGATAGATGATAGATAGATAGATTGACAGACAGCTCAATATCTAAAGGGGAGCTCCCTGCCTCTTGAATCCACAGTCTAAAAAGTTTCTTTAAGAAAATAGGAGCTACAGCACTGTTTGCAGGAATAATTTATATCTATAATTCAGATATCCCTGATCTGCCTTCATAGAAGGATGTTTTGGGAGAGAAGAAAAATGGCCATCATTAAGCAGTATGCATAGATAGATGATACATAGATAGATAGATAGATAGATAGATAGATAGATAGATAGATAGATAGATAGACAGACAGACAGACACGATGGATGGAGACATTTTTTTTGTCCAAAAGTTCCCCCAGCATGTGGAACATGTCCCCATCATAAATTTCACCCCATCCAGAGAACATAATGTTGTGTTTGGAAGTCTTTACTTTAATTCAGGAATGTGCCAAAGATCTGTACAATTTCCTCCTCTCTAACTAGGTAGAAATTGTTTTCACTCTATTGTATAATCGTTAGTTTTGCACTTTGATGTTTTATGGTATATAAAACTTCCTTTGCTGTTTTGGTTTGTATATAACCAAGCTAATTAAATCCATTATATTTGTGTCAGGGGATGTAGTTTATTTCATGATTGTTTGTCTTTAGAGACTACAATATATAGTTCCCTTAAGATTGTAACAGCTTCATTATCTTCCTGTTGTTTTCCATCACTGATTCAGAGAATCTGTACATCTAATCTTAGACAAACCATACAACAACTATGATTAACTAAATAACCTATTTACTAGACAATCCATAACCTGTTTGGCCTTCAAATTAGAGCTATTTCCTTACTAGATTGCTCAATGCCTTCAACAATTCTAGAAAAGTTCTACCTTGAAAGTAGTCCATGTTGAACTACATAGCACAAATGTTGAGTATAGGAAATTTTGTATTGTACCATAAAATGCTTTATGATAATTTTTTATCATAAAATGTTTTATAAAATTTGCCAAATTGCAGTTCCATGGGAGTCATAGGTTCTGGATTTTGAATGTATTCTGTAAATTAGCCCATTTGAAGTACCTTAGTTGTAAAAGTTTTTCCTTATGATACACCATTTTATCCAGTTAAAGGCTACAGACACAAGACTTTTAGTATATAGATTTCTTAAAAACCTAATATAATATAATTTGGCATAGGAAACTCACAAGTTCATAAGTCAGAGCTTAAAAAAGCCTACAGATTTAGTCATCTTGTACACTTGGGTTGTTACTACATTTTTAAAAAAGCATATACCTCATACGGAACAACACAGAAGGCAGCCCACTGCTTCTCTATGCAGAGAATAGCTGAAGGTATGCAGCTTGATGAGATGAATATTTCATTCAATTCAGTGTTTAGTAAGGAATTCAAAAACAAGGTAGAAATGGTGTACAGATTTAAGTTTCTTTCTCTATGAGCAAACAATCCATTATTTCAATATCCATTTATTTCTAAGATCTAGCAGTCAGATCTAAAAACAGTATTCCAAATGTGGCTCCCTGATCGATATCAAAGATATTACTAAAATGAGCCTAGCCAAATTACAACCCACTAGATTTGAAGTAGCTACCCAAAGCACTACAGTACAAATCCAAGCTGTGTTTGTCTTTGGTCAGTCCCACTTAGAGTCACATTGTTTTAAGGAGAAAAAAGAAAGGGGAAAAGGAAACAGCTTCCGAAGTAGGAGCCCCTCTCACCCTGGTCATCCTTTCCATTGCTCTGCAAAGAATTTTGCATTGATTGCTCAAATTGTTTTGGTCGCAGCTGGTTCATTGTCCCCAAAGGAGAACCATTTGTTTCTTCCATGCTTATAAAATCTGAATTCTCTTACTGGCTGACAGTTTTTGTATTTTATTTTGTACTCCATCAGTTTACAGCTTACAGCTGGCATCATGGAAGGGTTGAAGTAGTGCCTAGGAACCGATGCAAGGTTTTCACCATGTGTTTAGCTTTTTTCATTTCACTTCTATGAATTATGCTGGATATTCAATTTTCCTTTTCCCCTGCTTTCGTAAAGTGGAAAAAAAAACATTCCCTTTGAGCTGTCCACTACAATTCTTAAAAGTTTTTTTTTCTAATCTGTCTTTGCCAGCTGTCAGCCCTTTGCAGTATATCAGACTAAGAAACCAAAGTTATGAATGGTAATTATACTAATTATTATAAAGTAACAGAATCTTGGAAGTCTGACTATGCCTCCCTCCTGCCTCAATTTCAAATGTCTTTTATCTGACTGTTGTTTTTGTTGGGGTTTTCTGATCCTAGGACCTAGGCAATTAAGCTAAAATGAATCGCCTTTTAGTTTAGGAGATCCATGTGATTATTTTATTTATAAATGTATATCTGTGTTATTTCCCTTAGATTTTTTATTTTTCAGCCATAACTCTGCATTCACCCTCACTCCAAAGTTTCCATATCAATTTGCAAATTCAGCAAAAAAAATGGGGGAGGGGGAAGAGCCACCCCATCTTACAAAATTCTGAATGCTGATTTCAGTGTGCAACTGAATTTCAGTTTGCCCAGAGATTAAAATGATAAGTACTAAATTCATCCTCCATTCTCAGTGGAATTCAATAGGATTAAAATATGCTTCATTGGATTATGGTATGTTCATTGTTTTTGAACATCGTTCTCTCTCTCTATCATGGTGATGAATTGGGAATGAAAAGATAAAGCTGGTATACCTAGTTATAATGCTTTTGCAGAACAATTGTAAGAATGACTAATCCACTACTGGAAGAGAATACAAAGAACATAATCCATTTCTAGGCAAAGTTCTATTTTCATAAAATAATGTGGGGTCTTCCACTTCAGCAAAATAAGTTTTATGCAATATAACAATAGGGCAAGTGGCAGGTCAAGGCTTTTGTTTGAAGCATTGTTCAGAAATAAAATTCCAAGAAAGTTACAAAAGCAATATTTACGATATAATCATTGCTCAGAGGAGAAATCGTTTTTCTGTAGGTTGATTATAATGTGACCTTCCATAGCTAATCATAAAATAATAAATTCTGGAACTGTTTTTTCCCCTTTTTAAATTTCTTTTGAGCTCATTTTCTTTTGCTTCCTGTTCTACCCTATTATGTGGAATGATGCTTTCACATGCTGTAGTCCAGCTGGACTTCTTTTTATCTGGCCAATCTTGGAAGGGAAGAAATGGTTCCTTCCATTGGAGCATGTCCTCTGCCACTGAAAAAAGAAAAAAATAATCTCAGGAAGATTACAATTCATTACTATAGCTTTAGAAAAATCTTGACACATCAAAGTTATAACATTATTTTATCGTTGTAGCATTTGATGTGAAGAACTGTTGAAGAAAGTTTCAGGGTATACTTTGATCTGTGTTTTTAATATAGCTGGGAATCTAAATTAATTTCTCATTGTTTCTGGACTTGACCCTCTCAAGTGAGATTACCACAAAACCATTCCTGATTAGGGATTAAGGTAACTGCATCCAATTCATTTGGGCTGATAAAGTCAGATTTAATTATGAATGTATATTTGAGGGATCCTCTCAGCTCTAAATAAATAACCACTTGCACATCTAGGGTACTTGTAGTAAATATGCAATCCTCTGCCTGAAAAAGAGATTCATGTAGAAAATAGATTGCGTTTGAGCTGGCATACAGAATTTCAATAAGAAAGATCAAATGCTCCGGCTGTTCTTTGCTTTTTTCTTTTGAAGAGCTGGGCTTTTCCAGCAATAGGTAATATAAGATCAAAGAACATATGATGCTTGTTTGTAGCTATAAAAAGAACTAAAATATCAGAATAGAACACCTACTTTTAATTACATATCTATAGTGCAGCATTTTTTTCATGTAAATTTCAAATATCACAGAAATACACACATCTAGATCAGTGCATTCCTTTAAAGGAATAAAAAGCAACTACTGTATCTGGCAATATTTTACAAGACAAGATTCAAGACTTGGATTACTTTGGAGATGATATCCCAATCCAAAGCAGAACTTTGCTTTCAAAAATCTCTTCACTGACTTATAAAAGGTAAAGGTAAAGGTTCCCCTCACATATATGTGCTAGTCATTCCCGACACTAGGGGGCAGTGCTCATCTCCGTTTCAAAGCTGAAGAGCCAGCGCTGTCTGAAGACATCTCCGTGGCTGGCATGACTAAACATCAAAGGCACACAGAACACTGTTACCTTCCCACCAAAGGTGGTCCCTATTTTTCTAATTGCATTTTTACGTGCTTTCAAACTGCTAGGTTGGCAGAAGCTGGGACAAGTAATGGAAGCTCACCCTGTTATACAGCACTAGGTTCAGTTCAAACCACTGAATTGCCAACCTTTCGATCGACAAGCTCAGCGTCTTGGCCACTGAGCCACCATGTCCCTTTCATTGACTTATAGGGTCAAATAAATAAGTCAATCTGAACCATCCTCTTTATTCTTAACAGAATAACAGAGTTGGAAGGGACCTTTGAGATCTTTTAGTCCAAAGCCCAACTACTTGCTCAGGCAGGAAACCTATATCGTTACAGACAAATGGTTGTCCAGTCTCTTCTTAAAAACTTCCAGTGTTGGAGCATCCACAACTTCTGAAGGCAACTCGTTCCACTGAGTAATTGTTCTAACTGTCAGGAAATTTCTTCTTATTCTAGGTTTCTTCTCTCCTTGATTAGTTTTAATCCATTACTTTTGTTCCTGCTTTCATGTGCTTTGGAGAATAGGTTGACCTCTTCTTTGTGATAGCCCCTTAGATATTGGAACACTGCTATCATATCACCTCTAGTCCTTCTTTTCATTAAAGTAGACATACCCAATTCTAGCAACCATTCTTTATGTTTTAGCCTCCAGTCTTACAAAACTATAGCAGCAGTATAGGGTAAAAAAAAAACCTTGG
The DNA here is from genome assembly GCF_029215685.1 of Pituophis catenifer annectens. NCBI lineage: Eukaryota > Metazoa > Chordata > Lepidosauria > Squamata > Colubridae > Pituophis > Pituophis catenifer. The sequence continues at coordinate 39,068,469 of NW_027256884.1, forward strand.
CAAATACATCTATGCATATCCTCTTTGTAACTTCAGGTTTAAATGTAACTATCACATTTCCCTATCCTTGCCACTCCAATCCTGGTCATTCATTTTTTAATTACAGAAACCTAAAGAAAAAAAAATGCCTTTAATAATTAGTTGTAACCCAAACCTGGCTCATCTAAAACAACCAAAACACCTTGAAGATACAATATAATTTTATTAGCATGCAAACAATAAAGCAGTGCACATTGAGCTCCCAGAAAAGCATTAGCTTGCTGAGCAGCCTTGAATAAAAACAGAACTAGAGCTTATACAGGTAGTCTTTGACTTATAACCATTTGTTTAATGACCTTCAAAGTTACAACGCCACTGAAAAAGGTGACTAAGTGGTAATTAAGACCATTGCTTCTGGATGACCTCCAAGAAGAGTGGAGGTGTAGGAATGGCAGTTACCGGCTTAGGTGGTTCGGCAAACAATGGATTCAAAGAGCCTGCAACTGGTGGAGGCTCTGGTGGATGAGCAGGCCCCAGTTGGGCAGTGACTTAAAGAGAGCCTGGGGAAACAGACCCGTGAAGGTGGGTTGGTCAGGAGGTAAACCTTCATCCTCCGACAATTCAGGTTCCTGGGGTTCCAACTCCGCTGAAACAGAGTGACCACTGACACAGGACACCGCTGGAAAATCCGAACCTGCCAGCGAGATAGCATCCTCCATATTGAATCTGTCTGGAGAATCTGCAGGATCTGAAGGAATTGAATGAACAGAAGCCGGTCTATTAGCAGGGAAGCCATGTCCTGACAAAGATTGTTGCACTGCCACAGCAATCATATGTTGAATGTCCTCTGGATGACAACTGATCGGAGCTTGGTCTTGAGCCGGCCTGACCTCCGTAGAGGTTCGGACCGGAACAGAAGATGGAAGTGGATTAACCACCGAGAGTGTGGGAGTGCTAGACTCCACAGCCGTGACTATCCCCACACCGGGGGCAGAACCCCATACATCAGATGATTCAGCTGACATCTGGTAATCATGTAGGGACATTTGATCTGGAGTCATAGGGGGGTTCGTGTATAGATTCACAGAAGACACCCTGATGACCTTGGAATGTGGAGGACCACTGTCACTGGCCTTCTTATGTGATTTCTTTACAGGTCTGTCCTGACTGCTCACCGCTCCGGGGGCCATCGAAGGATGCTTTGCGCTTGTGTGCATAGGCTTAGTTTGGGCACATTCCTTTTGTACCTGATTATGGTCTTCCTGGATTGAAGCCACTGATTGCTTTCATACTGTGGCCTTCCGGCCATATTTAGACTTCGATAGAGCTTTAGGCATGATATGTCTTAGGGTGGCTGAACTAAGTAAGTGAAAACCAAAGCTCTCTAGGCTTAGACCGGCTGGTCAGAACGCCCTAGGCCAATCTGTGGATGGCAACTGAGGCAAACTCTTAAAAATGGCAATACAGCCAGCAAGCCGAAGTGAATGGGACAGAAGAGGAGCAAACGTGACAAAAAAAAAAAAACCCTTTGAAGGAAATGTCAGAGCAGGCAGGCACAGCCTAATAGGCTGGAGGCCCTCAGGCAAAAGCAAATGTTGCTTTGCCGGTAATCAAAATGGTAGCCATAGCAATTACAGGCAGGCACAGCCTAATAGGCTGGAGGTCCTCAGGCAATAGAAATTGCCGTTGCGCCAGTATTCAAAATGGCGGCCAGAGCAATTGACAGTGGGAGCACGAGACTCTGCTTCAAGCTCGGCGATAGTGCTAAACAGCTGAGAGATCAGTCTGAGTCAGAGTGCTCAGAAGCGGATGACAAAGGAGCCCTCAGTGTTATAAACGCTGCTGAAAAATAGCCAATTAAGGGCCTTCCATACACAGTCGACAAGCGGCTAGCGCCAGGGAGCGCGAAGCTCCGGTTAAGACAATTCGGCTTGAATATACAAAAATGGCCGCCTGACAGTAACAACAGGGAGCACAAGACTCCACAAATGGTCCTTTGATAAGGAGCCCAGCCTCTACGGCCAAACGGCAACTCACGCCCCCCCCACCACCACGGGAGCGAAAGGCTCCACCACAATCTAAACTGACTGACCAGTTTCAGCGATGAATCTTGTGAGGGGCTGAGAATTAGATCTCAGAGGTCCCTAGGGAACTTCTGAAGCCCGAAATTCAAATCCAAGTCCAGAAAACAGCAGAATAGTCAAAAAGGAATCCAATGATCGAAAACCCAAGAAAGGTAAGCAGAAAAAAGGGCAACTCTAACGCTAAAAGCAGATAGAGCACACAATCCACACAACTGTCCAGTCTGACGGACTGAGCAAAAAGCTGGGAGCCCCTAGCAACAGGGGCGGAATTTAGCTAATTTGACAGTCTCATTCTGACCAATGAGCACAACCCACATCTGGCTGCTGTCTCCACCCTCAATGGAGAATGAATATCATCATGAAAATTATATATAATAATTTTAAAAACAAACTCATATAAAACCAGAACTGGAAAGACAGCAAATTCTGCCTCTGCAAAGAAGCTGAAGAAACAGTGGACCTTCAATTAGTTACTGAAACAGGAATTCACAGACTGAGTACAAATAACAGCATCACAAACTAGCATTAATGATGCCCTGGAAATCTGCAAAAATATCATTTGTCTGCAAGCAAGAACTGTTTTGTGGGACCACAAAATAGGCAAAGAAATAGAAAAACAAAGAAGCTAAAATGCTCTGGGACTTTAGAATTCAAACATAAGCACCTGTCATATAACTCCCCAGACTTAATTGTGATAAGATGAACAGAAATGCCTGGATAATGGATATTGTAGTACCTGGACACAGCAGAATAGAACAGAAAGAACTGGAGAAGTATACAAAGTATAAAGACTTATAAATACAAGTAGAATAACCATGGCAAAAGAAAGCAAAGGTAGAGTAATAGGCACCTTAGATACAATCCCAAAAGAACTGAAATATCATTTGAATATCATTGGCATTGTCAAAATCACCATCAGTCAATTGCAAAAGGCAGCTTTACATGGAACAGCTTACATTCTGTGACAATACCTTTAATACCAACAAAGAATATTTGCCCATCCCAGGTCCTTGGGAATGACTCAGACAGTGACTAAAAATGTCCAATCCAGTCTAAACATCAGGCTGACTGAGGTACGAACCATAAAATAATATGATGAAGTCTGGAAAATTCTATCAAAAATTGGTTAGATTGCTCAAAAATCTTCTTTCCTCTTTGTTGAATAAAGTAATTTCCATTCACTGCTGAACATCAAAAATATACTTCTGTCCAGTTCTTTTGGCAAAGCTGCATATCCCCAAAGTCCACCATTTTGTTAACAAAATCCAAATAGTGAGGTTATTTCACTAAAGGTATTTTCATCTTGAAAACACAATAAACTCTGCGAATATCACCCAAAGATGATAGTAATAGGAAAAGCTACTATAATCCTGGAAAGACAAAGAGAGACAGAATGATTAGAGACTCTCTCATGGTTTTTGCAGATATTGGTTATGGAATCTCTAGAGTGGTCTGGAAGCGCGCATGTGTAGCGCGTCCACCCATTCAGTTTCAGAAGGGGGAAAATGTTTTCAGGCTACTATGTATTGGACTATTCTTCTGTGCTTATGGGAGTGAAGAATGTCTTTAACTTCAAAATGCTGTTCTCCTTTGATCAGGGGGGGCTCCCAGCTCAGGCAGTAGGGAAGAAGGTAGTACCAGCTTCAACAAACTGCAATGAAATACCGGATGGATTGTCTGAGACAGTGGTGGAATTCAATTTTTTTTATTACCGGTTCTGTGGGCGTGGTTTGGTGGGCATGGCATGGGAAGGATACTGCAAAATCTCCATTTCCACCCTACTCCAGGCGAAGGATATTGCAAAATCTCCATTCCTACCCCACTCTGGGGCCAGCCAGAGGTGGTATTTGCCGGTTCTCCAAACTACTCAAATTTCCGCTACCAGTTCTCCAGAACCTTTCAGAACCTGCTGAATTTCGCCCCTGGTCTGAGGTGTGTTTGTGAATAGAATAAGGTGACCAGATTTTAACATTGGTAAAGAGGGACATTGTGGGCGTGGCTTATTTTGTGGGCATGGCTAGCTGGTCATGTGACTGGGTGGGCGTGGCTAGCTGGTCATGTGACCGGGTGGCCATGGCTATGTGTATAGGGTAAGGTGAACAGATTTTAACATTGGTAAGAAGGACACCATTGTGGGCGTGACTTATTGTGTGGGCGTGGCTTGGAGGCCATGTGACTGGGTCGGCGTGGCTAGCTGGTCATGTGACCGGGTGGCCATGGCTATGTGTATAGGGACTACTCAGAGGGCTGAAAAGTCATTTCTGACAGGTCCTCACACTTTTGACTGGTCCTCACACTTATGACCATCCTCACATTTATGCCCGTGCAGTATTCTTAACAACCATGTCACTCATTTCACAACTGCTTCTCTTCACCATGGTGACAAGATAGGGCAAAAACGTAAAATGTGAGGACAGTCGTAAGTTCGAGGACTGGTCAAAAGTGTGAGGACCAGTCAAAAATAACTTTTTCAGCCCTCTGAGTAGTCCATATGCACAAAAGGACTAACCAGAGGGCTGAAAAAATCATTTCTGACAGGTCCTCGCACTTTTGACTGGTCCTCACACTTATGACCATCCTCACATTTATGCCCGTGCAGCATTCTTAACAACCATGTCACTCATTTCACAACTGCTTCTCTTCACCATGATGACAAGATAGGGCAAAAAACATAAAATGTGAAGACAGTCGTAAGTTCGAGGACTGGTCAAAAGTGCGAGGACCAGTCAAAAATAACTTTTTCAGCCCTCTGAGTAGTCCATATGCATAAAAGGATATAGCAATAGAGAGGGATGAAGGAAGGGAAGGGAAATTAGAGTAGGAGTGAGGGTAAGAGGGGGAGGAAGAGAGGAGAAGGAGAAAGGAAGAGGAAGTAGGGAGGAGAAGAAGAGGGGGGGAAGAGAAAGTAAGAAGGAAAGAAAAGAGAGAGGTGGTAGGTTTGAGGAGAAAGATTGCTGTACAATAAAAAAGATGAAAGGGAAGAAAGCCAACCCCAAACAAATATAAAGATATTAAGATAAAGAATGAATGGTTAAACTTTAAAGAATAAAAGAGAACAAATATGAATAAATAGCAGTAATTAGAAACACACATACAAACATACAATTTATTTTCTTTGAACAGAGTATTTGGCCGGTTCACAAATTTAAACAGTGTTTAGTCACTTCAATTAAATTTACAATTTCTATATTTCCTTTTTGCCATATTTATTCCTCATCTATTTTTTTTAAAAAACCAATATTACCCTTCATCCTCATCTCTAATCTTAATCAAATTCAATTTTTCCCTTCTATTCTATATTATACCCCTTTCCATTGTCATCTATTTTTATATCCATCCTCACATTGTTTAATTATGTAATTATGTAATACAGTTGTTTAATACAAATTCAACATTTTAATATAAATCAATTAGTTATAAAACTATCTTTTTTGTATATTAATCAATATGAACATGAATATTCCAATTATTTCCATGCAATCCAATTTCTTACAAATCAATTAATTATATTTACCAATAATAATAAACCAAATAATTTCCCCCATATATTCCTCTGAACCACAACTTAAACATTTCTGCTTTCAACACAGTATACAATTAATAGTATCTCAATTCAATTATTACAATTCCCTAGTTAAATACAGCATTTTTTTCTTTTGTGTTTTAAAATCTTGAACTCTCCTCCTAAATTTCCCATTGTTTGCAGTTTTTCACCTACCTTTTTTGGGGAGGAAAAATAAAAATAAAAATAAATCTCTCTCTGCCTCATTTTGTCACGTTCCACCAAAGATCCTGGTTTCGGTTTCGTTTCTGCAGCTTAGCTAGGGGAAAAAAAAACTGCTTCAGGAACTCTTTACACTGATTGCCTGTAGGGCGGCCCTTTGAAGCCCCGGGCAAGAGTTTAAACAGTTTTTTTTTCTTCTAGCCATCAGCTGGGGCTCAAGAGGCAGCGGGACTGAGGAGGCAGAATGAAAAATCGGGACTTTTTTGAAACACCGCGGGACGCGGGACAAATTGCTAAAAAGCGGGACTGTCCCGCCAAAAGCGGGACGTCTGGTCACCTTAGAATAGAATAGAATAGAATAGAATAGAATAGAATAGAATAGAATAGAATAGAATAGAATAGAATAGAATACTGCAGCAAATTAGTTTCTACATATATCATGCTGCATTAGGTTCAGGGATGATCCACACAAAAATAAGGATCCCAAAATTTGTAGGTCTTTAAAATATTTCAGCAGAAAAGATAGCTAAATTCTGATTTTTTTTATTTCAGCCAGAAACAAAAGCTTAAAGAAATGCTTTATGATAAATTTGAAAGTGTTGAAAATGTAAAAACTTCTTTCCCAACAATTAACTATAATTTGCATAAGGAAGACCTCACAGGATAGCCCTGCCAAAATATTTATTCAGTATCTATAAATCTGTTTAATGCAATGGACTGAAAAATTATTCCCCAAATATAAATCACCTTTGAGTTTAATCCATCTGAATCATATTTATCATGTTCCAAACTTTTACAGGAACTTTAGACCAACATTTTATTTTTTATTTATTTTTATTATTATTATTATTGTTGGATTTTTTTTTTTTAGACATACAACATAAAATACATCTTTTTAGAGCAAGGATTTGATCCGGTATAAAATAGGTACAATTACTCACATTCCTTCAATCAATTTTGTTCCAAATTTTATCCATTTACATCTTTAAAAAAAAAAGAAAAAAAGAAAAAAATCTTATTCTAAACATTTATCATTCTACTATATCACCCAAAATTCTAAACAATTATTTCCAAATAGACACCATTCCAAATCTTTGTCATTTTAACAATCAATATTTCATATATATTCCTCATTTCTAAAACCCATTACATCAAATCTATATTCTACTTCTCTTAAATGGCAGCTAGTATCCATGATCTTGACAAAGAATATTTTCCTCACTCTTAAAATCATTTCAAAATCAATCAACATTTCCATCTATAATTTGTTACTCCCAAAATACTTTATTTTGTTTACTTCAGCCTTATTCTCTAATACTATTAAGTCTGAATTTAGCTGGTTCATAATTTAAGTAGCTATTTCCCAGCGGTATTTTCCACCACTTCTATCTCTATTTGTTTAACTGGTTCACAGTTTGGCTTAACTATTCTCCAGTATTATCTCCTCCACTTCCTCCTAGGTTTATTTTTTGGCTGGTTCACATCTTAATCAGCTGCTTTCCAGCGATGTTTTTCTCCACTTCTAACCTTACTTATTTAGGCTGGTTCACAATATAATTTTAACTACACACCAACGTTATCTTCTTCACTCCTCCTAGATCTATTATGAAACTGGTTCACAACTCAAATAGTTGCTTTCCAGCAACGCTTTCCTCCACTCCAACTTCTATTTTTACCTGGTTCACAAATTTATTTCAGTTGATCTCCAGATATATTTTCCTCCACTTCTAACTTTTTATTTTTTGGCTAGTTCACAGTTTTGTTTTAACTGTTACTGAGCATATGCTTTTCTCCATTCCTAACTCTATTTATTGGCTGGTTCACAGCTTTACTTTAACTGTTTTCCAGCATGTGCTTTCCTCCACTCCTAACTTTTTTTTTTTATTTTTAACTGGTTCCCAGCTTTGCTTTAACTGTTCTCCAGTATGATGCTTTCCTCCACTCCTACCTTATTTGTAAGACTGGATCACAGTTTTACTTTCACAGTTCTCCAGAATCATGCTTCCCTCCACTCCTAACTTCATTTGTTTAGCTGGTTCATAGCATTTTATTTTAGTTATTGTCCAGCTTTATGTTTTCCTCCATTCCTACATCTCTTATTCAGTTTTTTAACTTTAAATTAATTCACAATGTATTACCCATATTTATTTTTCGATCCATTCTCCTCCATATCTTTTACTAATTTAAAATAAGAATGTATATCAACAAATATCTTAGCTCCTATTCTCTCCTAGGCTTTCTCCCATTCCATGCTTATTTCTTATTTTCTATGTAACAACATTTTAAGTCACTTTAAAATCAATTTTCAATAATTATTAAGTCTGTAAATAGTTCTTTTTAATATCCAGCACTTTGGAAAACATTTTCTTCTAAATTATTAGGTCTGTAAATGGAGCTTATTAATGATTCAAAATTTAAAAAAGCATTAGAACATCCAAAAATCATGTTTTTCAATCATTTGTACTCTTGTTTTCTAGTCAAATTATTTGTATATTTATAAAATCAATTTCAATAAAAATAATAGTAAAGAAAGAGAGAGAATAGTAACAATATTTATAATAGTTAGAATAAAAAAAGAAAAAAGAAACAAAAATAAAGAAAGGAAAGAGAATAGAAATATGACAAAAGAGATTTAAAAAAAGAATTAGAAAAAGTAGAGAGGGGGAAAAAAGACAAAGGAGAAAAGAAAAAAAGAAAAAAAATAGAGAAAGAACAAAGAGAAGAAGGAAAATATCTCCTAACGTTATTCAAACATCAAACACCCAGACACCATTACATCCATTTAAATCAAACTATAGTATTTTGTTATCTTGTTACATAATATATTCCAAGTTTTTTTCTTTCTCCAATCTGTCTAAGTATGTTTCTTTTCCATTTCAATGTCATCAAAGTTATAAGTTCTATAAAATTAGTTCTGAGTTAGCTATTCCATGTATGGTATCATCATGTCCTTCTTTTATTGCCGCACCCTTTTTCTCTTATTACCACGCTTATTAGTTGAGTTTTCATTATTCCATTTGGTTTCTTCTTTCTGATCTTCAATAAATCCTCCAATAAACAGATTATATATCCAAAGTCAAGCCTCCTGAACTTTTTCTCAAAATAATCCACTTTAAGTAACAAGCAACAAAGTTTCTCTTTCAAGTAACAAGCAGTCTGGAATTTACACTTTCACTTCTCAGCTGGCAACCATTTTGTCCATCTCCGTTTGTCTTTTGTCTTTGCTTTTAAAAGCGTATTTATTTCCTCTTCTCTTTCCTCTCTCTCAAACATAATCCATTCTCATTTAGCCACAAAAAAGAAAAAGAAAAACCAAATCTGTAGTGCGATCGTTTCCAAGAAGTCAGTAATTAATGCTATCCATCAACAGGTCTTTTCCTTCCACCATTCATTTGAGTCTTTTTGCCCCAATAGTTCTCAGCCGCTTTTAAGGCTGGGGCACACTTATTGTAATCCAGCATTTACGGGTAGTTCCCGCCTGGGCAGAAGTCCATTCACCGGGCTTTCAAACTGCCTGCTCCGCTCTCCGCTTCTCCTCCTGCACATCCTTTTGTTCCGGTTGCCGCGGTCTCGGGGAAGCCACCATGGCTGCTGCATCCACTGCCGCCAGCGCAGAGGGCAATCCTCCGGCCCCAAGGAAACTGCCCATTCCTCTCGGCCGTCCGAAGGGTCCCTCTCTAATCTCCTGTCCCTACAGGACAGGGTAGGTCCACAGACTTGCTGGCAGTGGCTTAACAGACAGGGTTTTCGCGGGGCTCCGAGGAGCCCCGCTAATTCCCCATCTGAATCGCCACGGCACCAACCGGAAGTCCCTAGACCAACATTTTAGAGATTTCAACTTGACCAGTTGAGAAAGCTTCCTTTCAAACATAACCTAAAACCCAAATCTTTTAAAATCCATTTTTGCTTTTTAATTAAATAACAAAAACAGAGAAAGAAAGAAAAAACACAAAAATGATAATGATGCTCAACCCTTTGATTATCCTGATTATATCTCCAACAAAGTGCTGGTTTTGGCAGTCCTTTTCTATACTAATGTAATGGATTCTAATAAGTTCTGACTATTCTTTTTGTTCTATAGGTCATAATTTGTGGTCCATTGACACTCTCGCTATAGAAGTTAAGACACTCTCCCATTGTCTAGACAATATAGGAACCTCTAATTCACATTTCGTGATATTTGAAAATCAAATTGATTTATAGAAAATTATAAAAAATTTACGGTAAGTTTTTTTAATTTTAAAAGATTTAATACGTTTTCACAGTATTCAGGTGCCTCTGAAACTGGTCTGCTGGTCCAGATATTGTTAAACAAATATTGTAATTGTAAATATTGCCATTGTGTTACATCTGATGATGTTTATTTTTTAATACGGCGTATGTTAAAAATTCATCTTCATCACCTACTAGTTGATTCAAAGTCAATATCCCCACTTGCATCCAATCTTTCCATAGAATATTTTCTATGGAAAGTAATTTTTAAAGTTACTTAAAATCAATTTCTCATGGGAAAAAGACAATCTTGATATAGCAGAATATATTGCTATGAGCCAATGTAGCCAATCTAGTTTATTTGAGTTTCTTACCACTTTTTAAGTACTAAATCAATACTTTACTGACATGAGATTAGGAATAGAAATTTCAGACTTATAGTAAGTAGCTATGAAATAATAATAGAATCTCATGCCCTGTTCTGAACTCTCTTTGATAATTTCAGAATTTCTGATTACACAGCTGGGAGGTATAGAAACAAATTAAAAAGGAAGACAGAAGGCATCTTTGATCTGTATTTCAAATACATTTCAGCAAAGAGATTACACACAATGGTTTATTCAAGAATTAATAATGAATAATTATTAATTAAATAATCCATATCAATCTAAAGTATAAGAGTGTGGGGAACCAAAACTAGGTCAAAACTTACTCCACAAACTTCCATATCAAAATCTTTCTTAATGCCAAAAAAATAGCAGCTAAATTATATCTATCTAATTAAAGCAGGAATATCAATTAAACAACTAAAATTGTATCAAACTGGATGGGCCCATATAAATCCAGGCTTAACTGGCTCCATAATAATTAGAAAAACAAACAAAGTCATTGTTAAAGTATTACTACTCCCATTTATCAATAAAATAGGTTTATAAAATAAATACGTCTGTAATTAGAATACATAGCAGATTCCTTGACTGGTTTGGGAATATCTATAAAATTTGAAATATATTTCCAATAACCGAGGAGATTAATACAATTTTACTACCTGAACCAATCAGCTAGACAATCACTAGGGCCACAAGACTTTTCTGATTTAACAGAATTAATTATATTGTAATTACAAGTATAATTTCTTGAAGTAAAAGAGGCAAGATAAAATTTATGACCTGGTTCTGTTATAACAGTGGAAATATCACTTTGTTATAACCCACACAAAGAGACACACAAAGAATCTATCTCATCTATTTATGAAGAAATAGAAATATGTCTATTTCAAAATGTGAAAAAATAGATAATAGGTTTGAAATATATACCCTTTTACTGTAGGTAAGTATATCCCAAATAGGTGAAACAATATTACATTGCTCAATAAGTTACAAACTAAAGGCTTGTAGACTTTTCTGATCCAATATCATTGTTTTCTGATGAGTAGAGCAGTAGGTGGTTGAGAAATAATGATTCCTTTGAGATGGTAACTGATTAATTTTATAATAATACTTTCCAAATAGTCCTTATTTATCATCCTAACTGGGCTTTTTTCATGATGATTTCTAGAAATATTTTCTACATGGCTCTGTACATTTCTTTAACCATGCCATTATTATTGCTTTGTGGAAATTTTTTTAATTCATCTAAATTAATCACTAGCCTCTAGTCACTAGAGGCTCAGGATTTTTATTCTGTTTTTTAATAAATGGTCATTCACTTTAACATGCACACTATCAGGCAAATACAGTACTTTTTTCTATGGTTTATACTGCCTCTGGACTTGTTTCATCCAAGTAACCAGACCGTTCCTTGAATTCCTTGCTTTTCTTTCTTTTTTTCCTGCCTTTGACACTAATATAGCACCCATCTAACATGTATTATAATTAGATTTTTCGTTTTCAAAAGCTGTCTCCTTTTAGAGATATTTTACCAAGTTTATACCTCAGCAAATTTATCCTCTATTCTCCACTTCTTTTATAATCTACAATTGCTATTTGTTAGCTGATTTATTAATGTCACCAAAGTTACTCTGGATTAGTGCATGCTTTGGTTGATTCTCACTAAGGTTACTTCAAGCATCTGCTGGGAGATTTTCTTGTTGATCTCTCCAACCCTGGTCCAAAAAAGTGCTACTCAGGCTGCTTTTTAGATCTCATACACCATTTTCATGTTTCATTACAGATGGACATGTCACCGATTATTTTTTTGAACTGTACCCAGTTAGATTGACCTAGATTCAAAAGAGGTACAAAAACACTGGATTCTAGACAGGTAGTTTTTTTATATCTCAGAGAGATGTTTTATTTTGAAGAAACCAATATATAAAAGTGAAATGTGAAACTTACAAATCTATATGTGAATGCTTTGTCCTGTATTCTGTTGCTGTTGCTATTATTTTATACAACTATGCTAACTACTATTATCATAATAACTACTATACTCTATTATACTGCCATTCAGTTACTAATATTTCCTCTATACCAGGGTGTCAAACTTGTGGCCCGCAGGCCAGATGTGTCACAGCTGGCCACACCCACGCTCAGTTTAGCAAAGGGGGGGAAGTCTTGATATGTCACGTGATGACGCGAGTTTGACACCCCTGCTCTATACTGTGCTCTGCAGTTTAACTATTATATTATTATTACCTTTTTACTATTAGTATATGTTATAGTATTATTAACATTTTCTTCTTACAAATCCTGTTCTGCTTGCTTCCTTAATTCCTCCCTAAAATTTCTTCTGCTTTTTTCTTCATTATTAATGGCCAGCAATGTAGAGTATTTGCACCTTTCCATATTGTGTTGGCTGTGCTTTGCTTCCATACTTCTTTTTTCCTCTGGACCATCCATTCCCTTTGAAGGGGGGGAAAAAACTTCTTTTATTTAGCTCTTTTCCTGTTTGCTGGTGGCTATAGAGCTTCCAAAATGCACCTCTCCTCTGTTCTCTTTCCACACCTGTTTCAAGGTTGCAGTTTTACTGGCAACTCTGCCCTGCTGATGATGGGCTAAAAGCTCAGATAGGAGGTGAAGAAGGCAATGCAGGAGTCTGCAATTTTTGTAAATGGCCTGCTTTTCAACAATTACATCAAAGAACTCTTCACTGGATCCTATTAAAGAAGACCCTAATTCAAACTACTCTTGTTTGTGTTCCGAATCTTGTACACTCAATTCCTCCTGGGATTTCTCTGCCCTTATTTCTCTCTACCATCCTGGTCATTCTTGCATTCCGACTGCTCAGTCCTTTTTTGTCCACATTCCAGAGTCAGAACTCCAGATACTAGGTTTTCAGGATCTGTCTCCACAATTTTGAAGTCAGATCACTCTTTCCTCCCATCCCTCCCCTATTTTTCATGAAAGTCTCAAAGGATAGCTTTAAAGGGAGTACAAAAATATTTTTGTTTGACTAGTGAATTAATATATGACCTACAGTAGTTATTTTACCTTACTCTCAGTAGGATTGTTAGTTTTCAGGCTGATGTGTTTTATTTATGAGTGGATGTTCCCTCTACTGTATTGTAAGGCATTTTAAAAAATATCTGTGGCTGTTTCATTTCATTTATTTTAGTTAAAGTTATTTTATGGTTTGGTTATCAAATTGTGAACTCATTTTATTGGACTTTTGTAACTATTGATTTTGCTTTATTAGTACCATGCCTTGGTAAAGGAATGTAATAAGTTATTATTATTCATGCTGAAAACTTGGAAATAATCTATTGTATTGGATAAAGAGGTTGAAAACAATTATGTATTTTTCCTAAAATATCTGTAATTTCTCCACATACATTCAAGAATTGTAGACATTGATCATCCAGTCTAGCAAAATATATTCAAAACATCTTTCTCCTTTTTTTTTTTTTTTTTTTTTTTTAGAAAAAGTCTAGGAAAACTGCTAACCAAAACCAACTATCTTTTGTACAGTACCAGTTACATCAATCTCCCCATCCAAGATTTCAAATTTCTATTTTGAGAATACAACTCTGGAGGCCTTTTAAAATGTACTAAACACCTTTCCATGCTAACTTGAAGGTCCCAATCTTTAACATTTTATGTTAGAATGAAACCTGCCATTAGATATAATTAATACTGAAAATAGCAAAGAAAAAGGGCATATTTATCTACCTTGAGTACCCATAAGTTGTATTATTGCAATTCCAAGCCTCCAGAAGAGATACAAAATGAAGTCTATTATTAGTTGTAACCAATGACGGTATAATATTGTACAGTGTTTCTTAGATTTGTACAGGTTTATAAACTAATCCTGATGATGGTGTTGATTAATATTACACAAAACAATAGAAGTGAAGGGAAGAGAAGAGGAGAGACGGTTTTATCAATTAGTCTAATAAAGAATACACATCTTTATTATTTATAAATAATCTGAATTATTTAACTTAAATATGCTGTACATCATTTCTCTGGGAACAACCCCTTTTTTTTCCTTTCCCTTCAGTTATACAAATGGATTGAAAACTTCTATAAAAGGTCATTCCTTAAAGCAAAAGTAAGGAACTTCATAATTAATTACTGAGGCTTATCAATTGTAGAAAAAAGTTGAAACTGGAATGCAATGAGTTGTCTTCATCTCTCCTCTACAGGCACCATGATGCAAGTATGTAATTTGGTATTTGCATAATGATGTCATTGTACATGAGTCATTATGTTGATAGTTTAATCACTACTAAAACCTTTACCCCCTCAGGGCTTTTACCCACTTTCACACAAGGAACCATGACAAATCTTTTGCTGTTTCATCTTGTCATTTTCAACAACCTATGTTGTTGAAAGATTCCTGGCATTGTTCCTTGGGTCTGTGAGTGGGCAGGTAGTCCATATTTGTCCAACTCCATCTGAGAATTGATGGATTATCTCCAAATAATATGAGATACCTTGCTACAGAGTCCCAAATTGACCATCTTGCTGGCTTGTTGCTAATAGAAATCTAAATGATTCAAGTGCTTTGATAAGAACTTGGCACATCATATTGCTAACTAATATCCTACTAAAGGGATCTTTTACAAAATTAAAGCCCTGTTCAGTTAATAACTTCTTACTGACAAATCCTTCAACAATTCAAACCAAGTTCTTAATCAAGAAATTAAAGCTTGTACCAACCTTGTTAGAAAAATATTTCACCCCACAGAATGTATCTGAATTACTGATCTTGACCTTTATTTTGACTATACAATGTTGTGTGTTGTATACAATTTTGTTGTAGGCACTTCTTCAGTAATGAATTCACTGCTGTCTAAACAGATTTCTAGCAATAACATCAAGACTAGTTGATGTTAAACAAATATATGCTTGACCCATCGAGCATTTTTACACCTCTCCACAGGATTATTGTGCTTATTAACATCCCTACTTTTAGTCTTTATTACACGCATTATGTTAACAAACTATAAGATAAAAAAAGTATCAGCAACCACAGTCCCAAAGGTGCTTTTTCAGGAGGCAAATGGACTTTCTTGTTTTTCTTTTAAAGAAAAACAAGAAGCGTCTTCAGCGCTGATAGAATAGTGGGGAATGGAAGGATTTATATTCCTTGCAGACAGCTGGTAATCTTCATCCTTTTAGCGGGTTGTTGAAGCACTTGGAGGTTTATCTGTTTATTAGCAACCACAGTTTCAAAATAGACTCCCTTGATCACTGTAGTTGTGCAGTGATGCTCATCAAAAGCTTATTAATAGGAAAGTTGGTTTCTGGGATCTATTTTCAGAGTAATCTCTATTTCACTAATCCATCTCTCACATCTTTCTACCAGCACTAATTAGAAGTCAATCCATCCTTTATTACAGCCAATCATCAGAATTGTACTTAAAAAGAATAAAAATGAAATTTTAAAAAATAAAATAAAATAAAATAAAGAATAATAACTACATAATATAATTAATTAAAGTGGGTTTTACAAACAGTAAAAGAAAACTTGCCTACATGCAAAGAAACTGAATTATAAAATAAATCTGAATCATCTAGAAATTTGGTTAATAAACATAGCCATGCAGTGCAGCAATACACCTTTTGCCACAAGGATAGAGTTCTAAAAAATAAGGGATTTTCATTAATTTTCTTTCAAGTTGGATGTTGAAACTTCTAGTGTTAGTGCTCCCCTAAATTTAGGAATGGATATTTGGGTTAAATATCATGCATTCTACAAAACAAAGGAAATTGGCTGTCAAAAAAAAAATCTAATCTATAGAGAGGCCAACAAATCTGATTGCCTTTTTAAGCCCATAACATGTTTAAAGTTTGGCATGATTTGCTTATAATTCAACATCACGAATATGGCTTGACAAAAACCATAACTCTGCAACTTCAGGTAATTTAAGCTGATTCTAAGTCATCAGTCCAAATCAAGGGCCCTATGGCTGTAGAGGGAAAAATGATTTCAATCAATACATGGCCACGTGGGGGATTATACTCTAATCACATCAACTTCATGATGAAGGATTGTAACAGTACTGCCCATTCCCAGTCTAAGACAAGTATTGAATAAACAGAGCTTAGGGCTAGAACAAAAGTATACATGGATGGAAAAAAGAACTGAAGTTCACTAAACCAACAAACAGGAAGAGCAAACATCAATTTAACAAGGAAGATTGACTAAGGAAAAGAAAGAGAGGGAAGAGAATAAAAAACAGATAGTGCCTAAAGAAAATAAATTCCCAAGATCTGCTAAAGATAAGATTTCTGTTTCTGCCCTAAAGAAAAGTGACCAGTGGTAACGATCAAAGAGTCACTACTGAAATGGACAAAAGCAGGGAACTGTTGTCTTGATAGCCTGCCAAGAGAATTAATTGCTTTCCTGAGGTTAACGCTTGGAAAGTAATGGAAATGCTTCCAAGATTCTTTAAGCCCACTGACGACTGTCCCTTCCTCCTTATCCAGAACAAAACATACCAAATTGACCCACACTGTGTTTGATACAGTAGACCAGTTTAGTTTACTAGTGGGAATGTACATATACTGGCTACGGTTTTTTTGTTTTTTTAAAGCTTCCATGTCTGCCAATAGGAGCTGTTTTTCCCAACCCAAACCAACACATGGAAGATGAGGTGGGAAGACCAGCCTTTATTAGCATTGCTAATATATAGGTTAAAAAAGACCAATTTTTTTTTCCTCTGGTTCAAAACCAGATTACTCCGTTATACCATTTTTATCAAAAGAGTATCAGGAAAAGGAAAATTGTTATCTTCTTCTTCTCTGAACCTGCTTACCCTTTAATCAATCTGGAAATAATTTTAAAGGAAAGCACAAAGAAAAAATGTTTAGATTTGTACATCTCTTGAACAAGGGCAGGGACTAGCAATAGTATTTGTGCATGAAATTTAGTTCATGAGCCATCAAACACTGGCCTGTACTTTATAATTTAATCTATAGAGCATGAAGGCAGAGCAGCGGTGTCCATAAGCAGATAAACAAGCTTGTAATCAATGAATCAAGGAAAAAACTGTATAAAGAGTTGGAAAGTTAATGGAAAATTCCAAGTGAGTAACACAAGTAATAGAAGGGAAAAACTACAATTGAATAAAGTGTCGCTTGAAAATAAAATGTTTTTATAGGCTTTATTTTCATAATAAATATATCAGCCTGAAGGGTCACTTAACTATTTTTATTTCAGTTGCCTTCCACTCAAAACTTCATCCCCAGTTTTCTTTGTCAGATATATATATATATATATATGTATGTATGTATGTATGTATATATATATATATATATATATATATATATATATATATATATATATGTATGTATGTATGTATTTTACGTGGGAGAAGACCCGAATAACCAAAGACCTACATACAAACACCCGCGAAAACCTGAGAAAACAAATATCCCACCTCTACGGGGAGGAAATCCACCATCTGACCAGGACCTATGAAAAACTCGAAGTCCAAAGAGCTTCCATTTTATGTGACCTTGCATTCCTATGCAACTGCCGAGATCAAAATTTAATCCCCACAGGCTTCCAACTGAAATTCCACTTCAACTCTGCAGCCACCAAACGCATTCTGAAAAGAACAGAACTAGCCCTAATCAGAAATGAACTCCACAGAAAAAGATTCCTCCTAGACCGAATCAACAAAGATCTCCTCACACTTCACCTCAAACTCAGCAACAAGATCCACCCCGCACTTTGGGACAAATCCAAACAACTTGCCGTCTGGAGAGCCGAAACACAGACCACCCTCAAGACAGACACACACACCAACAAACTCCGAAGACTACAAGAACGCCAGAAACAATCCCCTCCACCCTCACAGCCACACATGAAACAAACAGTGCATAACATCTCAGATAGGATCCTCACCAAAGCCGAAACCAATGTCCTTTCCAAAGGATTCAACTTTGCAGTCGCTCCCAAAAGCATCCCCACTGAAACCATTATATGCGGAGTTGAAACCAGCCTGACCAAAATCAACCCCGACGATGCAAACAGAATCAGACTCGAAATCACCAATATCCTCTGCACCAGCAAGCCACCCAAAAGTAACTTACCCAAAGAGGAACAGACAGCACTACTTAACCTGAAAGAAGACACCAGCATAATAATCCTACCAGCAGACAAGGGCAATGCCACGGTGGTTATGAACACATCTGACTACCAAACCAAATTAACCAACCTACTCCAAGACTCCATATACAAACCCCTAAACACAGACCCCACCACCTACCTGGAAAAAACCACCAGATCCAAAATAAAAGCCTCCCCCATCAGCGAAGAGATTCAGCAAAGAATCATACCCAGAGAGAAATCATCCAGATGCCCTAAGCTTTATGGTCTCCCCAAGATACACAAAGAAGGAACCCCACTTAGACCCATAGTCAGCTCCATAGGCTCACCTCTACAAAACCTAGCCAAATTTCTCGCCAAACAACTGCAGCCCTATGCAGAATCCATCACCTCATACGTAAAAAACTCATTCCAGTTCATAGACATCATAAAGCAACAAAACTTACAGCCCAGTGACCTACTCGTGAGCTTTGATGTCATATCCCTCTTCACCCAAGTACCAATCAAAGAAGCCTTGACAGTTATCCAAAACAAATATAACCCCCCCAAGCACATCTTAGATCTGACCAACCACTGCCTATCCAACACATACTTCATCTATAATGGACAGAAATACAAACAAACAGAAGGAGCACCGATGGGATCACCCCTCTCACCTGTCATTGCCAACCTCTATATGGAATACTTTGAAACCCAAGCTCTAGAAAAATCCGATCACAAACCCAAACTCTGGCTCAGATATGTGGACGACACCTTCATAATCTGGCCACATGGGAAAGAAAAACTGGACAACTTCCTCACACATCTCAACAGCCTACACCCCAAAATACAGTTCACCATGGAAACAGAAGTGAACAACCAACTTCCCTTCCTGGATGTCTTAGTCTACAGAAAATCCAATGGCTCCCTAGGACACACTATATACCAGAAGAAAACACACACAAACCGCTATCTGCACGCACTCTCACACCACCACCCTGCCCAGATCAACTCTGTAGCCAAGACACTCATTTCCAGAACAAAACGCTTAGCTGACGAACAACACCTAAAAACCGAACTACACACCCTCACTAACGTACTCACATCCAATGGATTCCAAAGAAATAAGATCACCAACCTAATCCAAAAAGAAACCCCCACTAAAATCCAAGACAGAGAACAAGAAAACGGCAAGGCCCTCCTCCCATACATAAAAGGCACCACAGACAGAATAAGCAAAATCCTCCACAAACATAACATCAAGACAGCATTCTGCACAAACCGAAAAATATCCACCATCCTAAGGAACCCCAAAGACAAAATTGAGTTAGAAAATCAAGGAGTATATGAAATCCCATGCACCGCCTGCCCCACCACATACATCGGACAAACCAACAGACGAATAAGTGCACGCATAGAAGAACACAAGAACTCAGTCAGAAAAGAGGAACCAACTTCTTCCTTGGTCCAACACCTTAAAGCCACAGGACATGATATTGACTTTAAAAAGACCAGAACTATCGCCAAAACTGAACACTTTAACAACAGAATAATCAGAGAAGCCATTGAGATAGAAAAACGCCCACACAGCATGAACAAACGAGACGATACCTCCCGCCTACCAGCCATTTGGAAACCCGCCCTTATTGACAAACGAGTCCCTAACACGACGAATGACACCAGACCCACACTCACGAGTGCCACACCTGATGTCACCACCACACATCCACGCAGAAAGCAGACTCAAACCCACACTGATAATGAGCCACGACCAAGGACCAGAAGCCAGACCGCAGCTGCATCATTAGCCACTTTAAACCCCTCCAATCCATACATGAAGCAGACTGACACCCACCATGAAGAGCTCGCACGGCCACAAACACGAAGCCAAACAACAACAACGCAGCTCACCAGCTCAAATCCCCCTGCAACTCAGACTAAGCTGAGCACAACCAAGCCCCCACCCAAACAGAACACAACCCCAGCCAATCAGAGCACAGCCAAGCCCCTAACCAATCAGAACACACCTCCACCCAATCAGAACACAGCCAAGTTCCCACCCAATCAGCTCACACCTCCACTAGCAGTTAAAAGGAAGAGACAGCTGCGATCTCACATTGCTCCTGGAAGCACGAAGCCGAGAACACCAGCCTGAAGATGACGAATGAGACTTCGTCGAAACGTCGCCAAGACACTTCCAATTTTACGTGGGAGAAGACCCGAATAACCAAAGACCTATATATATATATATATATATATATATATATATATATATATATATATATATATATATATATAATTTGTTTTTCCTTGCAGTTAGAAAACCTCTTACAAATTACAGTTTAGATCAGAAAACAGCAGAGAAAGAATTAAATGCTGCAACTTTCTTTATCTAATCAAACTCATGACCCTGAGAATTTTTTTCTTTTCTTTTTCTCTTCCACCTTAAAAACTATATTCATAAGATTTAACATAATTTGATATGATATAGCAACACACGTTATCAAATATATTTGTATTTCCTTTTGTTTTATAGTATGTGTACAAATCAGTGCTGTTGTATCATGTATTGATATTCCAAATATGAAATATTTTTCTAAGTATTAGCTAAGTAACTATATTCTTTTATTTCAATTTCACTGAAGTATATTCTGATTCACCAAGTTATTTTTAGTCTTCTCTGTTCAAACAATTATTAACAATTATTTGTTGGGACAATTTGCCATTAATCAATAACTATTTATTAAATTTATTGGCCTCACTAAAGATGAAGTGGGATGGAATAGGATGACCAAGAGGAGGTGGGATCTGTTATTAATCTATCAGCACCCCTGATGTGAAGTTCCCCCCCCCCCATTTGAGCCCCAAGCCTACTAACAGAGCCAGATCTCTAAGCTCTTGCAGAAGATCAGGAAGGTTGTAACCAACCTCACAATTACAATGGAAATGAATAGAAATCAAAAGAAAATAGAAATGCTGTGCTAAACAATTAACAATAGCAACATTTGCTATTGTCAAATGTTGAGAGCCAGTTTGGTATAATGGTTAAGGCATCAGGGCAGAAACTAGGAGAATGTGAGTTCTAGTGCTACCTTAGGTACAAAGCCAGTTGACTGACCTTGGACCAGTCACTTTCTCTGCCTTAAGAAGGAGGCAAGAACAAACCACTGCCGAAAAACCTTGCCAAGGGAAGTCAGGGACTTGTCCAAGAGGTCACCAAGAATTGAACACAGAAGATTTTTGTTTACAAATGTGAAAGAAAACCATTTCACCATCTAAATCTGCCTGGTGTATTTTTCTTTGTAGCATTAGATATTTCAATTTTAAAAAGCTTAAACAATGATACAACTGATACAACTCCAAGAGCAGATCTTCCACTCTTTCAATCATTGCATCATGTAGGGCAGAGGTGGGTTTCAGCAGGTTCTGACCAGTTCTGGAGATCCGGTAGCAGAAATTTTGAGTAGTTGGGAGAACCGGTAGTAAAAATTCTGACTGGCCCCACCCCCATCTATTCTCTGCCTCCCGAGTCTGCCTCCCTGATTATTGCCATTAAACCCTTTAACTGTTTGTGATCTGAAAATACCAAAGACTCTTTTTTCACACAGTTCTCACTCCCTACATCAGTGGTGGGTTTCAAATTTTTTTACTGCCGGTTCTGTGGGTGTGGCTTGGTGAGCATGGCACGACTATCTTCTATAGTCTTTCTCATTATGGATATGGTGGAAAGTGGAGATCAGAACAGTGGAAGAGCACTATGTCCTGTGGATCACAGAAGTTGTAGGACACAGTTTATTGATTTCTAGCAGCAAAAGGTCTGGTGATGCTGTCTTTAGACTCATTTAGTTTAATTGTTGAATGAGTGAAGAGGGTCAAGGAATAGGATGGGCCCTTCAAACAACTCATACTCCATATTCTGTCTGGAAGTCTAAAACTGTTCACTTGAAAGCAACTAAAGACCTCTGGTCTAGGACTATGCTTTGTACAGATCCAGGATCATTCAGCCTTGGGCTCAACCAGTGGTGGGTTGCTACTGGTTCTCCCCGGTTCTTGCGAACTGGTAGTGGAAATTTTGAGTAGTTCGGAGAACCAGTAAATACCACCTCTGCCTGGCCCTGCCCCCAATCTATTCATTGCCTCCCAAGTCCCAGCTGATCAGCTAGAAGGAAAAAATCAGGGCTCACTTGACAAAGAAGAGAAAAAAAAACAAGACACCTTAGCTTTAAATTGAGAAGCCAAGAAGCTTCCCAACTGATTGGCTAGAACCAATCTGCTCCTTGTAAATCGCTCGGTGGTGGTAGATTGGCAATTGAGGCCAAGCTGCCTGAAAGCGGTTTCTGATGCTCTCGATGATGGCAGAGCAGCAAAAAACTGTTTAAACTCTTGCTGCGGCACTTCAAAGGGCTGCCCTACAGCTAATTAAAAGACAATGTCGTGGTAGACTAGTGCGCTCCAAAAACAAATGGGTAGACCAGTGCGCTCCAAAAACAAATGAGTAGACCAGTACGGCTCTGCAAGCAGTTAAAAGCCTGGTAGACCAGTACCTCTGCTAAATCCTAAAGAATTGCTTGTCACATGACCATCAAACCACACCCACAAAATAAGCCACGCCCACAGAACCAGTAGTAAAAAAATTTAGAACCCACCCCTGGGCTCAACCTACTTTGAGTGGTCCTTGGTGCTCTCTGAGCTTGGTTGTTTTCTTGCAGACATTTCATTACCCAAACTAGATAAACATCATTAGTGCTAGTAAGGAGTGGGGTTTGGTCTCAGTTTATATATTTGGTCTCAGTTTATATTATATTATGAGGACCCAGTTGTGGGGGCAATAAGCTGATTTTGTATAAATATACAAAACGATGAAGGCTATTGCTGAGCACATTGTAAGCCGCCCTGAGTCTCCGGATGTCAGGGCATTTATTAATCCCATGTTTGGCTCTGGGACTAATTACCCTGGTTTAGATTAGAGGAGATGAATCGAGGCTTATTCCTTGTTGCAATAATCTGAAAAGAAACGCGAGAAAGGTTTCTAATAAAACTCATTTATTTGTTATAAAGAAAATAAAACACCTCACTAACTAAGAAAAGTTAATTGTTACATTTTGGCAAGCGAGGTCTCCTGCCGGTCCAAGCCGGACCTTGCTGGCAGGAGAACAAAGAAAAGAGTGTGTGAAGCAAGTGAAGGAATGGAATGTGGGTGGATGGACATGCGTAGTAGCTTATATATATATATATATATATGCATATTCTTTCTAGCCAGGTTTTACCTATGTAAACTTAGTTGTTCTTCAGCCCTAGGTTCTGTGAAATCTCATTCACAAGTTCTTGGGCCCTTTTTCTGCTGCCAAACTGCAACTCTGTGTTGCTTCCTGGGAGAGTTGCAACACAGAGTTGCAGTTTGGCAGCAGAAAAAGGGCCCAAGAACTTGTGAATGAGATTTCACAGAACCTAGGGCTGAAGAACAACTAAGTTTACATAGGTAAAACCTGGCTAGAAAGAATATGCACATAAAAGCCTATGAAAAAAGAAAAAAGATATATATATATATATATATATATATATATATTTGAGTGGCTTACCCCGACAGTGTTGATGAGAGTGATCTTGGTGGTTCTTTGATGGGGCTGTTTACTGTTATTTGGCAGTTTTTGTTTGGGGTATGGTTTACTTCTTGATTGTTGGTCTGATGTTAATCTTGGAGTTAATCTATGTTCATCTGGTTGCTGATTGCTGGTGGAAAGATGTTTTTGGCTTGTTAATAGTCTCTTTTGCATAGTATGTAGATATTGCTTATGTCTGTGTCAGGGGTGAAATGTAAAATTTGTTACTACCGGTTCTGTGGGCGTGGCTTGGTGGGGGGGGGGTTAATGTGACTGGGTGGGCCAACTTTTTTTTTTTTAACTTTTCAAAGCATTTTTTCTAATGCTTTGAAAAGCCTCTGCCAATCAGGCAACTCAGCTGGGATCGTCAGAGAGGCATTTTAAAAAATACCGCTCTGCTGATCAGGCAACTCAGCTGGGAGTTGCCAGAGACTTTTCAAAGCATTTTTTTACCACCTTTTCGGCCAAGAGGTTGCAGAAAAAATGCTTTGAGAAGTCTCTGATGATCCCAGCTGAGCCACGCAATCATCAGAGGCTTTTTTTGTTACTTTTAAAAGCATTTTTTCTTCGGAAGAGGTTGTAGAAAAAATGCTTTGAAAAGTAAAAAAAAAAAAAAGCCTCTGATGATCGTGCGGCTCAGCTGGGCATGGTGGAGGGGGGCGCACACAGGGATTTTTGCTACCGGTTCTCTGAACCACCCGCCACCATCGCTACCAGATCAGGCGATCTGGTCCGAACCGGGAGCATTTCAGCCCTGTCTGTGTGTTTATTGATGGCTAATTGTCAGAGTGGCACATTTCCAGAAATTCCCTAGCATTTTTTGACCTGACTTGGTCTTGGATGGTCACAGTTTCCCAGTTGAAATTAGGTTAAATCTGTCCATAGGTTATAAAGTTAAAGAGGTTTCATCATGGCTTCTGACTACTAGTTGGTGTTCATAGATGCATTCTGCCAGTCTTCTGCCTGTTGGTCCTACTTTGTCCCATTTCAAACTACTTTGTATCTTCTGCCTAAATGCCTCCAAGCTGAAAGAAAGTGAGGATAGGGTCTCCTATCATGATAATTGTTCTACATTGATTCAGAGGTAGCATGAGATGGTGGTAACACCCCATCCATATGTAAAGAACTTCCATTCAAGTTCCTGGGCAAGCTAAAAGAAAAGGTGGGATGAAGTACAGCATCAGGAAGAAAGTAAGGAGTAGGGAGAAGAGAAGAAGTAGGAAGAGATATAGCCAATTGACATGCTTCTCAGTTGCCACTTTGAGGAACTTCCTTGTCCTCAAAATAATTTTACTTCATAGATTTAGTTTCTGGCTGGACCTTCTATTCTAATTCCTCTCTCCTATCTATTCTTGTCTCTTTAGTATTCACAAACAATGCCCTTTTCTGAAGTTATACCTATTCCAATTTTGTTTTCAATTTTTCTTCTTTTTTAAAGAATTGCTGTATTTCTGCTGTTAGACCTTGGCATAATCATCTCTCCAAAGCTGTCTGTTTTAGCAAAGCAGAAGCTATTTATCAATCAGAATTTGAAACATTTTAGAGAAGGTGTTGCTATGTGAATATTAAATGAAGCTAAAATCAGTAGTATTATAAACCACAGATTTATTGCCTGATTTTATTTGACTGCAGTGGAATTTAACTGTGCATGAGCTGCTATTTTAAAATGTTTGTTTTCTAGAATTGATTCCCAAACCATTGCAAGATTATGTTCCAATAGTTTATTTATAGTAGTTGAGTTTATGTTGTGAATAAGGGGCTAAAAATGAAAGCACAGTGGAAATACTGGAATTTAAGGAAATATATTGTATTTTTCTTCAATTCAAATAGAGGGAATATATGATTGTGAAAAATATTAAATAGTCTAATCAGAATTACATATTTAATTGTTTCTGTTGTAATATTTATTATTAAAACTATTGTCTTTGCTGCTAAGCTAATTTGTATTTTGGTTCCATATATGGTATCTCATCTGTAGATGGAAGAGAAACCAGCAGATTATAATTTCACAGAATTATAGTTTAAGCCAAATGTCTGCTTTTCCATAACACGTATATCTCTCTTCATAAATGCTCTGGCTGGTGAAAACAACAGAAAATGTTAACATAAAATAAATGAAATGTACTGAGGTCAGTGAGCAGAATATACAATCTCAACATTTATTGCATTAAAAAGATAAACAAATTTTAAAAAGTAAGTATCTACATTTCCCTGAAAACTGTGCACCTATTTGCCTCAGGTTAGTCTGAGGGAAAATATTTTAAAGGCCAAAAATAGTATGTTAAGTTTAATACCTGTTAAGAATCTGATACGCCTCTTTCAATAATAATATTTGTTATAAAGTTACCGACGTCCCAGTATAGTCAGCTGGCTCCATCGCTGACTATTGGGGGTGAGATCCTGGCCCCCACAGAGAGGGCTCACAACTTGGGTGTTCTCCTGGATGCACGGCTGTCTTTGGAAGATCATATGATGGCCGTGGTCAGGGGAGCTTTCTATCGGGTTCGCCTGATGCACTAGTTGCATCCCTTTCTGGACCGGGATGCCTTGCGCACAGTCACTCATGCCCTTGTGACGTCCCGTCTGGACTACTGCAACGCTCTCTACATGGGGCTCCCCTTGAAGAGCACTCGGAGGCTCCAACTGGTCCAGAATGCGGCCGCGCATGTGGTTATGGGTGTGACTCGGCACACCCACATAACACCCCTCCTGCACGAGCTGCACTGGCTCCTGGTGGTCTTCCAGGTGCGATTCAAGGTGTTGGTTACCACCTTTAAAGCGCTCCATGGCTTAGGACCGGGATATCTATGAGACCGCCTTCTGCCATCAACAACTTCCCACCAGCCAATACGCTCCCACAGAGAGGGACTCCTTAGGGTGCCGTCGGTCAAACAACACCGACTGGCAACACCCAGGGGGAGAGCCTTCTCTGTGGGGGCACCAGCCCTCTGGAATGAGTTGCCCCTAGAGCTCTGTCTTAGCCCTGACCTGCGTACTTTTCGCTGCACACTTAAGACCCTCCTATTCCAGCAAGCTGGACTGGCCTAATACAATTTTTTATTATGGGTGTATGTATGTTTTAACTTGCGGGCCAATTTTATATATTGATTTTAATTGGTTTTAAATTTTATAAATCTATGTATTTTAACATGGCTGTACATCGCCCTGAGTCCTTCGGGAGAAGGGCGGTATAGAAATCAAATAAACTCTTTAACTCTTAAACATTTCAGTATATATAAAGTCATCAGTCAGTGCAGGAGTGAAATCCAACAGGTTCTGACAGGTTCTGGAGAATCGGTAGTGGAAATTTTGAGCAGTTCAGAGAACTGGTAGCGGAAATTTTGAGTAGTTTGGACAACCGGCAAACACCACCTCTGGTTGGCCCGAGTGTGAAGTGGGAATGGAGAGTTTGCGATATCCTTCGCCCAGGAGTGGGGAGGGAATGGGGATTTTGCAGTATCCTTTCCCTGAAGTGGAGTGGGAATGGAGATTTTGCAGTATCCTTCCCCTGACATGCCCACCAAACCACGCCTACCAAACCTCACCATGCCCACCAAGCCACGCCCACAGAACCGGTAGTAAAAAAAATTGGATTTCACCACTGAGTCAGTGTATTTCTTTCATGATGTTAAGTGTAGTTCTTTCAAGCTAGTTATAGGTGATATTTTGCTCCATTTTCCTTTTTATTTTATATTATTTTATTGGACAAATGGATATAAATAAGAAAAAAAACAAGTGTATCATATAGTTATAAATATCTGGAACAAAAAAATTAAATGTTGCCCTTTAATCTTGTGATTTGGTCCTGCTTTGGGGCAATGAATCTTAATGGCTCTGATTAGTCTGATTTTCTCATCCAATGTCTGTGAGATGCTCAGTCACCAGTGGTGGATGCCAATGCCAAATGTCCAAAACTATTAGAAATAAAAAGAACCCATTAGTATGATGTCAAAAGTTTATTACTAACATAGGCCAGTTTGATAAAATGAACAAACACATCCAGAAGGGCACATATATAGACTGCAAAGCATAAAAATGGGGAAAGGAGTAAACATTCACATATAAGTTTTATCCTAAAGCTTTTCTGTGGCAAAATAAATGCTTCTGTCTGCCCCTTAAAAAAGAGCTTAGTCTCCAAAAGGCATTAGCAGAAACATGGAATTTAGCTACCTTTTCCTAGGTTTCCTAGGTTTCCTCAGTTTCCTCATGTTTATCTGCCAATAGGAATATCACTTTCTACGACCTGCCAGAACAATTTACCAACAAGTTTGGGACTCTATACAACTGAGCACCAAATGACTCTAATCACTTGGGATTGAACTAAAATTAATGTTCTGAGTCCAACTACAATTCTACATCCTTGCAAACTACATCTGCAAATTCCCATGTTTCCTAGACACTCTCCCTCCTTCCTTCCTTCTCTCTCTCTCTCTCTCTCTCTCTCCCTCTCTCTCTCTCTCTCTCTCTCTCTCCCTCCCTCCCTCCCTCCCTCCCTCCCTCTTCCTATAATATATGTGTTCATTCCAAGAGTAGACCAAGATTTTTTTTGGGCACCCTGAATTCTGGCATTGGACTCTAAGATATAAGCAACCTCCTTGTTATTAGGGAAAGAGTTTAACAGATTTTTTTTAAAATCTTGCAAATTTTGGATGTAGAAGCATGAAATAGGCAAAAGCAAGAGAAAAAGAAAAATACATGTGCTTATACTACATGTATAAGTATATGGAGACTGAAGAGACAAAATGAAATAACTTGATAGCTGACATATGTTAATTGGGGCAATAGATTAATGTATATAATTTTTTCACATTTATCTCTCCCAATTAAAATGACTTAAGCAAATGCAAATAGCTCGTACAAGACGTTGAGCTGTTTCTTATTCTATGAAGGTTCTGGCAAAGACATTTTGTGATGAATTCCCATAATACTTATGGGAATCATAATAAAAATATTACAACCTCCAACATGCTTGTACAATTCGGTTCCAAACATGGATTCCTCTCCTTTATCCTGTGGTGTGTGTGGTTTTTTTTCAAAGCTGTGTACGTTATTTATTATATGTGATGTCAAGTCTGGTTGTATCTTCTAGTTTAAAACAAATACAGGTGAAAGTGAAACCCATTATTTTGCTCAAGCTTAGGGAAAGTATTTCAAACCTAGAAAGCAATGTCTGAAAATTTTGAATTTCTCATTAAATGTAAGACAATCCATCACCAGTGGTGGAGACTTTCCATTACTGCAGCATTTGTGGATGGAGGACCATTAACTATATTGGTACATATACTCTATATGTATAAGAACTGTTTCCAGAACTGCTATATACTCTATAGCAGTTCTGGAAAGGAATCACTGCCTAAAGGTGAGTCATTCTCCATAAAAGCTTTTGATCTCTCTGTTGAAATAACATTCAACATTTATATACCATTTTTGATTTGATGAGGAGTATTTCACAAAGGATATCTTAATAATTCCCACAATATCCCTGAAAAAGTCTTTCTTTAGTGCATGGAGAAGCCATGGGACATACTCCCATCTCACTTCTACCCCCAATTTCCAAAGTTATTTTGAAAAGAATAAAGGAGTAAAGCAACTGACTGATAGGGTTGCAATACTTAATGTAATAGAGAACCCTGATTACACAGAGCTCCCAATCTCCATGATAATTTCCTTCTTCTCAACAGTGTTACATCTTTACATCATAACTTTCCTTTCATATTGAGGGGTGAAAAGTAGATTCTAGATTTCCCCCCCCCCAAAAAAAAATATCAAGCATTTCCACATTGAGGAACCATGGTGGCACAGTGGTTAGATTCCAGTATTGCAGGCTAATTCTGATGACTGCCAGGAGTTCGATCCTGACTGGCTCAAGGTTGACTTCCATCCTTCGTGATCTTCCAACAACCACCCTTCCTATCCTCCTGTCCTCTGTGCCTAGGATTGATGAAGACTGTTTTTGACTATTTGCAGATCTTTTCGGGCATGAATATATGGTCATGTCTCTTTGCAAGTGGGACTTTCAGAGAACTGTCAAACAATCAGTGTTTGCTCTATTTTCAAGCTAACCAGTAACTCATGTCCTATTGTGCTTCTTCAGATTACATAGATCTGAGGCATCATCACAAAAATTTAAGATAAATTACTAACTTCCCACCCTGGCCTATGCATTTACTGTACATATATTTTTGCCCATTCTTTGACAAAAATTTAAAGTAAATTTATGCAAAGGAGGGTTAGTTTGTATAAAAAAGTAAGCAAATGTACTGAAAAAACTGACTACTTACCTCTTTCAACTTGTAATACTTGCATACCAGTAAGTCTTCATTTGGATAGTCTTGCTATCCAGTGGTGGGCTTTACTTACTTTGCTACCGGTTCTCTCTGTGCATGCGCAAAGTGTATTTGATGACTTCCGGGTGGGTGGGTGGAGCCTTCTGCCGCTGCTACTACCGGTTTTTCCGAACCGGTGCAACCGGGAGCAACCCACCACTGTTGCTTTCCATGCCAGAATATTGCTATGATGAGTGAATGGGACAGCAGGAGGGGAAGAATCAGAGAAAGAACAGGCTGCTGTGTAATAAACCCAAAGTTTTTCCTTTATCCCAAGAAGGATAAAGTAGTGATCTACCTTTATTTCTGAAGTGGAACATGGAACATGATTTCCATCTTCAGTGATAAAAGGGTTTTGGCATAAGCATATATCACCATTGCAAACCTCACGATAACATCTTAAGAATTTAGAATAATAAATTCTTATAGGATTATATAATTGTTTAAGATAGCGTTTTAATCAATTTTAACATTCCTTGCCCGTTTAAAATTTTACATACATTTTTGTGCTTTTAATATTTTATTGTATGCCACCCAGAGCGTGAGAGAAATGAGCAGTTCTTAAATACGACAAATAAATAAATAAATATGTGGTTGATCAGCGGTTCAAACTACCCAAAATTTAAGATTACATCATATTCCGGGATATTCTTGAATATCAGCTAAGTAATAATTAGTAAGGGATTAGGGCCTCCCACAGTATCAGTTGTGTTGGAAGCTAATACTATGGATTATTAAATAATGAAACTACAAAATAATACAATTTATTAAAAAATATTTTGGGTTAATGGCATATAAAGTAATCAAATACCTCTTGATCTTCACTAGTTAATAGTGATTGATTTAAAATAATTAATAATCTAAAGCCTAACACAGAGATTTAAAGCAGTTGGCAACTGAACAAAGAAATCTTTAATAGTTAAGAGACTATGAGATTAGTTACAGTGAACAGTCTATGAGATTTTCCCAGTGAGAGAAAAATGAAGAGTGAGTTAGTATGAGGATTCCTGCCAAAAGAATAAGATAGGAAGTTTAGAAATGTTTCCAGTTTGTAGGCTGTCACAGGAGCTACCATAGTTAATAGCAATAGCACTTAGATATATATACCACTTCATAATGTTTTACACCCTCTCTAAGCCATTTATGGAGTCAGCATATTGTCCCCAACAATCTGGGTTCTCATTTTACTGACCTTGGAAGGATGGAAGGCTGAGTCAATCTTGAGCCGGTCAGGATCAAATTCCTGACAGTGGGCAGTGAGTTAGCCTGCAATACTGCATTCTAACCACTGCACCATCACAGCTGTTGTGCCCTTGGCCCACTAGCTATGGTGGCGCAATGTCCTTGGCCCACTAACAAAAGAAAAAAGGCAAGGTAAATTAATTTTTTTTAAAGGTGGGGGAGGGGAGTTTTCTTAGAAGTAGTTGGTGGAGAAAATATAAGAAAAGGGCATGCAAAAAGATGTTACTTAATTGGAATCATTTAGGAAAGGAAAAAAATGGAATCATGAGTTCTAGTCTGCTGTCTTTCGTGTGACAGAAGGAGCGGAGAAGGAAAAATGAATGAAGGCAAGGAAATAAAAAAAGGGGGGAGGGAGGGACAGAAGGAAGGAAGACTAAGGTTACTGTTTTCTCCTCTAACTGGGTGGAAGGTCAAGGACCATTCTTATACTTTTCTTTGGCAAAATGCATTTGGCAAAATGCATTGTGCAATCAAAAGAATCTTGATAGGACCTTCTCAATGATTATGCTAATCAAAGTGTTTTTCTGAAGTATTGTATATGACACCAGCAAAAGATAATAATAAACTTTGAATATTGGGATATTCAAATACTGGAATTATAGATTATTCTATGTCTCAAGATTTTGTATCCATAGTTAACGTTCAGCATCAAAAAAAGAAGAAAATTTCAGAAATTAGGTCACTATACGCAGTATATATACACAGTTTAAATTTCTCTTCCTTTTATGATTCCCTTGGTTCACATCACACTATTTCTATAGCAAAGGGATCTGAAGTCTACAGCCATTCTTGGAAATACACATTATGCTAAAGGCTGAAGCTTTATTTTACAGCCTGGCAAATTGCTATATGATCAAAATGTTAACCCTTTTTTGGTATACAGTTTTAATTTAATTATATTTGCTTTTTATGGTTTCACTATTTGATCTTATATTGTTCTATTGTGGATGTTTTTATTTCTGTAAACCATTCAGGGTCACAAAATTATGCCAGTTTATAAATCAGATCAATTAATAAATCTGATATTTGATGGGCACAGACTCCACAATGTATATGCAATCATTTTCCTGGGATGCAAACTAGCTACCTCTCATTGTATGGCAATGATTTCAAATGCTGTTCACTTAACCCTCCTCACTTTTTTCTTTTGCTGAAAAAGATCAGTGTTTGCTTGAGAGCTTCTCAATGTAGCAACATTTTAAAGCAACAGCTGGACAACTGATTCTGGCTATGTAAAACTGAGCCCCATGAATAAATTTTATTATGTATTTATTTATTATTCAATAATACCTACCTTATTATAGTGATTCTAGGCATCTAACAGTATTTAAACTCAAAATACAAACAACCTAAAACATCAATACTTACAATAACAGCAAAGGTAAAGTTAATGTGCTGTAAATCAACAACTACACAGGATCCAGCTAACAATCTGAACTCTGTGTCTAGGAACACATCCAGCCCTTCAAAGCTTTGTGACATATCAGCTGGCAGTGTCAGGGCCTTCTAATCAAGAGCAGACTGGTATTTCAAGGGGCAGATGCTGTGGCAGAAAGTCATACTTTCTGCATCTGGAAAGATGATTAGTCTTAAGTGGCAGGACCCTCAGTACACCTCTCCTGCTGAATTGAATGGGACAAGTAGAAATGATTGGAGAGAGATGATTCCACCATGAATCATAAAGCATGAGGGGCTTTATAGGCAGTGGTGGGCTGCTGCCAGTTCAGACCAGTTCAGGCGAACCAGTAATTGAGACCTGCGGGTGGGCCCGCCTCTGGCCACCCGCCCGGTGCAATCCTGTCCTATATTGCTGTGGTTTTGATACTGCATGCATGCACGGAAGGCATGTGCAAGCGAATTGCCATTTTTTTGATGTTGCACACATGTGTGGACAGCGTGTGTGAATGAATTGCCGTGTTTTGTGATGCTGCACGTATGTGTGGATGGTGCATGCCAGAGCCCTACATATCCAAGGCCATTTGGTCTTACCAGGGTTCAGTCAAAGCTTGTTGTCAAAGCTTGTTGGCCCCAATGAAGGCCTCCGCAATTTGGGTCACAACTTGGGTCACCAAGAATGGAAATATAGAGATAGCTATCCCCCAGCGTAATAATGCTGCAAAAATATTGCTGTTTCACTGTCCATAACACCAAATAATAAGCCTTATGGCAACTATGAGGTAGGAGAACCCTGACATCTTAATTGTGGCTGTAGCTTGTGCTTCATAAATTACATAGATTATTCCTCATTGTCCTCCAGCAGTGCTCTAAATATCTCTTCTTGCATTTCAAGCCCTTAGCTCCTCTGTAAACTAGAAAGAGACCCAGAATCCAAGAAAAGGAAGAGGCTGCATAAGCATGATCTCATCAAAAGCCCCAGGAGCCCTATCATTTCAGGTCATGATCAAGCCTTTAATAGGAATGTGCATCAGACCTTCAAGAACATCACCGCACTCCCTCTGGAACCAACAGGCATCTGAGTGGAATTATCAAATGGGTCCAGCTTCCCTGCAGTAGGGGGCAGTTCTAGGGAACTCTAGGGCAACTAGAAAGTGATCTGATCATGACAGGACAATTATATATGCTGGCAAGTCTATACCTGGCTGATGGTATACCTGGTTGAAAGCTGCCTAAGTCTTGTCTATAAATTAATTTGTTACAACAGCTACAAAAGGGAAAGATCAGGAATGAGAAAGGAACAGGGAGAGTAACAATGACTCTTTCTATTTCTACAATTTCTATTTCAGTAAAATGTTTAAAGAGGAGGGAAAGGAACTGTGCACGGATGGCCCAGAAACTGATTGCAGTGTGAAATGTCTCAGACATTACAAGCTCCTTTCAATCTGTTGCCATGAAGAATAATTTTCTGAACAGCTTTCATCGTTGAATTAGTCCTGATAGACAGAACAAATATAAAGAGTAACATGCCAGCAGAATAATAGAAGGATTTTGTGCTACTAGCGTTTTGACTGACCACCCACTTAATTTGGCTGAAGAATAGTTGAGATTCCTATCATTTGCCAGCAGGAAATCAGAAATGATTGTGAATGAAAATATACAATCTACAGGCAAGGTACAGGCCCAGCAAGTTTTTACTTGTTGGCAGGAACTCATCAACACAGCCTTTGATTATGATTGAGGAAGAAATGTTGGGTAGCTGTAAGCTGTTTACACAGTATGTATACATAACCCTTTCATACTTTAAAGCATGTGAACAATATTTAACAGAATATTTTATTTTTTATTTGGTGAAGCAGCCTTATTCCCATTAAACCTGGCAATCCTACAGGTGTGATCATTGTTTCTAGTCTGGGATGGTGCTGGATTGTGGGCACAACAAAGCTAATTATGCCAACAGCTCAAACAATGCCCAATTAGTGTTTTTTTGGCTATGGAAGCATGCTGGCTTTCATAATGCATGATAATAGTTAGCTGTAATGAAGCAAGATAGCATGCCAAGGCTTCAGAGCTACATCCGCTCTCATTTTTTGATTGTATCAGTGTGATAGAATCCAACATGTGTGACAAAATGGCTATTTGCTCTGCCGTATAATCCTAGGGGATATGTAGCTAGGCCATTTTTGGCCAAATAAAATAACTGTGTACATAGGTGGCTCAGTACAGAAACAGTGATTGTTTCTACATCTTTATTCTTCAATTGTTCCACTCCACTTAAAAGATGAACTGTGGCTGTGGGAAAAAAGTATGCATGAAAGCCCAGGAATATTGAAGAAAACTATAATTAATCATTTTGTTCCAGGAACAGTGAATATGTTTAATTTTTATGTTTATTTACCCAGTTCACACTTCACAAGCCTACATGAACACCAACATGATACTTTTTAGAATTTTGTGACAATCTCTGAGTCAGAAATGTGCAGAAAAATATGCACCTTAAGACAAACAATGCATAATATTATGTTGGACAAAATTTGCAAAAAGTTCATGTTCTAAAAGTGCATATAACACAAAGTAGAAAAGTTATTCTACATAATTATATACAAAATTATATGCAAATCTCCCCTTTACCTCAATTTATAAAGTAATGCAGAACAATTGGGAAAGTGAAATACTGAACAGGATGAAAATTGTTATTCTGCAGTGGTAACAAGTTGTACTGGATGAAGTCTAAAGATCCTGACAATTACATCAATCTAAATTAAGAATTCAGATGATACTGTAGTTTTAGAGCTTCTGATCCAAAAGCACACATGAGCACAGGCTCATGACTTGTTATATATCTTATGGAAGTGATGGTCTTGTGATTTGGTGCATGTGGCCTATGCTGTTTAAAAGATGGTAATTTCCCATTTTGCATCGTCATAGTCGTATAGCAATAGCACTTAGACTTATACACCACTTCACAGTGCTTTACAGCTCTCTCTAAGCAGTTTACAGAGTCAGCATATTGCCCCCAACAAACTGGGTCCTTATTTTACCAACCATGGAAGGCTGAGTCAAATCTTGAGCCAGTCAGAATCAAACTTCTGGCAGTAGACAGAGTTAGCCAGCAATACTGCATTTTATCCACTGCGCCACATGGCTCATATGATAGAGCGATTCCAGTATATAAACCTCATATAGATATTTTGGCTCATAAAATTTGTACTTCCATTTGAAAACAGAACGAATTTGAATCCTAAAGTACTCATTCTTCAGGGAGATATAAATGCTATAACACATATCTTAAAGCTGACTTCTTAGCCCTAAATATGTTAATATAATCTGTCTGTCAATACAGTAAATTGTCTTCTTGGCCTTTTTACCAGTCAACATCATGAACTATAAGTAGTTTTGATTCATAATTGAAAAGCCTCTGCAGTATAACTGTGACTCTTTAATATTGATTGAAAATAAATGAATGCCATACTCCAAAGACACTTATAAATAATTTTAAGAGATAACAGATTAATGTCTTGTGGGCATCTCTCATGCTATAGAGCAACTTGAGAAAATTGATTAATTAAATATAGCAAGTTCATAAAATGATATGTGAATTATTACGTATATACTATAAGAAGATAATAATAATAATAATAATAATAATAATAATAATAATAATAATAATAATAATAATAATAATAATAATAATAATTTTATTTCTATACCGCCCTTCTCCCGAAGGACTCAGGGCGGTGTACAGCCTATTTAAAAACACAGAAACAAAACAACAATTAAAATTTAAAATCATTAAATAATTAGGCTCCAATTAAAATCCCAGAAATTTAAAATACCCCAATTTAAAACGTTATGTTAATAGCCCGGCCTGGCGGAACAACAGGATCTTCAGAGCGCAGCGAAACACCCGGAGGTCGGAGATCTTACGTATTTCCGGGGGCAGTTCATTCCACAGGGCTGGGGCTCCCACAGAGAAGGCCCTCCCCCTGGGTGTCGCCAGCCGACATAACTTGGCCGATGGCACCCTGAGGAGACCCTCTCTGTGGGAGCGGACTGGTCGGTGGGAGGCTATTGGTGGCAGAAGTCGGTCTCGAAGGTACCTGGGTCCTATGCCATGGAGCGCTTTAAAGGTGGTAACCAACACCTTGAATCGCACCCGGAAGACCACTGGGAGCCAGTGCAGCTCGCGCAGGAGGGGTGTCACGTGGGCGCAACGAGTTGCACCCATAACCACCCACGCGGCCGCATTCTGGACCAGTTGGAGCCTCCAAGTGCTCTTCAAGGGGAGCCCCATGTAGAGAGCATTACAATAGTCCAACCGGGAGGTGACAAGGGCGTGAGTGACCGTGCGCAAGGCATCCCGATCCAGAAAGGGCTGCAACTGGCGAATCAGGCGAACCTGATAAAAGGCCCCCTGGCCACGGCCGTCATGTGCTCTTCTAAAGACAGCCGTGCGTCCAGGAGGACACCCAGATTGCGAGCCCTCTCTGTGGGGGGCAAAGATTCACCCCCAATAGTCAGCGATGGCACCTGCTGACTATATCGGGGGCGCCGGAAGCCACAGCCACTCGGTCTTGGAGGGGTTGAGTCTGAGCCTGTTCCTCCCCATCCAGGCCCGCACGGCCTCCAGGCAGCGGGACATCACATGAGGATACTTAAAGCAAAGAGTATAAGACATAATGAATAAATTA
Organism: Pituophis catenifer annectens; assembly: GCF_029215685.1. Taxonomy (NCBI): domain Eukaryota; kingdom Metazoa; phylum Chordata; class Lepidosauria; order Squamata; family Colubridae; genus Pituophis; species Pituophis catenifer. The sequence continues at coordinate 39,106,203 of NW_027256884.1, forward strand.
TTTCAGAAAGATACACTTGTGTTGTGAGAAAAATTGGAATAAAAAATTATTATGTGACTAACTCCTAGAAATTCCAGAAATGTTTCTACAGCCTACGTATGTTATTGTAACAATTTACAATTATTATTTAGATGTAATCACCTGCTAAAACTAAGGAAGTGAAGACTTACATTAACATTCATAGAAAAGTTTGTAATATTTGAAACAATCCTACAGAAATCTGTCTTAATCAGAAAAGGGTTATATTACTCTTAGTCAGGATTTATTCCCAACTTTGTAATTCAAGATATTTTTAGATGGGAGCCAATGTCTGTACCTGTGGGAATCATGTATTGCTTAATGCAAATTATCTATTTATGAAGATATACATATCTGCAAGATATATTGAGCTGAGGGCCATTAAAGCAATAGGCAAAGTGATCCATATGTTCTTAAACAGCTCTGACTTCAGAAAACCTCTAGCAACTGATGCTGTAAGTACTGCACAATTAAAGTGACAATGGAGTCATGCATGCTATTTTTGCTTTCATTTTGTTTTATATTCTTACCTAACAAAGAAAAGCTATTTATTTATACGTTTTCTATTTATTGCCTTGCTTCTTTGATTGGAAATTATCAACTTCAATGTTGAATAGAATAGAACTGACCCAAACAGACTCTGTTGCAAACTAGGGGTCCTTGGACTCCTGCTCCAGGTGGCAGTCGTGGCTAGCAATGCCTTTGTGCAACTTTGAGCTGTGCACCTATTGCACCCATTCATGGATCACAAGGCTACTCTCCATCATTCATCTCCTGGTCACCTTTTGGATGGATTACTGTAATGTGTTGTACAGGAGCTGCTTGTGAAAAACATCTGGAAACTAAAGCTGGTGCAAAAAGTAGTGCAGGAGTAATGTGCATACCAAATTAGTACGTTAAACCTCTGCTCTGTGAACTTGATTTGTTGTCAGTTTGTTTCCAGGCTCAATTTAAAGTGCTTATGACTTATAAAGATCTACAAGACATGGAGCTGGATTATCTGAAGGATCATCTCTCTCCAATTATTTATTTATTTATTGGTTCGATTTATATGCCACCCTTTTCCGGAGACTCAGGGCGGCTTACAATGCGTTAAGCAATAACCTTTATACTTTTGTATATACCTGCTTAGTAGGGCTTTCGGGGCCCCCTAAGCGGTGTTCTTTTTTATACAAAGTCAGTTTATTGCCCCCACAAATCGGGTCCTCATTTTACCTACCTCGAAAGGATGGAAGGCTGAGTCAACCTTGAGCCTGGTGAGATTTGAACTTGCAGTAATTGCAGGCAGCTGGTGTTACTTAACAGTGCTTTAGTCTGCTGCGCCACCAAGGCTCTTGTAATAATTATATATAATTATAATTATATTTATCCATTCCATTAGATTTTAAATTTAATTATATTTATCCATTCCATTAGACCTGGAGAATAGGATATGTTATGGGTCTCATCCACCAAGAGTTTCATCTGACAGGAACCAGGACCTGCCATGGCACCCATCTTCCAGAACATCCTCTTCCCTGTGGTTATATTGGTCCCAATCCTGATAGTCTTTAAAGATAAAGACCTGGCTTGAAGACATGACTGTGCCATCAGGCCTGGGGATCCCATAGAGGCAGGGGAACTGCAAGATGTACTGTACTGTTTATGAATTGTTAGTTGGCACTCTCCTGCATTTTTTATGTCTTTGGTTAATCAGTTTTCATCATTTATTTATATGAGTATAATTTTTTGCTGTAAGTTGCCTACAATCACATATGTGAGAGGAGGAGGAGGAGGAGGAGGAGGAGGAGGAGGAGGAGGAGGAGGAGGAGGAGGAGGAGTTAAAAATGTACAATGTTCACATTATGAAATATTTACTAGATATTTGATGCTGACTTTTAATTTACAGATGGCTATCCACAAGAAGAAATGGTTTACAGATGGAGAAAAAACTCAGTAGAAGCTGCAGATCAGAAATCTTGGAGACTTTATCAGTTTGACTTCTTGGGACTCAGAAATACTTCTGATATTGTGCAAACATCAGCAGGTAATAAATAAGAATTTCCTGTCCTAGAGCTTGAAAGATTCACTACACCCATTTTTCTGTCTAGAATATCTTGTGATCACAATAAAAAATATATACTGTATATACATACCTATATGAATGATAGGAGGCAAGAAGAGAAAGCCAACCCACCTAATTCTTGTGATACTTTTGAATCAGTTTAAAGATCAATTCATAAAACTTACAGAGTTATAGCTTCTCATGGGACATATTACTGAAAATGGGTTACAAAAAGGTGCTGGATAATTTAAAGCGTGTGTCAGGTATAGATATGCAACTAGATTTTTTTCAGATCTTCCTACAGATGTGTTTTTGAGTAGTGTTCTCATCATTTTATACCAACAAGTTATCTAAATCAGATAACTATTCCCCAAACTAGAAAAGCATTAACCTTAGATTGTTTTAGTGCACTGTGAAGATTGTATCTGAAATGAAATCTATCATCTATCTATCTATCTATCTATCTATCTATCTATCTATCTATCTATCATCTATTTTCCTTAAATAAAATCTCCTATCTTTCAAGACTCGTGATGAAGAGATGGTGGAATACTTACTGTAACACATGTACTGTATTACCTTACTGATTAACTGAATTTCCAGATCACCCAATGAATTCTTTATTGCAACCATAGAGCAGCATATACATTTATTTTATGTACAGTAAAATTGTTGTTAGCTGACCAGTATCATTCATTCTTTGAATGTGGCTGAATTTTGTATTATTGTCTAAAACTTATTTCCATTAATTGTATTGACATGGACATGACTGTTTATTATTTTTACCAAATTTTATTCTATAATATTTTGCTTTAGTTTATTCATTATGTCTTAATTTTTATGTTTTTCTAAATGAAATACTGATTATTGATTCTAATAAAGAGCTAATAAAGGACTGACTAAAAAAAACAAGTTTAGATAATCCTTGCCTCGTACATTGAGTAGGTGATGACCAATTCACTGTAATACAAAAATCATTACATATTACTGTTGCAAATGCATGAGAAGAGATAGTTGTATATCCTAATATTCTTGGTTTTATAAACATAAAATTACCATTAAGAGCAGTGGTGTGTTGCCCCCGGTTTGCACCGGTTCTATAGAACCGGTAGTAAAACCGGCGGGAAGCTCCGCCCACTGACCCCAATGTCATCAGAACAGTTCTGCGCATGCACGCGCGGCCCCATTGCAAACCAGTAGTAAAGGTAAGTAGAACCCACCCCTGATTCAGAGGGTATACTTTATCAGGAGAATAAAATACCCAAATTAATCCACTGCTTGAAATGCCAATTCCAGAAAACCTCTCTCCTATAATGCACATCTATCTGGGCAGACCCTTGAAAGATCCCAAGCTGAAACTTCTGCTTCAAGCACCAGGTTCAGAAGAATGCTTGATTTCTTCACAGGTATTTTGCCAGCTCTAGTGTGAACCAGTGAATAGAGAGATCTGTATTCTTTCATTCATAATAATGCATTTAGAATACAGGTAAACACACCTAAATAAATAACAAGTAGAAGTATTTCTCTAAATTATGATTCATTGTCAGTGACTCTTAACTCAGTGTTTTATAAATTAATGGACAACTGATAAACAACTGACCTTGGTAATGAAGTGAATGTTCATTTGCAGGAGCAGTATGTTTTTGATAATCAGATCTGGGTGTAACCAGTTTTAAGTGAAGTGTTCCATCATCCAGTGATATGTAGCTTTGGGGTATTTGGTGCTCTCTAAGCTTTGTAGTCTTCTTGCAGATGTTTCATTACCAAACTAGGGAACATCATCAATGCTAGCATTAATAATGGCTAACACTGATGATGTTACCTAGTTTGATAATGAAACATCTGCAAAAAGACCACCAAGCACGGAGAACCCCAAGGATAATTCAACTGAGTTATAAATATTCTTTTTTATCAGTATATAGCTTGCTGGCATTGTAGCAACAACTTGCATTAGATAGATATTGGTCTGACCCATTAAGATTATTAGGTGTTGTTCTTATAGTAGCCCTGACCATCTATTAACTCAAATGAGAGTTACAATTTTAATATATGTTCTGTTACTATTTGAAAACATATCTGCATTAAAGCCACTTACTGCGTTATTTCTGAATGTCGTAATGAATAGCCCAGTTTATTGGGTAATCTGCAGTCTTCGACAGGTGCATTCTCAGGTCAGATATGGATTTCAATCTTATAAAAATCTGCCACGGCATAGAGAAATCCAAGTTTTAAACAAGTCGATTGGATTTTTTATTTCTGTCCATCTGTCTTTTCACATGTCTTCCATTCTTTAAGCTTAATTGCTTAATAAATACCCCAATAAATATTAATTGTAGCCATTTTTCACATTTTTGTCATTTATTCTTGATGTCATTTTTCATTCATACGTCATATCATTTTTTAAATGTAGTCAAAGGGAATTGCAGGTAGCAAGATCACTGATAGTTGATTATTGTTGAATAGCCCAGAGTGTATTGTATTAGCTGAACCAGTTAAATAAGACATTTCCCTTTTTATTCAGTCTTTTCTCCAGGGTTTGGTAGGATGTGTTTTTCCTCTCCTCCAAAACATTTTAAAGACTTGGAAAATTGCCAAGGTAATGAATGCTTTTCCCCCCATTGCCCTTATCAACAGACTTTAATTTAAACTTAATGGAATTCATTTTAGCTCTAGCACAAACTATTGTCCAGCGGGTTGGTAAATGTAGAAGTATGCACGGGGATCTATGGATTATTAACCACTCTAGAAATTAGGATTTGTTTAATTTTGCTCAGGGAAAGGGTTCCACTCTTACTAATGGTTAAATCTGTGAAGAGAATGTTATCCTGATACCAACATAATATTTGTATATCATAAATAAACTCAGGTTGGGAAGGAAAAAGAAAAAAGAAAATGCTACACTTTTCTAGACTGCTATGCAGGGATCCTTGTATAACTCATAGCTACAATACCCATGGCCTGATTAGGTGGCTCAGTGGCTAAGACACTGAACTTGTTGATCAGAAAGGTCAGCAGTTTAGCGGTTCGAATCCCTAGTACAGGTCTCCTGCATGAGCAGATGACCTCCAAGGTCCCTTCCAACTCTATTACTGTTACAAACCTTGTAACACAGGTACAGGCCCTAATGTTACATCCATATTTCTCTGCTTTGAGAACTTAAGGATAGATGGACTATATAAACCATTCTGAAAGCCATTAAGACAAGATAATGCTACATATTGACTGCTCCAAACAGATGTACTCTTGTTCCATAAGTCTTTTCTTTTCTGATTGCAACATAGCGTTACAAATCTACTTTATCTCTACATCCATTTGAAATACCCTAAGATGCAGGGATAGTCTTAGGAATTTTTGAAGTCCTAAACAAGAAGGTCATTAAGACCCCATATGGAAGACACATATTTATAAAGCTTTTCCTCTTTTTGAGCACATGATATTAAGAAAGTTAGCTGAGGCACATCATTGATTGTCTGCTTATGGTACTGTTGTTTCTTTTACTGAGGAGATCTGGGTTTTTCTGAAGGGGAAAATGTTGAGGGCTTACTTATTAAAAAATAGTCTATATCAAATGTGTATCAAGCCCTGGTGGTACAGTAGTTATAATGCAGATTGCAAACTCTGCCCACAGCCTAGAGCTCAATCCTGACGGAGCTCAGGGTTGACTCAGCCTTCTATCATTCCGATGTCAGTAAAATGAGGAGCCAGATCGCTGTTGGCAATATGCTGACTCTATAACTCCCTCCCCCCAGAGAGTTCTGTAAAGCACTATGGGGTGGGATATAAGTCTATGTGTTATTGTTATTGCTATTAATATTGATATTGATATGTATGTGTGTGTGTGTGTATACAATTGTATAAAACTCGCTTTGTAATGAACTTTAACTGGGTGAAATGGTGCATCATAAGGCAACAATTTTTGAATTGAGGTACCTCAAATGGGCAAACGTATAGAATGTGTTCAAATCTGGAGCCCATGATTTATGACAGTATGAAATTTGGGGTAGTTGTAGCTGCTTTAGTGCTACTGGTGCTGTATTGCTGGTTATTGCTGCTTTCACATGACCTTCATTTTCAACATTCCATGACAGTTTCTCAGCCTATCTTGCAATCCTTCACTCCCTCCTTCCCTCACCCAGCAGCAACCATTTTCCTGCCTGCTGGGAAGGGAAGGACAGGACAGGACAGGACAGGACAGGATTGGACAAGGAGGAAGGAATTTCTGCACACCTTTTCTGGTGTCATGGATCTTCTTCCGGATCCCTCTCCAGGTGCGAGAGTTCAGAGGAGGAGGGTGACTTTGAATCTGCAGATGAAAGCATGGAACTGAGTATTGGTCAGCATCGGGGCTCAGAGAATGCTAGCCTGATGAAGCAGCCACAGTTTCTCAGCTTGATCAGATGAGCAGCAGGCTGAGGCTGAGGGAGGCAAGCTACAGCTGTGGCAAATTGGCCACGAGGCTCCAGGCTAGGAGCAGCTGCCAGCTGTTAGCAATGAGGAGTTAGAGTCCACATCTCCTCCTGAAGCAAGGACATGTAGAGCAGGGAGGAGATAGGTACAATGCCAGTCATCTAGACTACTCATGAGAAGGCCTCCCCTCTCATGAAGGGTTGCACCACTTAACCCCGCCCTGAAGACTTGAGTGTTGCCGAGCAACATGCCCAGTTTTGTACCTTGTGTGCTCATACCATGTATCCTGGCTTGTTCGACTCCTGGACTACTTTCCTGGGCTTCATGTGTGCCCATTGGACTCAATTACCCAGTGACCGAGGGGTGCTTTCCTAAGACCTGTTTTGTTTTTATAACATATTAATGAATATGCAACTGTATAAACACATTTATCCATACGCCTATCAGCAATTACTCCTTATAGCAATCCTACATGAAATATTATAGCTGCATAAATTATTTCAGAAAGATACACTTGTGTTGTGGGAAAAATTGGAATAAAAATTATTATGTGACTAACTCCTAGAACTTAAAGCCACTCTTGTATAACTGATGGCTGTTGTACTCGGGAAATTTAAAAAAGTTTTACAATCTAAGCACAATCAAAACATTATAAATAATTCAAAAATTTGGCATAAGATCAATATATCATTGCAAGTTCTTTAGCCCTGACTTATCAGTAAAATCTGATATTGTAATATGAAGTGATGAATTCTTCAAAACTGAAATTAAACAGATCAAGGTGTGTGCTTTCCTGCTGATATTGGAACCCATTATACTATAAGAACAAAACACTGATATACAACTTAGTGATATGTGCTGTAAACACATCAATAATGCATTTCAATTGATAAAGTCTAGTACCTTGCTAAAATGAAATAAACATATCACTAAATCTTCTGATTATACAGTTCAGTGATCAAATTACAAATGAAGCCAATGCATAAGCAAAACACTAACATTTTGTTGTTGGTTTCCAATTCTTAAAATAAGAATAAATTGAAAACTTTTCAATATACACATTTATATATTTTTATTAACCCAGATTCAATTTTATCACTTTGGGAGCAAGGAATGGTAATTTTTCTTTTCTCCTTTCTTTCTTGGTTATAGGCTACAAACAACTATAGTTCGGAGGTAACTGAATTTTTAGCAATTGCATCAATGAACAATTCCTATTGGTAACCAATCCATCTCCATAATGAATGGATCTTGCAATATCATTGAATGATCCTCCCTTCAGCAACTTTAACTGAGAAGGATTAGAGTAGATCAGGGGTGAAATCCAAAATTTTTCCTACCGATTCTGTGGGCATGGCTTGGTGGGCATGGCAGGGGAAGGATATTGCAAAATCTCCATTCCCACCCACTCCAGGGGAAGGATACTGCAAAATCTCCATTCCCTCCCCTCCTGGGGGAAGGATATTGCAAAATTTCCATTCCCACGCCACACTGGAGCCAGCGAGAGGTGGTATTTGCCGGTTCTCTGAACTACTCAAAATTTCCGCTACCGGTTCTCCAGAACCTGTTAGAACCTGATGGATTTCACCCCTGGAGTAGATGTATGAGCACGTTTCAAAATAGGCTTGAATCCAAAGGCCAAGGCGAAGGAGCAATAATACTCTTTTCTTTTCTTTTGGTCACTCTCCTCACTAGTATGTCAGATGAGCAATACATTATAGGATAAGACTATTAGATTTCTGAAACTTTGGAACAGAAGAGGATAATTATCAACATTTGATTCCAGATCAACAGAGCTGGCGTTTCATTCTTCTCCTCAAAATCCTATGGATACTCAAATTAGAATGGCATTGTTTTCTGAAATGTGGGATTCTCCTTATACTGTTTTTAAAGTCTAATATTTCTATAAAACGGTTTAAACCAGCATCATAATCGAAACATTTGAACTCATTTCTTTCAGTAAATTTTCAGCCATTTATAACTGCTTCTAGACCATCATGGCTATTAGATCCCAATTCTCAAATTCCTCGGGAATTTTTAGAGCTTTAAATCCAATATGTGTAACATGACAAACTTTGCCTTTCATCCACACCCCAAATGCCAGCAGGAACAATATTACAAATAGTGAAGTTCTCTGAGCTTGTTGTTTGTTTGTAGACATTTCACTGTTTGACTAAGAATTTCCATCAGTGGTAGTGAGTGTGGAGTTTTCTCCCTGTTTATATGCAGTAGCTTGCCCTGCCAGTGTAGGGGACTAGTTTTCTCCTTGGTAGTCCCTTCATTATTGGTTGGGTTTTTTTTGTTTGTTTTTTTTAGTTGAGTGTTTGTCTGGATTTAATCCCTATTTATCTGAATGTTGGCTGCTGAAGAGAATTTGTTATTGTTATTATTGTTGTTTTGTTTTTGTTTCTTTCTTAGCTTGTGTAAATGTGGTTTAGCTCTGTATGTCTTATTGATTGCTGGTTTATCTGAATGCCAAATTTCCAGGAATTCCCTAGCATTTTATGGATTTAGCTTGGTTTACGATGCTCACAGTTCCCAGTTGAAACAATGGTTGAATTTGTCCATATACCACGAGGTTAAAGAATTGAGGGATCCTTCAACCCTGAGCCACAAATATTCTCCTTTATTGGTTAAAGAATTTTCACTGTGTCTTCTGACTTCTAGTTGGTAGTCTTCTGCCTATCTGTCCTACATAATGGCTAGGTATGCCTTACAGTTCTTACACTGTATGCTGTAGATAAGTCCATCTACAGGAACTGTAGGAACATTGACCTACATATATTCTCTTCCATAAAAGTGTCAGTAATGGATTTCTATGGACAGAATGTAGCTACAGATGCAATTAGAATTTCTTCTTCAGTGTAGAGTTTCTTTATTCATTTAGAAAGCTAACTTCAGTGATATAAAGTTTATTAAATTGTAAATTTTAGTGTAAATTCCATTTAAAATAATAAAAGAAATAATTCATAGCTAGCATTAATTACATCAGAGCTTTTCTTATTTGTTTATTTATCATATATTTTTTATAAATTAACCATAGATAAACCATTAAACGAATGATATCCTAGGATGTGCTAGTACTAAAGTACCATAATGGTTATTTATTTATTTAGCACATAGTACCAAAATGGTAATGTAAGACTTTAAACAAATAAAGAAAATTATCTTTATTACCAGTACTGTACTGACATATAAATGAATTCCTAAATATTTTTTCATGCATACATAATGAATAGTTCATTTCAGCTTTGCAAACTAATCTTTAAATAACACACCTAGAAGTTGTGTTGTAAATTGAGGGAACATGCACAAACGTATTTTAGTTAAGTTAGGTAAGGTAGAAATAGTAAAATATTTTGAGTAATACAAGCATTGAATTTGATATCTTTTATTTACATAGGTTCATAATTTTAGTTTTATGATTAAGAAGGTACAAACATATTTATGATGCAGATTAATGTTAAGGAGCTAATTGAAAATAGAAGTCAACACAGAAAGGGAAAAGAGAGATTTGAATGCTTCATGTTTTAATTCCCAACTAACCTTCTAGGCAAGAATACAATTCCAGAAACACACACTATGCATGTAGAACAGGTCAGGCCTAAATTTACAATATAAAATGAACAATAAAATAAATAGAATAATATCATAAAATAGTAAAATAGAAGGAGGGGAGAAATCAGAGGTGGGCTGCCACCGGTTCGGACCATGCACACATGTGCTCACATTTTCGGTGCTGGGCGAACCGGTTGTTACAACTGGCAGCAGCCCACCACTGGGAGAAATCCTGATTCATATATATCTCCTTGTTGCTCTTTATAGGTATTTCCTTCTGATTTCCTCACTGTTCCTCAGGGTTGATGCACTTTCTATTACTTGGAGGGAGCAATCTAAAAAAATGGTCTCTCTTCCTAGGATGGAAAACAAACAGATAAGAGCAACTGGATTTGGCATTACCAAGGACATGTGATAGGGAAATCTGGATGTTTGGCAGTGTTACAGATATTATCACAGGATGGAAGCTGTCCTCAGTAAAGCCACCTTTTGATTAATGGCAAAGTTGTTAATGACAGTGGTATTCAAGTGGTGCTCTAGTTGTTTTGGAATTGCACCCAAGGTGCTTATAACCCAGGGGTGGGTTCTACTTACCTTTATTACCAGTTCGCAGTGGGGCCGCGTGCACACGCTCGCTTCGCTTGCGCATGTGCGCACTCTTCTGCGTATGCGCAGAAGCATTTTGGAGACGTCGGGGTCGGTGGACAGAGCCTCCTGCTGGTTTTACTACCGGTTCTATAGAACCGGTATGAACCGGGGGCAACCTACCACTGGGTACTACCCTTCCTTGCCTTTGCCACAGTCATTCTATTTCTATTTGTAAATCTTTATATTTTGCTATCTTCTCCAGTTCTTTCTCTTCTATTCTGCTGTCTCCAGGCACTGCCATGTCCACTGTCCTGACTTTTTTGTCTTTCTTATCGACAATTGTTAAGTCTGGGGTATTATGTGACAGCTGCCTGTCTGTTTGAATTCTAAAGTCCCAGAGTAATTTAACTTCATTTTCTATAACTTTCGTATTTTATGGTCCCACCAATTCTTGCTTGCAAGCAAATGATTTCTTGCAGATTTTCCAATGTACCATTGTTACTACTTTGTCATGCCATTGCTTGCAGTCAGTCTGTGTGATCTTCTTGCAGCAGCTTACTAGGTGGTCCACTGTTTCTTCAGCTATATCAGTGTTGTTGTTGTTGTTAACAAACAGAGATTGCCAAATCCCTAAGGACTCTTGGTATTTTACAGATGATTCATAGCAAACAAAATACAAATAAAAGGATGCAACGAAATGCCCACAAACTAATGAATAATATCAAATAAAGTTAATTTATCCAAACCACAATGAGGTTCACAGCCAAATACCCTCCTGAAGAGCACTATTCTGAGCAAACTCTAGAAGGCAACTAGGATGCACATTATGAGAAATAATTCCAAAGAATCAGAGCAACTACTGAAAAGCAGTACCTCTCCAATGTGGGATGCTGCTAATAGGATTTTTTTTCCTGAATAGATTGAACTTGTTGGGCTGATTCCAAGAGAGAAGGTGATCCTACAGTTAAGTAGGTGCCAAGTCACATAGGACTTTATAGGTTAGAATCAGCACTTTGAACTGGACCCATGAGACCTTCCCACTTCAGGAGTCACCACTGGCTCACCAAATGAATCTGGGGAAAAATTATTCTGTGGACAGCCTCTACCTCTGTTCTAGCAGAAGCCTTGAAAAGGTTTCTCAAGGAGAACCTCAAGCTGCAAACTTCTTATTTCAGATTGTACTACCCCATCAAGAGACAAAAGTATCTACTAACATATTTACCATGGGCGTTTATGCCTTCTAGTTTGCAATATGATTAACAAAATTGCCATGGTTCCAGCTAGCTTTACTGCAATTTTAGACAAATTTACCTAGAAAAAGCATTCAGTTTGGTGAGATCTTACTTTTGAATACAGTATCAATAAGTTGTATTCATTGCTCAAACAAGCGGCTTCATGAAAACAATACAATAGAAGAAAAAGATGCTATACTAGTATGCACATAAGCAAATATATCTATTAGGTAATTCTTTAAAATGAACTTCTGTGCTGGCTTTTCACTGCAAATTCTAAGTTGTATGTTGAAGATATTTCTTTTATGAATATTAATAGGTCTTATCTGTTTATAGAACGTTACTGACATTTTTCAAAGCCCCACTAGCTCCCACTGAGTCTTAATGGCGCATTAAGACAATGCTTGTCATATGAATGAACATAATTGGAAAAATGCTCTGGAGACTATGCTTTATCTCAGGACACAATTTGAAGAAAACCGGGTACACTACACATTAGTGAGTTTAACATCTTCAAAAATATCCATCTGATCAGTCCAGATTAGTACTAGTTTATTGTTAATTTTAAATCCAACTAAACAGTCTAGCATGACTATGAACACAGGAAATTTGTACAGTTAGTCCTTGATATATTACCATAATTGGGACCAGAATTTCATTGCTAAGCAAAGCAATGGCTAAATGAGTCCCACCCTATTTTACAACCTTTTTTGTCAAGCAAGTCACTACAGTTTTTAAGTGAATCACATGGTTGTTAACTGAATCCAGCTTCCCCTATTGACCTTGCTTATTGGAAGCCAACTGGAAAGGTTTCAAATTGTGATCACATGATTTCAGGCTGCTGTAACCATCAAAAATATATACCAGTTGCCAAACACTCAACTTTTGATCACATGACCATGGGGAGGCTGCAATGGTCATAAATGCAAAAACCAGTTGTCACTTTTTTCAGTATCATAACTTTCAATATCATTAAAAGAATAATTGTATGTCAAGGACTACCTGTACTACAGGTGACATTCAATACATATGGAGGAATATCTTCTCCAATGAAGGGTAGCATCATGTTCACATCAAATACCATACAGTAGATCTGGAAAGAAGGGTCCTGATTTGCACACTGTTGTGTGTGAAGTGGAGAATTAAGCTGGAATGGGCTAACAGATTTTAGCCTCCCTGAGGGATTTACAATATTCCCCACTTCCAATTTACACATATTAAAGCATGGCATTCTATTAAAAAAAAACATCAACTGCAGTCAAATTTGGAAAGTTGTGGCTTTGCAATAGAAAACAACATACTTCTACCTTACTGGAAACACATAAGATCAATTATTGAAGGCCAGCTGGATGTCTGGCTCTAAAATCTTGCAGTCTTGCCTTGTTAGGGTTAATATTTTTTTCTATTCCCATACATATCTTATTTCAGGCTTCAACATATTGGATAGAATGGTGGCAAAAACTTTTGCTAAGAAATTAATGTGATGTTTAAAAAATAGTTCTCTTCATTAAAACCCTTGCTCATAGTTGCCTTGCTCAGTCATCCAGGTCCTTTGGGACCTTACTCATAGTTTTCTTCTCTTTGGGGAAACTAAATTGAAAATAAGACATTGTTCCTCTCTTAAATGTGCTTTCTTGAGTTTTCTTGTGGCTTTGCTAATGCTTGAGGCATTACCCTTTATATTGGGGATAGCATCTGAACTCTAGCATCTGAACTAATGTTCTTTTTCTTTTTGTTAAATGCATATGAATCCCCTCCCCATATCATCCAGATATGCTGGGATTACAGTCCCATGTTGTCTGGGAATTCTGGTTCTTGCAGTCTCATCAGTCTGGAGGACATCAGATGGGGAGAAGGTGTTTCATATAACAGAACCAAATTAAATATATCTCTTTCTTTTGTTTCATTTATTAATGTGGGTTTTACAAAATAAATTTGGGCAGGGATTATATTCAATTATAATTTTTAAGAACATTCAAGTGCTATAAGAATTCCTGGTCCTTTTCTCCCACCCCCAGTGAATTAACTAATTATAATAGCAGGCATAGAACAGCAGCAATTATTGATTAATTGTTACTGAAAATCAACAAATACAGATGAATGGCAATTCCAGGTTAGGATATATGGTAGCATCCAGGATCTGATTCTTTTTTTATGATAACTAAAACAATACAAATTGTCTCTGCAAGTCTGAGATGCCCTCAACAAGATGATTCTTGGTTCCTGCTTCTCCATTCACTCTCCTACCTTTTTTCTTTTTCAGTGATCCATTCCTTTCTCTTCTTTTAAATATACTATTATTATTATTATTATTTATTAAATTTCTATACCGCCCTTCTCCAAATAGGACTCAGGGCGGTGCACAGCCAAGATAAAAACAAAGATAAATACAAAATTTAAGAACAATATTAAAATAATTAAATGTTTTGGCCGAAATTAAGATAACCCAATTTAAAATCAATTTAAAATTTAACTCAGGCCAGCCCATACGGTTGTGAAATGGACCCGCTGAACACCCTGAATTGCCTCCTGTCCCAGTTCAACTCTATGCATCACTTGAGCACTCTTTGAATTCAGTGACAGACTCTTCTGCATAGATAAGCATAGGAGTGTGCTATTAAAATGTAAATTAGCCTCAGTATCCCTGTTAATTTTAATGTTGTCAGTTTGTAGCTATACTAAGTGTAGCACTTGTGGGCTACGTTTTCAGATCTCTGAATCTCTCCTTCATTTGCATTCTTATTAAAAATGTAGCTATCTTCAATATAATGTACTACTGTTCTTGTTATGTTCTAAGTAAGAAGAATGTGTAATAAAAATGTAAATATGGAAGCATTTTAATCTATTACAAACATGCCTATGCTCCCCAAATTCATTCTTCAGTGCAGAAATTTGCTAAATCATTTGATTACAGCAGCTTCTACAAATATACATACATACCTGAGTTTGTAAATGAGAGGTACAACTATAGCATTCATCGACCTCAGGTTCTGTAGGATCATCTAGTGATATCATTTATGGATTCATTATAATAGATGATCCCAGGAATTCAAGAATCAGATTAATATTAATAAGGATGCGCTGGTGAAAGCTTCCATTTAATTTACTTTTCTGACATGCAGAAGGCAGTGCTGTCAAAATAAGGTGGTCCATTGTTGAGTTTTATCAGCTAGAGAGTTAAAATTTCTATCATTGTTTGTCCCTTGAACCTTTTCTTACTCTTATCTAGTAGGTCCTTTTAAATGGCTCACAATCATTTCTGACTGACAGTTAAGAGCTTCTTCCCATTGGAGTTTAGGAATTTCTTTTATCCAAATACGGAAAGTTTGTTTCCTGATTAGCAGAAAGTATCTGTTTAAGTCTCACACACTTAATGGGAATTTAAAGGCAGTGATTTTTTTCATGTTCTGTGAAATGTTTCTTAAAATATATCACCTTGGCAATGCAATTATCCAAAGAAATGGGGTTAAAAGACAGTTATTGTTTAGCAAGTGAGCTTAACAGCTAATGATCCGTTAAGAGAAAATGTAAATGGTATTTCAGGTACAGTGTAGTATTAGAGCACAGTATCATAATGTGGTAAAGGCTATCAAGTAGTTTCTGAGCCTCAACTGTAGCCTTACAAGATTTTTGGCTTGTGTGAGGAACAATTCTTTCCTAACATTGTTATATGGAACTCTGCCTTTGTTTTTAATGTAATCTAGCAATTCATGTTTTCTATACCCTCCATATTTTCAAGAGAAGCAGAATTCTATTCAACTGCTTATGCTATTATTTTTGTATGCTTGTCCTGGTCATAGTGAAATATTTTTGTAGCTAATATCTATTGAGAATGCCTGCCTTAAGCTGAGCCAAAGCAATTCTTTTGAAGAACATTGTTGACAGTGAAGAACAACACTGTTGATGGTGCCAATATTTTCTCCTTTCAGTGCTTTTTCTAGATAGCCACTGAAATGATTTCCTCTGCATTTCCTTCAATGGTTGGCATTCCCCAATTGCCATCAGGGAGGTCATTTCATGCCACATTTAATTGGCTGCAAGGTATTGTGCTGAATCCAGTTTTAGGGATCATACTGGAAGGCCAACGTGGCTATTCTGGGAAGGCAGAAGTAGAGGAAATGTCATCCAAGCCATAGTGGCAAGGGCATGGGAGGAGGCCAAGTCATATTTGAATTAATGCTGCAATTCTATAATTGCTTCAAGAGAATACAATAGAGTTAGTTTGGTGTTGGATGGTTAATATGTTCGCCTAGACCAGGGGTGTCAAACTCAAGGCCCATGGGCCACATCTGGTCCATGGGGTGCTTAGATCTGGCCCGCGGGGCCACCCTAGAAACAGCAAAGGACCGGCCCA
The DNA here is from genome assembly GCF_029215685.1 of Pituophis catenifer annectens. NCBI lineage: Eukaryota > Metazoa > Chordata > Lepidosauria > Squamata > Colubridae > Pituophis > Pituophis catenifer. The sequence continues at coordinate 39,122,404 of NW_027256884.1, forward strand.
CAGTGCCTCTGCCAGCAAAAATGGGTTCCCAATCTCCGTTTTCAGCTAAGACGGCCTCCTGCAACCCTCTGCCAATGAAAATGGGGCTCCATTTTCACTGTCAGAGGGTTGCAGGAGACCAACCCAGCTGAAAACGGAGATTGGGAGCCCGTTTTCTCTGGCAAAGCACTTGGGCCACCACAGACGCCCCTGACATGTGTGACGTCAAGCTGGCCATGCCCACCTTTTCCCCCCACACCCCCCTCAAGGTCTCACACAACCCTGATGCAGCCCTCAATGAAATCAAGTTTGACACCCCTGGCCTAGACCAACCTTAGTGTAAAAAGTTATTACGGTTGGTCACAGAATCGCCAGGTGTTTAGGCTGATTTTGTCATTTCCTTTCCTTGACTGATTTCCTACTGCAAAGGTATTTCGCTTTTCTTGATGTAGTCATTCAGGCCATGCTTTTCTTCTACCTATAGAAGTCATTTACTCCCTTCTGCTCTTGGCAATACAACTGATCAATATCACTTTCTGGGTGCAAAGGATGGTGCATGTTCATTATTCTTCTGATCCAAGTTACCAAGTTACGAAGTTCTATGTGGGTCCAGTCAACTATTCGTGCTATATATTGAATAACAGGGACTGACCAGGTATTAATTCCTTTAATGATGTTTTTACTATTTAGCTTTGATTCTGCTGATTCCAAAAATTTTGAAACAATTCCCAATTCAGCAGGGATGGTGCTAAGTTAAAGTTTGTTGTTTAGCTTTGTTGTTTTGGGATCTGGACACTTTACTATCACTGATGGAAGCATGAATTCTGTTTTGTGTCAGGAAATTGTGTTGGGGGGGGGGAGAGATCAGAATCAAGCTGAAGTGAAAATCTTTATAGCAAATCCACTATACAGCAAAGCAGTGGTAATGATATAGCAGTTATACAAAATAGATTCCAATGATGTGTCATTACCCCACCTATGAATGTGACACCATATTGACTTCATGACAAATAGCCAAACATTAATGAGAGATTCCAAGTATCAGGAAAAATAGTAAAACTAGTCACTGTATGTTTATAATTTGTTCAGCTATTAATCATTACTATGTAAGTTTTAAAAATGCAGTTAATTATTTTCATTGACTTCTACATTTCCTGTTTAAAACTGAAATACTTTTTCTTTTCTAAAGATTCTTATACTTTGTGTGTATAAATAAAACAAATACCTGCCCTTGACAAACAGAGATGACAGATTTTAAATCAAAATAAGTATGAATGCTTTAATATATATAAAAGCAAACAAAAAAAACCCCTTTAAACATGTTCAAAATAACTCCTTTTACATTTGATATGCATCAATATTGTTGTTCCCATTTTTGTATAAAAAGAAAAAAAACCAACAACAACCCAAATTGCTACACCAAACAGTACATTTAGATATTGATGCAGTTATTTATACTGCATGTCACTCTTCAATCACAGAATTTTATAAATCCAGGCTTTCCAGAAGCTGAGCCTCTACAGTTTCTATTCATTTGTACTTTGGGGTATTCCGTAGTGACCTGAAAATTTCAGAAGTTAGTGACATGTTATTTGGAAACTTGGTCTTCCTTGTAGATTGCAGTGAATTAATCAGCAATACCATAGAAATTTTGATGGAGTAACATCAAAAGAGGAAAGTAATTGTGCAATGTTCTATTTGATTTCCCCTTTCAATTTAGTTGAATTAATGGAACAGAATTTTTTCTTGAATTTTCCCATCCTTTGTTGAAAAGATCAATCAAAGAGAGGGAGCCCAGAGAGGAAAACAATATTGTCTACCGATCCTTATCAGTCTCACTTTTTCTCAATAAAAGAATATTTCATTTGGCATCATTGGGAGAGGAACAGCTGATGTAGGGCAAGAGAGTATGAAATTAGTTTGCACACAGGCTAAAGGGAACTCCACTTGAAGGATTCCCTGTAGGTTCCATGATGTAGAATGTTTTAAGGAATTGGGGGGGGGGCAATGCAATCTTGAACTCTAGGAGGGGGACTCTTTCCTCCTACACTTCTAGATTAACATTACAGATGGATTTAAGATGAGAGGGAAATACTTTTCTTGGGTCCCAATGAATTATACAATTCAAACCCCTTAAATTGATCCTGGCCCCAATAATATAAACAAGAGAACTTTTAAGCAGCTCTACTCTGAGTAATGTTTCTGTCTATAAGATAAAGATAATGCAGACATGACAAAATAGAAATTCTGAAAGCTGTATAGCTCCAAAATTAATACAGGAATTAGAAGTTGATTAGAAAGGATTAGAAGGAAAAGGAATGGCAGAACTGGAGGTTGGAGTGAAAAGAAGGATCAGCCTAAAATCCCTATGTAGCCACAAGTGAATTAAATCCAATCCCCCTTGTTGACCCTTATCTAACTCTTACCAGGTACACTTACATGAGAAAATTCCTGTGCATAGGCTTTTAGCAATAAATCACCTTACTTGAACCTTCACCCATGGACCTGGTCTTTTTGTATCTGACAGGACTGTTGGAAGAGAAAGAAAAGATTAGAGTGTTATATGCATATAGAGCTGCATGAATGAATGGAGTGAGTAAGCCTAATTGTGTATGTGATTCAGCCCATTGGAGTATATAAATAATAGAATAATAGTAGAAGCCACAGATAAGAATGAGAAGATTTTTTTACCAGAAAAAAATAGGCATTTGTATAAGAAATCTTTGTGATTTGAAAAATGACTGTACAACATTTCAGACTTTAAGTGGAAAAACAAGCTACTTCTCCCAATGATTTAAAAAGGACATAGTAAATTTCCAGCCTATTGGGGTCTATATATGATCTATATAGAGCCAATTTGGTGTAATGATTAAGGCATCAGCCCAGGAGACCCAGTTATAATTCTACCTTAGACACAAAGCCAACTAGATGATCTTGGGACAGTCACCTTCTAAGAAGTCTAAGGAGCAGGTAATAGCAAGCCACTTTTGAAAAACCTTACAAAAAAAAAAAAAAAAAAAAAAAAAAACCAACTTCAGGGATTTGTCCAGGCAGTCACCAAGAATCAAGACTATTTCAAAAGCAACAACAATAAAGATTCTACAAAAGTTTAAGGACTGTGAAGCAATTCGCCTAAATAATTGGCCATGATTGATGGACAACAGTCATTAGATAGGCATTGCTTAAGGGATATTTCTGTTACAAATCAAACTGGGTATTTATCCTAGATTTTTTTCAAACAAGCAAACTAAATAACTAGGGCAGTTGGGGGGCATGACAACAGGTCTGTATTTCCTTTTAAAATTCTAATATTGTAAAATAGTTCTGAGGTTACTACCATAGATAAATAAACAAGAAGTTAACTTTTGAAATGTAAAGCACGGACAAGGTGTGTGTGTGTGTTAAAAAACATGTATTGTTCTGTTCCCCAGGCATCTGGCTCCACTGGGAACAGGCAGATAAACTCTAGCAAACAGGTTTTCATGCAGATTATATTTATTTGGGAATCCTTGAATACATAAGACTTACAATCATAGTGAGTCCAGCTGAGGTGCATCCATATTTCATAATCTGTCCCATTTCCTAGTGTAAAAGGATGGTAGTTCTGACTCCCTGTTCAGAAAGCATGTTCTCTCCTCTGAGGTAATTCAACATATGGCCAGGTCTTTGTTCTAAAATCCCGGCAGAGAGCCTCAGTGGCCAATCAGACACACAGATAAGGTCACATGTCATGGACTACATTTCCTATAATGCAATCTCTCACTACATCTCCCACAATGCAATCTCTTAAGGAGACAGCTCTTAATTCTTAAGGCAACTAACTCACCACAACTCACTATCTGTAACAGCACATGTATCATATAATGAAAGTCCGAATTTACATCCTCCCCATATACATGTACCAAAAAAAAGAGGTTTGCATTGTGTTATCATTTTATCAATTCAATGTCATCATAGTTAGGCATGGGTGCTTATGGAGTTTCTGAAGTATATATCTACATTTCCTAAAGATCAGTTTCAATATCAGGCCATCATTTAAGAGACAAAGGGAGACCAAACTTAGAGAAGTATTTGCTTCAAGATTTAAAAGGACAAGCTCTATTAGAATATATATTTCATGAATTCCTCAGAAGTACATTCCATTGAGTGTGCAAGAGCTGACATTGCTACATAATATTTTGCTAATGTTCAACAGAGTATATATTTAGGATGATAAATTTAGGCAAAAAAAAAGAAGAAAAAGGGTATGATTCATTCTTATGGGATACATGGCATAAAATATGCTATTTACAGAGTTTCTATGTGACCCTTGTCTAAAGAATTATAACCATAAAAGAACACTTATTACCAAAAAGATAGTAAGTCATTATAATCTATGGTACACAAGGAAGATCAGACTGCTAGTTCCCAGTGAAAGTGAGCAAACTAATCAGTACTGGTTGAAGAGCTCTTCCCTACAAGCAGTGGTGGGATTCTGCCGGTTCTAGGGAGTTCGGCCGAACCCTTTGTTAAATTGCTGGCTCGTCCCGCCCCTTGCCCCGCCCCTCCGCACTACTATTTATTCCCAATAAATGGGGCGAGCGAGCCAGCAATTTAACAAATGGTTCGGTGTTTTTTTGTAATTTATTGGCCCCGCAGCACACCGAACCGTTTGTTAAATTGCTGGCTCACCCGCCCCTCGCCCCACCCCGCCTCCCACCCGCGTGGCACCAGCCTACCGTAGCCAGGGGTAGGCAATTGTGGCTCTTTTACAACCTGTGGACTTCAACTTCCAGAATTCCTGAGACAGCTTGGCTGTTTGTTTGTTTTAGCAATGTGGATTGTTTTCCTAGGGCAGGGGTCTCCAGCCTTGGCAACTTTAAGATTTGTGGACTTCAACTCCCAGAGTTCCTCAGCCAGCTTTGCTTTGCCCTAGACCATTTTAGGAGCAAAGTAGTGGGTTTTGCTGGCATTTAAGGAGGAAAGGAGGGAGGAAGAGAGAGAGAGAGAAAAAGAAAGAAAGGAAGGAAGGAGGGAAGAATGCGGCAAAGAAGAGTTTGAGGGGTTTTTTAAGTGGGTTTTTTAGTGGGTTTTTAACAAAAATTTTAAGGGGTTCGGGGGGGATTAGGGTGGGTTCTGGAGGAAATCCACTGGTTTCAAGACCAGCCTTAGCGAAGGGCTGCGACACTAGGGATGTAGAACCGGAGGTCGGGGAGAGAGTTAGAGTTCTATTTAAAGAGGGCTGTTCCATCAGTATAGTGAGTGGGAGGGGCAGAGATGGCGGAAGCTGGGGACCACATCATGTTCGGGGAATGCGCACTCGCTATCTTAGAGCGATTGCACACTCCGGTCCCCAATGCTTTCCTCGTTCCCCAGGCTGTCCAGATTCTCAGGGCCAGAGCCTCCGGCTGATGTTATGCAATGCCAGGTCTGTTGTTAATAAAGCCTCCCTCATTCACGATCTTATTCAGGAGGGGGAGGCGGACCTAGCGGGCATTACGGAGACCTGGTTGGGCCAGGAGGGGGGAGTTCCCCTCGTGGATATATGTCCACCAGGCTTCCGTGCATTTCATCAGCCGAGGGCTCAGGGCAGGGGTGGGGGGGTGGCGGTTATTATAAAGGAAGGTCTGGATCCAAGGGAGACTACTGTTCCACAGATAGCCAGATGTGAGTCCCTCTTTGTGAAGTGGGGTCGTGGAGTACAGATGGGCTTGTTGGTCACGTACCTGGCTCTCTGCCACGTGGCAACAGCCCTGCCCAAGCTGCTTAACGTTATAGCCGAGGTGGCGGTGGACACCCCCAGACTTGTTATCATAGGGGATTTCAACCTGCCATCTATCGGTGAAACATCTGAGGTGGCTCGAGAGTTCATGGCTTCCATGACGGCCATGGACCTTACTCAGTTAATTCATGACCCCACTCACACAGGGGGACACACTCTGGACTTAGTTTTTGTCTCTGGTCAGTGGTTGAGTGGCTTTGATATAGGGGATATAGCCCTCAAACCCTTGTCATGGTCTGACCACTCGCTCCTTCAACTGGACTTTCTAACCACTGCACCCCGCCGTAGGGAGGCGGGATTGACCAGGTGGTTCCGTCCCGGGCGCCTGATGGACCCTGATAGGTTACAGATGGAGCTTGGGCCATTTCCTGAGACTCTGGCTCATGACTCGGCTGAAGACCTGGTGGCCGCCTGGGATAGTACGGCTGCCGGGGCCTTGGACCGTGTTGTGCCTTTGTGGCCTCTGACTGGCACCGAACTCACCTAGCTCCTTAGTTCTCCAAGGAGCTTAGAGAGATGAAGTGCCGGAAAAGACGCCTGGAGAGTAGTTGGAGGACCAGCCGCTCCGAATCCGACCGAACACTGGTGAGGTCTCATATTAAGACCTACCTAGTGGCGATAAAAGTGGTGAAATCTAGCTATTTTGCTGCTCTTATCGCGTCATCAGATAATCGCCCGGCCACCCTGTTTAGGGTGACCTGCTCCCTCCTCCAGCCGAGCTGAGGACTTTGTGCAGTATCTGTATGACAAAATCGCTCAGATTCGGGAAGGGCTGGCCTCTGACTGGGTATGTCCGGACAGGATGACTGAGGCAGGTCTTGAGAGTGTTATCTGGGGGGAGTTTGATCCTGTGGCTCCCGAGGACATGGACAGGGTCCTGGGATGGCTGAACGCGATCACATGTTTATTGGACCCGTGCCCCTCCTGGTTGGTACTGGCTTCTCGGGAGGTGACACGAGGCTGGCTCCAGAAGATTGTTAACGCTTCTTTGAGTGAGGGGGTCCTGCCGGCCGCTTTGAAAGAAGCGGTTGTGAGGCCCCTCCTCAAGAATCCCTCTCTGGATCCGGCTGTTTTGGCTAACTATCGTCCAGTCTCCAACCTTCGCTTTGTTGCGAAGGTTGTTGAGAGTGTGGTAGCGCAACAGCTTCCCCGGTACCTGGATGAAGCTGTCTATCTAGACCCGCTCCAGTCCGGCTTCCGGCCTGGGCACAGCACAGAAACGGCATTGGTCGCATTGGTGGATGATCTCTGGAGGGCTCGGGATAGGGGTTGCTCCTCTATCCTGGTCCTGTTAGACCTCTCAGCGGCTTTTGATACCATCGACCATGGTATCATGTTGCACCGGTTGGCAGGGTTGGGGGTGGGGGGCACCGTTCTGTGGTGGTTCTCCTCCTACCTCTCTGACCGGTCGCAATCTGTGTTGATAGGTGGGCAGCGCTCAACCCCGAGGCACCTTGCTTGTGGGGTGCCACAAGGGTCGGTCCCCTTGCCCCTTCTGTTCAACATTTATGTAAAGCCACTGGGTGAGATCATCCGTGGCTTCGGGGTGGAGTTCCATCAGTACGCTGATGACACCCAGCTGTACATCTCCACCTCAGGCCACCCCAACAATGCCCTTGAAGTGATGTCCCAGTGCCTGGAGGCTGTGCCGGCCTGGATGGGGAGAAACAGGCTCCGACTCAACCCCTCCAAGACTGAGTGGCTGTGGCTTCCGGTGTCCCAATATAGCCAGCTGACACCATCGCTGGCTATTGGGGGTGAATCACTTGCCCCCATGGAGAGGGCTCGTAACTTGGGCGTCCTCCTGGACGCACGGCTGTCTTTAGAAGATCATTTGATGGCCGTGGCCAGGGGGGCTTTTTATCAGGTCCACCTGATACGCCAGTTACGCCCCTTTCTAGATTGGGACTCCCTACACACAGTCACTCAGGCACTCATCACTTCCCGCCTGGACTACTGCAACGCTCTCTACATGGGGCTCCCCCTGGGGTGCACCTGGAGGCTCCAGCTGGTCCAGAACGCGGCCGCGCAGAGGATTATGGGGGTGATGAGGCGCTCCCATGTGACACCTCTCCTGTGCAAGCTGCACTGGCTCCCGGTGGTCTTCCGGGTGCGCTTCAATGTGTTGGTGACCACCTTTAAGGCGCTCCATGGCTTAGGGCCGGGGTACTTACGAGACCGCCTTCTGCCACCAATAGCCTCCCACCGGCCAGTACGCTCGCACAGAGTAGGCCTCCTCAGGGTGCCGTCCACCAGACAATGTCGGCTGGCGACTTCCAGGGGGAGAGCCTTCTCTGTGGCGGCGCCCACCCTCTGGAACAACCTTCCCCCAGAGATACGTACAATAACAGACCTCCAGATTTTTCGTCGGGCCCTGAAAACCCATTTATTTCAACTAGCTGGGCTGGCTTGAGTTAAATTTTAAATTGATTTTAAATTGGGTTGTTTTAATTTACGGCCAAAATATTTAATTATTTTAAACTGCTTTTAAATTTTGTATGTTCTGTTTTTTACCTTGGCTGTTCACCGCCTTGAGTCCTATTTGGAGAAGGGCAGTATAGAAATAGGAACAAATAAATAAACAAATAAAGGAAGGAAGGAGAGAGAGAGAGAGAGAAGAAAGAAAGAAAGAAAGAAAGAAAGAAAGAAAGAAAGAAAGAAAGAAAGAAAGAAAGAAAGAAAGAAAGAAAGAAAGAAAGAAAGAAAGAAAAAGAAAGAAGAGAAAGGCAGGAAAGAAGGACCACAAACCATGGCCCTAGACGTGGTTTCAGAAGATGTTTTGAAACAGGATAGCAATCTAGGGCTGGAAGGGACCTTGGAGGCCATCTAGTCCAACCCCCTGCTCCAGCAGGAAACCTTATATTGTCTAGATTGTTTTGGTGCCTCCAACAGAGAGGAAAATTGCCAGAAAGGAAAAGGAGTTTACTAGGGCAAGGCTGCCATGCGGAGGAAGGCAGAGATAGTCCTTGACTTATGACCACAATTGAGCACAAAATTAGAGTTTAGAGACAGGAAACCTTCCAAGGTTTCTGGTGGGGGGAGGTTTGAGCTGTGGAATATCTCACTGCCACACGTGTGTGTCCCCCCCTCGCCCTTTTTTGCCTTGAAAAGGCAGAAGCTTGAAGAGGTTGCAGAAAAAAAATGCTCTTAGAAGCTTCTGAGGATCAGGCAACTCAGCTTAGATTGTCAGAGGTTTTTAAAGGGATTTTTTGAAGAAGTTGTAGGAAAAAAAATCGCCTTAAAAGCTTCTGGCGATCCCAGCAGATTTGTGTGATCATCAGAAGCTTCTAAAAGCATGTTTTCCTGCAACCTCAGCCGAGGAGGTTGTAGGAAAAAAAATCCCTTTAAAAGCTTCTGGCGATCCCAGCAGATTTGCCTGATTGTCAGAAGCTTCTAAAAGCATTGTTTTCTGCAACCTCTTAAGGTTGTAGAAAAAATGCTTTTAAAAGTAAAAGTTAAAAAAAAAATTGGCCATGCCCACCCAGTCACATTACCCACAGAACCGGTAGTAAATGGACTACTCAGAGGGCTGAAAAAGTTATTTTTGACCGGTCCTCACACTTTTGACCAGTCCTTGAACTTACGACTTTCCTCACATTTTATGTTTTGCGCCCTATCTTGTCACCATGGTGAAGAGAAGTAGTGGTGAAATGACTGACACGGTTGTTAAGAATGCTGCATGGGCATAAATGTGAGGATGGTCATAAGTGTGAGGACCAGTCAAAAATGTGAGGACCAGTCAGAAATGACTTTTTTCAGCCCTCTGAGTAGTCCCTATGCACATAGCTATGCCCACCCGGTCACATGACCAGCTAGCCACGCCTACACAGTCACATGACCAGCTAGCCACGCCTACACAGTCACATGACCAGCTAGCCATGCCCACCCAGTCACATGATTGCCAAGCCACACCCCCAACTAAGCCACGCCCACAGAACCTGTTGTTAAAAAAATTGAATCCCACTACTGCCTACAAGCATCTTTTTTCTCATGGCTTTGGCTCATAGTTCTCTGTCCTCAGATGCTACCCTTTGAAATGTTGGGTCCACCACAAGAACTACATCAATTCAAGGAGAAGTATATGAAATATATACAGCTTTCCTTACTTTAAGTACATTTTATACATTAATCTTTCCATATGCTCTTGGTTATCAGCATTTCCAGTTGACCAGATACCTGATCTGAAAGTGTTTTTAATCATAGAAGCTGTATTACACACACATAAATAGACACATCAGTTTTAGCTATGTATTAGTATACTGTACGTATTAATCTTGCCTGAGTTCAGGGCATTGATTTTGCACATGGATCAAAATCAATGCCCTGTACAAAGTTACTATTGGTGATCCATTTAGTTCTTCCATACTGCCTTTCCAAAGTTCTTAACACATACGGGACTGTGTATGTCCCCAATCTTGGATCTTCCATATCTGTTAGATTATAACTCCCAGCATAATCAATCTATTTGTGGTAATGTTTATCCTAATGTTTATTTATATTAAATACCAACTAATTGTCCCAGCCTATATCATTCTAATATTAATACAATTATTAATATATAATAATGACATATGTACAGTATAACTCTTTTTCTCCCCTTAACCATTATCTCTTATCCATATCCCATCCTTTAATCCTACCCTTTTTTTTAACTTGTCTCCCCTGTTCTCCTCTTAAGTCTTTTATTCCATCTACTTTGAAGTTTATATTCTGAATCCATAATTTAATTTTTTTCTCCTTACCCTGTCTTTTACCACTGTTTAATTTGAAAGCCTTCTGCTCTAAATCCTATCATTTCCCTCCAAACCTTTTCCTGTTCCTCCCATTTCTTTTTAAAATCTTTTAAAATGTTTTCCCCCTGTTTTAATTCCTCAATTCTTATTAATTTCAGTAGTGTCTCCTCCTTGTTATCTTCTTTTTGCTGGTTTCTCAGTTCTAATTCCCCTTCTGTTCCAGCTGATGATTCCATTCTTTGCTTCTTGTCCTGGTCTTTACTCCTTGTCTCTTGTATATAATTTTCCTGTCTTCTATCTATACAATCAAATATTTCCACCATGTCCTTGTGTAGTTCCAGATCCTTAATGTCCTTAATGTTTTGAATCATTAAATCCATTCCATTTGAGTCTCCACAATTGTCAGTTCAGAAACCAAACCTCCAAGTCAGATTTAAATGTCTCATCAATGTTCAATCAAATCAGTTAGTTATTTCAGGAATCCTCCACTCCTCAAGTCATTTTTGTATATCCAATAGTATTTAGGCATCCCCAAACACAAATTCTTTTTGAATATTCCAGTCTCCAGTGGTTAGAAGGTAAATATGTATAGTTCAACAGTTATTTCCCTTCATTTCAATATTTACTCCCAAGTTGCAAAAATTCACTGTCATCAACAGATGGTGCTCTTTACTTCACTCTGCTGCCTCTCTGCTTTTATTTTGAATCTGCTGCCACTCTGCTTTTATTTTGACAAGTCCAATTTATTTCTCTTGCTTAGATTAACTTATAACTCTGTTACTTACACCAAATTATTTAAAGAAAAGGAAGATTTATAGTTCCAGCATCTTAATATGCCTTCTTAATATCACACCTTTTGTTTTGGGGATTCCATTTCCAATTTAATTTTCTTTTTAAACAAATATTTACTTCTTTAAATTTCTAATATGCTTTTTCACAATAGTTACATGCCACTGTAACAAATTGTCTAAAAGGTATTTCCCTTAAATTTAAATTTGAACACCATTCACTGTTTCTCTGCTCCTGAACAAACTTATGGTTTCTGGATGTTCCCCGGCTTCATGGAAGCCATTTTAACTGCCACTGACCCTAATCTTCAGATGAGGGGGTTTTCTGAATCAGGGAGGAAAGATGCGGCTCCCCTCAATTTGCAAGGCGGTTCCCCTTTGCTTCACCACCCCTACAGGGTGGCTATGGCTTCAAATAAGAGCCTTGATAGTACAGTGGTTTAGTGCACCCTGTTATTAACACAGCTGTCTGCAATTTCTGCTGGTTCGAATCTCTCCAAGGCTCAAAGTTGACTCAGCCTTCCATCCTTTCTAAGGTAGGTGAAATGAGGACCCAGTTTGTGGGGGCAATAAGCTGACTTTGTATAAAATATACAAAAGAATGAAGGCTATTGCTTAATGCATTGTAAGCCACCCTAAGTCTCCAGAGAAGGGCGGCATAAAAATCAAATTTAAGAAAAAAAAAAAAAAGGAAGCCCCTGACAGACAGCTCAGAACAGACCCATGGAGGTTGCGGATCTCACTTCTGAAGGCACCGGAAGTTCAACCAGAAGTCCATCCATTACTTATTTCTGTCCACACTTATTTGTCTACATTCATCTCCATTCTACTTGCCATACACTAAATAAATAATTAAATAAATCTGTACTACTATATCCCTTCCACTCTAAGAGATCGAATGAAGGTAAGTGCCCTGGCTTGCTTTTTGTATTACTTTACTAACATTCAGTAGAGTCTATATTAGGAATGGATACTTGAACAGCAAAAAGAAAAAAGGATGCAATTCATGTTGTGTAGGATATAATGCCTAAAATATATGCTTATAAAATCTCACTGTAACAATCCTTCCCTAAAGAATTATAACCTTTAAAAGGATTTATTTACAAGACAGTCATTTAAGTGTTTGTGTTTTTATTTTATTCACCATCTAGAGTTCCTTCTGGTAAATGGAACAGGTAGTTCAGGCAAATATATGAGTTTGTTTAATAAAGAAATAAAGAGATCAGTGAAAGCAGAATTAAGATTCACTTTGTGCCATATTAAAGGCAATATTAGAAAGGTTTAGCAAGCAAAAATCTTTGGAACAGCCAAAAAGGAATAAGAAAAATAATCTTTTCACTTTGAAGACTGGAATCATTGGGGCTTCAGGGCAGGCAGCAATAGCTGTTGGACTTTTGGCAGGATTCACCAAAGAAAAGGGATTATGAGTGACAGATAGCTATCATTGCTGCATCACCAGGAAGACTTCATGGCTTCCATTTCTCCAATTCCTCATGGCCTCTATTAGTAGTGAAGATTCCTTTGATCTCCCCAGGATATAGAAATAGCATCTGATAATAAAGATGTATAGATCAGGGCCAATCCATCTTCTTTAAAACTTTTAACATTTCTGGTCCAATTTTATTTTCCTAAATATATTTTGGGATTTATAAATAAATTCATTGAGCTAGAGAACTGAGTTAAGAAATATTTTACACTATAAAAGTACATTGGGCGGGGGGGGGGGGAATAGAGGTTCCCTTGAACCAAGTTTGATTTCTTGTAATTTGGGGGGGAGGGGAGAGAGCATGTCCATGTTGTGATTTGTCCCTTGCCAGTCAGCCTGCATTACTGAAATGTCTTGGTGATCTCCCATACAAATATACACCAAGTTTAACCCTCCTTAGCTTTGGGATCAGTCAAAATTGCTAGGGCCTGTCACTGGGTTAAAAAATAAATTACTCCGATTTTCATTCTATTTCTCACTGACTTTTAAAAGCCATTGGTTAGGAAATATAAAAACATAATGCAAAAAAGAGATGTAAATTCTTTTAGTGAATACCAGGGTTTTTTTAGAACTCCTTAAGAACTATTTTTAAATATTTTGAAATATAAAAACTTTTTTTAAAAAAAATTCACATCCATTTTTTTTTTTAAATATTTATATGGGTGAGAAGGTAATGATTGATGAAAAAGTAGTTCTTAGTGAAAACCTCTAGTCTGTGATAGATGTTTAATGCAAGTTTCAATTCTATGCCAGGTTGTTCACCTCTTCTGCACAATATGGTATTTTTACTATCTGAAGGGGCTTTCATTTTAGGCTACGTCTTCATTACTAGTGAATAAATATTTCAAGAAGTCCAAATATAGAAGGGAAAGAACAATGGGGACCTTTAAAGACATTTGAGAGTGCCCATTCCTAAGCTAGCATTTCCTTTCAACTTAAAAGATGAAATGAAATTGATTATGTACTAAATATCAGGCAGTAGCTTTTCAAACTTTAGACAGTGTCATTCAAAAAAACATTGACATTTTCCTTGAGCTGGTGAAAATGCTACAATCTGCTGAAGAGAAATGAAAGATTAGTGCCTCAGGAAGAGTGAGTGCCTCTAATGCAAATTACTCAATACTGAGTCATGTCATTTAAACACCGTTGAGTTGAAAGTAAAACCACATTTCTAAATGTCAGGGGGGGAGGTTGTTCTACTCTAACACCCAAGGGATACAGTGGTTCAAAAAATAACATCAAATGTTTTAACAATGACAACATCTTAATACTGTCCTATGAGTGTAAGGAAATGCAAGTCTTTTTATAGCCGTTATAAATACTTCCTTCAATTTACAGACATCAGCATAAATGCTTTTACCTAAATTGTTGCCAATCCATTTCAGTTCATTCATTCCCACTGCTATATTTATAGTGGTATATTAATCTGTAATCAGAAATTGAAGTTATTATAAAAACCACAAGGATTTACCTCAACTTGCAACCACAAATACAAAAGAGACCTTCATCACTTCTTCATTCATTCTTCTGGAAGCAGAAATCCAGTTTATTGCTGGCTCCCCACCAGTTATTTCTAATTAGGAAGTTTAAGGTCCATTATCCTTATATGTTCAGGATATTGAAGTAAACAGTACCTGAAGTAGGGTAAAAGGGATCAATTCTGCCTGTTTGGAAAGAACTGTGGTATTTTTTGGCATCCTCCAACATTCACCATTTGCTAGCAGAAGAGGAGCAAAATGTCATATCCTCACAGCCACTTCGCTGCACTTTAAGAATGCAGTTTCATCTTTTTACCACATGCTATCCTAAAGCAAAATGTGTTTTATTACTGGGTGTCAGAAACAGGGGAGGATAGCCAGGTAGATAAGGCCAAATGTTTCTTGAAGATCAGTCAGGACTGGGGATCAGATGCCTTTTTAAGGTAAGATCACCTGACTTCCCATTGTAAGAGAAAAACCATGTTAGTCTATGGATAGTCAAAAAAGCAAGACTCTGGTCAAACCTTTTAAAACTAACAAATTGAATTAAAATGTATAACCCATTTTTTCTATCAAAATCTTTCCGAACTTTATTTCTTTCTTCTATATGAATTACCTTATCAAAGGAGTTCAAAAGGGGAGATACTTCCTAATTGTGTTCCTTTGCACAATTACAAAAAAAATGGACAATATTTCACTGCTGAACCAAAGGGAAAACGCTCAATCTGAAATGACTGTCAAAGGCAGAAAGTAGAGACTGGGGGTGTTTGCTAGAGTTCACACTAGCCAATTCAACACTACAATATGATGTTGTGAGGTAAACCATGGTCTTTCGTACTTGAATCTTGATGTTAAACAGAAGTATAGAAGTCATAAAGTTTGTGTCTTGATGTTGCAATGCATACATCATCATCTGCCACATATACACACTCATTCTCTGGGATGCCTATTCTGGGATTGTCAGTAAGAGTAAAAAGAAGAAAATAGTTTTTTCTAGACTACATTGAAAGGTAAAATGGAGCTTCCATATGCCTAACAGGGCTGCTTAGTCCAAACTCCACCTCCGTTTTCACTGGCAGAGGGTTGCAGGAAGCCGTCCCAACCAAAAACGGAGATTCGAAACCCATTTTCTCTGGAAGAGCACTCAGGCCACCAGAGGCACCCTGATAGAAGTGACATCCAGCTGGCAACACCCACCCTGGCTATGCCTCCCAGTCCTCCCAAGGTCAAACACAACACTGATGTGGCCCTCAATGGAATCGAGTTTGACACCCTTCCACTAGACTGAATATTTTTAGTATTTTGATTACTTTTTTCTACAGGTAGTCCTCAATTTACGACCACAGTTGAGTCCAAAATTTGTTAAGTGAATTTTGCCCCATTTTATGACCTTTCTTGCCAGAGTTGTTAGGTGAATCACTGCAGATGTTAAGTTAGTAACACGGTTGTTAACTGAATCTTCCTTCCCCATTGACTTTGCTTGTCAGAAGGTCACAAAAGGGGATCACATGACCCTGGGACACTGCAATCATCATAAATATGAACCAGGTGCCATGCATCTGAATTTTGATCACATGACCATGGGGATATTGCAATGGTTGTAAGTGTGAAAAATGATCATAAGTCATTTTTTTCAGTGCTCTTGTAATTTTGAACAGTCACTAAATGAACTGTTGTAAATTGAGGACTACCTGTACTTTAATAATCCCAATCAACACAATGCTTAAGAAGACATTTTCGAAAAATAGAACTTAGTACTATTTTTCTTTTAAACCAACTGCATAAAATGAACAAGTACGATCAACCAACAAGGCTTTTGAGAATATGTTGAGCCTAGACGTCTTATTTGCAGTACCTGAATTGATTGAGGTAACACAAAGATTTACCCTTGTTGATTTTCATTTCAGTAGCCCTATTTCAGTGGAAAATCTTATTTTGGATCAAGGAAGGGAGGAAAGGCAAAAGAGAGGAAAGGGAAAAGCTATACATACCTCCCAAACTATTGCATCTCAACCAAAAATCTGCGTCTAAATTGTGTTCATCATTCTGTTTACCTTTGCATTAAAAAAATCGTATCTTTCAATATGTATTTAAGTGAAATACTGTTGAGTAAATTTCACAGCATAGACAGTCACAAAAGAAAGTTTAAATACCTGGCAGTTTTAGAAGTGAAACAAATGTAGTAAGACTATATTTAGGAATAATTTTCAGCAATGTTGGTTCATGATGAGACAATGTTGGCTCAGCAAGAAAAGTTGGGTTCCCCTCCCCACCCCCACCAAAAAGAGTAGTTCCTTTGAGTAGTTTCTTTCTTGGTTGTTGCTAGAGCCATAATGAAGTTTTTTTTGTCAGTTTAAATTGCAGCTAAATGGGAAACAGTCCCAAGAACACATGGGTATGAAAATTGCATCCCCTTGAACAAACAGATTGAAAAAAGCACTTAGGTAGATAAAGGCTGAACAGAATATACTTGTAACATGAAATGAGAGGAATAAAGAATATAGCCTTGAATGCAGTTGCTACTTCAGGACTTAATCTTCAAATCAATCCATCTATTCTCTGGCAATGAAATTATATCCTTAACTGTGATTCTTTATTATGCTTCTTCTTATGTGATAATTCCAAAATAGTCAATAGCAATTATCACTTTGTTTTCCTATTGTTATAAATCATTGCTCCTCCTTAAGAATTCCCACAGTGGTTCACATGATGAATAATAACAATTGAAAATTCAACAATTCAAGTTTCAGGGTCGAAATGAGGGGTCCTTGGTGCTCTCAGAGCTTGGTTGTTTTTTTGTAGATGTTTCATTACCCAAACTAGGTAGTATCATCAGTGCAATTCAAGTCTCAACTCTAGTCTACAAATTCAGAAATAGAAGTCATATTCTCTAGGGTTTTGAGCAGTGGTGAAATCCATTTTTTTAAATTACCGATTCTGTGGGCATGGCTTGGTGGACGTGGCTTGATGGGCGTGGCAGGGGAAGGATACTGCAAAATCCCCATTCCCACCCCACTCTGGGGCCAGCCAGAGGTGGTATTTGCCAGTTCTTCGAACTGCTCAAAATTTCCGCTACCGGTTCTCCAGAACCTGTCAGAACCTGCTGGATTTCACTTCTGGTTTTGAGTCCTGTATGCAATGTAATTAAAAAAAAAACTTACACATACATCTTTTTCTTTTGTCTTTTCTTTTCTTTTCTTCTTTTTTTTTTGTCTATTTGGTTTTAAAAATGTAAAATATTCAATAAAAATTATTTTTTAATTTTTTTAAAAAAAAACTTACTGAAATTGTAGATATTTCATAGCAGATATACTTTTCACTAAGAATAGTACTGTCAGCAGGGATGAGCAGAGAATTATTTTGAACCAATTCAAATTTTGAGGCTGTTTTATGAGTCACACCCCGATAAAATCCAGTGGTAATTGCTATAGTCACTTTTCGTCCACTAATAAGCACAATTGGTGAATCAACTAATGCTGATGAAACAATACTCAGAACCCTATCCATATTGAATCTATGGCTCTGCCGCTGTAGCTAATTGGATTTTTAATGGGCACAATGATTCATAAAGACTAGCAATTTACTCAATTATATAAATGGGGAAGACTTGAAGTTTTAAACCTCAACATCCATAATTCCTTGCTTTTCGCCAAACTGTTGGGTACTTTGAAGTCCAAAATATTAGGCGGGCACTACTGACCTAGATATTTTATGTAAATATTAAAAGAACTGCTACTGCTGCTGCTACTACTACTACTACCACTACCACTACCACTACTACCACTATTACTACTACCACCACCAGCAGGAAACATTGCAAGATTTTTTGCATATAAAGAGGAAACTGTTATACACTTCCATATAAAACTTTTCACAGACTCCATAGAGATAATTCTGAAGTAAATCTTCTTGAAAGATGAAAGAGAATGATCACATTCATTTATGCTACCACAGAAGGAACTATTCCACCAGAGAGATCTCTGTCACAGAGCAAGTCCTAAATTCAGTATTAAATAGATATAAGCAACTTTATAACCCAGTAAATGCCTGAAATTGACCTGCCAAAGGAGCACAACTAAAGCTGATATTTAATCATTGATATTTAAATGTGCTTCCATAATCAATTGACTTATAATTAGCTACCTAATTAATAAATGAAACATTTTTTTCTTTTTCACATTCCCTATTTTGCTAACTTTGATATCATCTAAGATGTACAAGGATCGAACAACCATACTGAGCATGAACTTCTCTACACAGCTAATATATCTTTCAAGTAGGAAGTTTTCTGGCACAATCATCTTCAACTCAGAATAGCTATGAGTGACATAGATTCATTCTGTACAAATTGGCTGCAGCAGTTTATTGATAACTCTATGACCCTTATTCATACTGTACTCATAATGCAAGAGATTATTTACTACATGGAGTAACTGTACCAAATGGCAAAAGAAATATCAAATTTCCCACCCTTGATGTTCATTCTCAACTCTATCCCTTTGATTATTCTCCTACACCCGTTAAATCTATATCTTTAATTTAAAAGAGTATTTCAAATTCTTATAGAATCTCTCTCCTCCCCCTTTCCCTGCAGTTTTTGTTATCTTTATTTATTTATTTAGGAAATTTATTTGCCTCCCATCTCGTATCCAATGACTCTGGGTGGCTTAAATCAGAAAAGTCATTAAAATCAGCAGTCATGGCAAACAGCAGATACAGTCATTGACAATTACAAACCATCAAAACTAGATGGGAAAAGTGGAAGCTGGACACACAGGGTATTGGGAGGTGGGATTAGATTTTAATTAATTAACCACTCCAGTATGAAGCTCCCCTATTGAGTCCCCAAGCCATTTGGCAGAGCCAGGTCTTGAGGCTCTTTCAAAACATCAGGAGAATGAGAGCCAATCTCACCTCTGGAGATAAGATGTTCCAGAGGGCAGGAGCCAATATTCATTTTTATGAACCCAGAACTTGCATTTTACTTGACGTTTGGTACATCCCGTCGAGACTGTTACAAATTTCATAGCCCTGAATTGATTGATCGATTGATCCATCCATTAGACAGCTGTATCTGTATGAACAGCATAACCTCTGGTGCATTTAATACAAAGACAATGGTTGTGTGGTGATGCTACCCATCAATTACACCACTGTCCTCCATGTGTGTTATTTTCTCTGTACCACCATGTCACAGAGTAGACGCGGCAAGTTTTTCTTATTTTTCAGCCGTATAGAGAAGTAAACTACTTCCACCATATAATCCATTGAGAATGAATTTGAAAATTCTTAACAAAGCTAAGCAGGGCAGACTTGTTTAACAGTTGTTTGGGAAATTTCAGGACTGCTGAACCAGTTCCCCATTGTTGCCAAGAAAACCATATCAAAATGTCTATGAATTTGAAGAACACTTGGTCCTCCAGCCGATTGATCTTACCATCCAAAATGTAAAGGTGTTCTGGAATCAGGCAATGCTGACGCTCAGTGTTAACACTGCAGATGGTCGTGAAAATATTTATTTGCATTTAACTACATTTCCAATGATATCAATTTTTTTATTATTGCAGGTGATTATATAGTCATGACTATATACTTCGAGTTAAGTAGAAGAATGGGATACTTCACTATTCAAACATACATTCCCTGTATATTAACTGTTGTCCTATCCTGGGTATCATTTTGGATTAAAAAAGACGCTACACCAGCAAGAACAGCCCTAGGTAAGATAACTGGGAATAATATTTTTTTTATTCATTCCTCAGTCTGCTGAGGATCCTTTCTAATGTATTTCCAATGAATAATTGTTTTATTTCACTTGATAGGTAATCATGCTAACAAATGATTATATTCTGCAAGAGTTCCTCTATTCATGGTTCCCAGCCCCTGGTTGGAGAAGTATTTGAAAGACTAATTCTCATATTATTTTACTGATATTCTACTATTAATCTTTTGGTTTTTGTATCTTCTTAGCTTTCCTTCCACTATTGTTGATCACTCTACAGTGTCCAAAGTGATACGTGCTAAACTCTTCCTTAGCCACATCTCCCCAAATTTGGCATGAAATGTCTATGGAGTTTCTCAGTCATCCATGTCAAGGTTGCCTCAAAGGTGCTTTTTTAAAAGGCTGGAAAGCTGGGCTTTCTTTGTTTTTGCTTGAGGACATGGCATTGGCATGAAATGTTCATCACAACTTTACTTCAGGTTGGATGCTGAACAGAAGATTATGGGGAATAAAGAAAAATGTTTTTAAATATATATTATTTTTACAATCATAATATTAGGTTAAATACATAGGTTCTTATAAAGGGTGTGAACACCATTGTTCATCAATAATTTAGCTAGACAACCAGTGAGCTTTTTCTATTCCTTTTGTTTTTAAGAATAGACTTTTAACCTAGTCCTGATCTCAATCCTTTTCTCTAGAAGTCAACATTTCATGGTCATTATATAGTGTTTTCCCTAACTCTAACCCTTTAAAAGTTTTGGTACAAATTTAAACCAAATTTGGCTTCTCCAAGCTCACTGGAAACTTCCTACAGTGATCCTAGTTCCTGGCATACCTAACTTATATGTTAAATCAGTGGTGGGTTTCAGAATTTTTTACTACCGGTTCTGTGGGTGTGGCTTGGTAGGTGTGGCATGGTTTGGTGGGCATGGCTTGGTGGGCGTGGCAGGGGAAGGATACTGTAAAATCTCCATTCCAACCCCACTCCAGGGGAAGGATACTATAAAATTTCCATTCCCTCCCCAGTCCAGGGGAAGGTTACTGCAAAATCCCCATTTCCTCCCGATCAGCTGGGACTCGGGAGGCAGAGAATAGATGGGAGCGGGGCCAGTAGAGGTGGTACTTACCAGTTCTCCAAACTACTCAAAATTTCCGCTACTGGTTCTCCAGAACTGGTCAGAACCTGCTGAAACCCACCTCTGTGTTAAATGTAAAAAATATATATCCCTGTTTCTATTGATCAAGATTTTATGGACTAATAGAGAACACTTTTCGGCTTTTGTTAAGGATATTCTTGTCTCACAACTGATGTTGTGGGTTATTGAGCAGAGTACCTTTTGAGTTTACGCATGAAAGAGACTGAGAATGATTGTGGATAATAATAGTTAACAGTCAAACAAACTGGGTTTTGATAGTATTTTACTTTTAGGGAAAAAGCAAAATCATAGTCCAAAAACAATCCAAGTCATACACATATAAAGTGAGATAAAGATCAGTCCAGGGATATTTTCCAATATAAAATCTTCTTACCAGTTATAGAAAAATACTATAAAACAGATCTTCTTTAGTTTCAATCAGGAACAAAGTTCAATATAAAAACAGTTAATAAATATTACAAAACAATAAATAGCCATGATCAAGCAATGATCATGCAGAGAGATAAAATATAGAGTTACAGCATATCAGCAGGTAAAATGGTGTAATGTCCACACAAACCATAATTCAGCTTTCCTTATGTACATTGGCTACAGAACTCAGCCAATCAGGATGCATGATGATGCAACACAGTTTTTAAAGCTACATAATACTTTTAGCTACAAACGCACAATGTTGGTTTATATATTGCCTGATCAACCAGTTGGGTAATAACAATTTCCTAACAGCTTTCAATTTTCTTTCTGTTATGGGAGTATTCTAAGAAAGCAACTACAGTTCTATCAGAGATCAGTTTACCAAATAGCTTCTTTTACACAAGGATTTGTTAATTCTCAATAATCACTTCTCTGGATATATCTAGACAGAAAAGGATTTCTACCAATACTTATATATTGTATTTTCTATTAAGTAAAGACTATTTTTCAGTATAGAAAAATGTGGTCTACTGGGGAATGCAATAAGAATATCTGTGACCCTTCTTCCAACTCCTAAATAATTTAATACTTGTTGTGGCTCTTATGAGTAGCAATATTCTTAAACAATTTGTTTCTTGACAGCTATGAACAAATTCATCTTCATCTGCCTTGAGTTTCCATGTTAGGCATCAAATGCTTTGGTGAACAGGGCATGGACTGCATAGGATAGTCATGAAACTTAGAAAGTAGTTTTGAAATTTATTAGCAGCTAAACAAATCTGCATCATTACCTTCCATGCATTGCATGACAAGATGGTGATAGTTGGAGTAAGTGGCTACCTGAGGTTCCAAATATTTGCTTCCTGCTAGCTAATTCTCTTTTTCTGTAATTTTACCACTTTATAGCTTTTTTCCACTGAAGCAAAGCTTCATACCCACTAATATGAACCAGACCCAATGTGTTTTCATCATATGTAAGCTTCCTTTGACAATCTCAGAATCTCCTAAGAGAAGGCAAAGCATTTTATAAATGAAAAGTGAAGAAAGGATATGTGTACTGCAAATGTGCACATGTTGCTTCACAGCAGAACACTGACTTAAAACGTCTTCCTGCACTTCCTACTCAGTAATACTCTTCAAAGCTCTCACCTACTGCTTCAAATCGTAAAGGCTCTCACTGACTGCAACTAAATTGGAGGTCATTGACTTATTTCCAATAAAAAAATAAAAACTTGTTTGAGATTCAGAGTTCTCTATATGAGCTAAACATAGGCCTCCTCTGACTGACTCAGAGAAATGGAAAAGTCTTCACAATATGCCTATGTGGAAAGCAATTTCCTCCTTATGATTTTATATATTTCAGGTATAAGCTTACAAACATAAAATATAAGTTTCTGTGAAAGCAATGTTCTCAAGAGCTGAGCAAAATCTTCTTATTTGAAATGTCTCACAATCCTGTGCCTAGTTTCATGCAAACCTTTGTATTATTTTCAAATTCTACCTACTTTCTACCATGTTGGTTTTGGACCCACCAACCATTAACTGATGCAGGGTTGCCAGTGGTACCTGGTCTGCTGAAAGATCTATGAAATAGGTCTCATAACTGAAAAGTTTTCACATCTGGGCTCTCAGAGATGTAACATCCAGATGTGAATATATGAGCAACTGCAATTAGAATTTTCAAATATTGTACCCTACTTTTAAATGCAATGAACCAGTTTTAGATGATCAGTAATCATGAGGGGAATCCAGAGTCTGGCTTGAGGGGTTCTGTGGAACTTGTCCAAGAAGCTTGTATTAAGGACAAAGGGCTAACATGTTTATTTATTGGTTCAATTTATATGCTGCCCTTCTCCGGAGACTCAGGGCGGCTTACAATGTGTTAAACAATAGCCTTCATACTTTTGTATATACCTGCTTAGTAGGGCTTTTGCCCCTCCCCCTAAGCGGTGTTCTTTTTTTATACAAAGTCAGCTTATTGCCCCCACAATCCGGGTCCTCATTTTACCTACCTCGAAAGGATGGAAGGCTGAGTCAACCTTGAGCCTGGTGAGATTTGAACTTGCAGTAATTGCAGGCAGCTGGTGCTAGTTAACAGCACATTAGTCTGCTGCACCACCAAGGCTCTAACATAAGTGGAATTCAGAGTTTGTATTCATGACTGGCCCTGGAACGGATAAAAGAATATTTCTTTTATTCTGTTATGTTTTTCTTTTTTCTTCTACTGGTTTCATTCTCTTCTCTTTAAGTTCAGTTGTATTAGTTTTTACTATTGTAATTAAAATTTTAAGTAAAATGTTTATTCAGAATTTTAGTAAGTTTTGAAGAGGTAGGGTAGGGTATGGCGTAGTGGCCGCTATTCACTGCAGTGGGGTACAAGTGACTAAAATATATTTTGATGCCATGATACAAAAATAGTGACTTATATATTTGCATCAGACATCTGGATGCCATTAGCTATGGGCATGATCTCCATTAGAATGTTGCCATGTGCATCATCATTTTAACATAAGCTTGGTTTGCTGCAGATGCCTAATCACCATTACTGGAAACTGAACTATTGCTGAAGTTTGAACAAAAAATAGTTAAGCCATAAGATTTATTTTCTCAGTGATGCTGGCCCAAGAATTTTCTCTTGCATTAATGGGCAACTCACAGATTACAGGATGAGTCATTATGTATGGATGCTGCACAAACAGAATATTTGAAAAGCAATTCTTATAAACTATCACTGTATGGTTCTGCCTGTTATCATTCAGTAGAGACAGTAGTTACTATATTAGGATTAGTCATATAATCTATATGGGATGGACCTGCATTGGTTGCTGTCATGGATGACCTTTGGTAGAATTTGGAGGGATACACCTCTCCTTGGTCCTTCCAGTTCTTGCTGCAGTTTTTGATACTGTTGACCACAATATATTCTGTACCACTTCCAAAAATTGGATTTGTGACATGGTGTTATGGTAGTTCCGTGAGTGAATGGATCCACATAATGGTTGCATGGGAAAGAAGTCAAAAGAGGAGAGTCACAATCTGGAAGTCCTGGACTCAAGGTGGCTGCTCAAAGTATAGTTAAAAGCATGGCCTTTCAGTTGTGCATAGTTGCACCTTCTGTATCAGTTGCAATCTTACCTGGAACACAATGCACTGAAGGGAGCCATTCATGCCCTTTACTCTAACTTACTATACATGGGCTATCATTAAAGACTATGTAGAAATTTTAACTGCTCCAGAATGCAGTGATGCATGTGCTTAGTCGCTTTGTCTTGATGCTGCCATATTTTTATCATGCACCTTTGCTGCATGAGCTGCATTAGATTATTAAAAAGATTCTGCAATTCAAGTTACAGGTTGCCATCTACGACATCCTATGTGGCTCAGAGCCTAAATGTTTTAGAGGCTGCCTTTCTCCATTTCTGGTTGTCCTAAGGGAGTGCCCGCTAAGGTTGTCCTAAGGGAGTGCCCGCTAAGGATTTCCATCTCTGGCAAATATACTCTGTGGTAGCCACCCTTCTTTGGAAAGACTTGTCCCCTTAAAGCACACATAGCATTCCAGAACCAGCATAATATATACCTCTTCTAGAAAAGGCTTTTGGAGATCAATTATAAGCAACAGGACCATACTGAACTACTTTAGTGTAAAGTTTCTACTCTTCAGTTGGAAAATTAGGTTATGGTTATGGATGTTATGATTTTAAGAAATCACAATATGATTCTGATTGTAAGTTTTGTCCAGGTTTCAGGCAATAAACAAACTGCATTAATCAATGTAGAAATACAGAAATGAAGCATAGATTTAAGAGTTTTGTAGTAAAACACCATTCTTTACTCTCCTGTGTAACGTCATTGCTTCACCTTGTTTGTTCAACATAGCTGCAGGAGGGGAGGTTTTTCAACAGAAATAGTAAAATAATGCTATTCCAAATATATTTCAAGGGATATTTGTCTGCAATTTAGCTTGCTGCTGAAAGTAACCTTAATGTTACTTACTGAATTACTTGTTTGTCACTGCATTTTTGTATTTACCAGATGAGCTCTTATTTTTGAACTTTCAGACTTACCGTAGCTTGCCAAGTTCTTATCAGTAAGCTAACTGCGCATGTCCACATTCTTTTCACTTTCTTCTATCTTTCTTTGTTCTCCGGCCAGGAGAGGTGGCCGGGAAAGCTTTGCCAAGATGTAATTAATTACTAGTAAGATGTTTTATTTTCTTTATAACAAATAAATGAGTTTTTCTTAGAAAACATATCTTCGGGTTTATTTTCTTAAAGTATACTTCAAGGAAATGGTCACGATCCATTCTCTAAATCAAGGTGCAATTACCCAAAAGCAGAATGGGATTAATTGCCACCCTGACATTGTTAAAGTTAATTAATGTTATTTAACTAAAATGAATAGGGAAACTTACTGGGTCAAAAAAGTTCTGGATCTCACTCTCTTAATTCAGTTCTGACCCATTGCTGTAAAATTTAATGCATCTGATGATATTAATTTTAAAAATGCTGGGGCTTTGGGGAAGTGCTCCAAGTGTATGAATTAAAGATTTCATCCACTTTAACAAACTCTTCATTTGCAGTACAGGGTATGGTGTAATAAAGAATGCACAGGAAAAAAATAATGAGCAGAGAACAGAGATGTCAAATAATGTATTGAAGTATATACTGCAGGTCCTGAAGTTTTAACAAAACAACGTTTTCTTGCATTTGCTTCTTGGTATGTTTTTCAAATGTTAGAGTTCAGCCATAGAAAAGTACAGATAGTCCTCAATTTATAACCATTTGTTTCGTGATCATTCAAAGTTACAACTGCACTGGAAAAAGTTACTTAAAACTGTTTTTCACACTTTACAAACATTGCAGCATGTCCATGGTCATATGATCAAAATTTGGCCACTTGGAAACTGGCATGTATTTATGACAGTTGCAGTATCCCGGAGTCACAATTTGTGACTTTCCCAGCTAGCTTCTGACAAGTAGAGTCAGTGGAGGAAGCCGGATTCACTTAACAGCCACATAATTCACCTAACCCTTAACAAGTGTGACAGAAAAGGTCATAAAAAGAGACACAGCTCACTTAACAACTGTCTTGCTTAGCAATGGAAATTTTAGGCTCAATTGTGGTCATAAGTAGAAAATTACCTGCATACTATGTGCTATGTGTCTATTTTTTTCTTTCCAGATTTTTTTCCCCACATGCATTTCAGGTGTTTCTATTGCAACAATCAGTTCAATGGGAAGGGGGTTGTTGAATCCATCCATTTGGATTAAGTTGCAATGATATAACTAACACTTTTGGCATAGATGGGATTGCAAATAGGTGGGTGATTTCTGTCTATATTATTGAAGCATATCACTTCTTGTGAGTTTACCAATAATATTGTTCCCTTTCTAAATGTTGTTATACGGCAATTTAAAACTCAAGATATTGTCCTTGAAAATCAAATATGAATTTGGATGGTGATTTATGAATATTTTTCTATAACAAGTATGATCTTATGATATATGCTGTAATGGGATTTGATACATTTAAAGATCTTTATAATATTTGAAGAATATAAAATATGAAAGACAGTATAATGCCAAAATGCTCATTATCATAATCAGGAATAGAAATTCAAAAAAGATCTAATTCCTTATGGAATCCAGGTTACAGTTTAACAAAATTCATGCTCTAATAAGTAAGGTTTTGTTCTAAAAATTGAAGGTAGAGATATTTCTGGAAATATTACAAGAAAATTATGTTCTGTTGTCCAGGTATCACCACAGTATTAACCATGACAACGCTGAGCACCATTGCAAGAAATTCCTTGCCACGCGTTTCCTATGTCACTGCAATGGACCTTTTTGTGACCGTATGCTTCTTATTTGTCTTTGCCGCTTTGATGGAGTATGCAACCCTGAACTACTACTCCAGTTGCAGGAAGCCACACTGTACAAAAAAGAAAAAGTCGGTAAGATAAAGTCCTATTGAAAATGGAGCACAATTCTTCTGCATTATCACAGAGATTAGTAATTAATTGGATTTAGACCTTAAATAAACACTTTGGCTAATGCTGTCTAATAAAAGGAGTGCATTGTAACAGTCCTTTGTACTAGAAATGCACGAAATTACTGCACTGAAATGCTTTCACCACATTTATTTTATTCTATTTCATTTTATCCCAACTGAAAGTGATGTTCATGAGATGTGCAGCTGTATAAATATGATTGATTGATAAATATCTCTAGTATTTTAGTGTACTATACAAAAATTCAGGGAGCTGTATATCTAATGTAAAATGACCATGCCTAATGAATTATTGAATTAATTATAACCAATTCATAAATTAGAATAATGACAGTGGATCATCAGAGTGACAAGGGTCTGGTCTTACAAGTAGTAACTGTTCAGTTCAGTCATGCTTCAACTGACAACCTTGCATTTAAATTCTACAATGATTTTACTCAACCTAAAGCCCAACTGCTAGAAACAATTGCATTATTTTGAAGTTGGTTTCTTGCAAAACTTTAATCTGTAAATATATGTAATACTAATATCGACCATGAGAATCAACAATGACTTGATGCGACATAATCAATCAATGTTAATATAGTTTTAAAGCAAAGAAAATGTTTTAAAAGTAGAAAAACAACAAATTCCTGGCTTTGCTCATAAATGTACATTTTTATTATTTTCCTGCTCGCTGCAACCTTTCCACCTCTATAAAACATGACTGTGAGATTGTTCATATCTGACTCCAAATAAAGTTTAGCAGACCCTTAACTGGTACTGATGTTCATACAAATAGAAATGACCAGGCTATTAAAGCCCCATAATACAATGCTGCAAAATGTTATTGTTTTTCAGTTAACTAGAACCTATAATACAAACCTTTTTTTTTGTTTTTTTGTTTGAACTAGGAGAATTTACTCCCATAGATCACTTCCCTGTTATCCCCCCAAAAAATTTAGAAAAAAATAATTACGTTGTTTTAAATCCCAGAGAATATATTCATTTATGTTCTGTAGACAAGAAATCAGTATTTGAAAATTCACTTCTACTTGAGATCAACACAAGGGTTAGGATTAGGACTGGTTTTGGGGTTAGGTCAGTGGTGAGTTACTCCCAGTTCGGTCCGGTTCTTGCGAACCAGTAGTAATGGTGGTGGGAAGCTCCGCCCACCTGCCCCGACAACATCACTGATGATTTGCACATGTTCTCATTAAAGGTAGTAAAGGTAAGTGGAACCCACCCCTGGGTTAGGTTTACAGAAAGATTGGTGGGAACCACCTTTTCCCTTGTGGTAATTGCAGCTACAGGTGAATCGTATGGCTTGCTTTGTTGAGTTGAAGATCACAATTTAAATTAAGCATTTCTCCATGATATCCATGAAAAGGTAAAAGCGTATCTGTTGTCTTGGATCTTTTTGTATAAGGTGGACACGTATCAAAAATAAATGGGATAAGATACGGCAACTCTGTTCATGTTTAGTCAATAGTAAACTTTCTGAATGAATGGAATTATTCAAAGTAGACACAAATAAAATTGTGCTGTTATGGAATCTTTTATGATTTTCTTAATAATTAAAATATGAAAAAATTTGTATTGTTTTATAACTTGTGTTCTTATACTTTACTTTTTTATTTATTTGAGCTGCCTGATGTCAGCTTTGGTCACATGATGGTGAGTATGAATATTTTAAAACTTAGATATTTTATTTGTATTTTATTTAAATACCATTATACTTTTAATTAAACAACTGTTATTATTACTCAGTCTTAAAGAAGCATGCCAACATAGTGCATCTTAAATCTGAATGTTCCCCTTGCCATTTCACATTGGGAAATCAACAAAATTCCTTTGAGTTTTTCCCCATTGTTGAATTCAAGTGCTACCTAGAAATCCCTGATTCATCAAAAACATTATTCCAACACAATAGTTGTTTCAGGCTTTGCCTATCCCTGCTCCGCGTCTGTTTCAATCACTGCTTGATGTCAATACAGGGGAATGTATGGCAAAGCCTAATTCACTTTATATACTTTGAGGTTCCCCGTGCATGGAGGTAGAATAAGAGGCAAAATATTTCCTTAATACCAGCACAGATACAGAAAATCTAGCATACGTCTGTCTCACCTGTACACTGAAACAAAGGTAAAGAAAAGTTCATGGGAACATGGCAGAAAATAAATGTCATTTATGTCTCTTTCATAGTGGTATGCAAGTAAGGAAAACCCCTTTAAACCTGAGTGCCATCCAGAAAAAAATTATGTTGGATACTCCATCTACCAACACCTACTTCCATTTATCACTGCTTTGTGACATTCAGATGTATGTATCTTGGCATATAAAGTGTCAAAGGAAATCTGGACAACATGGTTTCTTTAGATTGCCTGTATTAGAGCCAGGAAACTTCAAGACTTCTGTTGTTGCCATGGTACACCCTCTTTGTCTCTTTTTTTCTGCAGAATTACTCTGTGTTAGAGATGAGACCTCCCCCTACAGTCATCGCACTGAACAATGCCATGTACTGGCAAGAATTTGAAGACAATTGTATCTATGAGTGTCTGGATGGGAAAGACTGTCAGAGTTTTTTCTGCTGTTACGAAGAATGCAAATCGGGTTCCTGGAGGAAAGGGCGGATACACATAGACATCTTAGAACTCGACTCTTATTCCAGAGTCTTTTTCCCCACGTCGTTCCTGCTTTTTAACCTGGTCTACTGGGTTGGATACCTCTATCTCTAGAAACAGTGAAGAAAACTGTGTTTTTCCTACTTCTTAGGGATGGGGAGATATGTGGAAAGACAGATCCTAAACAGTTTCATTGGAAAGCCTGAAAGATCACCTTACTTTTTCTCATTCAAGAAAAAGAAGTTTTTATTTATTGTTTTGTCTAAAAGAGGGGGGGAAAAGTCACTTCACATCTGAGATTTTTTGCTAACTACACCTGACACGATTGTGTAACAATGTTTATCTTAATTGTTCTCATACAATGGAGAAATTGCTGTTTTCTTTGGGTTAACTATGTAGCATACAGATAAGTAAGATAGGGATGTTTCGAATAGTCATTCTTACGTTACTTCTGTCTTTTAGATTTGTATTTGTACAAGTTCTCCACCACTTTGTTTTGAGAGGAATCTGAGTTCAACGAAAAGTTACTTCACTTCACTTCACAGGTTTCAGGATGTTGTCTCTGGTCTTCTTCTGAGATGAAAAGGCATGATTTCAAAAAACCTTTACATTTGTTTTTCACAAAATTGTTGATTTGTTTTTTAAACACAGAGTTTAATATTCCATATATTTCCATATATACTTCAGGAAACTAATTGATTTCTGGAATAACACTCCTGCAATGCTTAGTTTGCTTTTGGTACTGTGTAAGATGACTTTCTCATCATAGTAGTGGAAAGGTTTGGTTCATTCCAAGCTATAGGTTAATTTCTCCCATACTTTACTATTCATTTCCACTGATATTTTCAGGGTGAAAAAGCCCTCTAGTTCCAGCCTGAATAAGATCTACTGTATCTGTGCTAATTAAAATCCATGTGCCTCAATCACTGTTCTGTGTAGGTTAAATTGTACATCCTATTGTTGCACCATTTGACTTGTGAATTGGATTCTTCCATTTAAATGACTGCGGAAGTGCTTGTTGTTAGTATCCTCACCTGGTAAGTGATCTTTGGATTGGCACAAAAGTGGCTTTTGTTCTTACCAGATCTATAGGAGCCTTAAGGATGCAGACAGGATTTTCTTGGCAAGAAAATGAGATATTGGGAGTTCAGTCAAAAGTTTAAAAATTTAGTGATACAGAATCACTAGGACTTTTTTTTTAACTAGGAGATTTTAAACTGGAAATGTATTTTGTACTTTTGGAAACACATTTCAGATATTAAATTCCTGAAAATAATACATTCTTCTGTTGTAAAATATTCATTATAGACAAGCCCAATTCTAGAAGGCTAATGTAAATGTCTCAATAGTTATTTATTTATTTGATTATTTATTTATTTATTTGTATTTCTACTGCAAACAGTATAGCTACTGTTGAGAAAAGTTTGTTCTCCCTGTCTCTTCTCAAACACTAAGCATAAAAGTATTTTTAAAAGTGTAACTCTGATACCATCAAATGCCTTTTTTTTTTTTCACTGTCAACCTGAGGACTCAT
Organism: Pituophis catenifer annectens; assembly: GCF_029215685.1. NCBI lineage: Eukaryota > Metazoa > Chordata > Lepidosauria > Squamata > Colubridae > Pituophis > Pituophis catenifer. The sequence continues at coordinate 39,154,071 of NW_027256884.1, forward strand.
TTTACTTGCTCCAAATATTTAAGTACCGTGCACACTTCATTTTGTTCTATATTGTCTCATTTTCTCTTGGAACTCAGTATTAAGAACTTATTTGTTCAAAAAAATGAATTTTAATATCAAAGGAAAAGGAAAGTATTATTGTTTGGTAGTAAAATGTGCTTTCTACAAAGAGGTATAAGTTTCAATTCTGGGCATTTTCAAATACAGCTGAAAAGTTCTATCTGAGCCACACAGAGATCTGCTGTTATTAAAACACGGCAGTTAGCTAGACCAATGATTTGATCTAAAATAAAGATGCTTCTACTGTCTATTACATATTCTAAATCCAGTTTTAGTAGATAATACTTCAGAACTGTAAATGCTAATTCAGTAAAATTGCTGGATTAAAAAAATGTACTAAATTTTATCAAAAGCTTTCCAAAAATATACTTGTTTATTTTACATGAAAAAAATTGTAACAGATAATTTCGTAGCAGACATTGAAGTCTTTCAATTTACATATGGATATCAGATTTTTTTTTCCAGTTCATGTCTTCTCAATTTTTATAAAACTTCAAGAACCAAAGTGCATTTTTTTCAGAAAGATGTGTTTAATTTAAATAATATATAGTAAAACTCACACAAGGCACTGTTACGAAAACAAAAAACTACAGTAGTAAACTGATGGACTATGTAAATATGAGACTAATTTTCTGGCAAAGGATTCTGTAAACCCTTAGCTAGCGAAGTTAAATTGAGCTTACTGCTTGTTGGTATCAGGACTGGACTTTCTTTTTAGGATACTGCAAACCTAATTTGTTGAAATTAACTGGAAAGATGACACCGAGGTAAAATAATTACTGAGAATTATCACACTGTAGACAAAATGGCATATTTTATGTGCAATTTTATAACATACATAACCAGAACACATATTTCATAGGATAAGATTTATATGTTTGTCTCACTTTCTATCATCTAAAAAAGACATTTGATACAAACAAAAAATAAAGTTGTGCTCATAATCTTAGTGCCCTCCCTCCCAGCCTCTGAAATCAAAGCAGACATAATAACTTAGCCAAACTATTTTGTATATGTCTTGGTTAGTGTGAATCAGGGGAGAAATTCAGCCGGTTCTATTCGACTTGAGCGAACCAGTAGCGGTGGCTGCGGGAGGCTCCGCCCACCTGCACAGACGCCATGAGGTCGCTATTTTGTGACTATTTTAAGCCTCTGCGCATGCACAGAAGGTTTTGTGCATGCACAGAAGGCTTTGCGCATGCACGGACAACGGGCACATTTGCAAACTGGTAGTGAAGGTAAGTGAATTTCACCCCTGGTGTAAATGATATAAAGATTTTCTTTCGTGATCTCTAAAATCAGTTATAGACAAGTTGCACATAATTCACAAGCTAATCAGACATTTTGGGAATTCAAAATACTTTGAAAATAGTTTTTTTCCAAGGTGTGTTTAAAAGCAGCAAATTCACTCTTTATTATCTTTCAGGAGCCATATGAGTGCATTTGCATTTGTTGAGCAGTGCTAATCAAAATGTGTAGCCATACACAGTTGGTGATGTTCCTCATTTTCAGACTTCTGATTAACTCATGGATGGAATCCAGACATATTTCAATCCCATTGGTTGCATTGCAAGTGATTTATATTTGCAGAGCAATCAACTCTTTTTCTTCAGCAGAATCAAAGCTCTATTCTCCCTACTTCCCAAGAATACTGTTAGATCTGAGCTAAAAAACCAGTGAACCACTAGGTTTGTGATGGCGAACCTGTGGCATGCATGTCCGAAGTGGCATATGGAGCCATGTCGCCTGGCACGCGCGGCATCGCCCATTCCTCTTCCGGGTTTCTGGTGAGCATGCACGCGCGATGATCAGCTGGCCTTCATGCATGCCGCAGTGCCAGAAACTGGAAGAGCTGGTCTTCCATTTTCCTGCGTGAGCATGCACACTGGCCAGCTGATTGTGCCAGTTACCGAAAGACTAGCTAGTCAGTATGGATGCTCGTGTCAAAAATCAGAAGTTCATTTTCAGGCGCACACATGTGCCCTGGGCAACTCCTCTTCTGGGTTGCAGCCCAGACGAGTGTGTGCATGCGAAGTGCGTGAGTACATGCACGTGCTTCCTTTTCGGCACTCGGTGCTGAAAAGGTTCACCATCACTGCACTAGGTGGTAGTAAAAAGCTCTGGTTTTCTGCATTACTTTGCAGTTGTCCAGTGGACATCCAGGGGATTGCATTCCAGATCTGGTAGCCATATTATTGTATAATTAACATATTCCATTATTTCAATTTTCCTGTTTAAATTAAAAACTCAATGAGGGATATTATAATACCATAACCGCTACCCTGGGTTACTACAAAAAAGTTCCTATACTAACTTTCTTTCCAACTAAAATATTTATATTCTAACTGAATCTAAGACGAATTTGCTACTGATTTCTTTGCTTGTCTTTTGAATTACTATGCTCAACCTGTCTCCCTGTCCTTTATTTATTTTTAGAAGCAGCTCACTATTCCATGAACATTTTTTGTGGTCTTCAATAGCCAACATGAATTATTCTTTTTTTAGCATCCACAAGGCAAGTTTTAGGACAGTGATCTGTGAGCTAAGTGCTATTGTTTCACAAAAAGACAACTGATGCCAGTATTTTTTATTTTTATTGTCTTATGAAACACTTTTCCTTGAGGGATACAACCAGCCGCAATTGAGCAGATGGAAACAAATTATGAAACTTTTCAATTTATAAAGGCTCCTTATATACTAATGGCTTTAGATTTTATCATTTTTGTATTTTCCCCCCACATAATGTGGAGGATCCCTTTTTATCATTAATGCTATTTATTTAGAAATGTGTCTATGAGGTCACTAGGAATCAATACTAAGTTAATGTCAAACATAATCATTACTTAGAAGATGCATTATCTAATTTTCATCATTAATAAGCAATCTCAATTTTGTGGTATCAAGATAAAAATATATTATTACAGCTTAAACCCGTAATAAAGGATAGCAGGAATGAAAACCCCATGGCAAAAGTAATTAACAATGACAAGTCTTCAGCTTGTCTGAAAGCTTTCAGAACCTGATGTTGGCCCCCAATGAACAGAAAGAGGATCCATGATTGGAATAACTTTCTCTAAAAAAAAGCACGGAGAATCTTTCTTGATCAGACTCACCATTGTGTGGTATACCAGAGACCATGGTCCAAAAGGTGATCAGAAAAAGTGGATGACCTCAGAACAAAAACCAAATTTAACAGAGTTAGTGTGATTATTCTCATGAATTTAATAAATTCTGCACATTAAACCTGACATTGAAGGCTTCATATTTTATCTGCCAATAAACATAATCTAGAATGCTGCATTCATACAGCACAGTTGTTGATTATCAGTGCAAGTTAGGAATCCAATTTTTTTTTTTTTTTAGGATCAGGCTTTTTTTTCTTTCCTAATCTATAACTATTGAGTATCTTGTAAATAAACGATCTTAACCTACTTCATCCTTCTCCAATCTGATAACTCTGAAATGAATTGAAGCATATTCCCCATCATTCCAGCCAGCATTGTGTCTGTCATTCAGACTGGAATTAAGGAAGTTGGTTTTATATGCAATTATTGCTTTACAAGTAATATTGGTAGCTTCTGTTTGTTTGTCTGTTAATGTTTGTTTATTCATTTATTCTGTTTATATACCATATGTTCTGAATCAACAAGCTGGTCCCCCACAATTAAACATAAAAAGGAAAGAACACTTAGTCTGTAGATGTACAAGTTTGATCCACTGTGAATTTTAAAATAAGATGTCTATAGTCATACTATCAAATTGAGCATTTGTTGAGCACTTACTGCCTTGTAGAAGTCCTCACATCTTTACTGGATTCACCTGTTCAATTATCCTGACCTTAGGTCTTAATCTAATGCTCTCCCCGCTAGTAAATGAAAAAATTGGGTTGATTCATACAGACTATTAAAAGTTAACGCACTACACAATATCCTATAAATTTAGAAGTCTGGCTGGAACTCAGACACAACTTTCTAGTGTAAAAACACAGTTGCCCCCTTAATTTCAATGAACTACCAAGGAAATTACACTAATTAAATGGTGCTAAAGCCATGTCCCGAAAGCTAAAATTCATTACTCTTACTTTACATAGCCTTTCTTCATGTTACATCTGAGTTAAAGTGTTTTGTTTGGTTTTGTTTTGTTCATATTTCAGACTATTTAGAGATGCAAAATAAAAAACCAAAAGCAAACTATCAAACCCAAAACCTTTTTAAATTCACAAGTTTTGCAAAAAGTTCCAAAGAATTTCCAAATACAAATTTTTAAAAAGTGAATTAAATAACGTATTACAATATTTGCACATGGAACGAATTCCATTGCTAAAACAAATGTGAGGCTAGGCAAGTATACTAAATACATTACATGCAAGTAAGTTATAACTTGAAATATGCTCTTTGGCAGAACTGAAGCCCAGTTCCTTTCTATTACAGTCTCCAAGTCTCTACATTGTGTATCCATCACAAAAGAGGGAGCCTTTCCTTCTGCCTTCACGCTAGCATTGATGTAATCTCCTAATTGATCTTATCATGGCACATCATGCCAAAGGAAGAGCTGAAGGCAACCAACAGCGCTAGTTTTTGATTTCAGTGCTAATAAGATGTCACTTTTCATGCTGTGACTTCTTTACCTAATCATATCAGAAATTCTCCTCCCATAGAGCTTAATAGAATCAAGCTATAATTTTTTAAAGTTACAGTTGTTAAAAACAAAACAAAACTTCAGTCACATATGTAACACTATTATCTGGATGTTTTTCCTGAAAAACTTTGTTTATCTTATGCTAAATAATAATAATTCTTGTAAGTCCTGGAGGATTTTACTGTTTATTCACAAAGGGCACAAGCTGAATCTGTGGATTTCAATGTTCAGGGGTCTCTAGTTGTCAAGACAATGACCTAGAAATCTGGGAGTTGAATTCCAAACATATAGAATGTACCCAGACTAGGAAAGATGAGTTGGATCAACCTTCCTTCCTTCCCTCTCCCAGATACTATGAAGAAAGGTTTTTAAATTGTTAAGGACAATATTCAAGTGAATAAAGTTGCACCCATATATAACTAATTCTTCTCCTTCACCACCTACAGTACTAAACTTGATAATACCAAAGATGAATCAGATGAATTGCCAAGGGATGCTTGAAGATGTTTCTATGTACATCTAACAATTAAATGAGACATCCATATGAATGACAGCAAATATATGTGTCCCAGGATAATGTTGCAGGATCCAATCTGGGTCAGTCACCGGGACAAGAGGTTTAGTCTTCCAAGCTTTCAGACTTGTGCTAGAGTCCATCTTCAGGGAACCTCTCTCAACAGAATGTGGGAGAAGTTCCCTGAAGATGGACTCTGGCACAAGTCCAAAAGCTCAGAAAACTAAACCACTGATCCTGATGACTGACCCAGATTGGATCCTGAGAGGTCCACATTTCAGAGGCATTGTTAATATAGAATATGGCAAAACCATCATCATCATCATGTGCATCTAAACATTTACATAAATCTCTAGCTTGTACTGGAGCCTGTTTGTAGCAAAATATTGAACTAGATTACCTCACTTAAATCCAGAAAGACAGCTCTTTTCTTATGTTTCAGTCTGGATCATAGAGCATGTAGAATGATGATGCAGTTCTATTTCTCTATAGATGGATAACTGAAAAAGATGGATCAACTTCTCTAATGTAGGACTTTCCAAATATGTTGGCTTAAAACTCCTCTCATTTCAAACCAGCATTGTAACTGGAGATAATAGGAATCACAATATATCTGGTACATCTTCAAACCAGATTTAAAAGTTTCTCTTACTTTTCTCTTAAATAGTGTTTAATTTCTTTACCAGAATGAAGGGCATGAAGAACATATTGATATATCCTCTTCAGTAATTAATGATATAACTATAATTTTAAATATACTAAAAGCCAAAGCATGTTTAATAATCATAAACTTGCAGTCAAAATATATTTTTAAGACAGGACCAAACAACATACTTAAAAAAATTCTTCGTTAGAGAATTTATGTATAGGTGAGATGTGCAGCATACAAATTTAATAAATAAATAAATTTACAGAATCAAATTCTTCATTTTTAAAAATTTGATATTCATTGCAAAGTCTTTACCATAATACAAACGGTATAGCAACAATACTAAGTTAAGCAATCCAATCAGAAAGCAAAACTCAGTGACCGGTATGCTGCTTATGTTATGATTTATTTTATAACTGTTTTGATTTGGACTGCCAGTGAGACAACCAGGAAAAAAAATTATTCCATTCCCTTTCAGCGTTATGTTTCTCATCTTCGTTAACAATGCTGTTTGTGATGTTCTAGTGAAATGAGAACTAAATTCTGTGCCCAATGTGCCTTGATTAATACAGGTAGCACTAGTATGCCAATATGCCATTCTAGCTTAGGTAGTCATTTTAGTAGTACCCACAGGGATTTCCATAGAAAGACCTAGTCATACCTAGTCACAACCAAGCATCTTTTGTTTCTTACACTAGCGTTGCCAGCAGAAAGCTCCACCTAGGTGATGCATACTCATCCAATTTTGTGTTAATAGGTGGGGCTGTGCGTCTAGACTAATATTTATATTTGTATTTTGATTCTGACATTTGTATTTCTGAATATAAATAAAAGTGCATATTATCAGAACAAGGTATATTGTAAGCTGGTTATTGTCTAGACCGCATAAATCATTTCATTATCTATGTGAAATTAGCCGTTGGATTTGGTATGTTACTCTCATTAATTCATTCTAGCATCTTATTTCTCATGTCCTACCTCTTTATCACATACCAGCGGTACTAACCTAGGTAAAAATCACATGGAATAAATGCTACTATGCTCAGATATTGCAGTCTTACAGTTTAAAGGTATGTCTCATTAGGTTCTAGCTGATATTTCATCCTGGAGGATTGCAACTTTTATTTGTAATTTTTAACTAAATTAAAATTAATAAATTCTCTAAGGTGAAACTGATGTTTTGTGGTAGGAATTCATGAAAATGGCCTTTCCCAATCTGATATCACATCCAAGTCATCTAAAATTTCATACTCTACCTATGTTGGCTGAGAATTCAGGAACTTGTAGCCCCTGTATATCCAGAGAAGTATAATGATGGAATAGGATGATATAAACTAATGATGAAGCGAGCATTGTATACTACAATCAAATAGTTCAGAAAAGAAATTATAAAGAAACAATTTTTATATCATTGAAATATAAATTCCTCAGGTCCATATTCACTTCAGATTTTCACAATACAACTATCCTTACATCCCTATCACATGACATCAATGTTCTCCTATAACAATTTTTGCATGCCATGTCCTCGTATTGCCTTTATCTCATCTCCAGTTCACTGCAGAGCCATCCTTTAGTCCATGGATCAGGTGCAGGCACAGAGTCTCATCTATGGGATGAAGGACTGCTATTCAACCATGCATCAACTCACCATGGAGGTGAACTGTCTCATGACTAGGTTCTAAGAAATGGCTAAATCAATGACCCTAACCATCTATCAAAACTTGCCTCCTCCATCAGCCTCAACCATCACACCATCATTAGAATATAATTTATGCCTGTTTTAATAATGAGCAGATGGTGCTTGATGAGAAGGAAATGAAGCCAGGGGAATCCATTAATTGATGTCCTTAAATCATCTTATATTAAAAGATTAAGAAAGAATCACCAAATGGCCTTGTTGCTGAAGCAGAATAGGATATGAATGTTGCAGTAAATGTTATTCCTTCCTACCAGCAAAACATCTGGTATGGATTGTACTTTAATGAAACAATTCAGCTGTATCCTGTGTCAATCATGTTAGATATTAAAATATAGTGACAGATGTGGCTACGGTCTAATATTATTATTATCATTGTTACTTCACCATTTTCTTTTGAAAAATTCAAAGATTCACTTTTTGCAAGAAGAGTAGCTATACAAATTTGTTAAATAAATAAATTGCCATTATTTTCTCTGAACTTCTCTGAGCCATATTGTTCATCTGGCTGCAACCATGCACTTCCCATTTTAAAACAATCATATTAAATTTCTGTCCGAACTTGCTACAACAAGTTAAATGATAAAGCCATAATTGATTTTCAAAAAGAACTGAAATCTCTTTCTATTTACTGCAATGCAATTTGCTTTATGTTGCTTAGGTGTTATCTGATAACCTCAAGTGATGCTTTTGTCTTATGAGAAGGCTCAGAATGAAAGCTCTGAATTAATGTTGTCTCCCTCGTCACTACCTAACAAATTGTACATTCAGGTCCCAGAAGCACCACAGTAAAGGAGAACATGCAATAACATTTATCTGTTCAGAGTCTGCTCTTCCAGTTGTTATTTATATTTAGCATTCATACCCCAGCTTTCTAATCAAAGATTACAAAGAAGGTAGAAGCAATATAAATTGAATCACTTAAAAATAAAGTTGGAGAATCTTAAAAGAAAAAGTCCAGTTCCAAAGATATTTCAGCGATGGCACTGAAAGCAGGGCTGAAATACTATTGTTGAATAATTTTAAAGCAATTCCTGGCCCTATCTCCTCATCCAGTCAGGTTGACAGACTCCAGTCCCTCTTAGTTCTATCCATATAAGAATGTCAAATGACTTCTGGGCCTTCCGAAGTGGGCATTTTCAATTGCCATGCCATACTGTGTAATTCTCACCTAATAGAGATCCAGCAGTTAAAATTTGATTATTGCATCTGGTATGGAGGTGGGGGGGGAGGGGGAGGAAATACGCTAAGATTGAAACTACCCATTCAGGTGAATGCATGGTTTTGTATATTTTCTTCATTGTATGATTTTGATTTGCTGACTATTTGGTTTAGTTTATGAGCAGGTTTTATCTATTATTTTTGAAAGGTTTTAAACATTCTAAACACTGTGATGCAAAAACACTCAATTCAAAACATACATTTTTCATGTGTGAAAAGTTCTGTTTAGAATTCAGAACAACTATTTTGACCATTTTTATCACTTATCTGTCTAGGATTGTGCTGATTTTATTTATGGATTATTTGTCTCTTTTACTCAGTTTTGTAGATAGATAGATGATGGGTACAGTGGATTTAGATAGGAGCAGGAGGAATGATAAAATATCCTACTGTGCAGTTAGAAGATAGACGGAAATAGCATTTATGAAGTTCTCTGCCACATTTTCTTTAAAAGAGATCAGAATTCCCATTACTTGAAATAAAATAGAAACATTGAAAGAGTACCAAAAACTTGAACATCCTCTGTTAATTGTTGAGATTTTTACTATGTTATTTTTAGGAGATGACTTCAGAAAATACTACCAGTGTGAATAGCTCAACTATTAGCATGGAAAGGCTATACTAATATTAATCAACTGTTGGTTTTCTGAAAATTCTAAAGAATCAAAATTCCCATAATATCTTAATATTCAAATTGCTATTGAATTATTCAGAAAATTTTGGTCAGTGCTGACTGTATGATAATTATAAAGTTAGAAGAAGGGGATGAGTGTTCTAAGGCTGATGTTTAACAGATTTTGGATAAGACATACTTATAAAAGCATTTTCCTACTAGTGTACAGCAGCAAGATACAGTATCTTCTTTGTATTGATTATAGTTTTATGCTATCATTTCATGTCTTGAGAATATCTTGCTTAACAGAAACATAAAAGAAAAATATTCAGATTGATGTAACTGTCTTCAAATGTTTTTTTTTTTTTACATTTTTAATATACCCAATAATGGATGTTTCTGGAAGAAAAGGAATAGCAGAATAATATAAAGTACTAAAAGTATAGTTTCTCTTGTAATTCTAGGGCAACAATGTGCATTATCTTTAACCTTTGCAATCCCACTGTTTCTACAGTCTCATTCACCATCATTTTCTCTAGGTAAATATAGTCCGAGAAGCTTCTGGTCAGATTAGCCCACCAATTCAATGGCCACAACAATTCAAATAAAATCAGTGATCAACAACTAAAATATCATGTATTCATAGTGATTGCTCATTTGCATGTGTGTGTATACACACAAACACATTCACGTGGAACCGTAAAGTGGCTCTTATTAGAAAAGATACAAGAAAAGCAAAATATAAAACCTCGTTCTAAATTGAGCAGTAAGGACAAAGAGGGACCATTAGGTACAGTCAACAGTAATGTATGGAGGAAGAAGGTAAAAGAAGTTAAAAACAATATGATAAGCTGATGAGGAAAAACAAAAACAATTGTTAAAATCATAAAAGGAAGTACCAGAATAAAACCAAGACGGTATTAAAAATAATTAATAAAAAGCAGCAATGGGAAGATTAAAAAATGTTGGACACAATTGGAACTAACTTTAATTAGATCAAATCAAGCCTGTGTATCTTCTCACTGATGTAACAGGAATAAGTTGGTGTGATTTAACTCACATTGATTTTGGTTTCACGTTCAACTACCTACTGCCAGTTGAATTCACTGGTTTAATGGTTAATCTATTTTCATTCTAGCACATTGATTTCTATAAGAGAGTGAACCAAACATTAAAATTCTTTGCCACCTTAAAATCTGTGTATGCATTAATGCAGCTGCTCATTGCGCAGATTCCAAGCTAATCAGCAGTTATAATCTTGTAAATCCTACATTTTTCTATGATTCACAAAGTATAGATTTCCTCTGTATATATCACTACAGAGTTTTCCCCTACAGTAATTTGACATAGATCACAATTTGTAAAAAAAAAAAAAGATTAGATTAGATTAAATTAGATTTTATTATTCTGTGAATAATACAAACAACAGGGAGAAAACCTTTCCTATACATAGCTCTTTAGAGGAGTCACTAAAGTCACTTTATTTATGATCAGTATTAAGGAGATAAATCGAGCTGAACAAGCTTTAGCAAACAATAACACCTTCCCAACAGCTTTGGTTTCATTTGAATTTCAGCCTATTCAATAAGCTTTGTATACCTTATGCAATTTTGTCACCAATTCTACTGAATTACTTTGAAGGTGCTCACTGCTGTATTTGATTATTTTTGTATTTGTAGAAATTGTTTCCATTTTTGTCAGCCTTATATTTGTTCTTGATAAACAGCTGTTGTTCCAGTTCGATGAAACATGCCAAAAATTCAACCTTTGAAATAATTCCACATGCAGAATTTTCCCTTAACATTTGGGACAGTCATGACATCAGCTGAAAAACTGACAAAAAGTCAAAATTATAGGGGAATGACAAAAAACAGAAATATTCAATTCATTTTTATTTGTCATATTTAAATGGCTGCCCATCTCACAGACAAATGACTGGATGCAAACAACAAAGCTAAAAACAATGTATATAAACAAGCTTTAATATTATTATTGAAAACAAAGCTAAAAAAATAATAAAGTTGGGCAAAGAGCAGGTGTTTACATTGGAACAATTTTACTAATTAAAATACACAAAATATTTATTGTCACTTATTACAAAAAAACGCTAATTATTTTCTCTAGCATTCAGTACATTATAATTCATTTCAACTATAAAGGAGCATTTATAATTTCCAGAAGCACTTTTAGGGGTGTTATTGGTTCTTCCAATGAAATCCTAAAACAAAATAATATGCTTTTTTCACATTGAAAAGAGTCTTCTATTTCCTTCAGGCAATACACACCTCTGTTTCAATACAGTACTCTTCGTGTCCCAAAAGTGCTTTTGACAAAGCACTTTTGGGACAACCATGAGCTGGATGACTGAGAATCTCCCTAGACATTTACTCTTCGTATGATTTTTCTTTTCTTCATTTTTGCTTTTAGAAACCTCCACTTCTTTTCCTCCAATCCTGTGCCAAATCTGAATTGATACTGGAAAACATCACAATGGAACATTTGGTATGGTAGTACAATAATATAAAATTAACATTTTCAGTATGTCATGACAGCCCACAGGATTAAATCAATAGTGTCTGTAAATGAAGAAGAGAACAATAGGGGCAAGGCAACATTAAAAATGATGCTCAAACAGCACTGAACATAAAAACACTGAATAGCTCTAAGCGCTTGAATGTGGAGATATATTTGGGGCAGTAATTTGTTCAGCCATATCAGATGTGCTATTCTGGAAGTCAATATTGCTTCGAAACTGGGAAATAGCTTGCTAGTTTTATTTCAACAATGAAGGAATAGAAGTTTCACTTGGATTATTTTTCATCCTAGAGTAGAACAGAACAGAACAGAACAGAATAGAAATCTCTATTGGCAAAATGTTGTTAGACATACAAGGAATTTGTCTCCGGTGCATAAGCTCTCAGTGTACATACAAGCAGCAAGTGATAAAACATGATCATAATCATAACATTCAATCATCATAAACAATAAGATACAACACTCAGTGATAGTCACAGGATATTAAATAAAAGCAATCAACATAAATCATAAGATAAAGTGATACTCATAAGATGCTAAAGGAATAGGTAATGGGAAAGATGAGAAGGATAATAGTAATACAGCCCTACTACATGGTTTGACATCCTAGGGCATCAGACACTGTAGTTGTTTAGCAGAATGATGGCATGGGGGGAAGTAAATCTGTTTCTCTTCCTCTGTTTATAGTTTCTTCCATTTACTGTATCTAGTTGTGCAGAGAAATCCTCCTCTACTTTTCCCCTCAATTCCATTTGATGAAAATAAGTTTGACTCGGCAGCGGATGACAACAAGTCAACATTGTTGCTTCAAACATTCAGTCAAAGTTTTGACTCTATTTTTTTATGTTTGTCATATACAAGCAGGCCTTAAAAAGTGATCCTGCTTTGTAAAGATGGCAGAACTTGCTGAAATGGCCAAATTGATCTGTCTGATTAGAAAAGGAACAATAATTACTTTTATGAAAGACCGGAAACCCTTTATGGACTTTTTGTTGAAAATGACAAATATGAACTGTATGATCTCAGGATATACTGATTAAAACGGGTTGTTAATGGGAAGAAGGAAAGCATTATATATGTAAGCTGACTTTGTATAAAAAAGAACACCGCTGGGGGGGGGCGAAAGCTCTACTAAGCAGGTATATACAAAAGTATGAAGGCTATTACTTAACGCATTGTAAGCCGCCCTGAGTCTCCGGAAAAGGGCGGCATATAAATCAAACCAATAAATAAATAAATAAACAATAAATTTGGGAGAGTAGAAATGGTAATAGTTATGTTTGAAACTCTTTAAAGAAGATTGGAAGTTGCTTCTTTAGATGTTTTTCTTTTTTTCCCCTTCTCTTTCATTTTTATAGTAATTTTACTAAAAAATTAGAATTACAATAATAAAAATGAAAAATAGAAAGAAAAATGGAATGTGTAGAAAAGGAAAACAGAAAAACAGAAAAAATTAGAATATAATAAAGAAAAAGAATATATATATAGAATGACTTTCCTTTCATCAGAAGTAAAAACAATTTTAATAATTTATCATCTAATTTTAAAATACAACAAATGGTCTCGTCTTCCCATATCCCATCTCTTATCTATAAATAAATCCTTAAAGCCTTGATTCAGTCCTCATGTCAGCAAAAGTCCAGTAAGGGTTAGCAGAGATTTTTGCATTTACCCAAGCACAGGGATATGGGAATGTCTAGTTTTTTCATTGTGAAATCATTTCTTCAGAAGATTGAAGCCCCCTTGATTCTTAGGTGCCAGTAAAAAAGAAAAACATCAGGCAGGAAAATATTCCACTAATTATTTTCAGTAACAGTGGCATTGTTATTTTTAAATATCATCCTTGAAAAATTGTTGGAGAATTCCTCCTTTTCCTGGAGAAGTTAATAGAAAATCACCAACCAAATTCTCTGCCAAGAAGACATTTGATGGAGAATTTTGAAAGGCCATTTATCTCTAGCATCTTCATTGCTAGAAGGAAGTCTTTATTACATTATTCCTATAAAAATAACTCTCTTCTAGTATTGAAGATGTTGAAGTTGGGTAATGAAATGTCACCAAGAAAGCAACCAAGGTCAGAATTCACAAACAATCTCCACAAGCAGGATTCCTTTGTTAATGAAAGAGGGGGAAATTAGGAATATTTTTATTTTTCATGTTGAATTTTTATAATGCAGATTTATCCAATTGGACCAAAACGATTTCTGGTTTGTATTTATAGATCTAATCAGCAAAATGCTCTCTCTTCAGGCATTCATATCACTGCCTCAGAATAGGCTGTATAAATCAATATTGATATCCTGGCTACAGTCTTATAATGTAATAAAATGCAGGTTCTATTTTAGATAGCAATAGCACTTAGACTTATATTCCGCTTCACAGTGCTTTACAGCCCTCTCTAAGCGGTTTACAGAGTCAGCTATTGCCCATCAAAATCTGGGTCTTCATTTTAGCAATCTTGGAAGGATGGACAGCTGAGTCAACCTTGAGCCATTCGGGATCGAACTGCTGGTAGTTGGCAGAGTTAGCTGGTAACACTGCATTTTAACCACTACATCATGCATCATGACTCTTCAAATGATAGATATATCATTTGGTTAAAAAAAAAAGATAGATAAATCAGAATTACGATATCACTGTGGTATTCACACAGCTTTATATTTTATATTTTCTTTAAATACACTGTAATGTCTTGCAATAGTTTTCAGTCCCCCTTGCAATATTCTGTGTAACTGTCTTTGCCCCTCACACACACAGAGACTTTTCACAACTGTTATCCTGCATTTGTTCTTTACTTTACAACAGTCTGAAACATTTGTCATGATCTAACTTCTGTTCAAGCACAGTAGTCATCTAGATAAGCACTGAAATTATGATTGATGCTCAAGGATAGATAAATTAACATTTAAAAGAGAGGGAAGGGAAGGTTGCTGCAAGACCATATGAGGTAATTAAATCAAAACAACTGGGAGAGTGTGATGAATACTAGGAGGTATCCATTAAACCTCTATGGTAAGCGTTGATGATAAATGACTTGAGGGCCAGTGATAGAGAATAATGTGCCTCTTTGTTTTAGTAACGATTTATTTTATGTGAGTTAGTGGGTGGCTATTGACCACTGTTGCCTTTTTGGCTCCCTTAATCGCACATGAAGACAGATAGTTTCTATTTACTTTGGTATCACAATAATTAAGTGATTCCACTCAGAAGAATGGTCTCTATCATGTCATTCTGTATCTTTTTTTCTCTAAGTTCCTGTGACACATCCTGGAGCTATAATGATTCACACTGTGTGGGTTTTAATAAACTTTTGTCAATAAACTTTCTGCTGCCCAGCAACACTTGCATCTGCAACAAAAATGCCTCTGTCCTGGATAAGGGATTCCTACAATACAATATTCCAAATGGCTGTTTTGGCTACAACACCACCAAAAAGTGGATCTCTTGAGGAGTTTATGAGATACACTTTGCTACCATAGATTGTAAGCTATGAAACTACTCCATGAGAATCAATATTGGGCTTGTATCTTATCTGAGCTTAATACCTTAGGCTGGGAATTCCTTTTTATAGAAGGAACATCTTTTGATACATTATTGGAAAGTCAGCCACACTTCAAACTGCAATTTCTAGTAGATTATTTTTACTTACAGGTTGAGACTGCTATTCTATCGCATAATAGCAAAATAACCTTCATTGTTTGCACAAAGAAACAGTCCAAAAATAGCAGCCATGAACTTCTGGCCATTGTCTCAACATACATTAAAAATTGGGGCTTTGGTCTCTTGATTGAAGCCACCATTTTGACTTTTTTTAACCCCCTTTCTTTGGACACCCTTGGCTATATCAGTGCAAATATTGTCTGATATTCTTCCTTCTGGTATTCAGTTCCCTTCTCACATCATGTAAGACATGGTCTCATTAGGTCTTCCTGAGACATTTCCTTATCACCTTCTATTAAACCATTGATTCATATCTTGATAACTGATCACTCTGTCCTCTGTTGTCCTTTCTATAAGGCAATTGTTAGATTTTGGGTTGAATGGAAAGACATGGAGTGATCTTCAGTTAAAGCTCTTTATTTAACACAGTAAAACAACCAGCAAAAAATCTGGCTGACAGCGCTCCTTTTATAGGGGGCTGTCTGCCAGGCAACCAATCAGTTGAAAGCAGTGGTGGGTTTCAAAAATTTTTACTACCAGTTCTGTGGGTGTGGCTTGGTGGGCATGTCATGGCTTGGTGTGCGTGGCTTGATGGGCATGGCAGGGGAAGGATACTGTAAAATCTGCATTCCCACCCCACTCCAGGGGAAGGTTACTGCAAAATCCCCATTTCCTCCTGATCAGCTGGAACTTGGGAGCCAGGGAATAGATGGGGGCGGGGCCAGTCAGAATTTTTACTACCGGTTCTCTGAACTATTCAAAATTTCCACTACCGGTTCTCCAGAACTGGTCAGAACCTGCTGAAACCCACCTCTGGTTTAAAGCAGTTTTCCCACTTAAACAGCAGACCAGAGTGAAGACTTCAGCTCTTGGTTTCAGTAGCTAATTACAATACATAACACCAACCAAACTCTTCCCCTGTGTCCCCTTTGGAGCAGCCCTAGAAGAAAATTCTTCGCAGTTAATAATAACCAAGAATGATTTTTTTTTTCTTCTATAATTGAGGAAAAGAGAAAACTAAAATGATACCTCCAATGAAAAAAACCTCCTCTGGCTCCATATGAGCCTCCATCTTGCCTTTCTATGTAACAATATCAAGATGCAATTACAAAACAAAAAAGAAATTGTAATCTGGAAAATATTGAGAAATGCATCTGAGACAGCGAGGTACAGTTTCTGTGATGTTAGGAGAGAACAATTTATAGACCACATTCTTCTTCTTCATTACTCCAAAGTCTGCCAAAATTCATTGGCAAAATTTAAAATATGGCAGCACAATTTTAATGCCTTGGAAACAACAGACATTGCATATCTATTTTGGACTTTGCAATCTTTTCCAAAATCTCTTCCTCCGATCTCTCCACCTATTGTGGACTGGAACCAAAGTGACCAGTGGTCAAAGAAAATGGAAATTATGGCCCAAAGATCTGGGAAAATCTAAGGAAAGGATGCTATAAACTGAGCAGCTTCATGAAATAAACACCTAACAGAAGGTTAGGTGCCAAGACCGAATAAATAATCAAAGTTCCCAACTTTAAGTTGCTATTCCATCAAAAAGGTGGCATTAAATACATTAAAATCATAGGGACCATATGGAACAAGAATTTATTATTTATTTATTTATTTATTTATTTATTTATTTATTTATTTATTTATTTATTTATTTATTTATTTATTTATTTATTTATTTATTGGTTCGATTTATATGCCGCCCTTCTCCGGAGACTCAGGGTGGCTTACAATGCATTAAGCAATAGCCTTCATACTTTTGTATATACCTGCTTAGTAGGGCTTTCGCCCCCCCCCCCCATAAGTGGTGTTCTTTTTATACAAAGTCATCTTATTGCCCCCACAATCCGGGTCCTCATTTTACCTATCTCGGAAGGATGGAAGGCTGAGTCAACCTTGAGCCTGATGAAATTTGAACTTGCAGTAATTGCAGGCAGCTGGCAGCTAAGTGCTACTTAACAGCATTTTAGTCCGCTGCACCACCAAGGCTCAAGGTTATATTATTTATATTGCAGTGCTTTATTTGCACAGAGGAAATGTCACTGGAAATATTGGGACTTTTGTCTGAAAAAAACACTGAAGTGTTGTTATCTAAATGGAAAGTTGTACAAAAGGGATTTAAAGGGATTTTATGAAACACATAGACAGGGAAGAGGAAATGATGTGGCTATGATTTGTTTGTTTTTCTTTTCACCTTTCAGGGTATTCTTGCAGAAAGCTCTGACAAGCAAATATCTCTTGGATTAGAGCCATATGAATTGTAGCTGTTTTGACAGCAAGTTGCTTGAAGCTAATAAAAATATTTGAGCTATGGCTGTCAGAATTATATGGGACTCCTTCACCCTTCACCCATTCTTTCCTCTCTTTTTATGTCATGTATCTATCATCTTATTTTTTCTAAGAACGCCTTTAGATGATTACCCCCAAACTGGATCAAATCTGAAAAGCCAAAACAAAAAGAAGTGTTACATTATTATAGTATCCTCTGTCTGACGATGTAGAATATCAATACACTAAAAATAAGAAGAGAGGGACAGAGAGAGTCAGAGTCAGAGAGAGAGAGAGAGAGAGAGAGAGAGAGAGAGGGAGGGAGGGAGGGAGGGAGGGAGGGAGGGAGGGAGGGAGAAAGAAAGAAAGAAAGAAAGAAAGAAAGAAAGAAAGAAAGAAAGAAAGAAAGAAAGAAAGAAAGAAAGAAAGTGTTGCAATATTTTCAGGATCAGACTCAATAAAGTTAGTGAGAGTTAAAGGTTTAAATATACTTCCTTTTATTTACAATAGGCATTCTATATTCACTGAATATTCACAGATAGAAGCAGGGAAAATGGTGTAGGTAGCTCCTTATATATACAATGGGTGGAGCTATGAGTAGGAGTGGTGAATTATGAATACATTAAGAAATGAAGAATAAGTTAACCCCTGATACCCCATTCATATACTATTTACATATTAGAGAATAAGGCATTTACATCTGACAAATCCCCCTCTAAATGCCGATTCGTTATACAACACCAATTACATTCTGACTCAGGACAATACAAGACATACAATTTTGATGTTAAATATTTGTGTTGCTTAGAAGGTAAAGGTTTTGTCAATATGTCAGCTAACTGTTCTGAGGTATCACAATGCACCGCTTTAATAAATCCATCCTGAGATAATTGCCTCACATGTTTAAATTTTATATCTATGTGCCTGGACCTTTGTCCAATGGCATCAGATCTAGATATTTCAATGGCTGCTTTATTGTCTTCATGCATAACAAAAGGTAAAGCAGGTTTTTTCCAAACATCTGAAATTAAATCATTGAACCATACAAGGTTATTTGCAGCTTTGGATAAACAAACATATTCCGCTTCTGTAGTTGAAGTGGCTACTAGTTCTTGTTTACCAGTATACCAGTAAACTGGACAGTCATTTAAGAGAAAAATATAACCAGATGTACTTTTTCTGCATGATGTGTCTCCAGCCCAGTCTGCATCTGCATAACATGCAAGCTTTGGTTCTTTATTATCACTAGGCTCTAATACTAAGCAAAAATCTAGTGTACTTTTCAGATATCTTAAAATCCTTTTAACAGCTTCCCAGTGATACATTGTTGGTTTGCTGACGTGTCTGGATAATAGATTGAGTGGTAAGGCGATATCTGGTCTGGTCCAATTAGATATATAAAGAAGTGAACCTATGATTGATCTATAAAACGTGTTATCCTTGAATTCAGGGGAAGAATCATCAGTATTCCTAAGAAAATCAGTTTGCATAGGAGTATCACAGGGTTTGGCGTTGTTTAAATTGCACTTATTTAAAAGTTCTATAATCTTATCCCTCTGAGTAAGTTTGAATCCCCTTCTAGTCTTATTAATTTGAACACCAAGATATTTATTCACTTTACCTAGAGATTTCAACGAAAAATGTTCATTTAACTTATTTACAAAGATTTCTCTTCTTTCTTTATGTTTTCCTATATATAAAATGTCATCTACATAAATCAACACAAATTCAATGTGATCATCACCCTTTTTGACAAAGAAACAGTTATCAGCAGTGGTAGCGTTGAAATCCATGGTCTTAAGTACTTTTACTAAACAATCATACCATCTTTTACCAGATTGTTTTAATCCGTATAAACTCTTGTTCAACAGCCAAATTTCATTTTTGTTGGTGTATTGACTATGAGGTGCTCTTACGTATATTTCCTTATCTAGTTTTGCGTGTAGATACGCAGTCTGTATGTCATATTGAAATACATCAAGATTGAGTGCTGATGCTACCACTAGAGCTGTTTTGACACTCTCTGTTCTTACAGTGGGGGAATATGTATCAGTATAATCCTCTGGATATTTCTGTGCATAACCTTGTGCAACTAATCTAGCTTTATATAGAGTATTGCCTCCTTCTAAGTTCTTAATTTTATATATCCACCTGGTACCAATAATGGTTTTATCTTTAGGTGCAATTGCAGGTGTAAATACATTTAATCCTTGTAAACTTTCCATCTCTTTTTCCATAGCTAATTCCCATTTTTCTTTTTCTTCACGAGGGAGTTTTAACACTTCCTCATAAGTATTAGGTGTTATTGGCTCACCATTCATATGCATTACGTAATCTCTGTATTTATTTGGCATTTGATTTCTGTTGTTTCTAATGACTCTTTCAGGTTTGCTATTGTTATCATGCAAATATCTTGCTTCCTTTTTTGTTAGAGTGTCTGTCTTTATTTTGTGTTGGCTATTAGTCCAAGTTTTGGTTTTGTTTTTATATTTGTTGATATCCTGTTTTTCTATGGTTCCTTTCTCATGAGATTTTGCATCTTCACATTTATTTGGAAATATTTCATTAAGATGTAATTTAGACCAGTTAGCCTGTTCATGGAACACAGCTGTTCTGGAAACTATAAATTTGTTATTATTATCAATGAATCTGTACCCTTTGGTGCCAGTTTCATATCCCATAAATCTGAGTCTCCTGGATACGTTTTCTCCCTTTCTTCTCAACTGCTTAGGTATGTGTACGTCTGCAGTGACTCCAAATATGTGCATGTGTGCTAATTTTGGTTTCCTATTATACATTACTTCATATGGTGTCTTATTTACAATACTGGACCATGTTCTATTTTGGGTGTAATTTGAATAATGTAAGGCTTCTGACCAAAATTGTTTGCTTAAGCCAGCATCCTCCAATGTGCATCTAATCATGGTTTGTAATGTGGAATTCTTTCTCTCTGCAATCCCGTTCTGAAATGCAGAAAATGGACTAGACGTGTAATGTAGCATTCCTCTATCCTTTAACCATTGGGAGAATTCTTTAGACATGAATTCACATCCCCTATCTGTCATAATTTGTTTTATTCTGATATTGTGTTGTGTTTCTATGCGTTTGTAAAATTCCTTAAATTTTTGAAAGGTTTCATCTTTGTGTTTTAATGTATAAACAAACCCATAACGACTATAATCGTCTACTATTGTTAGGAAGTAACGTTTTCTATAGGTGATTGATGGAGTTAATGGGCCAACTAAGTCCATGTGTACTAAGTCAAAAATTTTGTTAGTTGATCTAGTAGATTTTCTTGGCCTGGGACTAGTTTTTAGTTTTGTAGATTTACATACTGAGCATTCCAAATAGTTTTCACAATTTTTTATTTTGACACCTTCTGCGTGTTCAGTCATTTTTTGTACTACAGGAAAACTGGCATGTCCTAACTTCCTATGTAAGATGTGAGCACACTCATCATGAATTGGTTTACCTATTTTTGGCCTTTTTTCATTGTGTGCATCTGCGTGATCATGAGATATTTTACATTCATCATTGTCACTGTTACTAACATTTTCATCATCTGCTTCAATACAATCTTCCATATTTGAATCAATGTTATGCAACCATTTTTCCTTTGTTATCAAATAAGGTAGGCCTCCTTTAATCATTACAGTGCCTATATTTATTTTATTCTTCTCCAAAATCGCTTTTCCCTTTGAGAAAACTATATTAATGTCAGAATCTCTACTTAGTTTTATGGCACTTAGTATGTTATGAGGTATTTCAGGTATTAACAATACCCCCTCTATTTTTCCTAGACCAGGCAAGGTTACATTTCCTCTGCCTAATACTTGAACCTTTTCTTGGTTAGCTACTTTTATCACAAATTTATCTTCTGTAAATGAAGACAATATATTTTTGTTATTAGTGGTGTGATTAGTTGCTCCAGAATCAATAAGCCAATTATTGTTTTCATTTTGTTGTATTTTAGTGTTGTCTTGTTTATTTAATCCATTCAGTGAACCAGATTTTCTATCCTTTGAATTATCTCTGCCCCCTCTATTCTCTTTGTAATTTGGTGGGCTTCTATATCTATGTCTATCTATGGAAGACTGTCTATAATTGTATTTGTTCCTGTATTCTGACCTATGTCTTTCTTTTGAAATTTTGGGACAATCTCTTCTACTGTGTTCCCTGGATCCACAATTGTGACATTTGAATGTTTCATTATATTTTTCTTGGAAAGCTACTTTCCTATAAGGTTTGTGTTCTGTGTGATTGCTAGAACGATTTCTTCTTGAATTGTCTTCTGCTATCAATTTATTGGATAGACTTTCTATGGATAAATATCCTAGATTGATGGTGTCTAAATGTGACATAAAACTGTCCCATGATGAATCAAGTGAGTTGATGATAACACTTTTCATTGTTTGGTCTGAAATCACCTCCCCCCTCAAATGCAGCTCAGCTCTTATTTTGTTCAAAGATATTAAATGCTCACTTATGGAAACCCCTGGTTTCACTCTGGATGAAAAGAAATCCTTAGACATTCTTGTGGTGGTAGCCACACTATTGCTGTGAAACAAATTAAACATGTATTGAATGATTTCTGAAACAGTCAGATTAGGTTTGATGCTATGATACATTGCAGGAGACACACTAGATATTATTAGGAAAAATGCTCTATGGTGTAAACAATCTATTTTTAAAGTCCAAGGTCTTTTTGGGGGACTAGTGATAAAAAATAGTAAATTTTCTTTCATAAAGACAACCTGGAGCTGTTGATACCATTCTTGCAAATTAATGCCATCAACTCTTAGTTTTGGGAAGTCACTGGGTAAATTTCCGACATTATTTTGTCCATTACTTACGACCTGAGGTAGTCCGTGGTCTCGCAAGTGTAGAAAATTGCAAAACGGCATGGGGATGCTCGCAACGAGTCTGTGTGATTCTCTCGCCAGTTCATGTCTTCCCGGACCGTCTGCGTAGTTTCGCGCATGCGCGTTGCTCATTTCGTCCCTGGAGTCGTCGTGGAAGGTTCTCTCCATTGCGGCTCGCTCGCTCTGCTCTGCTTCAGACGAGTCGGTCTCTGGTTCGGCCTTGGGAGTTCTGACGACGGCGGCTGCTCTTCTTTTTCTTTTGGGGGCGTTGGCACTTGCTTCGGTCTGTGGTGTAGGGCGAAATCGACAAGGCTCTCTGGGTTCGGGCGTCGTCGCTCTCGAAGTCAGGATGGGAGCGGGCAGGTCCTGAGGTATCGGCTTGCTCGCTCGCTTCTTCGGTGGATCTTTGGTAATTTTTAGTTTTGGCCCAAATGCAGCAAAGAGTGTTTTCATTGCTGATTTTATTTGGGATTTTGTTGGGTCATCTTCATTTTCTGATTCTGATTCTTCTGAGGAGTTCGAATCTTCCTTTTCATTTTCGTTGTCTGATAACGTTCTTCGCGCCAGAAATTTTGAATTGAGCATTTTGATTGGCTCTGCTTCGCTCACCTTGGAGGCCTGTTGAAACCAAGATGGCTGCCGTTCAAAATTTCGCGCGGGATCACTGTTTTTCTTCTTCGTAACAACTTTCTCTGCAGTCATATCACTCACTATTTTTGGTTCTTTAGACTTCTCATTAGTGATGTTTTTCTCTCTCGCTGCTCCGCTGTTCTTCAGCATCTCTTGGAGGTTCGCGATGAGGCTTTCATCATTTTTCTGGCTTTTTAGTAGTTTTAATATTTCTGACCTGAGTTCGTTATTCTCTATCTCGATTTCCTCCTGGTCATCATTTTCGTCTATTATTTCTTCGTCTTCAGTGGTGTATTCTTCGGATTCTCTCGAAATTGCGTTTGTGTATTCGTTGATTATTTCTTGTTCTGTTTCCATTTCTTTGCTGTAGGCTCTGGTGTTGGGCCTATCTTTCTTAGACATTTTTTTTTTTTAAATTTTTTATTGAGTCAATTAACCATCCTGTGCTACCAGCTTGTTGCAATATTTTCAGGATCAGACTCAATAAAGTTAGTGAGAGTTAAAGGTTTAAATATACTTCCTTTTATTTACAATAGGCATTCTATATTCACTGAATATTCACAGATAGAAGCAGGGAAAATGGTGTAGGTAGCTCCTTATATATACAATGGGTGGAGCTATGAGTAGGAGTGGTGAATTATGAATACATTAAGAAATGAAGAATAAGTTAACCCCTGATACCCCATTCATATACTATTTACATATTAGAGAATAAGGCATTTACATCTGACAGAAAGAAAGAAAGAAAGAAAGAAAGAAAGAAAGAAAGAAAGAAAGAAAGAAAGAAAGAAAGAAAGAAAGAAAGAAAGAAAGAAGTTGGATAAACAACCCATCAGTTTCTAACATCACAATATATTGATGTAACTAAAAATGAAAAGAAAATAAATATGATTAAAAAGATATGACATAGGTTGTTCAGTCTAATTAAGAATAAGTAATTAAATCCATTTGTTTTGAAGACTACTTGTAAAATCGAATGAGGGAGGGAGGGAGGGAGGGCGGGAGGAAGGAAGGAAGGAAGGAAGGAAGGAAGGAAGGAAGGAAGGAAGGAAGGAAGGAAGGAAAGAAGGAATTATTGATCAACCATTCCCAATATGTTAGCCTCTAGATGTTTGGGATTGTGAAGCCAAGAATTTTCACCCAGTTGGGAGTTTCAGTGCCAATTATTCTGGAGGACACCAAATTAGGGAAAGCTGAAATAAATTCCACAGATCTTGCTCCTGATAAAATATAGATTAGCAATTCTTTATTCAATTTTTTCCAAAACAAAAAAAATGCTCTGGTCATTGCAATCAGTTATAAGTGTGAGTATTTCTTAATCTTGTTGCTTTTCTTTTGCTTTTCACATAGATTAACATCAGTTAAGCTTTTCACAATTAGTCATTTCGCAACTAGTCCATTTTTCCTTCCCTAATGGGTTCCTTGTGGTGAGAAAAAGGAAGGAATAGGAGGGACCATTATAGGTAGAAGAGATTAGGGTCTTTTTAAGGCTTTGACTCTCATTCTGGTGTCATATCATTCAAAGACCTATCTCCAGATTAGGCTGGGAGAAACAACTGCTTAGAGGAGAAGATCTGGCTTGGCAGTCTTCAATCAGAAAATAAATGACTGGAGATTTGGAGGGAGACATGTTCACTGCAGCAGAAGGAAGAGGAGGATAGAAAAGGCCTTGTTTTTAGTGAAGCACCAGAATGTTTAAGATTTTACAGTCCATTACCACTGCTTTGCTGACATAGATTACAATCAATGGAATAGGATGCCAAGCTGCAGAGATGGAGTATAATATAGGTGAGTAGAGCTCAGTGTTACAGATCAACATATTCCTATTGCTTTTCCAAGCTGGTAAATTATACATTGTGCCAATGAAGCTGTTCATTTCACAAAATGGTTCCGGTACTTAAAATTGCAAACTTGCTAAAATTATGGAGTCCTTGGTGCTCTCTGAGCTTAGTTGTTTGCTTGCAGACATTTCATTAGCTTATAAAATAATAACATGAGTGCTGGTGCAAGTTTATTCCAGAGGTGGGTTTCAGCAGGTTCTGTCCAGTTCTGGAGAACCGGTAGTGAAAATTTTGAGTAGTCTAGAGAACCGGTAGTAAAAATTCTGACTGGCTCCACCCCCATCTATTCTCTGCCTTCCAAGTCCCAGCTGATCGGGAAGAAATTGAGATTTTACAGTATCCTTTTCCTAGAGTGGGGTGGGAATGAAGATTTTACAGTATCCTTCCCCTGCCACGCCCACCAAGCCACACCCACCAAGCCACACCCACAGAACCGGTAATAAAAAAATTTAAAACCCACCACTAGTTTATTCCCTGTTTATATACAGAGAGTTGCCCTGCTGGAGTTGGTGGAGTTGTGGTTTCACTTTGCTAAAAATGGTGGGGTTGTAGCTGGTGGAATTGTGGCTTTCGTGCTTGTAAAATTATTTGTAAACTTTGCAGATTAAGTAAGTGGAAACACATCGGTTGCCTTATGAAAAATGTCACTTCTACTGAAGAGTGTTGTAGAGAAAGTCACATGTACAATAATAAAATAGGCTTCCACAATCCATGTGAGTGAATTATTTATGGAAATCTATCACATTAAATTTAGCAATTCAGAATTAGTATTCACATAAATGAGACTCATTCTAGCCATAATATTATAATGTTTGCAATGTTTTCAGGGATGTGCCATATACAAGTATCTGAATCCTGCTATTGGGAATGAAAAGGCCAGAATCAGAAAATAAACAGAAAGCAAAAACAGAACAAACCAAAAGATAAGGCTGAAGATTAAAGCAGAAATTGTAGCACTAAGCTTTAGCCCTTTCTTTCATCTTGAAAACAATGGTCAGATATCTGTAGAGAATAGAGGTGGAATCTTCACAAAATATCTTTCATGATATGAATGTGGGAAAATGGATCTACTTGTACAGCATTTGGTGTTCACTTGGTTTCACATTATTAGTCAACTACTTTTTCCCCATTATCTAATAACTAACTTTAGCATTACTTGAATTTTGCATTGTACAAATGCTTTTGGAACAGCATGCTTGCTTTTTAACTAAAAATGTCTGTCTGTATATATTGATATAACAGAATAATGGAGTTGGAAGGGACCTTGGAGGTCTTCTAGTCCAACTCCCTGCTCAGGCAAGAAACCCTATACCATTTCAGACAAGTAGTTGTCCATTTGCTTCTTAACAACGTCCAATGTTGGAGCTCCCACAACTTCTGGAGGCAAGTTGTTCTACTAATTAATTGTTCTAACTGTCAGGAAATTTCTCCTTCATTCTAGGTTGCTTCTCTCCTTGATTAGTTTCCATCCACTGCTTCTTGTCCTGCCTTTTGGTATTTTGGAAAACAGGTTGATCTCCCTTCTTCTTTGTGGCAGCTTCTTAGATATTGGAACACTGCTATCATGTCACTCCTAGTCCTTCTTTTCATTAGACTAGACATCCAGTTCCAGCAACCATTCTTTATATTAGCCACTATTCTTTGATTGGCAAAATTCTCAAGGGCTGAAATCCAAAGAAACCGGAGGCACATTAGAAAAGAAAAGTAATGTTGGTAAAGACAGATCAAGCAATTACTTGTTGAGTGCCATTTTTGAGTAAAATCAAAAGAGAATATAAATCAAAGCAACAGAGAAATAATCCCTTGCTTTTCTTCAACAATATAATACCATTTTGTAAGGCTTATAACAACCCATAGTATCTATGGTATAGATACTATACTCAAGAGACCTATGAACAGTATCTTCCAGATAGCCTTCTTTGAAATTCAGGAAAAATACTAATAGGTTGTCAGCCAAATACCATCCTACCTGAACATCAACACCTGTTGTAAGAAAAAATGGCTATGGCCCAAAATAAAAAGAAAATTTGCAATCTTGCTTATGTTTGCAATATCATTAATACTACTACTAATTGCACACATGCACACATTACATTTTGGCAATAACAATAGCACTTAGACTTATTGTGGAAATTGGGATTGTAGAAACACCCAGGAGCATAGAAGAGTCCAAAGGCAGATGCATGAATAAATGTGATAAATGTATTTATTCATATAACAAAACATATTAACTATATACAAAGGCTGTCTTAATATCCATTAGGATAGGGGGCACACAGTGTGTGTGACTACCCTTATCAAAGATCATGTCTCATGGAGAACAAACGTAAAAGAGAGCATGGTGGAAAGGTTAGAGGGGGTTTTATACTCAGTGTAAGCCCCTCCTCTCCACATAGGGGTGGGGGCACTTTCTGCCTCCACTAGTGTCTGTATGATACATGTGCCAATGGCTTGCAAATACTTGACAGTTCCCCTCCTTGTGAGCCAATGCATGCAAACATACAAATGCAATGCACTTACCCTGTGAGACATAACTTTTTACACAGATCTTTGTGCCTCTCTGCTGGTAGAGGTTTTGTGAAAATATCAGCTGTTTGATATTTAGTCTGACAATGTGATAAAGATATAAACCCCATCTCTACTAGTTGCCTAACATTTTGATAGCGGATATCAATATGTCTGGACCTTTTCCCCACCTCATAGGCTTTGGCAATGCCTATGGCCCCGGTGTTGTCTTCTATAATTTGGATGGGCAAAGTCGGTGGTGTCCAGATGCTAGAAATTAAGGCATCAAACCATATCAGATCGTTCCCTGCCTCTGATAAGCATGCATATTCGGCCTCAGCGGTGGAGCACGAAACAAATTTCTGTTGCCCCACATGCCAATGGATGGGTGCCTCATTTAATAGTACCAAGAAGCCCAAAGTACTCCTACGTGTCTTGGTATCTCCGGCCCAGTCTCCATCCGCAAAGCATTTTAATTGGGCCTTGTCTCTATTCTCAGGTTCCAAGCGAAGCACGTAATCTGCTGTGGTCTTGAGATACCTTAATAGCTTTTTAATGGCCAACCAGTGGAACTGGGTAGGATGTTCCACTTGTCTAGATAGCAGGTTTACGGCCAGGGCAATATCTGGACAGCTCCAGTTACTTATATATAGTAATGAGCCGATCACTGACCTAAATAGAGTATTATTTTGGAACTCTGGGCTATCCTTGTGTGCCAATCCATAATAGTCGGTCTGCATTGGGATAGCCGTTGGCTTGCTATCTTCCATTTTACATTTCACCAAGAGTTCCTCTATCTTTTCCTTTTGGGAGAGAGCAAAACCTTTTGGTGTAGTGATGATTTGTATGCCTAGGTACTTGTCCACATATCCTAAAGACTTTAGAGTGAATTTTTTTTGTAGGGTCCTGGCAAATATAATACATCCCCCCTTATCAGGCCCTATATATAAAAGGTCATCGACATACACTAGGACTTTCTCCAGCCCCCCTTTGGTATCCCTTGTGAAGGTACATTTATCAGCTGGAGATGGATGGAAACCCAGTGATTTGAGAGTTTTAGTCAGGCATTTGTACCACAGTCTGCCTGATTGTTTGAGGCCGTACAAACTTTTCTTCAGAAGCCAGGTGTGGCCTTCCTGCCGTTGAAATCCGGGGGCACCTCTGACGTAAATTTCTTGTTTTAGATGTGCGT
This sequence comes from Pituophis catenifer annectens, assembly GCF_029215685.1. Lineage (NCBI taxonomy): Eukaryota > Metazoa > Chordata > Lepidosauria > Squamata > Colubridae > Pituophis > Pituophis catenifer. Next base: position 39,182,967 of record NW_027256884.1, read on the forward strand.
GTAAATAAGCAGTTTGCACATCAAATTGAAAAATGTGTTCCCCATGTGCTGCTGCAGTGACCAAAGCAGCCCTCACACTTTCCGCTCTCACGGTGGGGGAGTATGTTTCATCAAAGTCCTGCAAGTAGCGCTGTGCGTAGCCTTGTGCTACCAGCCGGGCCTTATAGAGGAGTTTGTTGTTGGGCATTGGCTTGACCTTGTAGACCAAACGGGTGCCAATTGCTTTCCTCTTTTTGGGGACTTCCATGGGGATGAAGACTTTCAATTTTTTGAGACTGTCCATTTCCCGCTCCATTGCCACCCTCCACCTGCGCTGTTCTTCCTCGGGAAGCTGGAGGACATCTGAGTACATTTTAGGGGCCATGGTAACGCTGTTGACCGAGGCAACACAAACAATGTCCAACCTTTTGGGTGGCATCCCTTTATTGGAGCGTTTTGATCGTCTGGGAAATTGCCACTCACCATCATCATTGTCATCCGGAGCATCGGTGTCAGAATTGGAGCTGCCGGAGGTATCTTTCCAATCAAAATGGGGCGGGCCTCTGTCCCAGGCACTGCGAAGATATGGTCGTTTAGGTGAGGCAGGAAGTGTGAAGTCACCCAGGGATTCCTTGTCTGAATCGTCAGAGTCAGGTAGGGATTCATCACCATCCGGATCTTCGTTGGTCAGTTGTTTGGAGTTTGTTGGTTCATCCTCTTCAGGTGGTGCTGCTTGTTCAGTGTCGCTTCTAATAGGAGAATAACCGGGTTCATTGGAATGAATTTTTGACCAATTTGACCCCTCCTCAAAGGAAGCTGATCTAGAGACAATGACAAGGTTATTTTTGTCTACAAACCTAGAGGCCTTGCTGCCGGTTGCATAACCTATAAATCTGAGCCTCCTTGATGCCTTGCCCCCCTTTCTTCTGAGGTGCTTGGGAATATGGACCCAGGCATAGGAACCAAAAATTCTCAGGTGTGAGAGGCTAGGTTTCCTTCCATGGACCAGGAAGTATGGGGTTTGGTTAATGGCACTACTCCACGTCCTGTTGACTAGATAATTAGCCATTTTGACTGCTTCTGCCCAAAAAACTTGGCTCATGTCAGCATCTGCAAGTAGGCAGTTCATGACATTCTGCAGCATGCCATTTCTCCTTTCTACAATGCCATTCTCGGACGGAGTTCGAGGGGATGATTTAAAATGGAGGATACCTCTCTCCTTCATCCACTTTTCGAAAATCTTGGATGTAAACTCAGCCCCCTATCACTCTGCACCTGAGCGATGCACACCTTGTGTTGCGTTTGGATCTGGTTGTAAAGATGTTTGAAGTTGGTAAAGACTTCAGTTTTATCCTTTAAAATAAATACATGGCCATAACGAGAGTAATCATCTACTACTGTTAAAAAATAACGCCCCCTACCAAGGGAGGGTCTAAAAGGACCAAACAAATCCATGTGTACCAGCTGATAAGGGTACCTTGCACGACGGGAAGAGACCTTAGGTATAGCAGCAGTTTTAGATTTTGCTGCCTTACAGATGGCACATTCCAAATAGGTATTACAATTCTTTATCTTAAGCCCATCAGAAAAATCTTGCATTTTTTTAATAACCGGGAAGCTGGCATGGCCGAGCCTGCCGTGTAATATATGAGCACAATCCAAATGTAAAGGTTTACCCATGCATACTTTGTCAACCTTATGTATCTTACCATTACAAGCCTTGGTCTGTTCAATAATGAGAGTAGGCACTGGATTAGAGTTCCTCAGGGTTGTCTGAGGAGTTGTGACCTTAATGGGCTCAGCCTTAATGGCTTTGGATGTCCTAGGAGCTGGTTTAAAAGCTTCATTGGTTTTAGGTCCAGGGTCCTTGAGTTTGGACAACCTGGGGGCTGGCACAGAAGCTTTCTGCTCTATCTGGGCGCTAGCTCCCTGAGCCCTCTTGTTAGGTTTCTTGTGCCTTTTGACCTTTGCTTTTGGGGAAAAATAAGGCAAATTGTTGATTTTTACAATATCGCCAACAACACCCCCACTTTCGAAAACATAACCTCCACCCTTCTCAAAAACCAGTTTTACATTTTTATTCTCAGTCAATTTTAAGATGCTTAAAAGGTTGTTCTTGATTGAGGGAACATACAGTGCCCCTGTGACATCTTCTATACCAGGCACATTGATCACGCCTTCCCCAGTTACCTCTGCCTTGTCCCCAGTGGCAACTTTTACTGAGGACTTGAGTGGGTGTAAAACCTTAAATCGTTGCTTTGTGTTGGCTATATGCGTTGATGCACCTGAATCAAGAAGCCACAGCCCCTCAGCATCCTTTACCTGGGAGGTGTGATTGTCACTAGTGACACTACAGAATTGGTATCCTTTATGACCACCTCCCCCTCTTCCACGGCCTCTTTTATTTTTATTGTGCTTAAGTCCAGCCGTGTTGGCCCTAGAGTGAGGGCACTCCCTTTTAAAGTGACCTTGTATGCCACAGTCAAAGCAGGTGGGAAGGGTATTAATCCTTTCACTTGTGTCCTGGCGCCTCCTCTGAGGCCTAGGCCTGTGATATGCCTCCTTCATTTCTTGTTGTTCCTCATCTCTGCGCCTTAAATCTTCCTCAATAAAGCGGCCAGAAAAGTATTCTATATTTCTTTGTTCCCTAGAAACCCCTTCTAGAGAAATAATAAAGGGACTCCAGGATTTGTCTAGGGAGTTCAACATCACACTAATTAAAGTGGATTCAGAAACAGGCTCCCCCCTCTGTATAAGCTCATCCCTCATGGCTTTAAGAGTTGCCAAATGTTCCCCCATTTTGACACCAGGTTTGAGTTTATAGTTGTGGAAAATTCTTGACAATCTGCTGGTTGCAGCCATATTGTCACTATGGAACAAATTATATAGGGCAGTCCAAACTTCCTGAGCTGTGAGGCCGTCTGAAAGACTGGCATACAGAGCTGTGTCTATAGAACTTAACAGGGTTGTGTGAGCTCTTTTATGCAGGAACTCAATTTCAGGGCTCCAAGGTAAAGGGGGTGGTCTTTTGATCATGTCCAGAGTATTTTCTCTTAAGAGAATTATCTGAATCTCTTTACACCATTTTTTAAAATTCTGACCACTTAAATGTAATTTTTCAAAATTATTTGGCAAAGTTACAAAATTATTGCCATTAAACTGCATGGGGAGTTGTTCAAATGGCTGAAAAGAGCCTGTTGTGAATGGCATTGGGATCCCTAAGCCTGGGATCGATTGCTTAGGTCTGGCTCCTTTTTGTAGTCCTTCTGTAGTTTGAAGCAACTGGGCACGTGCAGGAAATGGAGCATGCTCCAAAGCCTTTTCTTGTTGGAGCTCCGATCTCCCTCTCTGAGCTCTGAAGTCAGGTCTGGCTGGAGCTTCAGCATAGGCCCGAACATCAGCTGTGTGGCGGGGAAACCTTGGAGGAGTGGGAAGAAGGCCTGGAGATCTTTCTGGAGACTGGAGGCCCATCAGATGAGGTCCATGGGCTGGATAGGCCTGGAAATGTCTCTGGATCTCCTCTTCTCCATCAGAGGAGCAGGATTGCAGCTCCGGATCATCCCAGCAGGACTGGAAAGGTGCGGAGGCCTCAGCCTGGGCCTCCGTGGAGCATTCAGTGAATGGTGAGCACCTCTGCAGTGGGAGGTGGGAGGCTGCAGGTCCATCTGGGTTCCTCCGGGGGTGGGAGGTTGGATTTGGGGCCCTCCTTAAGTGGGCAGCTGGGTCTGGGACCTCGGGGCAGCCGGTGGGTGGTTGCTCCATAAGTTCCAGGGCAGCGACCAGGGCCTCTATGGCCTCTTTGATGTTTGCCTTGGCAGGCGGGGCCTGGCAAGGGGCTTGTGGGTTCGGAGTGGTCCTCTGAGCCGCTGGAATGCTGACTGGCTGGCGTTGTAGGCCTGGGCTGTGGAGCTGGGGATGGCCTGGCTCATGGTTCTGGCAAAGTGCCCAGGGGAGCAGCCATCTTGGAGGAAGTTGCCTCCGGAAGTGGCCTGGTGGCCATTTTGTTTGGCGGGAAACTGGGTGGGGGGGAGTCTCTCTGGCGGCAGGCGCCATCTTGGAGAGATCAGGCAGGGGAGTCCTTACCGGGATGGCAGGCATCTCTGGTGCTGCCACCTCAGGCCTCTTTCTGGCTGCTGCCCTTGTCTTCAGGAGGAAGGTGAGCACTGCTCGGCACTCCTCTTCTGACATCTCAGCCACTTGCCTGTCCAGGCTTTCATCTGCCCCCTCTTCGTCAGTGCTGAAGAAGCCTTCTCCAACATTGCCTGGCTCGGCCCCTGGGATCTGGGTGGCCTCTGGCTGCCAGGGTGTAGCTGGATGGAAACCCCCTTCAATGTTTTCCATCATTGATTCAGATTGGGGCTGCTGTGAAGTTCTCCTCCGTTGAAGGCCCCTGGTCACAACAGGGGAGCTTCTCTCACAGGTTATTTTGGAGGGCATCTCGCCTTTTCAACAGCTCCTGGAGTAGAGTTCTGCTACCATTCCCTCTGCTACCATTCTTGGAAATTGGGATCGTAGAAACACCCAGGAGCATAGAAGAGTCCAAAGGCAGATGCATGAATAAATGTGATAAATGTATTTATTCATATAACAAAACATATTAACTATATACAAAGGCTGTCTTAATATCCATTAGGATAGGGGGCACACAGCGTGTGTGACTACCCTTATCAAAGATCATGTCTCATGGAGAACAAACGTAAAAGAGAGCATGGTGGAAAGGTTAGAGGGGGTTTTATACTCAGTGTAAGCCCCTCCTCTCCACATAGGGGTGGGGGCACTTTCTGCCTCCACTAGTGTCTGTATGATACATGTGCCAATGGCTTGCAAATACGTGACACTTATATACCACTTCATAGTGCTTTACAGCAGGGGTGGGTTCTACTTACCTTTACTACAGGTTTGCAATGGGGCCGCACGCGCGCACTTGCTTTGCTTGTGCGCAGATGCTCTTCTGTGCAAGCGCAGAAGATTTTGATGACATCGTGATCGGTGGGCGGAACCTCCGCCGGTTTTACTATCAGTTCTATAGAACCGGTGTGAACCGGGGACAATCCACCACTGCTTTACAGCCCTCTCTAAATGGTTTATAGAGTCAGCATATTGCCCTCAACAATCTGGGTCCTCATTTTATCGACCTCAGAAAGATGGGAGACTGAGTTAACCTTGAACTGGTCAGGATCGGACTGCTAGCATTGGCAGAGTTAGACTGCAATACTGCATTCTAACCACTATGCCGACATGACTCAAAAATCCCAAACTCCAAGAAACTGTATGACAACACTGAATGTAATCTTGTCACACATCCATAAGCATCTGGTTCAGATTATGATGATGAAAACCGTGATGAGGCATGCAATGCAACATCGTAACAAAATCAAAGTCATACATGCATCCCAACATCAGACACATTTGTGATGATTTTACATTGTGATATCAGAAAACACATTATATCCTTTGTCCTTTCCCTATGGATCCCTATATACATCACTCTCCCATGACCACTTGCCAGGAGCATAACAATCATGAGACTTTCAGGAATCACGTTTAATTTATTTTTACATGCATTTACCAATGGCAAATGTATCCGTATTAACTACCATATCTGGACTTATTCACACTGCTGAGTTACCCATCCAGGACAAATCACCAGCCATTTTTACAGGGAAGGAAAAAAATGATATCACGCTGCATTAGGGTTTTTGTATTCTTGTTTTTAAGGAGGATGTTTTGTTCAGTTTGATTTGTGCCATTATTAAATCTCAAGTTTTATCTGTTATTTTAGGATTTGGGGGCAGGGTGTTTGTACACCATCCAGAGACCGTTGGAATTGGGAGGTTATAATAAATTTAATAAATAAATGGTTTAATTAATTAGTTAATTATTGTAGAGAAATTTACTTTTTTCCTCATATATCACCTTGAGCTGTCCATTTTGGTCAGAGTGTTTTGTTTTTTGGCAGACTAACTGAATCGTTGGCTCCTTTGGAGAGGCAACTATATCCCTTTAGCTGAGTCAATAGTTCCCTAATGTCTTCACAAGCTATTTTTACCAAGAATGCTATAATATTAGAAATGGAAGTTTGCAACCCTTCTATCTCAAGGGACAATAAAGGCAAATAAAATCAAGCAGTATTGGACTTATTGCACACACATTTTTAAAAAGAGCCCAGGGAAAAATAGCTAACTTAGAGGAAAAGTAGTAAACACGAGCACATACATTTTTGCCAAGTTTTGAACCAGAAACCTATTCACAAGACAAATACAATGATCACTGTTATGTAATTACATTCCTATGAGAAATGAGAGATGGGGGGGAGAGAGAGAGAGATGGAGGGAGGGAGGGAGGGGGATGGATGGATGGATAGATAGACGACAGGGAGAGAGCAAGAGAGAGAGTAATGATAGAAGATAGATTCAGTAATTGAGAGAGAGAGATGACAGATGACATAGTAGATAGAAGATAGATAGATAGATAGATAGATAGATAGATAGATAGATAGATAGATAGATGCTATATACAGACAGAGAGATATTCTTCTCTTGCCACTGCCTCATTTAGAGTTTTAAATTACAATGCTGTAAATGTGAACAGCATTTTTTTATGTTGTGACCAATGCACATTTATGATAATTGCAGCATCACATGGTCACATGATCATCATTTGCATGCTTCCCAACTATGGTTATGATAAGCAGAGGTGATAAAACACATGATAGAAAAATTGCAAATCTGGACACCTGAGCTCCTGCTTAATTGTGATGATGCTCTTAATGAACAAATGGGAAGTGATATCATAACTCCATCATAGTCATATGAATTTCTGCTTAGCAACCACAGAACTTAGTGATGGAATTGCATGTCCATGTATTTTAACTCTGCACTTATACATTCAAAGTTTGTGTGGGTACTTCATTAACAAGTCTTCACCGAACATTCAGATAATATCAAAAGCTCTAAGAAGCTAAGCCAAGAATCACCTACATTCTTCACATCAGCAGATCTCTAACCCCAATGGAGTGGTCTTCCATGAGCTTAAAATGCTTATGACAATAAGGCAATCTCATTTTTAAAAAATAAATATTCAGCCCAGATTTTCTTCAGAATTTGAACTAAAAATATCATATTTTTCGGAGTATAACATGCACCAAAGTATAAGATGCAGCTTAGTTTTTGGGGAGGAAAATAGGGGGAAAAAATCTGGCTACTAGGTAATCATCTGGCTAGCATCCTTAGTCTGGTCAGCTTCAGCACATTATTTTGCTGGTTTTTATCCCCTGCTTAAGGATTAAAAACAGCTTCTAAAGCACAACTGATCTTTGGAGAGAGAAGCAATGAGAAAAGCAGGCAAATCACGGAGATCGCCTCACTCGCTAGCGCCTCATTAGGGCTGAAAAACAACTTCACAACTGAGACTCGGAGGGAGCAGGCAAAGCATTGCACTCGCTTGCGCACGGAAGATCGTTTCACTGGGAAAAAACTTCTAAAGCACATTTGAGAGTCGGAGGAAGCAGGCAAAGTGTGGAGATTGCTTCACTTGCTAGCGCCTCGTTAGGGCTGAAAAAAAGCTTTGAAAAAGCTACATTTGGAGTATAAGACGCCCCCAAATTTTCAGCCTCTTTTAGCAGGGAAAAAAGTGTGTTTTATATGCCGAAAAATATGGTACTGCATGAGGGGTAACTGAACAAAATAATACTCATATAAGACATGAAGGCCAAATTATTCATGATCTATCAGTATTTTCAACACTAGAGAAAAATACTTTCTATTATATTATATCACAAAATTAGACAAAAATTACAAAAATCAGTAAAAAAATCATTAACAAGACCATTTTCTACCACATTTTACTAATGCTTCTTAATTAAACTGGACTAAATTCAAAGTTTCAAACTAACCCTGGCTTGTACCATCTTGCAGATTTTATTGAAGTTGACACAGCTTCAAATCACAAGATTGGCCAATTTGCTAAAATCCCTAAAGCTGCTTAACTCCACTAGCCAAAAATGAGTATCTATGCATTGACCCATAGCCTAATTATTCCCTTTTAATATAATCTACATTGCTTTCACAACTGATCAAGCAAAAGATAGAAGTGCTTTAATTTTTATTTAAGAAAAAGTATTATATTTTCAGAAATATAAGGCATACTCTGAATGCTACTTTCAAATTTCTTCTCTCTTAACACTTGCAGAGGTGAAATGAAATGTTAATGCCACATTTCTGGATGGATGTGAGCAAGAAAAATTATATCGTCTGGTGTTAGCAATTTGGTTGCTACACAATTTTTCAATCCCATTTCTGATGAAACAAGAGAGCATACAGCCTTTCATTAATAATTGCTTCTACAAACAGTTGTTTTTAATTACAATATGGTTGCAATCAATCATTCTACTTTCATACCTTCAAGTCTTCTAATGAAGAAGAAGAAAAAGGAGGACAAGGAGGAGGAGACATGTAGTCCGTGTCAAATGAATAATAAGCAAAAGCCATTAGACATTATCAGAAAAGTTAACAGTCACTGGATGAAAGTCAGGGTCCTTTTATGGTTCAGTAACAAACTAATGAAGGGAAAGAATCGAGCCAGGAAAAAGTATTGTTCTTGTGACAGAGGAATGCAAAGAGTAGAAAGTGTGCTGTGACTGGTATTTTTAAATTTGTTCAGAAGTGATCTGAAAGTAAGGGTGAGCCATGTGTAGGGAAGTCTAAGAATTCTGTCAAAACATTCCCAGAGGATACAGGGTAAGATGAAAGTTGCCCATAAGCAAAGCCTAGTTTTTTTCAAAGGGGTGGGAAAATAGAAACACGCAGAAGTGGATCATTCAGTGAATATGTGCAACAGTCAGAGGTGGGCTTCAAAAATTTTAGCAAGGGGTTCTCTGCTGGGTGGGTGTGGCCATGGTGGGCATGAAAATGTCTATAATACAACCTGCCTCTATTCTTTCAAAAACAAAGTTGAATAAAAACAACAACTTCCCAGCCTTATACTACGACATAAAGACTATTGGTTTCAGCCCTGCCACCCTCCTTTTAAGAAATAACCTTGTGTTTTACAACATCTTGTTAGACCACAGATAGTTTAGTATAACTAGGGATCACAGGAAAATAATGGCTTTCCATTTATATGAGCTACCAATGCAGAGAAAAAGGATTGTGTGAAAGTAGCCCTCTAGCACACAGAGAGAAAAGAAATTTAAATGTATGTAATGTCTGTCTAGAGTAGTTAATTTTTCCTTGGAGATCAGCTAAATCCTGAAGCCATATGGTGTGCTTTCATTTCACCTAACCTCCTCCCGTTTCTGATATAATTCCAGTCTTCGATCAGTCTTTTTTGCCCATTCAGGAACAAAAGCCTCTTGTTCCATTTCCCCAGAGTTCTGCCTTTGTCTTTTAAAAAAAGGAGACCTTTTCCCTCTCCAGAGGTGAGAGTAAGGTCAAATCTTTCTGTGCCTGTATGCCAAAAAACAACAACAACAACAACAACCCCAAATCTTGCCCATCTGAATGTGTATTCAGATTCAGATACTGCCTGGCTGGAAGTGTGAGTGGGTAGTAAGCTAACCTACAGTAATATCAAATACAAAAATGTTCTTCTAGCATTTTGAACAGATGTCAGATATATTTTTTTATATTTGTCTTCCTTTTTCAGATCAAAGCGTGGACAGCCTTCTCCTTGGAGCTCACTTACAGTCTATTCTAGACAGACAGACCCCAAGTTTTCTTGTCTTTTTGGACAGTTTACTTGTCTTTCTGAACAGTTTTACACCAGCTGGAATCTTGTGATGGTCGATTTTCCAGCAGGCCAATATGGGGATCCTATTGTCACTCCCTACTTTTAACACAAAGAGGTGAGCCATATAATAGGAAATTAGCCAACTGAATTTATTCATAGTTAAGTTTTATATTATCTGAAAGATCAAGAAAATTTTACTTCCCTCTTCCCTAGTCTGCCATTCAAGCTGCATGAGAAAGAACTAGTGTTATTATCATTTTGAAAGCAATCTGATTGTTAGCATACAGTGCTTGCCAATAGACTTGTATTTATAACACCTTGTCCCAGTGGTTGTAACACATCTGCAAAAATTCTATTTTGTTACTGCTTTTGTCATAATAATAGATGCACCTCCTTCTTGCAGCTAATCAGACTCCTTTCAATGATAGCATTCTGCCTGTATTGAGTTTTCATTTATTGCTCATAACTTTTATGGCACCGAACATGACTATTAATAATTATATTAGTTTGGAGCACCAGTAATTATAACCAGGCAATTAGCCTTAATAATATTGAGTTCCTTTGAGTTAGTTAATAGAACTTCATAATGCTAGATTTTTCTATTGATCATGCCAATAAGAATAAATTATCATTTTATTCTGTCTGTTGTTTTAGGGATGTTTGAAGAAGCATAGGTACCACATAGCTATATAACAAATTTTCCATACGAAAAGAAGAGTGGCCTTCAAGTCTCCAGAGTCCTGCTTTGGTCCTCTTCCCCTCATTAAATATTGTAAGTCAGCAGTATCTGACTGTATATTTTTGGCTGTGATCTTCCAATTCTGGCATTCTTGACCATAGATGGAGATTCATTTCTGATTGCTGTATGCAAGAATTTTAATTTACTTTCATGTTTTTTGCATGTGCAATGTCATTTTTCTACATTTTTGTCTCCTATGTGAGGCCCATCATTAGTTTAAATGAACAAACATAATGAAATAGCACCTGGCAGACATAATCTTAAAACTTATAGTAGGGCTCTTCAATGTTTGGGATATTTGTGTATTTAGAACATTTATCTAGCTTCCAATTTTATAAGCAACTCTGGGCAGCTCCCAAAGCATTGTTTTCCATTCTTCACTTAGGCATATAATAATCTTGGCACACAGCACAGCCCTTTTTTCCTGCTCATACATTTCCCTGTATATTTTGTTTTTTCCCCCAAGGTGCTTTTATGAAAGTAATGTCATTTCTTCTGTAAATTATGCATTGATGCATGATCCTAGATTGCCTTATAAACATCGCTGATACTGCACTGGGATGCCAAAAGCATTGAGTGATACAAATACAGGAATACCATTTCTGAGAGATACCTCAGAGATGAAAAAGGCTCCTGTAGTAGTTGTATATAGATTGGGGCCTCTGAGGCTTCAGAGAAGATTCCAAAAGGTTTTCAAATGACTTCCTCTTTGGAATGTTTGAAGCAATAGAATTTACTTACTCTCTCCAATATCTCCCCTCCCACCACCACCACCATCTTGAGTTGTGGCATGCAATTTATTAAAGGCTGATCTATATACATCAGCCTTCAATAAATTGCATGCCAGCACTCAAGATGGCAGGGGAGGGGAAATGTTAGAGAGAGTAAGTCAGTTCTGTTGCTTCAAACAGTCCAAAGAGAAAGCCATTTGATAACATTCTGGAATCTTTTCTGAAGCCTCAGAGGCCCTGAAATACTTTATACAAGGGACCAACTATTATTGCCCGTTAACATACACTTATAGGACTGAATGGAAGTTATTCATTATTTCTGGACTAAAAGCTCCAATTAAAAAGGAGGTGTAATTTGAAAAATAAAAGGTTCAATAAACAAAATGCATAAATAATTAAAAATCTGTTGCCAGTCAGATTTTTTTTTAAAAAAAAAGCCTTAGCAGAGTTCTTTATATCTCAGTTCCAAGCATTTTTTTTATTTTAGCTTTTTCTACATCTCTCTTCTATACCTGTTTTTGCATACTTTTAATTTTGTAAAAGTTATATTTTAATGATTTTTTTTAAAAAAAAGTAGACTCCTGTTATTTTTAAAGTTTAATGGTAATTACTTCAATTAAAAAATAATGATAATTACATGCCCACAGAAGCTTCCCTTCTTGTATACCTCCCCACTTACTTGCTTACTATCATTTAGAGAGGGTTGTAAAAGCACTATGAAGCGGTATATTAGTCTAAGTGCCATTGCTATTGCTACTATGCAGTGGTATGGCAGACGACATCATGATGGCTGAATCAAACATTACCCAGTAATAAGAACAATTGTGAATATTTTACATAAAGCTGAAAGGAATTGCTGACCATTGCACCCCCCATTTCAACTTCAGCAAATGGAATTGTATTATAGCATCTTCTGTCTGAGATCGATTTTATATGATCTCTATATTTATAAGGCTTTCTCAGAACAAAGTCACAGAAGGAAGGCTGCAGACCCATATTCAATATTTACCTAGAATAAAACTCATTGAATTCAGTGGAATTTTTTTATTGAGGAGAGACAGATCAAATTGCATTATTTCTATTTCAACTGCTAAAATAATGTAATGTTGCTTAAATTTTTATGTTTTGAGCGATTCTTTCCCCTTTCTGAGGGGAAATTGACCAACCAAATGAGACATACAGGCTCTTGCTAGATATGAAACGGCATGAGCTGAATGACTCTGAGTAGGCATAGATGTGACAAATCTTTAGCAACAGCTGCTCATTTTACAGCATGCAAATACAAGAAAACCGAGGCAATTTTCCAACCTAAGATATTTATCTCTATCTGTTTTTCCAGACTGCCTCACAAATTAGCTTGTTGCCTATGTTAAAAGGCAATGGTGGACTAAACCATTCCTAAAACAGATCTCAATCTCTTTTGTGTCTCCATGGTATTTGAGAATTCCCAGAGCAGCCTTGGAATTGCATCATTTCGCTATTGGGTAGATTTTGGCAGCAAAGTGGAGATCTGTAAGCTTTGAAAATTAACACAGCCATTTTGCTCCTTAATATCCAATTCTGCAAAGTTCCCAAAGGAAGGGTCAAAGAACTTTCTTAAATCTCCAACATGAGTTGAAAAATGTGAGCCTACCAGTTCAAGTGATGTCATAATAGTCCTATAGTTCCACAGAGGTTAAAAAAGTTGAAGGTCAGTCCTCAATGCAAGGATGTTATAGACTTTTGATCAATAAGATAAAGTATACCATGAAGAACATAAGATGCTCAAGTCTGCCAATCGCTGCACATTGCTCCTTCTTCGAACTATAGGTAGTCCTTGATTTACAACCACAATTGAGCCCAAACTTTTTGTTGCTAAGTGAGACATATGTTAAGTGAATTTTGCCCCATTTTGTGACCTTTCTTGCTGCAGTTATTAAGTGAATCACCACCATTCTTAATTTAGTAACACAGTTTTCAGTGAATCTGGCTTTACCATTGAGTTTATTAGTCAGAAAAGGTGATCACATGACCCCTGGACACTGCAACGGTCATAAATGTTAGTTCCCAAGCATCTGAATTTTGATCGTGTGACCATGAGGATGCTACAATGGTCATAAATCTGAAAATGGTCATAAGTCACTATCTGTATGTGACTTTTACATGTATACATAGCTCTGACTACATGGCAGATCTCATTTAATGTATTGTTGCTTCTGTTGTGTGGAAATACAGGGCTTGGTCTGATGGTTACTAATACAGAGGATCTGGCTGAAAAGATTCATCATGACAAAAACATATCCTTTGGCTCTCTCACACCAGTGAAATTGTTAAGGCAAAGTGGCCACTGAAGGAGCAGGGCTTTGATCAGTCTGATTTTGTTCATTTGGCATTGCCCTCTACCTAAAGCCTCTGTCCTAGGTGCAGGTCAGAGTCCAGCTAAGCAGCCTTCAATTGAAATGACAAAGTTAATATCTTCTGCCCTGTTTCCTGCACTCTTGGATTGTGCAGTATATGTGGGAATGATCTTTCCCATACTGTTCATTAAGCATGCCATTAATTTGCAATTATTAAATTCTAAACCTCACCTTTGGCCAAATTTCTGTGGCATTCTTGTTCTAAATGGTGTCAGTGTCACATTTTACAAATGTCATCATATTGTTGGTTCCACCACCTGATTCCAGCTTGCTTGTTTTCCAAACAGAACATCTATCTTAAGGTTGAATAAAGAGCTTAAGTACATCAATTGAAGATAATGAACAGAAGCAAAAGGTTGAAATGAATGAATTCCTCTGTTCCTTTTATGTGGCCAAAGCTGCTGCAAGGTAAAATGAAGCTGAAATTATAGATTGCACTTGCCCTGAAAACAGGATTTGTTATGATGAACCTTCCGACTAGACAGCTAGCTTGGTATAGTGATTAAGGCACTAAGTTAGAAACTCAGAGACTGTAATTTCTAGTCCCACCTTAGGCACAAAGTCAGATAGATGACATTGGACCAATCACTCCTTCTTGTCCCTGGGAAGCAGGCAACGGCAAACCACTTCTGAAATATTGCCAAGAAGGAAACTGCAGGGTCTAGTCCACGTAGTCACCAAAAGTCAACATTGACCTGAAGGCACATACATGCACCCTTCACACTATTGATCCTATTTGTTTATTTGTTTACCCACTCACTATATTTGTATTTTCAGAACATAGAATTGCTTCCTTCCTCCATTTTCCCCAAATTACAGATAGTCTCCATTTAGCAACCATAACTGTGACCAGCAACTTAGTCATTAAGTGAAACCATGACCATACTTACTTTGCTTTACTGACCTGGAAAAGTCATAACTGCCAAGACTGGTTATAAAGTTACATGTTTATCTTCTTGTAATTGTGAATTGTTGCTAAACAAGGAAGTCACTAAACAAAATCTACTTGTGGTGAGTTGGGCAACAAACTTGTCTAAAATCACTCAAGGAACTTCCATGGCTGAGGATGGACAGATATCTAATTCTTCCTAGTTCTGGGCCAATGCTCCCTTCAGAAAAATTCCCAAAAATGGCTTCATGCCAATTAAAGGGAAAAAGCAACCCATGAACTCTGGATTGGAAATTATAAAGCCAAGTATAAATCACTGGAGCAAAAAGTGTTATTGATTTAATTTTATTTCATGGATTGTTTCTGAGGTTTAACTTTGAAGTGTGGATGCCTATGGCTTCTATGAATGGCTGACTGAATTCTTTCTTCTTTCATTTTCCTTCTATTTTCTTACAACCCCCTTCCTAGTACTTTATTCTTGGTATACACCAACACTTGCACTCCTAATGAAAATGATTCAACTTCTGACATTTAGAACCACCTCACCTGTCTGGTTAAGCACCTGGTTTTTTAAAAAGGCAGGAAGATTGTCACATGCCTCCTCCTGAGTAAACCTGCAGAGATAGAGCTCTGGTGTAAACTGAAGAGATTAATTTATTTAGCATTGCTAAATAAGTTTTCCCTGTGCATTTTGGATGGAGGGTTTAGGACACTCTTCATTGGAATCAGAGAGCCTAATTCACCATATACCATGCATGTTCATATGCCCCATTATAATTAGCTTCGTATTAACTGGCAGATGTTGGAATGAATTATGTGTCCCAAATCAAGTTATCAGGGGGAAAATTTATCTTCTAATCTCCCATCATAAATCTCAACAAGCAAAGGAAAACAGGCTGTAATTAAATACTTCAGAAGGAGCCCTTCTCACCATGGATGAATGGCAAGGAGTTAGTTTGACTCCTGACCCTTCAAAGAGTCTAGAGACAGGATCTTGTATTGAATGGTTTGTAGTTTTAAAAGTCTTTCTTCGTGATTTAAAGTACTATAGAACTATGCAGTTTCAGCAATTAAAATACTGCCGTTCCACTCTCTCAGTAAGGACCTAGCAGATCTAAAAGAGATATTCTTTCCCCTGAGAAATAATAAATCATTCAGAATGGACTGGTAAGGAATGCACTAAAGATTTTGAATGGAAATAAAAGATGGGCAAAATATAATGCTGGTAAACCTTTCTTCTGAGTTTGTGGGAAAAAAGCCCTCTCTATAATAAATAAATGTTAATGTATTGTTTCAGTTTGTGGTTAATCAGTCTTTCAAAATATAAGAGGTGTTGCAACAAGAATTTGCTTTGTTTAGCAGAAGCTGGGTTTAAACTGGGGTTTAATGTTATCGCAGAGACACTGATGTTTTCAAGCTGTTCTTTGATTGTACTATTTTCGTTTCATATTTATATAGCTGCTAACATGATTTGGGAAGAGGCGTAAATTGTTAATGCTTTGCAACTTTGTATTAAAATTCTGGAATCTTTCCAAGTATGAAGAGTTTTTGGACTTGCCAAATGGTCTGTGGCTAAAAGATTGCTGTCAGGTTCCACAGGGAAAAAAAAACAGCCAAATGATATTTAGGTTTGAAGCTTTTATCTTCTCCGGCACTCACTGACCGTCCAAGCAATAAACAATACAAAGAAAGGATTGACAGAGCTAACATTCAGTGCTTCCCACCACCTTTAAACAGTTCCTGCCACCACACCCCCTCCCCCATGTGCCTGCCCGTCACTCAATGCTCCCGGAAGTGCTGAATCACTGAGTTGTCTCGCAGTTGTAAGTTGTGCTTCTGAGGCTCGCCAGCTACTGGAGACATTCTGAGGCAGTTCTGAAGGCCCTGTAAGGGGCTTAACAATGTCCAGCTGTTTGCAGAAAGGCTGGGATTGGCCCCTGATGGTCTTTTCTCCCCCTCCCCGAATGGCAGCTCCGAGCTGAGCATGCCAGAGCTGACATGCAGCCCCTCTACCATGGAGATGGCATCTGGAAGAGAAAGAACATGGTCAGGAGGGATATTGGTGGTTCCCCCCCCCCGGCTTATCTGGGTACTGGTGGTGGAATCAGGCTACCAGTTGAGGTGCCCTAACATTTGTATCAGGGACCCATGAAGCCTCTGACAAAAGGTTGCCTTTCCATAGGATGGGTATTGCTGCCGCCTCCTATGCCACCTGGCGTCTCGAAGGTCTTCTACCTCGTAGTGCTATTCCCCTTTCCAGTGGAAAGACTCTGTTATCCTTGATTTAAAATCTAGGATATAAAACGTAGGTTTAGCCTCTGGATATCATCTGTCTTTTTAATGACATAGTGGAAAGTGCAGTCAATAGTTCCACATGTGGTGAAAGTTTAAGTTGCTATTTAATAGCAGAGTTTTGGGTTTTATATTTTTTCATTATATATATTTTGTCAGTTTTTCTCTTTGTGTTTTTGGTTCTCTTTTTATATTTGGCTAATATTTTTGGTTTTTGATAATATTGGAAGAAATGTGCATCTGGGTTCAGTTCCAAGTGGGGAGAAAGACACTGGAAACATGGAGGCTGTTTGAGAGATACCCTCTCTTGGGCCTCACTTTAGAGGTTCCTGGGCAGGTATTCTGATTGGTTGTCAGACTTCCATAGGGCCATGCAGGGGTAACTTTATAGGCTGTCTTGAGTCCCAGGCTTGGTTGAATCTTTCTGGGTGGTGATGTAATGAAGAGGGTTGTGTTCTGAAAGGGTGTTGGGAAATTCCTATTATGGTTTAATGGCTTTGTCCTGATCTTAAGTGAAGGCTAATCTTATCATGTCCTGAGGGTGAAGGTCTTTTGTTTTGTAGATAAGCTGGGCCAGCCTTTTGTCTTGTAGATAGGTTGGCACCAAAATATCTGCTGGGGGGCAGGAAACTGAGGCTCTGAGTTCATGTCTTTAGAAACATGTTTCTCCTTTAGGGGAAATATAATATCCTGCCTTTTTAGTATTTCCTAGAATATTTCATTTTTCTAGCAGAGAGGTGGGTGCTAACTTTCTACAATACTGAAGTAGTAAAATTAAAAAATACATATGTAAGTGCTAGGAGATCCCAAGCCAATAATGAGTTGGATGAAAACTTTGATTTTCATTGTGTTGGGGAATATGATGGTTTTCATTTGCTCTTGCTCATGTAACAAAGCATAAGGAAAACTCTTAGGCTACTGCTGAAATGAACTGACAGTCCTAGATCTAAGGGTCTAGATTTAAGGATCTAAATCAGCAGTAGTCCTTTCTTGTGCCTCCACTAGTTTTGATTGTGATCCACACTTGTCTCTGTCTCTGTGGAGAAATGGATATTGCAGTCACTGCCAAAGGTTTTGCACATAAAAACCAGGCATCTCCTTACCACTCACATCCTAAGTGAAACCTGAAAGATATCATGAGCACACTTGTATCTCTGGATTTGTGTACTTTGGACACAAATGTGAAGACCTGGCTCTCTGGAAATGGCTGTAATGCTGGGAAGAGTGAAACGAGAAGAGGATGACCCAACCCAAGGTGGATGGACTCAGAGAGGCAATGACTATATTGCTGAAGACCTGAAACACAAGGTTAGGGATATATCATTCTGGATAAAATCTACCTATGTGATTGCTAGCAGTTGAAAATGACTTGGCACATAAACAATCAATTTTGCTGCAGCAATCTAATATGGGAATCCCTCTGGAAATCTTTTTGGGTGAATTTTTCATTTCCATTTCAAGAAGAAAAATGTTATTTTTAATAACAACAGCTGCCTAGGTAAAATTATGTTTCATAAGTGAGGCTGGCCAATAAAATTGTGCTCCTTTGGCATATACCCTACCAAAATCTCAATAGTATCAAGTTATTAATCAAATTTTCATGAGAAACCTAGTTTAACTTTATACTTGGATTATTAACAGCTCCCTTGAACAAATAGTCCAAAAGAAAAAAAATCATTCTAAAATAATTAAGAGTCCTAAAAGGTGTAACTATGTACCTTTAGTTTCTTTAATCCCCTCTTGTATCTAGCTGTAGCTCTCCTTTGACAATACTTGTCAACTTTGAAACATGATTCATACTACAAGTCAATTTTCTTATTTCTATGTCTTATTTATAAAATTACATCAACTGCGGGAGATTAAATGATGAATTTTATTTAATGTAACATATGCCCTGGGCATTTACAGGATATTTCAATAGCTATTTATGTTCCAGCAGAGAAGTTTCTATAGTTGCAATAGGTATGCATTAACGAGCACAGTTAGAATACTAAAAAGGCTTTGCTGACATAGCTACAACACTGTAAGAAGGCAGGACTGAAGGTCTCCAAACATCTTAGGTAGAAATGTAGAACTGATACAAAAGCACTGATACAGCTTAATTTATTTATTCTTATTTATTTGATTTGTCAAGTACATATTAGACTATATATATATATATATGTTTTCTCAGGTTTTCGCGGGTGTTTGTATGTAGGTCTTTGGTTATTCGGGTCTTCTCCCACGTAAAATTGGAAGTGTCTTGGCGACGTTTCGACGAAGTCTCATTCGTCATCTTCAGGCTGGTGTTCTCGGCTTCGTGCTTCCAGGAGCAATGTGAGATCGCAGCTGTCTCTTCCTTTTAACTGCTAGTGGGGGTGTGAGCTGATTGGGTGGGAACTTGGCTGTGCTCTGATTGGATGGGGGGTTGGTTGTGCTCTGATTGGCTGGGGGTGTGTTCTGTTTGGGTGGGGGCTTGGTTGTGCTCAGCTTAGTCTGAGTTGCAGGGGGATTTGAGCTGGTGAGCTGCGTTGTTGTTGTTTGGCTTCGTGTTTGTGGCCGTGCGAGCTCTTCATGGTGGGTGTCAGTCTGCTTCATGTATGGATTGGAGGGGTTTAAAGTGGCTAATGATGCAGCTGCGGTCTGGCTTCTGGTCCTTGGTCATGGCTCATTATCAGTGTGGGTTTGAGTCTGCTTTCTGCGTGGATGTGTGGTGGTGACATCCTGTGTGGCTCTCGTGAGTGTGGGTCTGGTGTCATTCGTCGTGTTAGGGACTCGTTTGTCAATCAGGGCGGGTTTCCAAATGGCTGGTAGGCGGGAGGTATCGTCTTGTTTGTTCATGCTGTGTGGGCGTTTTTCTATCTCGATGGCTTCTCTGATTATTCTGTTGTTAAAGTGTTCAGTTTTGGCGATAGTTCTGGTCTTTTTAAAGTCAATATCATGTCCTGTGGCTTTAAGGTGTTGGACCAGGGAAGAAGTTGGTTCCTCTTTTCTGACTGAGTTCTTGTGTTCTTCTATGCGTGCACTTATTCGTCTGTTGGTTTGTCCGATGTATGTGGTGGGGCAGGCGGTGCATGGGATTTCATATACTCCTTGATTTTCTAACTCAATTTTGTCTTTGGGGTTCCTTAGGATGGTGGATATTTTTCAGTTTGTGCAGAATGCTGTCTTGATGTTATGTTTGTGGAGGATTTTGCTTATTCTGTCTGTGGTGCCTTTTATGTATGGGAGGAGGGCTTTGCCGTTTTCTTGTTCTCTGTCTTGGGTTTTAGTGGGGGTTTCTTTTTGGATTAGGTTGGTGATTTTATTTCTTTGGAATCCATTGGATGTTAGTACGTTAGTGAGAGTGTGTAGTTCGGTTTTTAGGTGTTGTTCGTCAGCTAAGCGTTTTGTTCTGGAAATGAGTGTCTTGGCTACAGAGTTGATCTGGGCAGGGTGGTGGTGTGAGAGTGCGTGCAGATAGCGGTTTGTGTGTGTTTTCTTCTGGTAGATAGTGTGTCCTAGGGAGCCATTGGATTTCCTGTAGACTAAGACATCCAGGAAGGGAAGTTGGTTGTTCGCTTCTGTTTCCATGGTGAACTGTATTTTGGGGTGTAGGCTGTTGAGGTGTGTGAGGAAGTTGTCCAGTTTTTCTTTCCCATGTGGCCAGATTATGAAGGTGTCATCTACATATCTGAGCCAGAGTTTGGGTTTATGATCAGATTTTTCTAGAGCTTGGGTTTCAAAGTATTCCATATAGAGGTTGGCAATGACAGGTGAGAGGGGTGATCCCATGGGTGCTCCTTCTATTTGTTTGTATTTCTGTCCATTATAGATGAAGTATGTGTTGGATAGGCAGTGGTTGGTCAGATCTAAGATGTGCTTGGGGGGGTTATATTTGTTTTGGATAACTGTCAAGGCTTCTTTGATTGGTACTTGGATGAAGAGGGATATGACATCGAAGCTCACGAGTAGGTCACTGGGCTGTAAGTTTTGTTGCTTTATGATGTCTATGAACTGGAATGAGTTTTTTACGTATGAGGTGATGGATTCTGCATAGGGCTGTAGTTGTTTGGCGAGAAATTTGGCTAGGTTTTGTAGAGGTGAGCCTATGGAGCTGACTATGGGTCTAAGTGGGGTTCCTTCTTTGTGTATCTTGGGGAGACCATAAAGCTTAGGGCATCTGGAAAACGCCCACACAGCATGAACAAACGAGACGATACCTCCCGCCTACCAGCCATTTGGAAACCCACCCTGATTGACAAACGAGTCCCTAACACGACGAATGACACCAGACCCACACTCACGAGAGCCACACAGGATGTCACCACCACACATCCACGCAGAAAGCAGACTCAAACCCAAACTGATAATGAGCCACGACCAAGGACCAGAAGCCAGACCGCAGCTGCATCATTAGCCACTTTAAACCCCTCCAATCCATACATGAAGCAGACTGACACCCACCATGAAGAGCTCGCACGGCCACAAACACGAAGCCAAACAACAACAACGCAGCTCACCAGCTCAAATCCCCCTGCAACTCAGACTAAGCTGAGCACAACCAAGCCCCCACCCAAACAGAACACACCCCCAGCCAATCAGAGCACAACCAACCCCCCATCCAATCAGAGCACAGCCAAGTTCCCACCCAATCAGCTCACACCCCCACTAGCAGTTAAAAGGAAGAGACAGCTGCGATCTCACATTGCTCCTGGAAGCACGAAGCCGAGAACACCAGCCTGAAGATGACGAATGAGACTTCGTCGAAACGTCGCCAAGACACTTCCAATTTTACGTGGGAGAAGACCCGAATAACCAAAGACCTACATATATATATATATATATATATATATATATATATATATATATATAATATATATATATATATATATATATATATATATATATATATATATATATATATATATATATATATATATATATATGAACTGAATACATGAAATGGATACGAATAAAAGGGAACATTAGGACAGGGACGATAGGCACTCTGGTGCTCTTATGCATGCCCCTTAAAGACCTCTTAGGAATGGGTGAGGTCAATAGTAAACTGTCTTAAGTTAAAATTTGGGGGGTTTGGGGATGTAACCATAGAGTCAGGTAGTGCATTCCAGGCATTGACTACTCTATTGCTGAAGTCATATTTTCTGCAATTGAGTTTGGAGTGGTTCACTTTAAGTTTGTGCTCATGTAGGACATTGTGGCCGATAATTTTATGAGCTACACTTAGGACATACTGAAGGCGGCGTAGTTCTAAATTGTCTAAGTCCAGAATTTCAAGTCTGGTGGCATAAGGTATTTTGT
Source organism: Pituophis catenifer annectens (assembly GCF_029215685.1). Lineage (NCBI taxonomy): Eukaryota > Metazoa > Chordata > Lepidosauria > Squamata > Colubridae > Pituophis > Pituophis catenifer. Next base: position 39,205,005 of record NW_027256884.1, read on the forward strand.
TGCGAAAAGAGGAGTGGAAGACTCTTCTTGTGAAATATTTCTCGACACGCTCAATTGTATTAATGTCCGATATGCAGTGCGGGTTCCAGACAGATGAGCTGTATTCAAGAATTGGTCTAGCAAATGTTTTGTATGCTCTGGTTAGTAGTGTAATATTACCGGAGAAGAAGCTACGTAAGATTAGGTTTACAACTCTTAATGCCTTTTTGGCGATGTTGTTACAGTGGGCTTTGGCACTTAGAAAATTAAATATGAGTATTCCAAGGTCCTTGACAGAGTGAGGGTCGTCTACAAGGTCGTGTTTACTCAGCTTGTATTTTGTGTTCTGATTCTTTTTTCAATGTGTAAGACAGAGCATTTGTTGGTTGAGATTTGGAGTTGCCAATTGTTTGATCATTCCGACACAAAGTCAAGGTCTTTTTGATGGGGAGCAGCATTGTCAGTGGTGTTAAATAGTTTTTCATCATCGGCGTATATAAATATATATACTGTATTTATATATATATATAAATATGTTTTTTATAAATATATAAATAAGTATATAAATGGCAGAAATATGAATCAGCCTTCCCAAGTTGTTTCCAAATAAAACTCCAAATTCCAGCCAAATAGCTAATCCCCAGGGGATTAGCTATTAGCTATCCACAGGCTGTAGTCTAAGATATCTGGACTATATCAGCCCCTTTACTTCAATGCAGATCTGCACTAATTTTCCCCAACTGTTGATCTTCAGCTCCAATTATCCTTCACTGTTGGAGATAGGACTTAAGGGAGCTGTAGATCAAAATCCATGAAGAATATCACCTTGCCTATTTCAGAGCTGATAGTGATAATGGTAGGATGATCCCCACATGCAAATGCAAAGCAGTTCTTGGAAGAGTCAGAAATGCATTTCTGCCTCACTGAAATGTTTCCTTCTATGTTGTCAGCTCTTCAAGGTAGGCCAGGTCAAGAAACAGGTAAGATTCCAGGAATGCTATTTCCTGTATTGTAGTAAGGTAAATAACAATCTTGAAATGTTCTCCAAGTTTTCTCTCTCTGTCTTAATTTATTCTAAACAAAATTAAGGTGTGGATTTTTTTCCCCTTAGAACTGTGTAACTTTTCTACTATCCCTCCCTTAATGGCTCATACATTCCTACCCTATCCTCAGTGTCATGTGTAAATTTCCGTACATCTACAGTTAGATCTTGAAAATGATAACAGGAAAGCATAAAGTGCTGAATCCTGCATGTTATGAAGCTACCTATACTATAAAGAAACATCACTGAGATGAAACTCTACCGACTCTTGAGTCAGCAGAAAACTAATTATGGTAGTTACTGATGATTATCCAGAAAACTGTATAAAACAATCAGAAAAGTAGAATCGTGATTTTTTTTTGTCCCCATTGCCAATTCCTCTCCTCAATTGCCTTTGTTTCAAGTCACTGCAATATTGTGTATTACCTCTAAGGTAATGAGTGACAAAGTCCAAGACATTCTATGTTTAAACTGCCTTTGGATGATACTCAGAAAAGCATGGAAACCTTATTTTAACACAAATACAACTAGGGACTAGTTGAAACTGCTTCATTTGAGAGCAGATGGCAAAACAAAGGCAACATAAAAACATGGCAGAACAAAGATGTTGCAAGCAAATTTGAAGTTGCAAATGAGTATCAAGCTTCAAAGAGTTAAAAAAAGTTAGTATTTGTAATGCAACCTTTGGTTAACTTAAAATCAAGCTGCATGGGAACATCTGGATGTACTTCTGAAAATATTAGATTAGCTGTGTAAATTCTTGCTTTTTTAACTTTCAGCCATTTAAAGTAATTGTTTTCAGCTAGCCATAATATTTTTCTTTCTGCTTTGAAAGTTTTGACCTGATGATTTCTGACCATCAGGAGCTATCAGGTCAGTATGGCAGAGTAGTTAATTATAGTATCCAGCGAGGACTATGGAGAGCCATACTCAGTTCCCTAGTCAATCATAAAGCTGATTGAACAATTTTATTCCAATCACTAATTTTCAGTCTAAGCAACTTTACAGATTGCTTAAGAATCAAATGGGATGGGAAGAATCAGGTATATCATATGAGATCTTGGGACTCATTGGGAAGCTGTTCATTTGGATCCTGAGTAACCCAAATCCGTGATGGCAAAACTATGGCACATATGCCGAAAGTGGCACGCAGAACCATCTCTCCGGGCACGCCAGGCGTCGCCTGTTGCTCTTCCGGGTTCCGGTGCGCACATGCATGCTGGCCAGCTGGTCTTTGCTCGTGCATGCGTGCCAGAAACCGGAAGACCAGGTGACCGGCATGCATGTGTGTGCCGGGGAACTGCTCTTCTGGTTTCCAGCGCTCCCACACATGCTCTTCCATTTTCCAGCGCTTCCCTACACACGTGCTCCCGTTTCAGCACTTGGTGCCGAAAAGGTTCGCTAACACTGCCCTAGATCACATTTATTCTCAAAGAAAATTAGTTTGCATTAGTAAGTCCTCTGGTGGCCTCAATGGAACTAGGAATACCTTCACCCTGGTTGATACTCTGGAAAGCATTTTTCCTGATAACATTACTTCAGCAGGAGGCTATTCATTCGCTGATGAAGAAAAGGTTCGTTGCCTCTGCCCCTGAGAGCATACCAGGCTTATCTTGGCTTTTAAAGGAAGATGCAAATTTTAGCAATTGTTGCAATGCACACTGAAGTATATGCAAGACAAGACATATTAATTTGGAAGCATAAATAATTCAGTTGCTTGGAGGGCTTTGGCTTAGTCCCACCTGCTGTTTGAGATAGTGGTGATGGTTTTTACAAAAGAGGCTTACAGTGCTTTAAAACATTAAGTCAGCCTGCTGTATGCTGCAGTTATTCATATCATTTTGCAATATCGCTTGTTTTGTGAGGTATCTTGTGATCTCCCAATAATCCCTCTCTCTTTAAAGTCTGATTCCTGTCACTAGGTTGTGTGTGTAAACTTCCCATAGCACAGAAAGGATTTCATCAACCTTCTTTCTGTTGCACTAATTTAATTGGACTAATTAGGGGGGGAAATGGGCAAAAAAGTCTGAAAGTTCTCCTTTTTTTTCAGTTTGGCACCAAAAGCTTCTTTGTGAAGACATTTAAAACAGGCAAAATTCCCCTCAGTGCATATTTTATATATAATTGACTAGTTCTAATGAGATTCAGATGATCCTATTTGGGGAACTCAGGATAAACCCCACATAAAAATCTACCGCAAGCGGCAGGCTTTAAGAGAGCTGCCAGACAAGGGATGTTAAGGAGGATAAAATGAAGAAAAATCTCAGCCTTTCCCATTGAATGGAATAAAGGACTAGCTTTATTTCATGAAACTTATATATCTTTGTTACCAGAATAGCAGTAAAATCAAATAAGATGAGAAAAAATGGTTTTATTAAACTTATAACAAAGGCTTAATAGAGCAAGTAGCATGCAGAGAAGTAAGAAATTAAGAGGTTTTTTTACAAAAAGGAAAAATAGCAGCAATAAGACTTACATACCATCCCATAGTACTTGATAGCACTCTCTGGGCAGATTACAAAGTGTGTAATATTGCCCCCAACAGTCTGGGTCCTCATTTTATCAACCTCAAAAGGATGGAAGGCTGAATAAACACTGAGCACTGTCAGGATTGAACTCCAGGGTGTGAACAGAATTTGCCTGCAATACTACATTCCTAACCACTGTGCCACCATAGCTTCTCTCTAGCCTATCCATCACTTTCCTAATGGGAAGAATAGCCTCATGTTCTGGAAAAAATGTTGTCATGAGGTTTATAGCTTTTGATTCTGGGGGCAATATGGTGACCAGTAGTCAGTGAAAACCATATTGTCCATAAACTTGGCAACATCTTTTTAAAGCTATCCAGGTTGACAGCTCTTATATGAACATCAGTTGCTACTTCTGCTCTGTATAACTAGGTATTGAGAAGACTAAAATGACACAGTTCTCTGGATTTTAGACAGGAATTTGATTGGGAGCTGCATAGAGTTGGCTGAAAGATAGGTAGTTATATAAATGTCCTAAAACATAATAAGTTTTAAAAATTACCTGGGAATATGGAGTTTAGGAGCTTGGGATTTGGTTCATGAGGGAAGAAAGAGTCAGATGGAGAACAATCCTATAAAATAAATTCCATAGCATTGCTGACCAAACAGGCATTTTTTCTGTTTTCCCTTTAATTCTGAAAGTATTTTAAAATAATTACTTATGCCTTCAACATAAATTGATCTTGTTACATAATTTAAGAATTGTAATAAATTATAAACAAAGATACGGGAAATTGTCCAAATTCTATAGGTCTAGGAAAGCTTCTGGAAAACTTTAAAATTTGCTGAGACATTCAGGGCACATACTGAATAATTCAGCAACATTCAGTTTTTCATTTGAAGGAATAATAGGGAATGCTCAAGCTTTGCACCTAATATTAGAGTTCAAAGCATTTCATCCATATGATCTCAGCACCTTTACTAGAGCAATCCTATAAAGCAGATCTCTGTCCACTGTCTTTATACTGCACAGTGCAAATGAAAATGGGAATCAAACAATAGTCAGATTAAGGCCTCTTAGTGAATTCTATGTGAAACAACAGATCCAATTATTTCTTTGTTTTAAATATACTTAATATTTCTCACTGGGGAGTAATTTCTCCCTTGCTAAAGGTCTTCAAGCTAAGCACCACTTAGAGAAAAGTGAAAAATAAATATAACAATTACAAATATAAATAGAGGGTAATAGCTGAGTTTTTCTATCAGCTGGCAAGTCAGAGAATGATTGTTATGAGCAAAATTAAGAGAAATCTACCAGGTCCAGTTAGGAAGCATGTAAAGTTTTTTGAAATATCAGAATAAATGAAGAGCCTCAAGGTAACTGCTTCTTTTTTTCTGAGCCAGTAAGTATCCTTTAAAAGGTATTGGCTAATTAATCAAATCTCCCACTGTATATGTAGAGTTGAACTATGTGACTTATTATAAGTGATTTTCTACAGTGCTTGTTGGAGAATGCCTAGGATTAATAGCAATCACTATCCTACACCAGAAAACCCAGTTATCTTGGATGAACAGAGTTCCACTTTCCCAAGGAAACAAGACAGTTGCTTGCTGCATTGTGCAGTAGTCTAACTTTGACTGCATCTTCATCGCTTTCAGCCTCCACTTACAGAATAGTTGAACTTTCCATTAGTTTTTCAATAAGAGAAACAAGCTAAGGTAACTGGACTGAAAAAGGTTTTGAGAAGCCAGAGAATGAAGAATTGCCAAAAAAATTATTCACTTCTGGGCAATAAATGGCAAACTAAAGACTGTTCTGCTAAAAGTAGCAGAACCATAGCAGAATGAAGAACTGGCACAAAAACCTGCTCTTCATAATTTCTTTCCAGACAAGAAAGGATTTGAGATCATTCTCAATTGTTCCAGACAGGAGCACCTCTCAAGAAGGCCACAAGATAGTGGTCTCTGGTAGGTTTAGAGTTCTGGGGAATGAGAATCATCTTGCTCCAATGATGGTTGACATAGTTGGTATCTTCACATATTTCTTTTTCTAATCACCTTCAGAAATTGCTTTTTAGTTATTAGGAACCGTTGAATTGACAAGTCTCAAAACACCAAATGAGTTTTCTTCAGTTCTTAGCAAAATTTATTTTAAGTTCAAGTTTAAGAAATTTATTTATTTATTTGTTTATTAAGAATAGGAGCAAAGCATGATTAGAATTTTGATTCTAGAAAGCTATAAATGAAATAAGGGTCTCTATGGATTTGAAATAAGATTTTGGAATCAATTATAAGAACCTTTCCCACAGGAAATGCTTATTTTTAAATATTTTACAAAAATATGATAGAATGAGATTTTGAAGGTTTCTAAATCTATGGATGGATTGTGCTTAAAATCAGTTATCAAAAACAAACCAGTTTTACCACACGAAACTGACACTGATCTGAAAGTGATTTAAAAATGACAGGTTACAAGAATGACATGGAAAAAGATGTAAAATGGGACATACAAAAGAAACTGGCTAATTAAAAGAGATATACAAATAACAAGGCAAGAGAATGACCTGGATAACCTCCCTAAACTGATTTACAAAAAAAAAAAAGTTCTAGGACATTATCAAGGTTGTTAAGAATAAAATGAAGTAATATAAAGTTGATTTATTGATAAAGATTAAAATAAAGGTATTATCTCTGGTAACCTTAATGGACTTTTGCTGATCAGGAATAAAATTATGAGGTTTTAAGGATTTGTTTATTGATAAGAGATGCAATATGGAAAAAGAGATCATTTGTTATATTTTATTTTATTTTATTTTATTTATTTGATTTGATTTGATACAAATCAAATAAATAAATAAATAAATATTTTAAGAAAATATGGTAAATTACTGAAATTATTTATACTTAAGATGAAAGTAAAAGTCATTTCTTTATATATTTCTCTTCTCATTCTTTTCTATATCCTTATTTTTTTCTTTTCTTTTCTATTTTTTCATTTTCTGCACTTATTATTTTTCTTTTTTAATTTGCATTTTACAACTGTAATTTTTAATAAAATTACTATTAAAAAGATTTGCTAGAAAAGAGGAGCTAAGAAACTTTAGCTATTCAATTTTCCTCACTGGAAAGGATGACAAATTATCATCCAATGAATGAATGATTCTCACCTGGGTATACAGATTTAGAGATTAATATGTATGATACAGATACAGATAAGGATAAGCAAATGGATATCTTTTGCATACGCTGAGCCTCCCTTTTTTAAATGTACTAAAATAGCATCAATTTGTATGCATTACGTTGCATGCATTTGTATCCACATGGCTACTTAAATATAAACTCTGGTATGAATATTCTTTATTTGTAGGTATTCCTATTTGAAGCACAGAGTTGAAATGAGAGCCACTAGATTGTTTTCTTGCAGGTGTTTCATTACCCAAACTAGGTAACAACATCAGTGCTAGAATATTCTTTTAAAATCTAGAGTTATAATGAATAACAATAGTCAAAGAAATGTATAGAAAAACTGAATTTTGATTCAGGTTGTTGAATGTTGCTTGAACTTTCCCTCTCCCTGAGGCAAATTTGACAGCATGCAGGTTTCTTCATACATTTTTTTTTAATTATCCTACCCTCTTTTCCCAGAAATTATTGCCTAGGTTTTTCATTGTCTCTCTTCTGCAAAATAAAATGCAAACAGATGGCTCAAGCGACCAATATTTTGAAGTTATTATTCTTATGACTTTGCTTGCACATTTATAACTTTTTGGCTAGTAAATGTAAATACCTCTACTTGTTTTTTAGATCTTTAAAAGTTGCTGCTGTCATACCATATTGCTGCTGAATTATTTTCTTCAATATTTGATAATATTGAATTTAGCCATATCAGGCAATGATTGCAACCTGAAGTTTTCACATTTTTTAATCACTAATTAATGGTGACCTAAAACAATTTCACAAATGAAGTTGTCCCAGGATAATGTTGCAAGATTCAGTGTGAGTCAATCACCAACTTACTCTTCCAAGCTTTAATTAACAACAACTAAAAGCCACATACAATCAGGAACCATATAAACACAATGCGTAGAACATTCCAGAGTATCTTCCTGAGAGAGAGAAGTTCTCTGATGGTGGGCTCCAGCATGAGTCCAAAAGCTTGAAAGAATAAACATTTGGTCCCACTGACCAATTCAGACTGGATCTTGCTATAACAACTTCAGTCACACCCTGAAAGTTATCTTCCCAAACTCATTGATTTTGTGTGGCAGTTAATATTTGAAAGTTGTAATTATGTACACCTACATTCACTATAGAAAACAATGCAAGTTCTGATTTGGGGAAAAATAACTCTAAAGAAGTCACTCTTTAAAGAAAACAGTAATATGAGGACAATTTCAATGGTAATGCAGCATGAGAAGAGTTTGGCCTTTTGTAATATTCATGGGTTGAACATAGCAATGTTTACAAATAAAACAGTTTTCAAGGAGAAGCTGTGTCTTTATTCACCTTGCAGTGTTGCTTTGCTTCATTATATTAATTACTTAAATTTCCACCTATTTCTGATCCTACCATACAGTCACCATTAATACATGCATGGCACCGAGCAGTTTACAAGATCATTTGTCTTTGTTGCAGAGTAATTAATGTCGAAGCAGCACTGTGTGAGAATTAATGTTTTTGTAAATGCAAATAAAGGGGAAAAAATCTAGCAGAGAAAATCAATTCAGCTCCATGGTATATTGAGTTCATTTCATTCTGTTCTGCTTGTAGGAATTCTTGTGTGAAAAGTCACAAATGTAATTCTTCCTCTCTCTTTTAACATTGGTGCAATATAACTGAATCATTATCCACAATCCCAATGCACAATGAAGATCATTGTTATCACAGCTAGGTTGAAAGCAACCTCTCAAGATGGGGCAGAAGTTTGGAATCAGGGGGACAAGCTAAGAGTCTGCAATGAAGAATGTGTCAGGCAACAAAATGGAGGAGGAAGGTAGATGTGTAGATTTACATTAAGTAGAATCTACATTAAACTCAGGAGAGCTTTGTTGCATAAGTCAAACAGGAAGGAAGATTTTATATAGTCCTCCGTCTCTACCAGAAACAAAGCCCCACCTATGATTCAGCTTAGGGATACATCTCCTGGGCACCAATACACAAAATAAATGTTCCTAAATTGATTTTTTTTTTTTTTTTGCCAATTGTGCATGTTGCATTCTTATTTTTTTTTCCACATAGACTAATTTTAAAAATACCTCTTTTAATATTTCTCACAGCAAGACCGACTTAATAGAGCCATAGCTACGTACTGTATACTGAATATTCAGAATCTGGCACAAGCTTGTAATAAAACCAAGGGGCAACACTGAAAATAATTTTCTGCCTAGATATACATTGTGCATGTGATAGTTTCTTATGTGAACCAGATGTCCTATAGCTTATTTACAGTATCCTTATGTCCACCCAGTTTGGTTAAAGCATCAGGCTAGAAACTGGGGGACTGAATTCTGCCTTAGGCACAAAACCATCTGGGTGACCTTGGATTAGTCATTCTCTGTCAGTCCTAGGAAGAAGGCAATGGAAAATCATTTCTGAAATATTGCCAAGAATACTGCAGTCATCAAGAGCCAGCACTGATCAAAAGTAGAACACTCACATTTCCCCAGAAAAAAGATAGTTCTGAATTTAAGATGGACCCAACTCCAAAACTGTAACCTTTGACATATACACCAACATACATATTTTCACAAACCTATTTATTTCTCCATTTAACAGTAATTATTTGAGGGAAGGGGTATCTTCATTCAGTTAAATATAATTATTTCTTCCAGTCCTGTAAACATATTTGTTTTCATAGTCACATCTGACCTTGCAGTCGTATTTTGTAAGTATCATTCTTTCCTCTATGTAAACTTGTTTTATTCATTACCTGGATAGCTTGGTGCAGTACTAAGCTCTGCATTGGATAGCATTTCATTTCGTCTCCTTCTCAAATCAGTTTCGGTATTGAAGAACAGGATGGCAAGTAGGATGGGTTCAGCCTTGAAAGACTGTTAGCAAAATCTTCTCTGGGGGGGAGGTGGGAAAAAGAGATCTTGCCTTGCATTTGGAACCCCCATTGCTAGAGGCTGAGTAGCAAGAAGCTGAGAACACCATGCTTCATTTCCTACAATGCCCTTGAAATGCATGATTTAGCATTTTATCAAGGCATGATAGGATATTCACACTGGTAGCTGCCTAGATTTAGTAACCTAATTTTGGGAATGGGAGACAGAAAAGTAGTTACAAATATGATAAGAACCAAGGAAGGATGTTTATATGAATCCAAGTAGGATAATGCAATGAAAAAAGTAGTCTCCTTCAAGTCAAATCAGTTCCTAGTGACTTTATGGATATATCTATGTAATGTTTATAGTAACACCATGAGACTAGTTCACCACTGCCTACTTCTAAGATATTGTTTGATTAGGACTACCCTACAGTCATAATATTGTTTGATGTTTGGAAATACTATTCAGGTCCAACTTCCAACTCAGACATAGTTAGCAAATACTCCCATCTGCTGAGGAAATGAACTGAAAGCTTATTCCAGTCAATCCTCTAATCATGTTAACAGGAAAAAATCCAGTAGTTAATCTAACATGTATCAAAATAAAAACAAATAACTGAAGACCACAGGAAATGTGGATTTCAGTAAAAGCTTATTGAAGTAGATTTCCATAATACAGCTGAAACATTTTAGAAATAATAACATGTTGTGTGAATCCTTCTGTAGGACCATCCACAAAGCACCTCTCTTCAAATTATTAAAACAAGTAAATATTTCTCTAAGTTTCTGTAGCTGTTTTATAAATTGCCCCTAGCTATATCTGCATTGATTCTGTTCTCCTCAAGTTTTGTCCAATTCTGATCAATAATAGATTAGTGGTTAGGTGGGAAAGTTCTGCATGATGCATTAGATATAGATGGACAAAAGTATTTTTCTTTGTCAAGATTTTATAATATTTGTATTAAGGAAATAAATTCCAGCTAACTTGCTGACCAATAAATAAAAATCACATTGATTTAGACTAATTAAAAATCATATTGATTGACAGTTTAGGACACTCTAGCACCGTGATGGCGAACCTATGGCACGCGTGCCAGAGGTGGCACGCAGCTCCCTCTCTGGTGTCACACGAGCCATTGCCCCACTTCAGCTCTGCCGTGCATGGTGTGTGCCTCCCCCTGGCCAGCTGGTCTTCGGGTCTCTGCCGCGCACATCCGGGGGGGCATAGCATGTGCGAGGAGTGCACGTGCATATGCGAGGGGTGGGGCACGTGTGGGGGACATGTGTGCAGAAGGCAGGGTGCATGCGGGGGGCCACACATGAATTGCATTTTGGGGGTTCAGCCACACTTTGGGCACCCGGTCCGGAAAAGGTTAGCTATCACCACTGTAGCATATCTTCTGAGGAAAAACGTATCTGCATACTACAAAGCCAACATTCAGAACTCATAATTTATAAGATAAACTGTAAAAAGACTCAGTAGACAGCAAAACATAATACTGCACTTTAACACTGGTAAATGAGATTCTGAACTAGAAAACAATGCTCTACAACAGGGCTGTCAAACTCCTGACCCAGAAGCGTCACACACTGGCCACACCACACCCAGTTTAGCGAAGGGGAGAAAAAAGTCCCGATATGTCATGTGACACCACCGTGACCATATGAGTTTCACACCCCTGCTCTAGATTAAGTCCCATGGTCAACATTATATTAGAAATAAAAGGTATGTGTTCTAATTCAATGGATGCTATAAAAAAATTAAATTAGCTGTGGAGGGATTTTTTTATGACTTACAACATGGTCATAGCAATGTCATATCATAAAGTAGTGTAAGTGACTTCTGGAGGAGGAATGGTGGACTAAAGATGGCTCCACAAAAAGTGGAGCTGACAACTGCAGCACAGAATGAAATCCAGTAAGCAGACCAGCTCTTTGAACCTCTCCAGACAAATGAGAGGACCTGACATCACGCACAAGTGCTGCAGAGAATTCCTTCACACAGGAAGATTGTATAACAGTGGTTCCTGGCAGGTTTTGGGCACTTGGAGATGAAGGAAGAGCCATCTTTTTCAAACCATGATCAATGTCTTTGAAAGGACATTAAATTTGCATACTTACTTTTCTAATTGCTTTTAGAAATTGCTTGTTAACCATCTTTCGGATATTAAAAACCTTTGAATTAACAACTTTGAAAACAAAAGGTGAGTTTGCTTTCAATCCTTAATGAAAGAAAAATTTAACTGAAACCTTAAGAACTTTAAAAAACATTTTAAAAAAATAAACAGTAAAATGTTGGTTAAAGCTTTGATTTTAGAAAGGTACAAATGAACTAAATGTCCAGATAAATTTGAAGTAAGATTTTTGGAATTAATTATAAAGAATCCTCCTTGTGGGAAAATGTTTCGGTTTTGATTTAAAAAAAAATAAAGCATAATAAAATAAAATTTTAAACATTGGACACCAGAGAAAACTAAAGATTTCAATTAAAGGAGAAGAACACATAAACTTGACTAACAGGCATAGAACAGTGCAAAGTCTTCTAACACTAAAAATACTGAAGGAGACTTTTGAAAAATGGAGACAAATGTTCATATGTCAACAGCAATATTTGCCTATTGTCTCTATAGACAGACTGTATTTAAAAGTTGTTACAGAAGAGGAACGAGTTTCACTTAATATGACATAAATTGAATTGATAGTGGATTTACAATGGATACGTTACAACAGTGACATATAAAACAATGGTGGGGTGCCCCCGGTTCACACCGGTTCTATAGAACCGGTAGTAAAACCAGTGGGAGGCTCCGCCCACCAACCCCGACGGCACCAAAATGCTTCTGCGCATGCGCAAAAGCTTTCTGTGCTTGTGCAGAAGAGCACGCGTGCGAGCAAAGCGAGTGTGTGCAGCCCCGCTGCAAACCAGTAGTAAAGGTAAGTAGAACCCACCACTGATATAAAAGTATGGTACTCTACACTACAATAGAAATCAGCTGGTGTTTTATTAATTAAAAGGGACTGCAAATAATTTACCAAGAGAGTGGCCTGGATAATTTTCCTATATTGGACTTACAAAGGAGACTTGTTAAAGAGTTGAAGAATCTCCAGAGACATAACTAAGAACAAATGACAATAACTCCAGCTCTATGACATTGTTCCAATGGACTAAAGATTATTAGAAGTAAAAGAAGGTGTTATAAAGCTGTCCCAAAGGTGCCTTTACAGGAGGCAACTGGACTTTGCTTTTTTTCTTTTGAAGACGTTTCACTTCTCATCCAAGAAGCTTCTTCTGCTCTGACTAAATGGCGGGGAATGGAAGGATTTATATTCCTTGCAGACAGCTGGTCATTTGCATTCTTTTAGCGGCCAGTGTCAGAACTGAAGAAGCTTCTTCCATAGGGTTAGTTTTAGGGAAGATCTTCTTTCAGCCATTTCCTCCCATGTCATGACTCAAGTCTAGCCAGCCTTTTTACTCTTCCCCTCAGCACAGCTACAGATTCCACCACACAGAGACAACACTAGAGGAAGATGGCAGTAGGAATAGAAAATACATTTTTATTGCAGCTAAGCAGATCCACTCGAGATCTGTGTTTAAGAAGTGTGAATGAAATTCAGGACTCCCTTGAAGTTGACACAAATCTGGTTACAGTGAAATCTCCAGCTCATTCTGGCCATTTATTTATCCCTCTCTCATTTCTCCTACCTGACTCTCTTGCATTACTGAACCTGGTTTAGAAAAAAAATTCCCTTTCATCAGTCATGTAGAGAAACAGGTAGACGACCTCCGACATAGTTTTCCACCTTTCTGATTTATTGGCAATTCCTTACCCCTTCGTTTTCAGCCATTATGTTACCTCTAAATTTATTTCTGAAAACAAATTATTTTGGTTTACCTGGGGGCTAGCTATCCAATTGTGACAATATAAATCGTTGTGTTACTTACTCTAGATTTACAAAAGTGCTTAAGATTGAAGAACCAACCTATACTGTTTAACTAAAACAGATCATACTTTGCAAATAAAATGCTGTGGCCCCAAAATGGAGAAAGCAGTGCTCCCTAATGTTTTACTAAAGTGCAGGTGGTTTGGGTTGAAAGTAGAGATGCAAAGGAGATCCTTCAACAATTTGTGTTTTTTTTCTCAGCATTCAAGAGTCTGACAAAGCACATTCTTCACAGCATGAATGGCATCAAGTCTGACTGCTTTGCATTTTTCTGAGCTCACACTGTTCACAGAACCTGTCCCTATTAAGAAAGATGTACCTATACCAGAGTGCTGTTTACACAGCAAAAAGAAAACTATAGATCGCGGGAAAGTTTTACTTATTGTAGTAGTTATGAAAGTTGCTCAGAAAAATAAGCATGCTCTATTAAGGTTCACAAGGGATATGGTGGCTGAGTGGCTAAGACGCTGCGATTGTCGATCAAAAAGTCAGAAATTCAGCGGTTCAAATCCCTAGTGCCATGTAATGTAATGGGGTGAGCTCCCGTTACTTGTCCCAGCTTCTGCCAACCTAGCAGTTCGAAAGCATGTAAAAAATGCAAGTAGAAAACTAGGGACCATCTTTGGTGGGAAGGTAACAGCGTTCCATGCACCTTTGGCATTTAGTCATGCTGGCCACATGACCACGGAGACATCTTTGGACAGCGCTGGCTCTTCGGCTTAGAAACGGAGGTGAGCACTGCCCCCTAGAGTCAGGAACGACTAGTACAAGTGTACGAGGGGAACCTTTACCTTTATTAAGGTTCACAATGAGTTTGTATATACACTTAGCTGAACATATACAGAAACCTTTGTGTAATCAAGAAGCCTCTTCATTAGAGGTGGACGCTGCTAAAACTGATGTACTCAACTGATGTACTCAGTTGAAAGCCTAAGAGCTTACAACTGAGTACATCAGTGATACATCAGCTTTCAACTAAATATATTTCATAAAGCTATTGCAGAATGTTGCACGTATCTCCATTCACCAAATTGTTTCCTTAATGGCTCAAAATCAAGGAGGGATTGCCTACTAGTTTCCTGTATTACATTTCTATTCTGCTATTATGTACAAAAAAGATTTAAACTGGAATAAACAAAAGCCACTCCTTTGGGACTGTCCATGCTAATAACCTACAATATTGTTTCCAGTAGCTCTGGAAAGTTTGATGTCTTGAGATTTAGATAATCTAGAATGTTTCTATGGAGTTATTTGCCTTTTTAAACATTTCTTCCCTGTTCTTTATATATTTCTCTCCCTGCTCTTGCTGAATTTTAATCCCAGTTTTGTCAACAAACGTGTTTTGAATTTTGCTGATGTTTAGTAAACAAAGCTATATTTTGCTAGCTGAACTGACTGTGGTATATTATTATTATTATTATTATTATTATTATTATTATTATTATTATTATTATTTAATTAAATTTATATTCCGCCCTACTCCCGAAGGACTCAGGGTGGTGAACAGCCAAAAGATAAAATACACATAGTACAAATGTTAAAAAAACAATTTAAAAATACATTAAATACTTTGGCCCAAAACAAATTTAAAACACCCCAATTTATAAAACAAATTTAAAAGCAATTGAAAGGGATGTTAGGCCAGACCAGCCTGCTGGAATAAGAATGTTTTGAGGGCATGGCAGAAAGTATGCAAATCCGGGATTCTCAGTATCTCCGGGGGGAGCTCGTTCCAGATGGCAGGTGCCCCCACAGAGAAGGCTCTCCCCCTGGGGGGTGTCAGTCCACATTGTTTGACCTACGGCACCCTGAGAAGACTCTCTCTATGGAAGCGTACTGGTCGGTGAGGGGGGCTATGTGATCTGGGTGTAGGGCTTAACTGGGAATGTGTTGGGGACAAAATAAACCGAATGTGATCCACAATAAATTTTCAGCAGTGAAACCAAGCAAGCAGGAATGTCGGAGGCAGATTGCATATGGGGTTTTTTTTTCCAATATCATTTTCCTTCTTTATGAGTTTCTTAAAATTATTTGCTGATTTCCAATATTTGATTTTCATTGCAGTAATAAATCAAAGTGAAATACAAACTGGGTTTAAGGAAAGCTATCATATTTTGGTGACCCTATCCTAACCCTAACCGTTATAGATCTTCCCAGTACCATCACCCCCACCCCAGTCCACCCTTGCATTTCAAAAGGCAGACTGAATTATTCTGAATTATTCTGTTCCACCAAGTTAATAATCCAGTGTTTCTCAACCTAGGCAACTATTGGAGAAGAATAGATATCTACCACCTTTATTTTATGTTGAAATTGGCAGCAATGTAGAAAACATCACATTTTATTTCTTTGTTTCCCCTGCTCTTAAAAGCCAGGCGTCAGTTGTTTCAACTCCTTTTTCTCCCCAGTGGCAATTTATCATGCAATTCCTTCCTTTCCCCCCACCCCTCCCCCTTTGCCACTTTCTTCTTGTAATACCAGCTGAAGAATCAGGAAGAAAAAGGGGGGGACTGTGGATGCTTTTGGAATATTCTTCATAAAGAAGCTGCTATATTCTGAATTCTGTGGTTACCAGGGAGACAATAGCTAAAGTGACTTCATTTCAGAAATAGCATTGGGCCCTTTTAGATTTGCAACAATAATTCCAGTTTCTGAGCTTTCCTTAGTTTCTGTCCATTTTGTTGGGCATCCTTTCCCATTCATCATTTATCAATATTGTACAAATTAAGACATACAGAAGTCCCTTGAAAGCAAATGTCTCTTTCCAGTTTGGAAAGAATTTGGACCATGGGGTTCAGACAACACAGCTGGAGAACACATAAGTGACTTGGGTGTATTAGATAGGAGAGATCAGATATGTATGTAGAGATTAATAGCACAGGTCAGATTCGGAAAATTTGGTATGGTCAACTAAGAGGGAAACATGGTGTGGACATCTCAATTGCAAATCTGAGATTAGGATAATCTCTTCAAGAAATACATAATAAAGTAAAGTGGGGAGATAGTAGTAACTAAATTTCAACAGAGTCTCTGAGTTCTTGAACTTGAGGACTTGGCAGCACAAGGAAACAACAGCCAATCATCACCCACAACACACCAATCAACCAATAGGAAAGCACCACATAAATATGATGCATAGTATAGCCCAATGCACATGTTCCAATAAAGAGAAGTTCCCTGACGATGTACTCCAGCACCAGTCCAAAATTTGGAAGACTAAATCTTTCGTTCTGGTGACTGACCTAGATTGGATCTTGCAACATTATCCCGGGATACATATATTTGCCTTCATTCTCTTGGTTCAAATTCATGAAGCTTCCTTTTATGGGATGGATGTGTTTCCTAGACTAATGATATTATATACTGTAAGTATTATATAAAGAAGCAAAAGGCACACTTTTCCGTACTTATATTGTTTTATATTGTTGGGATAAAACTGAAGCCAATTTAAGAAAACATTTTCTGGAGTCAAAGTATTTCTGTCTTTTGTCTATGGTGAAGGCTTGATGTTCTGATCAGTCTGGATTTACCAAAGACCTCCTTTGATCCATTTCCCATTTCTTTAATCCTCCTGAACAGGTAAAAAGAAGAAGTGCCACTTTTATTTAATTTTTTTCCTCTCTTGGATTTAAAAGGGAAATGTCAGATTTTTCTTGTCAATTTTACCTGGTTAAAACAAATAAATAAAACCCTACAAGTCCATTCTTGAGCTGGCTAGCAATGTACGGATTAAAGGAAAAGAAAATCCCTTATCCACTGTTCTATCAGTAAACTTGTCAATCAATAAAAGACCAGATTTTCACTGTTCTACTGGTAACCTTGTTCAAATAATGGTAATGGAGGTCAGTGATCAATGAGTACAGGGGAAAGGAAATTCCTTTCATAGGCCACAGTAACTAATTGCAGTGGACATGTTTGCTTGCAAGGATTTGAAGTACAGCATATAAAATAGACATTATGGCTTGACTTGGTACATGATGGAAAAATAATATTCTTATATGAAGCCAGAAAATGCAGACAGAGTTAAATTAGCTGTTGGTTGTGGGATGGTTATGTGCTCCTATCTCGAGAAATATGGTTATCAAATGAGTCATCACATGATGACACCCAATTTTAGATCTGGCAATCATGTGATCCTGAGACACTGAAATTGTTGTAAATACATGCCAGTTGCCAAGCACTTGTATCACAATCATGTGACCACAGAGATACTGTCACAAGCATAAGTGTAAGGACTGGTTATAAATAACTTTTTCAGTGCTGTGGTAACTTTGAACAATCACTAAAACCCGTGGTGGGATTCAGCCAGTTCGCACCGGTTCAGCCAAACCAAAAATTGTTAATTTTTTGCGCAGTTCAGCAAACCGGCTAATCCCAACAGTGGTTGGCCCTGCCCCTCACCCCTCCCTTCCCAGTCATTCCTCACCTGGCCTGAGAAGGTAAGGGTGACAGCAGAGCAGGGAGACTCACTCCGGGTGGGGCTAGAAATCTCTGCTGTAAAAGGCGGTACAAGAAATGGTGCAAGGAGTAGTGCAGCCCTTGCCAGCCGGAGTGAGGTAATGATGCTTTTGCAGCAAGGTTGGTGGCACAGGCAGCCAAAGTGGTGGTGGTGATGGCTGGAGCCTTAGTGCAGGACTGAAGCACCCCTGTACTTGCCTTTGCACAGCAACAGCATTCCGCCTTCATCACGGTACATTTGTGCTCAAGGTAGCCCTTGCCTCCTGCTGCTTTGGGCTCAGAGCTGTAACCGTGTCTGGGAAGCACTGCACCAGAGAGAAGGGGCTAGGTCTAATTCTCTGGTGCCTCATCTCTTGCTGGGTCTCGCTGCCTGACAGTCAGGTTTTTAAAAATATTTTTGCAGCAGGAAATGGCAGGTGGCTACTTTTGGCCTTTGTTGGTAGAGCTGGGCATGCATGCCTCTTCTCCCCAAGACACTGGCCTGCCCCGTTCACCACTGTCGCCTCATGGCCTGCCCACTGAGACCCAGCCCAAGCCACCAGCGCTGCTGTTGCCACCTCATGGCCAAAGTGGCCTGCCCGCTGCTCCCACAGCACCTTGCATAGCACAGTGAAATTTAGCATGCTTCACAATGGGGGAGATGGGGTCCCCTCCTCCTCCTGGAGCCCATTATAATGCAGAGCCACAATGCGACCCTGCCCCACTCGCCTCTGGCAACAGCAGCAGTGGCGGCACAGGTTGGGTCTCAGCGGGCAGGCCATAAGGTGGCAGCAAGCCAGTGTCTCAGGGCAGAGAGCAGGTTGCACTTATCCCTGAGCAACCAAGGCATGCAATCGAACTGCACCAACAAAGGCTGGAAGTAGCCACCCACCATTTCCAGTTGCAAAAATCTTTTTAAAAACCTGACTGTCGGCAGCGAGACCCAATAAGGGATGAGCCGCTGGAGAATCAGACCCAGCCACTTTTCTCCACCACAGTGCTTCTGAGGCGTAGCTTATAGCTCTGAGCCTGAAGTGGCACCAGGCAAGGGCTGCCTTGGGTGCAAATGTACCACAACGAAGGTGGAATGCTGTTGCTGCCAAAGGCAAGTACAGGGGTGCTTCGCTCCCGTACTAAGGCTCCAGCCATTGCCACTACCACTTTGGCCCGCCTGTGCCGCTCCACCTTGCCATGAGTGACATTGAGTTGGCCATGCCCACTCAGTCACATGACACACACACACCCCAGCCATGCCTACCCAGACAGTCATTAGGGAGAACCGGTTGTTAAATTACTTGAATTGCATCACTGACTAAAATGATGGTTGTAAGTCACTAAGTATTGAATCTGACCCAAGGGATACTTCACTTATGGAAAGGAACACTTTCCTCTACCTGTGATGGCAGATTTCACAAATAGTGGTATGATTTTTTTAAAAAATCAAGGCATGCTGGAAGAGATTTAATAATGTATTTATTAATGTTGCAAGATTTTGTTCCTATGATTTAATTTAATTTAATTAATTCAATTTATATGATTGTAAAAGTTAATTTTTCCCTATTGACTGCCTCACAAGAGAGTCACTTATTTTCAAGAAAGAAAATAATCCTCATATCACAAATCAATGAAATCAAAAGTAATATATATTTGTTCTATCTACTCATTTTCTTTACAAGTACAAAAAATAAATCCTGGGATGTGAAGCAGGAGAAATGGCAAAAGGGAGTGGTGGTGTTCAAAGCCATCAGTTAAGGTGGTGGTTTCTCCGCTTAGCTAGAAATATAAAAACTCTCTAAATAAAAATGGAACTTGTATGATCTTCAGCCACATGGAAGACAACTTCTGTTCCCCTCAACCATTGTTACCTTGGCAGTAAATTAACACCGCACTATCACTGGAAAGCAAAAGCTTCTACTAGAATATGACTATACAGCAGATGTCAGCTGCCTAAAATTGATCAAATTTATGTTCTGTTAGTTTGCGATATGGAAGGCCTCTACACACTAATCACTGGAGCTGTCAGATAGAGATAGCATGATTAATTTTCCACATACTAGGACTTTTCTACTGCTGCTGCCCTGCATAAGAAACTGAAAGTTCACTCTTTCAGCTCAGCTGGAAAGATACTTTCAAATCTCTTTTTCTCTGAAGAATTTTACAACTACAGGCAGCTACCTTTACAGTAGAGTTGGCTTATAACTCTATAATAAATTTTTAAGGCACCATTCTCAAAAATGATAATTAAAATGTGTAGATAAAGACAGGTGGTAATATGCAATTATAGTGCAGTTTTCTGTTTTAAGGAGCATGGTAGAAAGCAGTCTTTTATGGGACAGTCCTGTGACAGCCATTCAGATTTTTAGTTGAACGTTCAATTTAACTTGACATTTTTAAGAGAAGTTCTAAGATCTCTTACTTGAAAATGTAAAGTCCATATAAATGCAAATGACATATATTTTATAAGCATTTCTTGATGTTTTTGACTTTGGTAGAATTCCATATAATATGTCATCCATCCCACTCAAGTTAATAAAGAAAGACCCCTGGACCATTGTTTTATCCAAGAGTATACTTTAGTGAATCAAAAGTGGTTACATAGATTAACTAGATTGATCAATGGTAAAAAAGATTCAGAATTTTATAACAGTTGGAAAGTATGGTACAATTGGGTCCAGAAAAGGTGGGATAGAATAGATATATGATGATGTATATATATGATGGCAAGTATGTATGTATAAAGGAATGACTTTATACTTATGGACAATGTAATCACATTATACCATGGTGGCAGGATTGTATATTTTATTTGTGTATTGATGTATAGAATATATTAATAAAAATTATATATATTAAAAAAAAAGTGGTTACAGAAGTAGCAAAGCGGAATCTGCCAAATTGGCGCACAAATGATTATACTTAACTTTCTTTTTTCCCAGGACTTCCCCCGTCCCCCATTATCAGTCCTTAACCAATTGAAAAGTTGCAGGTTGTTTGGGTAACAGACCCTTTGTGCTCACTTGCTTCTTCTCCACATTCTTTTAGATGACCTTGGGCTCAGGGGTGGGTACTACTTACCCTTACTACTGGTTTGCAACGGGAGCGTGTGGGCTTCTGCACATGCACAGAAGCTTCTGCGCATGCACAGATCATCAATTATGACATCTGGGCAAGTGGGCAGAGCCTCACGCCATTTTTACTACCGGTTCTAAAGAACTGGACAGAACCAGGAGCAACCCACCACTGCGTGGGCTGGATTGCCACATCTTACTCTCTGGCCCGGCATTGCTTGGTTTCCAACCCCCCCTGTCCTCCTGCATGACATTCCCCTCCCTTCCCCCTGTTGCAAAAAATGTCAAGCTGGTAAGATGCGAAGCAATGCTAGCAGAATGACGGCCATGACATAACAACTCTTTTATATAGACTACAAGTGACCTGGTTCATCAGGTTATATTAAGGCACATCATTTCTTCTGGCATAGGTTCACACAATAATGTCTGTATAGGATTAAATATCATTATCAAACTTGCAAAACTAATTAAATAGATAAGAACGGGGGCATTCTTCAAATTGCATCCTACAACACAGGGATATTAGGGCAGGCAAAGGGGCAGAAAAGTCAAGAGGCGTGCAACGCATGTAATAAGGAGGCAGAGTTTCGGTCATAGAGTTGAGGTAGGCCCCACCTTAACAATCTCCTAGAGCAGACCTGGATATTTTATGGCCCCAGGCCACATCCAGCCTTTTAGCTGTGACTGTCCAGCCTGCATGAGGTTAATCAGAAACTAGAAATCAAATGCAAATAAGTGAACATCATTCACACAATTCTGAAGGTGACTTTTTTTTTTCAATTTACCTATATGCCAGTCTCTCATTAATTTTCTCTCGGGAAAATTAATTGCCCCTGCCCCACCTTAGAGAAATCTTTATTGCAACAGTCCTTTATAGGCTTAATTATAATGTTTTAGGAAAAATAACAATTTAGCAAATATTTGATCAATACCAATACCAGATTTTTTTCTCATTATCTTCCTGATAAAAATGTGATTAAAACTAAGCATTTTTTAAAACTATATCTCTTATATTAAAATTATATGGGATGGGGCAAAAAGCATTTAGAATCATGGAATGTATTAAGCTAATCTGTTACGCCTATGTTTAAATGTCTAGACTAATTGATGACATCTGTCTAATTAGACTAAAGTTCTAAAAATAGAATATAATGCAATACAAACAGAAAGTCTTTGTATCTAATAAAAACTGTAAGTAAAGTTGACTAACATAATTTTCAATAAAATAAAATCCTCAAAAAAAGACTTAATTTTCTGGGCATGTTATCAGAACATTAAATTTTGCATAAACTTTCTCCCTGTTCTGCGTGGGCAGTGTTTTTTATTCCTGCCTAAGAACAGAGGTCAAAATTAAGCAGTTTATTTTTATATGAGGAGGTCTGGCTCAACTCCATGATGTTGTTGTGACAAATCCCTAAAATAAATTTCTTAACATTTTCTGCATAGAATTTCCCTGAGATTTCATTCGAGGCAAGCAGCAATGCAAATGGACAAGGACAATGTCATATGTTTATAGCATCAGTAATGAAAAGAAAGACAAGGTGATATCAGATGGACAGAAATGTATTTAATAAATATATTATAATAATGCATAAAAGAAAGACAGTTTGATGTAGTGGTTAAGGCCCCAGACTAGAAACCAAAGGAATGGAACCCGCACTGCATATCGGACATTAATACAATCGAATGAGTCCAGAAATATTTCACAAGAAGAGTCCTCCACTCCGCTGCTTGTAACAAAATACCTTATGCCACCAGACTTGAAATTTTGGGCTTAGGCAACTTAGAACTTTGCCGTCTTCGCATAGTACATAAAATCATCTAAGCATAGTACATAAAATCATCTGCTACAATGTCCTACCAGCCAATGAATACTTCAGCTTCAACCAAAACAATACAAGAGCACACAATAGATACAAACTCTAGGTAAACCAATCCAAACTAGACTGCAGAAAATACGACTTCAATAACAGAGTTGTCAATGCCTGGAATGCACTACTTGACTCTGGTTTCTTCCCCAAATCCCAAAACTTTAACCTTAGACTGTCTACTGTAGTCCTCACCCCATTCCTAAGAGGTCTGTAAAGGGCGTGCATAAGCGCACCAGCGTGCCTACATCCCTATCCTAATGTTTTCTTTTATTCGTATCCTTTTCATGTATTTATAATTATGCTTATACTTGTATCTGTCATAAAATACATACTTGATGAAATAAAATAAAATAAAGAATGAGTCCTCATCATGCCTTTGACATAAAGCCAACTGAGTGGTCTTTGGCCAGTCCATTTTCTCACAGCCCTAGGAAAAAGAAGGCGATTATGAACCATTTCTGAAAATCTTGCCAAGAAAATGGCAGGAATCGTCCAGGTAGTTGCCAGGAGTCAACACTGAGTTATAGAAAATAAAAAATAGGAGGAGAGAGAAGAGAAGAGAGGAGAGGAGGGGAGGGGAGGGGAGGGGAGGGAAGGGAAGGGAAGGGAAGGGAAGGGAAGGGAAGGGAAGGGAAGAGAAGGGAAGGGAAGGGAAGGGAAAAGATGATATTATGAAATAATTTACAATCCCTATCTTACATTCAAGAATTCCAAATTGCCTTTTAATATTTTGATGGAAACATTCTTTCTGGGTTTTTTGAAATTGGTAAGCCAAACTAAAGTTCTGAAAGCAGACATTTCATAGAAAATTTTAAAAAATGCTTTATGCAAAATCTGAGTGAAATTCAGTTAATAGATGGTTTGCTAGTTAAATGTTGCCACTCAGATCTAAAGGATGATACTATGCAGTATCACTTCTGGCACAATCAGTTACTGACATCTAAACTTTCATCATATCCTATTAATGAATCATGCATAAGGAGCTCAGGATTCAAGACACCTGAAACACAGAAGCAGCATAGACATATTTTAGCAATTACCTGCTGACTTCCACTACCAATTTCAAGAAACCAAGAGAGAATGCATCCATCAAACTATTAGAAGGCAATTTGGAATTCTTGAATGTAAGATACTATAGGTAGCCTTGTCAATTTTTTCTGAAAGATTCTCAGTTATGCAATTAAGCAAAAAGGTGTTTGTACATGGCTGTCTTTATAATTCCATGATAGATTGATTACATACATACATACATACATACATACATACATACATACATACATGTGTCAATTACAAATGTGGATTTCTCCCTCTATTAAAATTCAGCAACAATTTTTCTCCCAGATAATGGGTCACATTCATTTTAAAACATAAAACTAATTCACCCACTTTCATGGCATTTTATGCTTATTTTTTACTTTCTCCTATGAAAGTTCAAAATAATATTTGAAATGCTTCCAAAATTAAGATAAATTACTTGTTTCCAGCAGGAAATAGATTTGAAAGTGTTTTTTGAAATAACGGCAGAACAAAAAACTTACCATTCTGAATCCTTCACAGTCAGTTATTGGGGCTGTCAGAGTGTCACCTTGAGCTAGAAAACATATTTAATTTTTGTAAAAAAAAAAAAAAGTACTGATACAAAGCTAAATGAAAAAATCTCAATCATATCTATTACATATTGAATGGTATTATGTTGGTTTAGCATTGCAAAATATGCTTATTTATGCAGCACCTTCTTGACCTATGACCCAGGGTGTTGTACAATGAAATGCCAATTACCGTATAAAAATAGGCCATCCAAATAGAGTAAAACTTAAAATAATTGCACCAGAGACAACTGAAGAGTCCAAAACAAGTAAGTCATGTCAACGAGTCTCTCTGATCCAAGACTGGGGCTTTCCAGATCTTGGAAGGGTTATATTTCATAGACCTGGCCCAGCAACAGAGAGGGCCAGGTCTATGAAATCTGGATGCAGATTTCTTCAGTCACCAGATGGTAATGGAACCCAGGACATGCCAAACCTGGCCAAGTCTTATTGGATGGGGAGAGATAATTAGAGATAAACACCGTCATAAATGATGAAGCCCTGAACCATGAAGAGGTTAAAAAGTGACAACTAGCATCTTTAATTGCACCCAGAAGTCCACTAATAACCAGTGCAGCTCACAAAGATGCAGTGTTACATGGTCAATCTGAAGTGTGCTGTAAGTACCCTGGAGCCATATTTCAGAGCAGCTGTAGTTTCCAAGTTGCCTTCAAGGGCAGCCCTAGGTAGAGTACTTGGCAGTAATCCAAATTAGAGGTGATCCAGGCATGAATCTTTGTTTATTGTCTGATGCAGATATGACATTCACCTTATCTAGTACATAGTGGACAAAGATAGGTTTGTACAGATGTGATTTCATAGCAACACCTTTTCATTATTCCCCTTTCCATTCATTTTTACTCTTCACAATAAAGTTCTTTCTTCTTGTTGTATCAGTGTGAGAGCTAATTCTCATATGAACAAAATCAAAGGATCTGATACCATATCTGGCCCTCGGCAAAATAAGAAGCAGATGGAAACTCTCACTCCATTCCAAGTGAGAGTTGCTTTTATATATTTAAATGAAGTTATGGCGAGAAACATACGCACAAATTTGAACACTAGTAGTTTTGATGCATAGCAGTTGGTAACATTCTTTCATAATAACTACTAAGTTTTGTCTGTAGTAAATTAGGAGTTTATGTTTAGTTACATAGTCAGCCAGATGTTTAGACTGGGTTTGGTATTTTTATCCACCTATTGAGTCTTCCCCAGGGATCTTGGATGGGCAGATGTTGATAGTGTTAAAGGTATTGTCACAGGATATAAGTTGTTCCAAGTAAAGCTGCGTTTTGCAATGGACTGATGTTGGTTTTGTTAAGGCTGATGGTGTTCAAGATGATTATGATGCTGATGTATTAAACTTATACGTCTGAGTCTGTCTGCTTGTCTATTTCATTCCAGCTTGCTAAGAAACCTAAGAAGGATAATATTGGGGAAGGGAGAAAATAGCTTGATAATGAAAATATAAATATTGAATGTAACATATACTGTATTTTTTGGAGTATAAGACACACCTTTTTCTCCCAAAAAAGAGGATGAAAATCTGGGTGCATTTTATACTCTGAACGTAGTCCCGCCCAGCTTCTCAAACGGAGGTTTCAGAGGCTGAAAAAAGCATCAGAAACGAAGCTTCAGAAAAGAAGCCCCCAAACAGAGCTTCAGAGGCTTTTTTTCTGAAGCTGTTTCAGAGGCTTTCAGAAGCAGGAAAAAAAGTTTTTTTTTCTCCCAATCAGCTTTTTTCTTATTTTCCTCCCCAAAAACTAAGGTGCATCTTATACTCCGAAAAATACGGTATGAATTTATAAATGGTGGTGAGGTCTGCTCCTCCTCGTGATGCCACTGGATACTGCCCACCCACCAGGGTAGTGCTGAGCTGAACACAGACCAAACCGACATCAGGCCCAGGCAACAAGTCAGTCAGACAGGGGTTTTTTGGCACAACCCATGGATATAAAGCCATCTCTGTCAAAATGCAGACATGACCCAGATGATGTGTTTGATCATGCAAAATAGTGTTTGTTGATTCAAAAAACAGACCCTGTTTCTGTGGAAAAAATGCTAGGAAAATGATGATGATGGTTTATTGTCAGAGTATGAATATTCATAAACTAGAATAGATCAGCCAATGAATAGGCATAGCAACTAAGTCAGCTAATGAGGACTCTTTGGGAGCTGAGACAGACTGGAGCCAGGGCGTGTCTTAGTTTGCAGTTTCTGAGGATGTGCAGAGAAACTGAAACTAGTCTGCTCTGCTGAAATGAAACTAACTGTTCTCTCCTGTGTTGTGTTTTGCTAATAAGTTGAAGAAGAATCTATATTGGTATTGTACATTTATCTTCATGTATCATATGTATATAAAGAAGTTAATGAATCCTGCTGCATCAGTCTGCCTGTGTGTGCTTTTTGGATTTTATTTTCTGCAACAAACTCTGACATTTATGAATCTTATGCTAAGAATAAGTGCATCTGTCTGACTCAGTCATTCTAGAGCAGAGCTGTCAAACTCCCAGCACACGGGCCGGATGCATCATGCACTGACTATGCCCATGCCTGGTTTAGTGAAGTGGTAAAAAGTCCTGATATGTCATGTAACACCGCCGTGACGAAGTGAGTTTGACACCCCTGTTCTAGAGAGAGATGTTCATTTGTTGCAAGAGTCTTGCTGATGTTCAAAAACTAACCTTAGGATGAGACAGTCCACTTTACCAGATCATGCTATTTTCCATACTTACACATTACAATAATGAACACATATATAGCATAAGGTTAATATTCTTCATGGTTAAGTTTTCATATTTTCATCCTAAAAGCAGCCTCAGTGTTTGTTGGAAATGAAATTAGGCTATATTAAGGATTTATGAGACTCACTTTGGTGTAGTAGGTAAGATGCTGGATTAGAAACCAGGAGACTATGAGTTCTAGTTCCACTTTAGGCATGAAAAACCAAGGGGATAACTTTGGGCCAGTTATTATCAGCCCAACCCACCTTGCAAGATTGTTGTTGTGAGGAAAATAGGAGGTGGAAGGAGAATTAGGTATGTTTGTCACCTTAAGTTACTTATAAAGTAATAAAGCTAGGATGAAAAAATAATAAATAAAATGTATGCTTCTCTCTTAATGTGTCCTTTGCCTCTCATCACACTAATGTTGGCAAGTTACTCTTAACAGATAATTCCTTTTACCACTTCTAATGATTCCTCTTCTCTAGCTGTGCCTGGCTGAAAATGAAGGTATAATAAAATTATTTCAGGCTAATATAATTTGCAACAGACTTGCTTTCATGAAGTTGGCTTTCTCATATGGCAATCAGGGATTGCATAACAAATCTTACAAAGATCTTACAGCTCTTAGCAGCGCCTCCATTGTAATTAGTTCTTGAAAATATTTCTGATCATAGGCACCTTGAAGCACGAATCCCCGAGATCAAGTTTGGTTTGTTCTTCATCTTTCTCCTTTAAGAAAAGTGACAGGAGCTGAAATGTTAGGCAGTAAACACTTGAAGAGCCTTCCTCTGCTGGCTTTCTTCCTTTCTGGCACCAGTTTGCTTTTAAACAGCAAAAACCATCTTGTTTGTTATTTGCTTTGCCCAAAGAAGGTCTGGGTCAAATCTTGGGGAATTGGCAGTTGAAAGAGAATGTATTTCAGTTCTTTTTCTATGAGAAGTTTCCATCAGGAAATAAGTGGAATGAGAAAGTCACTGGAAGGAGGGGGAGGGGCTTCTCAAAGCCTTGAGTATTAAATATGGAAGCAGTCTATCTTATTACAAGTCTGAATCATGCACCTGAAATTCATTTGCACTGTCATTATCATCATTAAACTAAATTCATCTCAGTACCTGAGTTTTTAATTAGCATTAAAGGACTTCAGCCAAACTAGGGGACAACAGCTAGTAGATACTTTACTGCTATTTTAAAAAGAGGATTTTTTTCCAGTTCATTATTATTTTAATTCTTGCTGTAAGCTACTTTCAGAACTATGTACAATGGAAAGGACATGACATAATTAAACAAGCATAAATAATGTAGGAAGAAAAAAGTTAATGGCATAAATAAAAATAGGGCATTGGGGTTTTTTTCACATAACTCAGTTTTGCTTATTTCTTATCATTTCTTCACATTTTATTAACATGACTATATATAGGAAGCAGATCCTCCAGGCTACCTGACACAAATATTCTGGCCTGCAATCCCCATGATGGATGCTCATTCAATCTGATAGGAATACAAAACAAAGATTTAAGTTGGACAAATCTAATCACTTTATTAGACATTTTTTAAAAAAATCCCTTTTTTGTATAGTACAGTATATAATAAATGATAGACTTCTGTCCATCACCAAAACTCAGAGGGATACATTATGTCTTAGGCAAAAGAGACTTCTATCATTTTCATCTTTTCTTCTTCACGTTTCTATATTCTGAAATCATTATCTGTCTTGTCATATTTTTGAACAGAAATTACTGCACATTTCTTTGTCCTTAATGCTGGTTTTGTCCCATGATTAACCCTGCTATTTCAAGTGATTTTTGCCTATTCATTACATACTCAACCATTTGTCTCCAGTACAATCCAACATAATGTTAAACACATCTAAAGCCTACTGCTTTTGGTCTGAAATGTAAGTGTGAATAACTAAATTGCTACTAGTTAAGTTGTGATTATGTAAATTTCTTCATCCCCTTCTGATGAAATGAATTGTGATCCATGAAAAGTTGTTAAAATGTCACAATGGTTTCCATTGTTCTTTCCTCAGTGCTAATGGTTTAATACAATTATTCTTAGGTTAACCAAAAGCTTCATAATATTATATGAAGCAGTCACTGCAGATTGAAATCTCTGAAATTACCTGTTTCTGGTCTCTAGTATCTGCTTCATTAATAATTTTGATTATAAGAATAAAATCTAATGCAGATTAAATTTAAAGAAAAAAGAGAATAGAAAGGAGTAAAAAGTGCAAGAAAAAAGAAAGGGAAAAGTAATAATAAAGGAGAAAAAAAAATATAAAGTCTCTTCCAACCCTCATCACAAATTTTTTAAAAAATAGTGATTCTTCACCCCCTCTAAGATTACTAACATTAATATTTTCATCAATATCCCATCTCTTATCTATAAACAAATTGATAAAACATCATCTTTTCAATCTGGAGTGAGCAGAAAGTGCATAAAGTTGCCAGGAGTAATAATCTTGTTTTAACTTTGATTATAAAAACCATTTTGTTAGACATACCATATTGAGAATATAGATAGATACAAACCCAGGTTGTGTTAAAACAAACTTTGTTATTCTTAAGGACTAAAGCAGTTTATAGAAGAAAAATAATAGGCAAACAAAAATGACTCAGTCAAATCAAGAAAATTGATGGCAGAAGGACATAAGTGGCAATGATTCGCTTATTTACAACTATTTAAAAGATTTAAAGTAGAGAATAGAATTTATGGTTTCGAACACACCATAAAATTTTTAAACAGAATTGTATACAGTTAATGAACATGTAATTGTTAAAAGGTATAAAATTTTATTGAAATTTGGAAGATAAAAAGAACAAATGAAAGACTATATGTTAAAGTGAGCTAAAAATGTTGGCTATAATATACAGATGGAACAATTAGAAACAATGTGGTTGAAAGAATTGAAATTTACATTATATTATAATCTGAAAGAGATTATGTTATGATCAGTGGTTAGAATGCAGTACTGCAGGCTTCTTCTGCTGATCACCGGCTGCCAGCAGTTTGGCAGATCAAATCTCACCAGGCTCAAGGTTGACTCAGCCTTCCATCCTTCCGAGGTCAGTAAAATGAGGACCCAGATTGTTGGGGGCAATATGGTGATTCTGTAAAGAGGACTGTAAAGCACTGTGAAGCAGTATATAAATCTAAGTGCTATTGCTATTTTTTTATAAAAATGATGTGCTGTTGGTATATGTCACCAGAGAAATTGTGTAGAATGTATAAAGGCACTTCAAAATTATGTTGGAAATGTAAACAATGGAAATTTTCTCATATTTTGTGGACATGTAAAAAAACCTACACAAATTTGGATTCAAGTATACACACTGATTTAGAGAATTTTAAAGATTAAAATATATTTGAGACCAGATATTTTTCTTTTGGGATTGAAGGAAAAGCACTTGAAAAAAATTCATGGAAACTTCTTTGTCTACATTACAACATTATAAGCAAGACTGTAAAAATGGAAAGATTCAGCATTACCCACAATGGACAAATGATTGGTGAACATGATGGAATTTGCTAAGATGGCTAAATTAATGTCTTTGATCAGAGACAAAATAATATCTGTGTTCATTGCAGATTGGAAATCCCTTATGAACATTTTATGTAAAACAGAAAAAAATGAACTCATGGTTTATGGTTTTGATGATTAGACAGGATAGATTATAGAATGAAGAGATTTATGCTGTAACCATAGAGTAAGAGGTAAATTTGTAATTGTACTTAAAACCAATATAAAGAAAATCAGAAGCTACTTCTCTGTTTTCTTTCTTTTTTCTTTTTTTCTCCTTTCTTGAATTTTTAGTTTTCTTTTTTATTTATTTCTTTTTATTACTTTATATTAGTTGATTAGTTTTGGTCTTCCTTTTTTAAAAAAATAATAATAAAATTATATTTAAAAAATCTTGTTTTAACCATCAAATAAATCTACAGTGTTTCTTTTTTTCTAATTGCTTTAATCTTTAATTCATTTAAATATTATTATATGATTTGAATTCATTTAATTTCTTCTTTGTCCATCCCCATTTTCAAGGCTTTAATGTCTCTTTTGAAAATCAAATAACCTCTGGACAATATATCTGGCTGGGCAATAGATTAAGCAGAATCACTGGGCAATAGATCAGGCTGACAGAAGAATTTTGCATTTGAGAAAGTTGAGTTATCTTTACTTTCACAAGCCTGCTCTTGTGTGAAATTTTCCAGAATTTCTCCATTTTTCCAGTTCTAATCCTAGTAGATTTCTGATCTTTGGGTTCAGAATGTGAGAAACAGTATAAATTTGAATTCTAACATGCAGAGAAAACTTTTTAAAACTTTCCAATAGATGGGTTGCTTACATATTTCTGGGCTCCATTAGTAAAGTCACACAGTACAGACTGACTATAGAACTGAAACGCAGCCTGCTAAATTGACTGCTTTGATTGAAGAAAAGTATACAATTAATTTTGTTTCTATTTGGAAACCACTTCTCGACTTAGTGCTTGGGATGGGAAAAAAAATGAAACTTTGATTTTGGGTTTTGCTGATTAGATAGGTTTGTTATTATAGAAATGGCTATTATATATTATTACATAAAAGTAAAAAGTTGACGTTGTACCAGTATGTATGGTATTCTACTGCAGGTGTCCCCAACCTCCGGACTAGGGGCCTACTACTGGGCTGTGGCCTATGAGTGATTGGCTGGAGCGCAAATGTGTGTGTGCAACTCAATTTACACGAGCAACAGGCTGGCAGGCATTCGTGTGCCAGACCACACTTGTGTAAGTCAAGCTGTGTGCATGCATGTCGGCCTGCCATTCACGCAAGGGTTGTGTGAATGTGTGCGCACACATGCGCTCCAGCCAATCACTTGCACTGCCCAATTTCAAATAGGCCACAGCCCAGTAGTTTACCCTGGTTATTTCTGATATAGGAAGCTATGATATAAAATGACACCAACATAACTGCATAACAAAGAAACTAAATATTCTTGTGATTATTGATTATTGAAGTTTTCATAATAAAACTAGTTTTCATAATAAATTAGTTTTCACTAATACATGGCAATAGATAAACAACAGGATCCAATTACTATAAGTCCATGTATTTGTCATACACTAAATAAATAAATAAATAAATAAATGTCACTAATCATTACTATTAGGCATATTTTTTCTTTATGGATTCATCCAATTCCAATGTATGCAGTGAAAACTGTGTTGTCTACCTCAAGAGCAACTTAACCAAATAACAGTGGTCTTCTTTTAAAAGATTATTTTCTTCTTTGGCTAGATTATAAAACTGTAATGTGAACAAACAATTAAACATATTAAAATATTCCCAAAGCACCATCTGGAACTGACTTGTTTCCAAAAACAGGTTTTCCTCCTTTTATATATGCATAATCTGTTCATTAGATACTTGGCAACATTTTTCCCATATACCATGGAATGCTGCTACTGCAGATACATTTTATGAATTTAATATTTTTGACACTGACAAGTCAGGTCTATGGCGAAACAATACAAAGCAAATAAATATTTCATTCAAAAGACACTTAAATACATCCAGCTAACAATGGATTTATTTGAATGCTCCAAAATTGTTGAATGAAGAAGGAATGACAATTCCAGTGAAATGTTTACTGTGAAAGCACAAAGAGTGCATTTTTCACAGGGAACATCATTTTATAAAGACAATGCTTTGAGGAAAATCCAATTTCCAATAATAATGTGAACAGTCTTTCCAACTCAATAGACATAGCAATCATCATCTACTGATTAATTGATAAGTATTGGTCCATCACCTGAAAAGAATAATTATATTTATTTCGGGGCACCATTCATACTTATTAAGAACAGAATGGCTCATGTTTAATTATTCTTCCATGAAGGGTGAATACACTGTTCTCCATTTAAAGATCTCCTTTCCAAACCGAAGGATCGAGACACTTTAATTCAACAGATTATCTTTGGAAGAACAGAGAAAAAGAGGCACTAAGATCATTTTGCTTTTCTCCACAGGAGGCCAGCCTTGAAGAAATGATTTTAGTATTTGACAGTGCTTTACAAAGAACAGCAACAAAAAGAGATAAACCTAAAGTGACAAAAGACAATAACAAGACACAGAAGGGGACACCCAAAACACTAAAAAGAAATAGACAAAAATTAAATTGAAAAAAAAAGTGGTCTCCATCCCATATTAAAATGGAGAGAGGATTAATAGGTATACATAGTCTAACAAATAATGAAGATATACCTTTATATGACAATCACGTACTAATTTATTGTACGTAGTAGTCTAATGTATGACGGGGAGATATTACTTCAGTTTCCATTAGCCAACTCAATTTGTCCATTATAAGTGAAGCCCAAAACCAAAATGTAACTATCTTTAGATATATGCATTTTGATATGTCCGTGTTCTAAAATTTATTCGTTTAATCAGCTGATTTATATAGCAATCCATTTCACATTTGTGATTCTGAGTGGCTTCCAATAAAATAGAGAAAACACATAAAAAATAACAAATAAAACACACAGCAGCCAGGAATCATAAACCCACTATTAACATAACCACAAGACATATTGGGGAAAAATGAGAAGAAAAGAAAGATGTAACTTAGGAAATAACATACCGGTACATAATGTGTTTGGGGGAAATTTCATACAAAATATGCTATGTTTATAAAATGGCACAAAACAAACAAGAAGAAATGTGCATGAAAATGTGTGAATATTTAAGGACACTCTTAGAAAATGCAAAATGATACAGACGTAGGATAAGAAATTCAAGGTTAGAAGAAATCAAAAGCAATAGAAACTGAAATTGGTATATTATTTCATATTTGGCTCTCTTGTATGTGTGGATTGCATTGCTTGTTCTCAGGGGCTGAAAATCGGGGAGTCTATTTTCAGTTGATAGCATACAAATTCTTAAGTAGCATTCTGGTACAGCAAGATTAAAAACTGTCTAAGTAATGATTATAAAATTACTTGGCCTTTTCTTTATGAGCTGGCTTTGCAAATTATAAACATGCCTCTTTACATATTTTCATTAAATTAGAAGTAAAAACATTGGGAAGAAATGTAATGGACTCTTATACAGACCTAAAATGCCAGACTTCAAAAGCTTTTGGCAAATTTTTCCTGATTTTTATGGTAATACATAACACTATTCCATCAACATCAAACAAATACGGGTCTGTGCATATTATG
Organism: Pituophis catenifer annectens; assembly: GCF_029215685.1. Lineage (NCBI taxonomy): Eukaryota > Metazoa > Chordata > Lepidosauria > Squamata > Colubridae > Pituophis > Pituophis catenifer. Next base: position 39,239,378 of record NW_027256884.1, read on the forward strand.
CAGAGCAAATCATTAAAGCAATCAAATTTTTCAGCAAGAGCTTGCCAATTTTTTGTTCCCATTATAGTAAGTGAATTATTCAAAGTGCTCCCAGTTCAGCAGGATAGTCTTTCTCATTAGTATCAGCATTGCTCCTTATGATCATATATTTAACACAAAGGAGATCTTAAAAATACTTTCCTAATAACTTCTTTTTCTTTAATTTTTGTATAGTAGTGTAATTCTTTTTCACATTCTACCCTTCTTCAGCTTTCAAAGACTCTTGAGAATTGTGCTGATGAGAGTTCAGAATTAATCACTTCACACGAGTACATTTTCTCATACTGAACAACCTGAGGGTTGTGTTACAAGGGAATGGAAGAAGCCTTGTGAAATTTGTATAATTGCTATGTTCCATTAATTAATGATAACTATTAATTGATACCAGTGGGTCTGTGAAGTAATATATACAAAAAAAGTACACCGAGTTCTATGATTTTACATATCAGGACATAGTAAAAATCATCTAACCCTTGGCAGTTCTTAAAAGCAAGTAAATACAATCTCAGATGAACAACAACACATGACATATTACACCATGTCATCATTTATTTTACAATAAGAAAGCCAAAATGGAGAAGCATAGTTCTCAAGTCCCACAACATTTCAATTGGGTTGAGGTCTGGACTTTGACTGAGCCATTTCAACACCTTGATTTTCTTTTTTCAGCCAGTCTGTTGTAGATTTGTTTGGGATCATTGTCCTGTTGCATGATCCAATGTTGGCCAAGCTTTAGTCATCAGGCAGATGGCCTCACATTTGACTCTAGAATACTTTTATATACAGAGGAGTTCATGGCCAACTCAATAACTGCAAGGTGCCCAGGTCGTGTGCCTGCAAAACAAGCCCAAGTCATCAATCTTCCATCGCCATGCTTGGCAGTTAGTATGAGATGTTTGGGCTGATATGCTGTCTTTGATTTTTACCTAATGTGGCACTGTGTATTAGGGCCAAACATCTCCACTTTGGTCTTGTCTGTCCAAAGGACAGTGTTCCAGAAGTCTTGTGATTTGTGATTTGTTCAGGTGCAACTTTGAAACCTAAGCTGTGCTGCCAGGTTATTTTTAGACAGAAGGTTTTCTCCTGGCAACTCTTCCAAACAAACCATACATGTTCAGTCCTTTACTAATTGTAGTGTTATGAACTTTAACATTTAACATGCTAACTGAGGCCTGTAGAGTATGAGATGTTTTTGCAATTTCTCTGAACATTGTACGGGCTGATGGGCTGAATTTGCTGGGACATCCACTCCTGGGAAGATTGGCAACTATCTTGAATTTTTCCACTTGTGAATAATTTTCCTCACTGTAGAATGATGGATTTTAAATTGTTTGAAAATGGCCTTATAACTTTTCCCAGATTGATAGACAGCAACAATTGCTTCTCTAAAATCATTACTGATGTCTTTACTCTTTGGCATTAATAGACACCTCAATACTGGGGACCAGAAACTCCTCAAACTTTGGCTTTTATAAAAGTAGTTATACTTGCTGATAATCGATTGATCAAGGGCACTTAATTAGTATCACCTGGCTGTTACTTAGCCTCTTTGTAGCTATGGAGCAGTAAAGGTATACTTAGTTTTTCATGCATGGCTTCTCCATTTTGTCTTTTTTTTTTTTTGCAAAATAAATGATGACGTGGTATAATATGTCATGTGTTGTTATTCATCAGTGGTTGTATTTACCTACTTTTAAGAACTGCTACGGAACAGATGATTATTATGTCCTGATACATAAAATCACATACATATAGTACAAAAACTTTGGCTGATGAACTTCTGTTGAGAATACCTAGTTTTATCTTCCTTTCCTATCTAGTTTTCCTATCTGTTTTTTTTCCAGGTTAGCCTTATTTTACTTAACAGGTTTATTTATTCAACAGAGAACTTTTATTGTTTCCTCCTCTTTTATTTTCTCTCTGTATGTGTGTTTTAAGATTCTTTGACACATCTATAAACATTGTGATTCCCCCAGTTTACTAATAACTCCCTCTTATGCATTGTTTTGACTGTGTAAGAGCCGGCATATGGAGAACTGAAATCACTGTTAATTTATGAGTCACATGATTTATGTATATTTTACTTACTTTCACTAAATGTTGCAAAGTACATCCAAAATGATACAGGGACCTCATGAATGATTGTCACTTGTTTGGCATTTAAACAACTTTTCACAAATTGCATTTATAGTTGAATACATATGTTAATTAATTGCAGAATTAGCAATTTATGCTATTGTCTACAAAAGGTAACTTTTAATGCTCCTGTAGAAACAAAGTAGTTTTTCAGCTTGCTTGACAAGATGCAAATGAACAGTGCTAAAAATAATTCTAACATGAAAGCTGCTTTCACAGGAAGAAATCACATCCACTGAGACACACAACTACTATGTTTCCATATCAATAGAAAACAGTCTTTCAGTATGCCCCACTGACTTGGCAACTGTGAGGATTCTCAGACAGTCAGAGGGAAATAAGTTGATACCATAATTAAACAAATTATATTCAAAAGAGGTGCTCAGTAGTCTATTACATAGGGCAGAGAAAGTATGAAATGGCCATTAGAAGCAAAAAGTCTGTAGGGGAGAGGGTACATGCCTGCTGGAGCCTACATCAATTATAAAAAAAGCATTTGTATATGTAGTGAAGCACAGCAGGTGGATTGGACTGCTTTGCTTCCACCAGTAGAGAGAAAAGCAGTGCTTTTGATGCAAAGCCAGAAAATTCAGGCAGAGATCACTTTTCCAGCAGGTAGAGAATGGCAACCCTTCCTACTCTCCCCAAATGGTAGGTGGTCCATTCAGATGCCAGGGCAAGGAGAAAGTGCAGATCACATCTTCATTAACACCAGCACAGTGTAAAGACTTTTCATGATACAATATAATACAAAACAGCAATACAAAATATCAATGCTACAGAAGAGTAAAGTATCTATGATAAGCAAATTAGGAAAAATAAAAACAGCATTCATTTTACAACAGCTGGAGCAACAATCTAGTAGCGATAATGGCATAATCATTTGAAATTAAAAAAGCTTGCGGGAAGAGGTTCAACTTAGATGACTTCTACAAGGAAAGCAACATTCAGACAAGTTAAATCTCCAAGGGAAGACTGTTCCAAAGCGCAAGGGTCATGACAGTGAAACATAATTTCCTGGCATCAATTACCCTAGGCTCCATAAGTGAGTGACCATCAGTACTTTTTCCTGTATTGTATTGTATTGAATGAGTCAGTTTCAGGTTGGACATCATGATCCTACAAGTGCTTCATTGCAAATCTTTTTTGTCGGTTAGAGCCAGCACTTTAAATTGTACCTTAAGATTCACTGGCAATTAATTAGCAGATTACAGCACAGATGTAATATGTTTCTATTATGTTTCCCCAAATAGAAGACCCGGTCTTATTTTCTTTTCGGTCCCAAAAATAAGCACCAGGTCTTATTTTCAGGGAATGTTTTACCCCCTAACCTTAGGACCACTGAATCCCACACCCTGATACCTGTTGCACCATTGCCCAACTTCTTCTGCAGCCGCTCACAGCAGGCTACATGGTGTGTTGTGCTGTTGTATGCATAAGTGGTGGCAGCAGTGCAATCTTGTGGCATTCTGCCGCGAGTAGTGGCACCGGCGCAACAAATCTTGCGGCATTCTGTTGCAAGCGACTGCACTGGTGAGATGAGCCATGTGGTGTCCAGCTGTGAGTGGCCCCAAGTGGCTGCAGAATAAGTCGAGCAGTGGCATGACAGGTGTTGTGGCATGAGAGGCCTGGCTGCAGCTATCCTAAGGTAAGCAGGTGCAGGGTATGTGGAGTAGCTCCCCACCCTAGCTTGATTTTACACCTGTGCCTTGCCCTACCTTGTACAACCAGATGGTGGGTGGAGTTTAACTAGATCTTATTGGTGTAGGGCTTATATTAGGTGCAGGCATGAAAATCGGGCTAGGGCTTGTTTTCGGGTTAGGTCATATTTTCAGGAAAACACCGTACATGGTTCACTGCAGTTTTCTACCATCTGCAGTTTCCAAAATATTGTGACTGAAAGAATTGAGCAATCCAATGTACCAGTGAGAATAACACATTTCTAAGTCAGACTTTAAAGAATCCAGTATCTTTTCTTTTTTCTTGTCCTAACATATTTGTGCAACATTCATAAAAAGAAAATCCTGTATTCTGGAGTATATGTCTGCCAACACCAATCACAACTATTACCTCCTGCAACTATAAATATTTTACCAATTTTCTCCTTCCGTCTTTTTCTTCCATTTCTCATGTTCAGTCATTCTGTGGCATAAGGGAACATATCCATACACCAAAGAAATGTATTACAAATATTTAAATTGTTACTTTTTTTTCTTTTTCTATTTAGGTTGCAAATACACAATTCCACTTTATCACAGAGGCCCCGGCAAGTGTAGCCACTTACATTTTTTACAGTATTTGCCCAAGTCCCGACTGATGAAGATTCTCCTAATTATCTTCTCCACTCTCAGGAGTCTATTTGTCCTGGACTCGCTAATCCATAACCCTGTGGCTCTATGGAAAGCTATCCAGACAGTTAACCTTTCTTGCCATTTAATAAAGGGGACAGATGAGGTAAAACTAGAAGAAAATAAACAATGGCATATGATTACAACATGAATACATAATAACTAGCAGCCATGTTCTATAAAAGAGACTATGTGGTCCTAACTGTAACGTGGCCTAATTACAGTCTAGGCCAAAAATATAACTGCTCCTTCACACACACCCCAGAGTCTAAATTGCCTAAAGGTGTGTAAGGATATGGTGCTCACCTGCGATACCCCCAGGTGGGTCACAGGGGTGGGTTCTACTTATCTTTACTACTGGTTTGCAATGCCCCCTGCGTGCGCGCTCACTTTGTGTGCACGCATGTGCACGCTTCTACGCATGCGCAGAAGCTTCCTGATGATGTCTGGGTCAGTGGGCGGAGCCTTCCACCGGTTTTACTACTGGTTCTTGTGAACCGGTCTGAACCGTGGGTCAAGATTGTAGCTGAAAAACTAAGAGGGGCTTTTCTGAATGGAAGATGTGGGTTGACTCACTTCCCTTCTCTTCACTTCCCTTCTCTTTCCCATCAATGCTCTTTCCCATGAATGCAGAAAGTAAGGAGACAGGAAAGGGGAAATAAGTAATAATCCCTGAACTTCTCCCTTATGAAGGGAACATGCTGCACCTACTTTGGCCAGCAAGATCAGGGTTGCCAAATTTACATCTAAGCTAGCTAAACAGAAAGAAATTAACTCTGTCCTGCTAGAGTAGCAAATGTTCTGGGACAGAACACTATTAATCTTTATAAGCACCTTTATCTTTGCTTCTTTAATAACAAATGGGTACATTTAGAAAGAAGGTAATTAGACTGCAGGCACTGTCCATTTTCACCTGTTTGGAAGAATCATGTGGTCTATTTGGAAATCAAGAGTTATTGGAAATAAATCGGATTCTGAACACTGGTGTTTTGCTTGGCAGTAGGCCATCTTCCTTATTTTTTGTTTTAAATTAAAATCCTACTTAAGTAAAATAATGTGTAGCAGGGCACCTGGTATAGGCTACAAAGAGATTTCAGGACCATATTGCTGACCACGAGTTTCTGATGGGAGATTTATCTTCCCCAAATATTACACGTTTGACTTTTACACCATTTTTTAAAAAATTAAAAAGAATCTTGGGATGTCTTAAATATACAGAAAGTGGTCAATGTTTTTTTTTGTTTGTTTTTCTTTTTCTTTTTCCCATCTGTAAGCAAAAGATAAAGAACTTTGGAATTGAACAAGAGTTTAGGATTAGAGTATAAAACGCAAAATCCCTTCTCTTGCTTAAAGAGGCCCTCTTTGGATTTGGCAAAACTCTTTATTGCTCCAGTTTAAAAAAAAACATTATTTAACAATAATACAGCACATTCAGGTATATAAATCTAGCTAGATAGAGATGTATATTCATTTCCCTCTTTAAAAAAGTGCATCATCAGTATGTTTTATTTTTTTTAATTGTTATAATTCTTTTATTTTACATAAGACAACAATGTATTCTCAAGAGAAATATTATTTATGAGTTAACAGATAATTACTGAGGTTGTACAATTATTACACTAATTGCATTATTTACTAAGGTTCCAATTATTACATTTGGAACTTTAGTAAAGGTTCAAAGGGAATATATATCTTTATGATATAAAAGGGAAGCAATCACTTTTATTTTTGTATCAAAAAATCCAGTATATTATTGTTTATAAATATTTTTAAAAGAAGAAAAAGAGGGGGGGAACCTAGTAAATATTTAATTTCTAAGTTCCTCTTTCATTGTATTCCAACTGATTTGCATTGTACTGTATGTTGGTATAAAGGTAAAGCTTTTTTGAATATCATTGTAACATAATATTGGTTTCTTTTATTTAAAGTCAAGATTTATTGAGCTCAAAGGATGGGTTTCAGAGTGAACACATAAGACTTAATTCATGCCATATAGAGGCAACCTTTCCTATTTGTGGATGACTGTCTTTCTTCTCTTGTACAGCCATTTCTAGATATGTTCTAGAAACACTTTGGACCATTTGATTTCATTCAGTACTGTATGTTTGGATAATGAATTCTGATCTTGTATTTGTTGAAGTCATAGGTGTACTAATCAGGTGTGAGTTCTGCTTACCTTTACTACTGGTTTGCATCGCGCCCGCGCACTTGCTTCGATCATGGGCACGCACATTCTTCTGCACATGCGTAGATCACCTATGATGACGTCCGGGTCAGTGGGCGGAGCCTCCCACCAGTTTTCCTACCGGTTCTTGTGAACCAGTCCAAACCAGGGACAACCCACCACTGCTACTAATACAAACAGATAACAATAGCAACCACTTCACAGTGCTTTAGAGCACTCTCTAAGCAGTTTATAGAGTCAGCATATTGCCCCCAACAATCTGGGTCCTCATTTTACTGACCAGGGAAGGATGGAAGGTTGAGTCAACCTTGAGCTGCTCAGGATTGAACTACTGGCAGCGGGCAGAGTCAACCTGCAATACTGCATTCTAACCACTGCGCCACTATGGCTCATACAGTATATGTGATGAAATGGAATGGAAAACCAAAGCAACAACCCAAAAAAACCACAAAAAGGACTGAAGAATTGCAAAAATGAATTCAAACTGTCTTTTGAAATTTGAACACATAGTAATAAAAAACAAATGTACTGTACACAATGTTCTGTAGATAAATCTTTATGAAATAGTGTTGCAAAGAACCAAGAATGTTTTAGTTCACATAACAAAGATAGGTCATTTGAAAATAATCAATAATCTATTATTCCCATTTCCATAAGAATCAATTTCATTGATTGGACTGAGACTTTTCATCTGTCCAATGCTTCACCAAGCTGTGTCAATGCAAGGATCTTCCAAGACTCTTTTTAAACTGATTTTTGCAAATGTTAGAGCATTTGTTTTCTGGTAAACTAAATGTGGAATGTATGAAATGCATACATAAAATGTTGAATGCAAAGTAAAATATTCACAGATCATAGGAGCTAATGTTAGAATTCCATTATTGGGTAGTTTTCTCAAGCTGCTCCATTTTAGCTCTACAACTGAACATCTTATTCAATCCAAAATGCAGGTACTCTAAATACAATCATGTAAATATACTATAAGGATGAAGTCTTCAAGGGTTGGATGGTCTTTCAGATATAATAAATGAATATATAAATAAATCAGACCAGACCTAGAGTATTGTGTTCAGTTCTAGACACTCTACTTTGGAAAGGACACTGATAAACTGGAGCAGAGAGCAGCAAAGAACAAAATATGAGAAATGACTGGAGACATTAATCTGGAAAAGAAAGCAAGGAGACACGATTGCTGTGTTCTAATACCTGAAGAATGTCAGCTAGAATACAGGGCAGAATCATGTAGGGTTGCTTTGAAAGACAGGGCAAGAATCAACAGGTTGAAATTACATTTTGGTTAGACAGAAGGAAAAATTTCCTAATGGTAACAGCTGTGCAGCAATAGAACAGAATGCCTCAGGGGGTGGTGGAGTCTGTTCACTGGAAGCAGACTGGATAGCCATCTGCCTGGAATGCTTTAGTTTTGAATTCCTGCACAGAGAGGGGTGAGATGTAGAAGATTGCCAAGATCTCTTCTAGGTCATATATTCTGTGAGTCCATAAAACTAATGGCAATATGTTATATAACAGAGGATCCCAACATATACAACACATATTTCTTTAGCTAGGGCAAAACCTAATAAAATGCTGAGCCAGCCTTGTTCTTCCTCACCTGTATCATCCTCCTGAACTCACTCTATGGATTCAATTGCTGGTCCACATTGTTGTACCAACACTTCCAACATTTCAAAGAGAGGATGTGTATTGTAGCATCCACCTTCTCTATTATTTATTTATTTATTTATTTATTTATTTATTTATTTATTTATTTTTATTTATTTATTTTTATTAGCTCTATTATTCTCAGCTATTATACTGTAGATCGATCTTGTTTCTTTGCAGGTGTATTACAATCGTATGTTCTTTGCTTGTGTTTACTTGTGTCTATTTGCTTTAACTGATTTCAAAAAACATAATTTTATTATGCTGGCATAATTCTTTGATATTTTTGAATTATTTCCTGTCATCCTTCAGGCAGACCAATATATTGCATTGGGCATTTATTGTCCAATATGTTGCATTGGACATTTATTGTCCAATTGTTGGATTTTTATTGGTACAAGAATGTACCAATTCAGAATGTACCAAGCACTGTCATTCTCTGACTGGAAGACATATGTGTCCTCATAATCCGTGGTTCCTCATAATCCTCTTTTTCCTTCCTGATATTCAATGAAAGAATGAAACAGATATGTGTTTCTGTTGGGTCTTGACATGACTTAATTCCCTTATTAAAACATGACTCTACCTTTCTCATTGTTTCCCTTTCTCTCTTTCCTTCTGCTCATGCCATCTGCAGTAGATAAACACTCACAGGCATGGATGAAATCTGAATGTATATAAAAGCTTCTCTGTTCCAATATCTTCTTGCCTCTCATTGCCATGTTCAACAATTGTGGATTTCTAGAAGTCAGCTAGATGGTATGGGACATTTTGAGACCAGTTATGTATCAATGTTTCCTTACCACTTAAACTTATATATGAGTTGAAAAATTCTGAATGAGCTCTGAAGTTTACAGATGATCTTAACCTGTGTGTTACCTATTCTAGTCTATAAGAAAGTCATCATATTCTTAGCCAGGCTTGTCCTTTAGCATCTTTGACACAGATTTATAGCACTGGGAAATATCACTCTTGGTATCAACAAAGAATTGCATCTGCACATCCCATTCTTAATTTTTAAAAAGAGCCACCTAAATGTTTGGTGTCACTTATGGCCTAGTAGTATATTAAGTGCTTCAGCAAAGCACTTACTTTGCTACAAAGAAGTGGGGGTCAACCTATTCTCCAAAACTCTTGAAGGCAGGACAAGCAGCAATGGATGGAAACTAATCAAGGAGAGAAGCAACCTAGAACTAAGAAAAAACTTCCTGACAGTTAGAACAATTAATCAGTGGAATGACTTGCCTCTGTAAATTGTGGGTGCTCCACCAACACTGGAGATTTTTAAGAAGAGATTGGACAACCATTTGAAATGGTATAGGGTTTCCTGCCTGAGAAGGGGGTTGGACTAGAAGACCTCGAAGGTTCCTTCCAACTCTGTTATTTTGTTATTCAGATCTGGCTGACCATTGATTTGAAGCTGAATCCTCTATGTGACACAACTTCCTTCTATTTCAGTTCCGTTGTACTCCTCAGGGCCTATTTTATTTCCACATTATGGCTATGCAAGGTGGAGTTGCTTAGCAACACTTCAGCAGGTCTCTGTCTTCAAAGACAATTGTATACAAATATCCATTTATTAGTAGAATTATCAGGTCTCCTCCCTAACCATTCCATGGAATGAATAGTCATTTTTAAAAGGACTAATTGGATAAGGTTTGATTATCTAATTTTGGTGTCAGCTTCCAGAACATTTATTATTGAACCTACTAACAAAAACAAAACATACAGCTCCTAATAAATCCCCAGTGCTCAGCTATTAACTAGAAGATCACAGCTCCTGAGACAACTTCACTTAAGGACTGAGTCTTGCCTGCTTGTGATTAGTGCTACGTTTGAGTATTCTACCACTCTCCATTAATCTATGTATTTAAACAAAAAAGAGAGAATTACTAAATGGATCTGCATTGCTCCATGGCAACTGTATTTTCTTAGTGCTTATAAATTATTTTTTAGAATTCACAATCTACAAATAACCTAAGATTTGTTTAATATGGTTATAATTGCAGTCAATTATTTAAAACATTAGCACTAAATTAAATGGCCCAGAAAAACTTGCATTGTCCTCTCCCATTTTATTCTACTGAATTATGAAGCACTTTGTTTATTTATTTGTTTGTTTATTTGTTTATTTAATTATTTATTACATCTACAGTATATAGCCATCATCTTATATTGAAAGGCAACTCCCAAACAATAATTAAAGCAACATTATTTTTTTAAAAAAAAATAGTTTGTTAAGCATACTACATAAATCTATTAAAACCATAAACATTTACCATTAAACACCAAAGTTAATTTTCCAACATCCTTATTAAATGGTCTCACCCTGTCTCCGTGCTTACTGGAAAAGCTACATCTTAAATGCTTTTCAGAAGGCTAGGAGGATAAACTAGACATTAAAACCATTAAAAGGGACAGAGGCATCACTGGAGAGGACCACCATTACAATTTTGAAGTATTCTGGAAAATGCAGCAGTACTCCGTACTGTTTTAAAGAGCAAAGAAGAATGAGGTTTTGGTGTCCCTTTTTTTTTTCAGCTAAAGCAATAAGATGGGGCTGGGTGGGTGGGTGGGGAAATATAACCAATAAGACACTAGGTCAATGAAGGAACATTTCCTTTCTGTGACTTGAAGACAGTGTCTGATTAGACCACCTCAGTGCTATGGTTAATATTGGCTATCTTGACGTTAATAATGTAGTACTGGGAGGACTGGCAATTGCTAGGATGACCTGATGCAAAAAGGGGACAGATCTCCTGCACATGTAATAGCTGGGTAGAGGACAGCATATCAGCAGATGTCTTTACCAAGCATACTTCATTCCTTGATATCCTGTTCTGTTTGGTTGCTGGAAGTACAAGAACACCCTTCTCCTTGTCATTTGGCCTTCTTTATTGGCATTGCTCATTTTTTTTCAACCATCTGAAAGAGAATTGCAACACCATTCCAGAACCTGAGAAAAGGAATGGTAAAAATATCAAATGTGTTTGCCAATAATGACTGCACTACATGTGAACTTTCCCGATTTTCAAAATAACACTCCTGCCTCCGCAAAAATCAAACTTGGTATTGGCTACAACAGCCACAAATGAGGCTTAAAAGTGTCATAAACCTTTGATATGGAGATGTAATGATGGAAGGCAGTCTCTCGTATTATTTAATAGGACACCTTCTGTAACACGATTCATTGATGTCTGGTACTTTGTTTCTAAATGAATTAGAAAAATCCAGAAGGATTGAAAAACATTTCTTCCACATCTGTAAAGGAGTAACACTTCAAAAATGTGTCAGAATGATATATTATGGCTTTAAAAAAGCATGAGAGAAGAAAATATATAAATCCAATGATGCTTCTTTTATCCTCCCTGTCATCTTCAGAAATGACCAAGTATCAAGTCAAATAGGCTAGCAGTGTGTTTGAATAATACTCCTGTCACAAGATAGCTTATAGTTTTCTTTGGGAAACTGCAGAAAAAAAAGGGAGTTGTCTTCCCTAAATATTGTCATTGGATAATTTGTTCTAAAACAAAAACTAGAAGTACCATCAGTCTCCATTCTAATTTTTTGTACTTAGACATCATATACACTTGCAATGAAAAACCATTTGAGTTGTCTTTGATAATAATGTATGAATTTATTTATTGATTAGCCGTTGGGCCATATCAAAGTACAGAGTTCCAGAAACAAATCATTACAAAAGTTTGGTAAAACAATTTAAATGAAATTGGAATAATGCACGATTAAAAATGCAATTAGAATAAAATACGATCTAAAATGAAATCGGAATAAAATACAATCATTTGAGATACAATTTAAATATGATTAAAATTATATTATAATGTCACCCCTGCATCTACCCAATCAATCTTAAAACTACTATTAAAATTACATTATTAGATCAAATGGTCTTTCCTACAATCTACCACATTCTGCTGCACCAACTTTGTCCTTTTTTCCATCAACTTTACCGCAAATTTGGCAATCCATTTCACCAACTGCAAGTTAGAACCTAACAGACAATGTTGCAAGAAGTGCTCTTTAGACTTAGGGGTGCTGGTATAAAAGATCCTGCCCAGTTGATGTTCTCTCAAATCTGAGTATAGGGGGCAATCAAAAATTACATGGAAGTTGTTTCAACTTCCCCCGTCCCACATAAACAGACTCTTTCTCTCACAGGGATACACTTATTCCTACCCCAAGCATGTTTGCTTGAAGTTGGTCTAATCTCAATTTGGTAAAAAATCTCCTTATGACGGGAAATAAAGGCACAGTTAAATATTTTTCTATTTTAAAAATTTATTTATTGGCTGATAACCAGGGCAAACTTTTACTGCTGTCACCTGTGCAATATCTGATTGGGCACTTATGTCCTTAAATCTCTGTGCAATCCAATTTCGGATCTGCCTATGATCGTACTGCTGCCAATTTAAAGGAATACCAGAGCTAGATACCTGCTTCAGAACTCTTTATAACCAGTTATTTTTATTAATAATAAAAATAATAATGTATGGTATGTATGGTATGAATTCTAATTGGAGAATGAGCATTTCTATTTTACGTTTTAACATAGTTATTCTAAAGGTAAAAATAAAGGGAAAGCTGAAGACATTGTACTTTGCCCCCCTCTTTATTCTCTCCCTCTTCCATTAAATAAAATTCTAAAGATGGTGAATATTTACTAAAACCATTTATCAATTCAGATCATGAGGTTCCAGATGGGTTTGTTTAATTTTGTCTGAGTCTTATGCATATTTGCATGGACTGCAGTCTATTTCCATCCACAGTTTTCCAATAGTTCAGACCAAATGATGAAAAAACACTTCTCCCTCTATTCTGCTTCCAGAAATCACCCATTGATCAAACAATCCAGCTAGCCAGAGACTAGTTAACATTGCTTTAAATCCATCTAAATTTCTTAGATCACAAGGAAAAGCAAGACAGTGCATTGGAACAGATGGGGTTTTAGTGAGTCTGGGATTAGTCCAGTGGTGGGTTGCCCCTGGTTCGCACCAGTTCTATAGAACCGGTAATAAAACCGGCCGGAGGCTCTGCCCACCAACCCCGATGTCATCAGAATGCTTCTGCACATGCTCACGGCCCCATTGCAAACCGATAGTAAAGGTAAGTAGAATCCACCCCTGGACTAGACTGTTATCTAAAGCAGTGGTCCCTAACCTTTTTGGCACCAGGGACTGTTTTGCGAAAGACAATTTTTCCACCGGCTGGAGGGGGAATGGTTTCAGTTTTGCTTGTACATCCACCACTCATCTCCAGCTGTGTAGGCCTAAGCATTGAGGATTCCTGATCTAAAGAACCAAAATGTCTCTTAGTGTGTTATGTATATTATTTTTAAAAAACCTGGTGATTTTTTTAAAAAAACAAAACACTTTAATCATGTTGTAATTTTACTTTATAATTTATGGTCAGAACAATCCCAGTAAATTGATGTCATCTTTTATTGTGAGAGGAAGGTGCAATAGAAAAATCAGTTTCACCTCTTGTTAATTTTTCCGCTTATCATAACCATGCATTGCCTAGCTCATAATCACTATGGATTCAGAGATGCTTCAGAAATAATGGCAGGATGCTACATTGAAAGGCTAGAATTCAACTGGAGTAACGGACAAAAGAGTTTTTTCCCCTCGTCATGCTCACCAAAATAAAGGTGAGGAGCAGCCATTTCAGGCAGATGGAGAACACATAGATAATGCCATTTAAAAGGTGTTTTAATGCAGCTAAATTAGTTTTAGCATTGTGGCCAGAGTGATCATTGAAATAACAAATGGATTGCTTGACGGAAGCAGAGCCAGCAAATAAATGCTTAGGAGGAGGCTACCAATTTACATACTTAATATCGCAAAGATATTATAGTAGAATAAAACAATTTGGGGCCGGGTAATTCAAGTGAAGAGTAGAGCAATTACACAATGTGAGGGATCAAACTTCCAAAGGGAACAAAACTATTTTGCCCTGCATATTGCGGGGTTTAAAAACAGCCTAGCTGAATGGGTTGAGGCAATAGTTTTTATCCAATGAATGAAAGGAACAGTAAATGTCCCCCTCCAGATTTGATGCCATTTGCTGCAGCTTTGACAGGATTTGGATAGATTTTTCCTGAACTGCTTTGTTGCCTCCTCTTGAGCTTATTTGGTGGTTCTAGTACAGCCATCATATACCCTTGACCAAAGATCACTATGCTTTTTGTATCTGGGATGGCTGCCCACTTCCACTAAGCATGCAGCTCCGGATGGGATGCACAAGGAGTGATAGGGGAGGAAGGTGGACACCTGCCTAGCCAGCCGATCATCCAAATCATCCATCATTATCAATGTTAACAGATGTTGCAGTCAGACCAGTCTCACATATGTGCCTCCTCTCTCTATGAACTCTCCAAGCAATAAACTTGAAGAAGCAGGGACTGTAAAGTTTTCCCCCTTGCAGAAAAAGACTTGAGAAGGTGGATAGCTTCTCTAAGAGCAATTCATGTATTGATCTTGGAAAAGGAAACTCTTTTTAACTTGGGACATTTTGGACTGTCTTCAAGAGCTAGAGAACTGTAAAAGACTTCAATTTAAAGTGGGGACCATTTAAAAGAGAATGTCATGATTCTATCCATCAACTGAGAGATATCCTCATTTCATATATGTCCATTTTAATTCTTGGAACAAAAATTGTTTTGTCTGCTAGAAGTGTATAATGAAAGGAAACTATTGTATAACACATTTAAGTGCAATGTTATAAATGTCACCTCATCAAAAGGTTCATTGGAACTCAAATATCATCAGACTGAAGCCTTGGACTATAATAAGCTCAACCTGCCTCATTGTTTTTTTGTGGAGGAATGAAACAGAGGAATTTCCTCATGTAAGCCGCCTAGAAAAAGTGGAAGGTAAATCACCATCATAATTTTATCCATGTCTACTCAGAAATACATTCCATTTAATACAATAAAAGCTAGTCCAAGTATATATGCTGAGGTCTATAACTGTAGTTTTCAATATTTTTTAATATTATAGTAAAAAAAAGACTGGTAAATCACTATACTGTATGTATATTTCTATTTTTTAAAGATTTTTACAAAGAAAAACAACAACTTTAAACAGCTTTTTAGGGTAAGGCAGAATAAGACTATTTCAAAGTAAATACTTAAATATGTCACTGTACTGAGCCTTGAAATATGCTTGATCTAAGGCTGGAGTGAATACATACTAAGTTACAACCAAAGCTACTCTTAGGCTTTTCTTTCTATTCCAGTGAACAAAAGAATAGAAAATATACTAGAACCAGTAAAGAATGAGTGTTCTTAAGGTATTCATTTAAAAATGATACCAGCAATTTTTAATTTATTCCTATGTTATGTTATTGTTTTCCAATTACACATTATCTTTGTAAGTAACTCAGAAATACAGATTTCTTTTCAGAACTGGTTGAATCTTATTTATTCTATTTTTGATTGGGTTTTATTTATTTATGTTTATTTCTTATTGAATTTACAACTGCTTTTCTATTTATTTCAGCATTCAAGGCAACAAATATCTACAAATATCTGTCGCAAACTCCACATGGCATCAGGAAGAACAACCGGCCAATAAATGCTAAGCTCCATCCAGTCTGGGGTAGATGACTCTACCCCAAATTAAGGGATCATAAAAAGGGAAGGGTTTTTTTTAAGGCAGCTTACAATAAAAACTAACAAAATCCATGCAATCAAAATCAAAACTAAAATCAGCTCTTAAAATTATTAACCACTGAAATTTAGATGAAAAGAGGTTTCTTGTCATCTTTTTAATTGGGTGGGAATACTTGTCATCTTTTTAATTTTAATTGGGTGGGAGCCCAATTCATCTCTTTATAAAGCATTTGCCATAATCTGGAAGTGATATTAAGGGAAAGTACTTTCTTCTGTACTTAAATAGTCAAGCTTCTTGCCATGGGGGCATCTCCTGCTGATGTAAGAAACAGTCATAAAAATAATCCAACCCTAAGGCATTTATACCTTTAAAGTTTAACATCAGCATCTTAAACTCTCCACAGTCAGCAACCGGTAGCCAGTTCAGATCATTCATTACAAGCTCTTACTATTACTATTTACTTTTCCCAGGTTTTTAGCCACGCTATGTTTTTCAAACCTGCTTTCAGAGGACAAGCAGCACTGTGATAGCATCATCTTGGAATGTTTTAAACAGTTTGGTGGCATTTCATCAATTTCTGCAGTTTTCCTAAAAACATAAAATAGCCACTGATAGGTATTTGTAAAATACCAGGCTGCAAGAGTTTATGAATATAGCATGTATAAAATGTCAGCTTTCTCAGTGCCCCACTAGTAAATTTTATCTAATAAGTGACAGCCAAAAAGTAGTGAAAGCTATTATTGAAGCCTAATTCAGCAACAGGATTGATTGATTTATTTTAAATAATCAGGCTATTTAGAAATGTGTTAACGGTTTTATAGGTCATCAGTTTTTAATGTGTTAATGTTTTTTGGTTTTATATTATTATTTTACCTGTGCTATTTTATATTGTGACTGTATTTTAATGTATATTGTTGCTGTTTATGTTAATGTTGGTATACTCATTAACATAAACAGCAACAATATACACATTAAAATACAGTCACAATATAAAATAGCACAGGTAAAATTGTTGTGACATATACAGAGATACTCAAGGAAGCAAGCACACTCAATAGTCCATTTAATATATTTAATAGATAAAAATGAATAAATATATATGAAAGACAGCTGGCATTCTCTAAGCTTCATAATGATTTGAAATGTAATAATTGTTAAAATTATAAAGTAGTAGAGTGCTTAAGACAGGAATTTGAACATTCTATTTGTTAACAGTATTTTTGGAGACTCTTAAATGTTTTTGTATGATGAGAACAGCCCAGTGGTGAAATGTAAAATTTGTTACTACCAGTTCTATGGGCATGGCTTGGTGTGTGTGGGTGGGGTGGTGGTGGTGGTAATGTGACTGGGTGGGCATGGCCAACTTTTTTTTTTTATTTTTAAAAGCATTTTTTCTACAACCTCTTCGGCCAAAGAGATTGTAGAAAGAATGCTTTTAAAAGCCTCTGATGATCAGGCAACTCAGCTGGGATCGTCAGAGGCTTTTAAAGGCATTTTTTTTTCCTACAACTACTTCAGCCAAAGAGGTTGCAGAAAAAAAATGCTTTTAAAAGCCTCTGACGATCCCAGCTGAGCCGCGCAATCATCAGAGGCTCTTTTTTTACTTTTAAAAGCATTTTTTCAGCCGAAGAGGTTGTAGAAAAAATGCTTTTAAAAGTTAAAAAAACAGCCTCTGATGATTCCATGGCTTAGCTGGGCATGGGGGGGGGGAGGCGCAGGGATTTTTGCTACTGGTTCTCCAAACCACCTGCTGCCATCGCTACCGGATCGGGCGATCCGGTCCAAACCAGGAGCATTTCACCCCTGGAACAGCCTTTCTGCTGATGACTCTTTAATTCATATAACTGTTAGAGAGTGTGACCATTATAACCCAATAATTTGGAGAACATCAAGAAAAATATAGGCATCATTGAGGATCTGGTAAATTCATTACTACATGCCCATCTTACTGTTGTTTGCTGGTCATAGTTCTTTAATAAAAGTATATGATACATGCACAAATAATAGCTTACCATCCCTTTCAAATGTTCTGCTACTTTCTAATGTATATGTTAAAAGGTTTGTCTAAGAACTTATGTGACAATGGAATGAAGAATATCAATTATTTGAAGAATAAGCTACAATCGTGTGAATCTATACTACAACTGCACAACACAAACCGTAATTCATACTTTTAGAAACATTGTGTAAGTATCAAATGAGCTAAAGTACATGTCAGTTTATGGTAACTAGACAACTGATCTTCACAGGATTGGATAATAGCAGACTTCCCTAACTTCTTGTTTTCCAGAGATATTTGAATGACAATTTTTGGCTGGCTGAGAATTCTGGAAATCATAATCCCAATGTCCCTTAAAGACACCAGCTTGATACATGCAGATTAATATCATACAAGCATGTAGGACATAGACCTGGCAATTTCTAAAGAAAATACTATCACAGTTAGTTCAGGTTGGTTTTTATAATGGTGTGCCCATGTCTAGCATATGCCTGCTTGCTATCACTAAGATATACTGAGTCCAGAAGAATAGTTGTGTGTAGTACACATCTCTACTTTGAACAGAAAAAGACATTTTAAATCAAACTTGTGACACCAACAAAGCAACAACATCATTTTTCAGTTGGCTTTGATGTCCTTATCTAATTTAAGCTGGAAAATATTTTTCAGATGGAGTAGGCCAAAATATCTCAGTATATATTGAAGTTCAAAGAAGACAAACTGGAAATCTTAGGGCTTTGTTATATGATATATACTACATTATCCTTCCTGGTGAACCAAATATGACCACCTTTTGAAATATTGCTTTCTGTGATCAGAAGAAACTGGTTCAGAGAAATTCTGCACAATTTGCCACCCAAATTATTTCAGAGAATTGAAACCTTGTTGCCACAGCAATATTCCACCATTTAGGCACGTCTCTCTTGAAAGATGCCTGCTATTTTTTCTTACTTGAGCTTCACCCTCTGTGTTATTTGATACAGATGGAAAGAAAGCTATTTTTGCTTTCTCTCCTTGCATCTTTTCCTGCAAAATAAGGTTACAGCATAAAACCAATACAGAAAAAAAAATAGTTTTCTTTTAATTTTAATAATCTTTTTCTTCAATAAAAAGCCAGGAATGAAAACTGTCATCCTTCTGCTAAAGCCTCACCTTTTGCTGGCACAGTGGCATTTTCTTTGCTTCTCATGTATCATAATTGGCATCTCAGAATCATTTTTACTGCAAATTAAAGCAAATTAAAGTACTAAGAAATAATAAATTAAAACAAACTCTTTGGTAAATCCCATACGCAATTTTGTAATGCAATTTTCCACCTTTGTGGTGATTTTCAGGAGAACATATCCATTGAATTTGTCTTTTAGCAGAGAATGATGAGGTGTAGTATACACAAGACGTTGCTTTCTTGAGCTGACATATAGGCTCTTTTGAAAATTCTCTGCTCAATTTGAAGGCAAGGAAATTGGGTAAATAATTGCTCTGAATTTCACCATCAGATGAGGTAAAAATCCCAAATGATTTTTCAAGTAAAGGTACAGTAATACTAATGGTATTGCTAATGGTAAATTGACAGCTACCAAAAAAGCCCTTGTGATTTAATTGATGCTTAGGATACCAATAAGGCTGCAGATGATTGGGAAGATGATTTTACAGAAGATGACAGATATTCACTCAAACACAGCATTGGGCCACCTTGTAACTAAATAAGGGCACAACTACCATTATCCACCCATGAGAATTTTCTCCAAAGCAAATTATCAATCTAAGTAAGAACTGATAGAGGAAAAGTACAGGGAAATGTTTCTGCCTAGCCCTATTGCTATCCCTCCATGTTGTGGAGGAATTGGCTTTTGCAAATAATAGGTACTAAAACGGTTCACATGGACGTAGAATGTAAACGTTCATGCCTCCTATTCAATGATGAAATGATTCCTGGGTATGGTGTGAGACAATGAATCTGCACTAACAGGCAACTCTCTTTAGAGCAAACCTGACAATGAACTTGGCAGCTGTGGAAAGTTGAAGCATTCTTGTGTGAGTTAGAGGATGTTCTTGAATTTGACCTGATCAATGTTTAGTGAAGAAGGTTTTATAACAATAACAGAGAAAAGAAAAGTAGAGAAGAGATTTATCAACAAAAATGCAATGTAGGGTTAGGCAAATATACATACATACATACATACATACATACATACATACATACATACATATTTGTAAATAACTGAGGACATCCTACCAGGATGAGAGTCAGAGAGCATAAGTCTGTATGTGTGTGTGTGCCAAGGAAGAAGGAAGTTATCTCAGTCTAGCAATCTCTTTGACAAAGAGCAGGGAATGGTGACAAACAAAATGAGGATACAGACTATGTAACTGTCCATCTTCTCTCTTTACTGTTCCCTTCTGGTCAATTGGCCATGAGGTGCTGAAAAGTCATTGCTGTTGGAATTAGGCTTCCAGTATACCCTGCCTATGTTTAATGGAGTGACATGCTAACTAGCAT
The DNA here is from genome assembly GCF_029215685.1 of Pituophis catenifer annectens. Taxonomy (NCBI): domain Eukaryota; kingdom Metazoa; phylum Chordata; class Lepidosauria; order Squamata; family Colubridae; genus Pituophis; species Pituophis catenifer. The sequence goes on from NW_027256884.1 coordinate 39,259,881, forward strand.
GTAGTTGCTAACTACCATGTAGATGACAGTGGATAATTGACTGTCTTGTGTTTTTAAGTCTGATAATCTTTTCATCCTTCTTAATTCTACATTCTATGGAACCGAGGGCTGTCAGAATTGGCTGAACACCAATCACAATGATCAAATCACATAATAGACCTGAAAAATGTCAGTATCCTGGCATGATTTCTCTATAATTATCAGAGAGACAATAGAAATGTATAAACATCTAAATAATTTAAATAGGGGGAAAGGTGAACAATTGTCATTTTATCTCTCTGCCACTGTGCCAGTTAAAGGTGAGGCTGCATGGCTGAATGTTGACAGCTCTTGTTCCTATTCTCCTTCCAGTGAGAAAGGTTATTTTAAAAGTTAAGTATATTCTTTTCTTCCCAGGTAATAATTGTACAGATTGAATTGCTTGATTTAAGCAAAAGAAAAGCCAGGCAATTATATATCAAAAAGATTAGCTAAGAAAAAATGCACAAAATGCAAACTTTCAGGAAAAAAATCTCAATTTGTCTTATTTTTTCAGTCAAGAGTTGAAAATAATGTTCGAGATTAATAGGATGATGTTTTGCTGTTGTAAACAGAAGAGTATGATGTATTCCTAAGAGAACATTTATTTCTTTATATATATTTGTATAGTTTTACTGCTTTTAACCTTGTAAGCCTCCCATAGTCTTACAAGGTTAAAAGTGTCAAGCTGGGCAGCAAATACATTTAATTAATAAATAAATTTCTCAGTCCATAATTTAATCAAAATGCCCATTCATTGTGAAACTGTAAGATGTGTGCAAATCCTTCAGAATTTCAGTTTTCTCAGCAAAGTGAAGGGGTTTGTACAAATACATGCATTCAAAGCATGTAACTGAAAGCATGAAGGCAATTACTTTAAAAAGGGGATTCCATTCATATCCCTCATGTGTCAAAATATTTCAGTTGATAGGATTTGCATAATCCTAGAACCTGCATATGAAAGATCTTGAACTCAATAACTGTACAGTCCCATTAAAAATGTATTTACAGATCTAGACTGGATGAGTTTCAAGGCATAGCCAAACTAATTAACAAGCAAACCATTACATAGGACTAAATACAATTGTCCTTTTCAGTACATCTCCCTGCTTTGTAATACCAGTTATGAAGTGTTAGTTACAGTCTGCTACTGCCAGATGTGCACAAGTTTAGATGCTGTTGCTTACGCTCCTGCCAATTCTTTTTTTAAGTCTAATGTTGTTCAAAGGGGATAGTAAAATATATACAAATGCAAACTCTTTTCCAATGCAGAGTTAATATGCATTTATAGATGAAATGGTGGCTTCTCAACTAGTATAGCTTATATTTTTATTTGAACATCTGTGCCTTCTCAAAGGGAATGTCTTATTTTCTGAGATGGGGCGTTGGTCCTACCTGATACGCCCCTTCTCGTTGAGTGGAGACAGCAGCCAGACGTGGGTTGTGCTCATTGGACAGAGGTTGGACTGAGCCTGTAAAATCTTCTTAAATCCTTCCCCTGTTGCTAAGGCACCCAGTTTTTGTCGAAGGAGAAGGAAACAGACTCGGTGTGTGGAAAGAAAAAACAAGAAAAATAACGATAAGAACAATACCAGCCACAGTAATGACCAGACTGAAAAACCAGGGTGGGGCTGGCTGCTGTCTCCACTCAACGAGAAGGGGCGTATCAGGTAGGACCAACGCCCCTTCTCCCTTGAGGGTGGAGACAGCAGCCAGACGTGGGACATACCAAAGATCACTGTCCCATTTCACGGGCAGGGACAGTCTGGGCAGAATACCCCTCCCGAGTGACAACACCCTGTAACACACGCCTCCCAAAATCAGCCTCCGCCGAGGCGAACTTATCTAGTTTATAATGTCTAATAAAGGGTGAAGGCGTCGTCCAAGTTGCCGCCCTGCAGATCTCGACCAAGGAAGCCTTCGAGGTCCAAGCCGCCGTGGTCGCAGCACTTCTGGTAGAGTGAGCCATGACCGACGCAGGAGGGGGCAACGACCGGAGTTCGTAAGCTGTTGTAATTGTCGCACGGATCCACCGCCCCACCGTGGAGGAAGTCACTCGTTGTCCTAAGGAAGACGGTAGAAAGGAAACAAACAGTGATTCTGTCCGCCGAATATCAGCAGTCCTCCGGAGGTAGAGGGTCAGTGCCCGGCGGACATCCAACGTGTGTAAACGGCTCTCCACAGGATTGGAAGGAGAAGGATAGAAATCTGGTAAGACTAGCTCCTGCAAACGATGAAAGGGAGAGTTAATCTTAGTCACAAATGTTGGATCCAATCTGAGGACCACCTGATCGTCATGAAACACACACAAATCATTTCTGATGGACAATGCTGCTAGTTCTGAAATTCGACGAGCTGACGTAATTGCAACCAAAAAGGCCACCTTGCCAGACAATAAGCGCAAGCTGACCGAATCAAGCGGTTCGTATGGTGACCCCATAAGAGAATCCAGCACGAGAGAAAGATCCCAAGAGGGATACCTATGTAGAACCGGAGGGCAGAGATTGGTTGCCCCTCGGAGGAAACGGCGAATCAGAAGTTGCTGAGACAATGAATGTATGGAATTATACGTTAGAATAGAAGAAATTGCCGCAACTTGTCTCCTGAGGGTGTTAGGAGACAGACCTTTGTCCAAACCCGACTGAAGGAACCGAAGAACTTGTAAGACGGAAGCTTGAAGAGGAGAAAAACCTTGGGAAGAACACCACGAGGAAAAGGCTCGCCAAGTAGCCGAATAAATCCGTTCTGTCGATGCTCGCCGTGAGGCCTGGATGGTATGGATCACGTCCGAGGGGAAGCGGTTCCGCTGCAAAGCCGCCCACTCAACCGCCAAGCGGTCAGCTGAAGCCACTGAGGCTCCGGATGAACAATCGACCCTTGGCTGAGACAGTCCGGGAAACACGGCATCGTCCAAGGCGGAGATACTGACAGATGAATGAGGTCTGCAAACCATGACCTCCTCGGCCAATGTGGGGCCACCAGTACAATCTCCGCTTGTTCCAGTAATAGTTTCCGAATCACCCTTGGGATGAGGGGAATCGGAGGAAAGGCGTACAGCAGACCTTGAGGCCAAGGGGAGCGCAGGGCATCCACAGCTTCCGCTTGATGGGAAGGGAAGCGGGAGAAGAAACGAGGCAACTTGTTGTTCAGAGGTGAAGCAAACAGGTCTATTTGTGGGACTCCGAAATAAGCCGCTATCCTCCGGAATAGGAGCGGGTGAAGGCTCCATTCTCTGTGGTCTAAGTGCTGGCGACTCAGCCAGTCCGCTGTCACATTCGAGACCCCCGATATATGGTCCGCCTTCAAGGAGGCCAGATGCCTCTCTGCCCAAAGGCCTAGTCTCTTTGCTTCCCGCATCAGCAAAAGTGACCTGGTACCACCCTGACGATTGACGTGCGCTTTGGCCGAGGTGTTGTCGGTCAAAATCAGCACGTGTTCGCCGGACAGCAGATGTTGAAAGGCCCTGAGAGCCAGGTAAATTGCCCTCAGCTCTAACCAATTGATGCTGCGGGCCCTTTCCACAGAGGACCAAGTCCCTTGCGCGAAGTGAGTCCCGCAATGAGCCCCCCAGCCAGATTTGCTGGCTTCGGAAGTCACTGTTACCCTCTGGGGTTCTAGGAACAGACAGCCCTTGGAGAGCGCAGGAGATGTCCACCAGCGAAGGGATGACCACACTTCCCATGGAACTGCCACCTTGGCCAAGGAGGATCCCTTGCCCATTTTCTGAAAAGGCAAGAGAAACCATTGAAGGTCTCTAAGGTGTAATCTGGCCCATGGGACAATGGAGATGGCCGAAACCATCTTCCCTAGTAGTCTGGAAAGGAGAAGGATGGAGACCCTCCTCTCCCCCATGACTTTAGCTACCATGGATCTCAAAGCTCCCTGTCTGTCCGGGGAAAGGAAAACTTTACCCTGTGCCGAATCAATAATAGCCCCCAAATGGAGGATCCTAGTAGAGGGTGTTAGGTGGCTCTTCTCTAAGTTAACAGAGAAACCGTGTGATGCCAGTGTCTGAATCGTGAGACAAAGATCCGACCTGGCCTGCTGATGAGAAGATGACATAATAAGGATATCATCCAGATAGCACTGGAGACGAACGGCTTGAAGCCTGAGATGGGCCGCTAAGGCCGCCAAAATCTTGGTGAAACTACGGGGTGCGGAGGAAAGACCGAAGGGTAATGCCCTGTATTGGTAGTGGGCTCCAGCATAGTAAAATCGAAGGAATCGCCTATGAGAAGGGCGAATGGGGATATGGAGGTAAGCCTCCGTGAGATCTATCGAACAGAGGAGATCGCCCCTCCGTACGCCGTCCAGAATTGAAGACAAAGATTGCATTTTGAACCTTCTATAGACCACAAACTGGTTCAATCATTTTAGGTCCAGAATAGGTCTCCACCCCCCCGATGACTTAGGGACCAGAAAGACTCTAGAATAGAAGCCCTGTCCCACCTGGTCACGAGGAACTCGTTGAATAGCCTTAATGGCTAATAAATGGTTGACAGCCGAGTCCATGCGGGCTCGACGATCGGCTACGTGGGACAGAGGACATCGGATAAAAGACAAAGGAGGGGTGGAAATAAATTCAATGGCCAGACCAGCTGAAATGGAGGCCCGGACCCAGCAATCTGAGGTAGTACCCTCCCAAACTTTGGCGAAGAGGCCCAATCGTCCGCCAATGGGAGGATCCCAGGTAGTACTAACGGCGGCGATGGATGGAACGACCCCCTCCCCCTCGAAAGGGCCGCCGAGGACCAAAATTCCTTCCCCTAGCTGGCCTCTCCTGGAAATTTCTTTGTCTAAAATTCAAAGCCCCAGGATAAAGATTACCCGTGTTCCTGTGGGGACCCATTCCCCCTTCAGCCGGACGAAATTGAGAACGAGGAGGATAAGGAAAGACCCGAGGTTCCCCCCTTCGGAAAACCGCAGGTAAAACTTTTCTTTTATCTTTTGTCTCTACGAGGAACTTATCGAGGTGCTCGCCAAACAGTTTTGAGCCTGAAAAGGGCACTGAGGTCAGACGCCATTTATGCCGCGCATCGGCTTGCCAATGGCGAAGCCACACTAAACGGCGGGCCGCAATGGAAGATGCCAGGGACTTAGCTGCAAAGCGAGTGGCATGCAAGGTGGCATCTGCAGAAAACTGTACCGCAGCTATAATTTTATTCAAGTCCTGTTTCAACCTAGAGTCCTCAGATGACATCTTTTCCTGTAATTGTTTAAGCCACAGGATTGTTGTCCGATTAAAAAACGATGCGGTGGTAGCAGATTTAATGGCCCAAGCCGCACCCAGGTGAGCCCTCTGGAGAACCTGTTCTGCTCTGCGCTCCTCAGGGCGAAGACCCTCCTCTGGATTGCCAGGAATGGAGGAGGATGAGAGCAAAGCCGCAACAGGAGCGTCAACTGAGGGAACCTGAAGCAGGGACTCTAGATCTGAAGAAACAATGAAGTTTCTTTTGTCAGTGGAAGTTAGTGCAGGAACCGAGGAAGGAGCAGACCACTGCTTCTGGATGACCTCCAGGAAAAGTGGAGGCGTAGGAATGGCTGTCACTGCCTTAGGTTGCTCGGCAAACAGCGGATTCAAGGAGCCCGCAAATGGAGGAGGCTCTGGCAGCGAAGAGGGACCCAGTTGAGCTGTATTAACCGCCTTAAACAGCAATGATTTAAAAAGAGACTGGGGAAAAAGGCCCGTGAAGGCCGGCTGATCAGGGGGCAATCCCTCATCCTCCGAGAGTTCTGGCTCCTGGGGTTCCATGTTCACATCTTTGGAGTGATCACTGACCCCGGAAACAGATGGAGAGTCTGAGCCTGCCAGAGAAATGGCATCCTCCATATCAAAACCAGTCAGAGACTCTGCCTGTTCTAAAAGGGCCGAGCGAGTGGGGGCAGGTCCCGGAGCCTGATTGAAATGGGTAGACAACGATTGATGTACCACAACGGAAATCATTCGTTGAATGTCCTCCGGCTGCCAACTGACCGGAGGTTGGCCTGGAGCCGGGCCGGCCTCAGAAGAGGCTCGGACCGGAGCAGAAGTAATAGAATGGTGACCCATTGGGAGAAGGGGAGCGCTAGACTCCACTGTAGAATGAGCCCCCGGCAGGGGAGCTGACCCCCAGACCTCAGAAGATGGAACTGCCATTTGAAAGTCCTGCAAGGACCTTTGATCCGGTGTCAAAGAAACGTCTCGTCTCAAGTCCTCAGAAGACCCTCTGGTCCTACACATAGGGGCTCCATTACCAGGCTGCCTTTTAGAAAACTCATTGGCAGGTTTCCCCTGCAACGCAGGTGCCTTGGAAGGTAGCAAGGGTCTCTTAGTGGCGAGGGCAGGGGCTCGCACCTCTTCACCCAGAACCTGAACCTGGTTTTCCCGTAAAGAGGCCTCAGACTGTTCACGGATCGTGGCCTTATGGCCATGCCTAGATTTAGATTGCGCCTTAGGCATGATAAAGTAACAACAACCGAACCAGGTAGGCCAAATGATAATAAGGAAGAACCAGCTGTTTAAGGTGGGACACCCAAAGTGAAGAATAGTAAAATATAATTTTGAAAAACACTGCAATAGTTAGCCAAAACTGTCAGGAAGGACACTATAAGGAACCCCTTTTAATGGTCACTTCTTATACCCACTCAGTGTCTAAGTGCTAAGAGAGGGAAAGACTCAGAAGGCCTTGTTAAACTCCGCCCTCCCTAGAAGGACTGTGTCCAAAATGGTGCCCAACAAGCAGACAGGGAACGAACGAGCTCTTCTGTCACAAAATGGCACCCAGTGAAAGACCGTTAGAGCGCTAGGCTCTTTTTTAACACAACGCGCTCGGCGTTAATAAGAGAAATGGGAGCCGGGTGAGGGCGAGGGCCTCCAAACAGTGAAGAAATGGCCCGAAATCACTTACGACGCTAAAAAAGCGCCTAGGCTACAGAACAGCACTTATTAATCAATCAAGCCGACAAGCGGCTAAGGCAGGGAGCGCGCCGCTCCGCCTCAAGCTTTAGCGCCAAACAGCTGAGCTAAAGGGCGACAGCCGCCGCAGCTCCGTTCTCCAGCCCCAAGCTCTAAGCCGGCTAGATAGCGTCCAACTACTAGCGCTCGTAGGGGGCGAAGTCCCAGAAGACAAACTGGCATCAAACAGTCTCCAAAACAACAGCAATAAGAAGAGGACCAGTAATAGCCGACGAGCGGCTAGCCCAGGAGAGCGCGAAACTCCACGATAAATTATAAGAACTAAATGAACTTCCAAAGCAGATGGGGGGGGCGCAAGGCTCCACAGGCGTCAAACACCAGGTAAATTGGTTTATTTAAGAATTATAAGGCAAGAGTTGACTAACCCCTTTCTTTATGAGGCTGACAGCAACCGAGGAGAGAGAGACTATAAAATCACCAAATCCAATCCAGCAAGCTAGAGAATAGTCAATAGGAATCCTAAGTCAAAAAACAATCCAGAATCAATCAGATAGCAATAAAACTCTAACTCAATAGAATCTAGAGAACACTTTCCACACAACTGTCCAGTCTGACGACTGAGCAAAAAACTGGGTGCCTTAGCAACAGGGGAAGGATTTAAGAAGATTTTACAGGCTCAGTCCAACCTCTGTCCAATGAGCACAACCCACATCTGGCTGCTGTCTCCACCCTCAAGGGAGAAGAAAGCAATTCAAGATCTCTAATCTCTTGTATACTGTTTCCAATAGATCTACCTTTTCACTTTCTGCTTTCTTTTTCTGTTATGGACATTCTTTTCTAGCATTGACCTAGATATACTCAAAGCTACATGTGAATACAGAAAGGTATAAAGGGTTCTTTATGTAACCTAATGCTAATTAAGCAGCTTCTCACTTTGTAGACAACTTAGAAACTACAACTACTACAATAGCCCCACAGCTGGTAGAGTGATCTCTACATTGCCCAATAACATCAATTTTACTGTCACTGCACAGGCTTCAGTGCCCAATTCAGTGTTAGTCATTTACTTTAAGGGTCTATGTGGCATAGTACTTTGAGTACTGTCATATCCAAAATGAGTTTGACTGTCCTGTTAAGTCGTCAAAATAAGGCTGTTTAGGATGCCACCACCACAGCAAATAAAAAAGCCATGGACCAGGAGGCAGCTTCTTAGATTATACCCCGGTATAAGCTCCAAAACCCAAGAAAAATATATTGAGGTTCTTCTAAGCGGCTTCCTTTATTGTTCCTCACCTACAGACAGAAATGTTGCCAAACTAAAGCAAACTAGTTGCATCAATAAAGATGTATTTTGAAAATTCCTAGAAAGGAACTACCTTAACTCTCTTCTTCTCAATCAAACTATCTAAATTTCACTGTCTCTTGCACCTCTAAAATGTATTCCCTCTCTCTTAGGAATCCAGATTGCATTCCACGAGTCACAGATTTCTCACCCCTACTTTATCAGAATGAGATAGGATGCTACTTTCTCCACTGTAAGACATGGAGAAGTCTATTGTTATGAACAACTTGGGACTTTACACTCCAGTGTATTTGGAAGGCAGGAACACATGCACTGACTCTTAGTAGTCAAGCAGCATGCAATCCAATTACTCATGCAATGTATTTATTCAAAACATTTTGATTGCAATCAATCATGCCAATATCACTGAGGGACAACAAAAAATAGCTTGCTGACATTCATGCCAAATTGACACTTTATCTTGAACAAAACATTGTTCTATAGATGATGGACTTTTGACATTTTTGAAGCCAAAAGCTGATTCTTCAAATTGAAGACTTTGTATTCTTCTGACTTCATAGACCCTCCTCTCTGTTTTTCCAATTTTCCTTTCTTTTCCTGAAAATGGGATTATGCATACAAACACTGTCAACACCAGCATTTTCATTGTCAACACCAGCATTTTGTCCTGATACATCAACCCTTACAGAGGGCCTCCTGCTATCCTTGTGGCCATTTCTTCCTGACTTCTAGGAAATCCCAATCTCCAGAAAAATCCTTCCATTAACCTTATCAGAATATTGCTTCTATGAGCTATTAATTGGTCATATCCAGAGGTGGGTTTCAGCCGGTTCTGATCGGTTCTTGCGAACCGGTAGTGGAAATTTTGAGTAGTTTGGAGAACCAGTAAATACCACCTCTGCCTGGCCCCGCCCCCAATCTATTCTCTGCCTCCCAGTCTCCCAGCTGATTGGTTAGAAGGAAAAAATCAAGGCTCGCTTTTCAGCGGGGAGATCGCTTGACAAAGAAGAGGAAAAAAAACAAGACACTGTTGCTTTAAATTGTCAAGCCAAGAAGCCTCCCAACTGATCAACTAGAAGAAAAAAATCAGGGCTCGCTTTTCAGCCAGGAGATCGCTTGGCAAAGAAGAAGAAGAAGAAGAAGAAGAAGAAGAAGAAGAAGAAGAAGGAGAAGGAGAAGGAGAAGGAGAAGGAGAAGGAGAAGGAGAAGGAGAAGGAGAAGGAGAAGAAGAAGAAGGAGGAGGAGGAGGAGGAGGAGGAGGAGGAGGAGGAGGAGGAGGAGGAGGAGGAGGAGGAGGAGGAGGAGGAGAAACCAAGACGCCATCGCTTTAAATTAACAAGCCAAGAAGCAGCTGTTGGAAGGAGGTTTTTACTTGCAGAAGGGAAGTGACATTCAGCAGTTCATTTCTGGGTCAACTGAACAACAAACTGGATAAGAGGAGAGATTCTTATATGGTTCTATGTTTTTGAAATTTTGAACTTTGTGCAACATGGGCTTTGTGTTTCTAAAATGGTTTGGGCGATTTCCATTGTGAAATGTCCTGTCTTGAATGAGTTTTCTGCCTGCTTGTAAATGGAGCCACTTTCTATTATCTCTAAGCACTGGTAGCTGTTTTCTTCTTACAAAGTTTCCTTTATGCAGCTGGCAAGAATGTGGAATGAGCCTCAGGCAGGTTCCTTTGTTAGCAGCTTGATTTTTCCTTGCTTTTCTGGGAGCCTTTTCTTATGAGTAATATTTTATTTGGGGATGTGAAGAGGGGGGAATTTGATTCCTTCCCAGAGCAGGTTAGTGGGATGGGGAGGGAATGGGGATTTTGAAGTAACCTTCCCCAGGAGTGGGGAGGGAATGAGGATTTCGCAGTATCCTTCCCCTGTCACGCCCACCAAGCCACACCCAGCAATCCATGCCACGCCCACCAAGCCACACCCACAGAACCGGTAGTAAAAAAATTTGAAACCCACTACTGGTCATATCATATCTATTCCTCACTTCATATTTAGCAAGCTTTATTGTCTGCTAATCCCAGCCAGGTAAAGACCGAAATGTTTTGATACTGAACCAGGAAGTCTTACTTTCAAATCCATACTCAATCACTGGAGAGTTTAATGTAGTCATTTGCCAGCAGACAAAACTAATTTAAAAGACTTGTTGTTGTGGAAATAAAATAAGGAGAGACCTCTTCCCTATATATACTGTACCACCATGAAACCTCAACATGGGACAAAATGAAAATAACTATAGCAAATGAAATTAATATAGTATTAGTAATATTAGAAGTATATTAATAATGAACTGCTTGCAAATGTCATGCATCATGTGACAATATAAAAAAACAGAGACTATAAATATCTTTTAAACTTATTTTTCTCCACCCCTACAAAACAACCTTTCTCTTCACATGATCTGATTAATAATAATAGCAATATAATTTCTTAATCATTTCATTTATGCATTTCAGAAGCATCACGATTAAAATAAGGCATACTATATGATATAAAATATAAAATACAAGCTTAAAATATGTACAAATTAAATAGATCTTGCCCAGAAACTAGCAACATTGGTTGCATTTTGTCATGCTGCCATGAGGTCCTCAAGTGAGTACTGATTGGGTCACAAAGGGCAGGTATACATATCTGTTGTTGTCTGCATGTCACCACAATTGTAAAGAACAGAAGCCACTGGATAATCATGTTCAGAGTATCTTTGGATCTTGTTGTACCTATATGCAATGATTTCCATACTTACCAGCTTTCGTCAGGCCCAGGTGTCAGCCCCTGTTGGTTCTATCCAGCATTGGTTCTTTGTAGCTTTCCATACATTCACTCTTCAAAATTTTCCATCAACCTAAGGAAGCTTTTCCTGGATTTTAATCTATGATGAGCTGGTTGTGGGACATAGAGAGGATGTTGCCTTGATATTGATGATTTGAGTCTCTGTCTGTATGCTGTAGGAATGCAGTGGCTCAGTGGCTAAGACACTGAGCTTGTCGATCAGAAGGTCGGCAGTTCAGTGGTTCGAATCCCTAGTGCCGCATAATGGAGTGAGCTCCCGTTACTTGTCCCAGCTTCTGCCACCCTACCGGTTTGAAAGCACATAAAAAATGCAAGTAGAAAAATAGGGACCACTTTGACCACTTTTGACCACACTTTTGCTCCGTGTGCCTTCGGCATTTAGTCATGCCAGCCACATGACTACGGAGACGTCTTCGGATAGTGCTGGCTCTTCGGCTTAGAAACAGACAGGAGGACTGCCCCTAGAGCCAGAAACAACTAGCACGCGTGTACAGGGGAACCTTTACCTTTACCTTACTGTATGCTGTTGTTTCTCTGTGAACAGCAAGATGGGCAATGCCAACTAGATGGTAGATATTATCGAGAGGGGTAGGTTTAAGGCATCCAGTAATAATTCTGTTAGCTTCATTCAGAGCAATGTCTACTTTCCCAGCATGTGCTGATTTATGATTCTGAGCACGTGTTTTTGTCTGCTGAGTAACAAAGAGCTAGAGCTCTTGTCTTAAGGACCCTTGATTTGGCACCCCAGGTAGGGCTGATTAATTTCTTGAAGATGTTATTTCATCCACTGACCTTCAGTTTAGGGTTGGTACAGTGCTCCTTATGTTACGGATTATAATTTTTTTATAGGCCCTTTTATTTCCTATTTTAAAAATAAAAATAAAATAAAAATAAAAAATTCCTATTTATTTTATATGCCTTTTTATTTCTTATAAAATGCTAAAATGGGGGGAAAGCTATATAAATGATGCATATATGTATTGTAGCCATTGAACTGAATTTATTGTAATGTGTGTTTTATTCAGATTCATGGATATATATGGCATCATTGCATTGACAAAAGTAAGTCAATAGAAGTGGGATAAGCTAGCTGAGGTCCCTGAAGTCCAAATGCAGTACTCAAAAGAAAAAGACTCCTAAGTGGGGGAAAAATCATATTAATATTATTATGGTATGTTGCACAGTCAGCCAGATGTCAGAATGGATTTGGTATTTTTGACTGCCTATTGAGTGCTTCTCAAGCACCTGGCAGATGTGGATATTTGATGATATTACACATATTGTCATAGGATATAAACTGTTCAGTGGTGGGATTCAGCCAGTTCGCACCACTTCGGGAGAACCGGTTGTTAACTTTCTGAGCAGTTTGGCAAACTGGTTTTTGGAAGAAATCATTAGGGCAGAGAACCAGTTGTTAAATTACTTGAATCCCACCACTGAAGCTGCTCCAAGTAAAGCTGCTTTTTGCAATTGATTGATGGTGAATTTCAATGATCAATGCCCATAGTGTTCAAGTGATTCTCCAAATGTTTTTGGATTTCACCCAATGTACCTATTACTTTGGTACTACCTTTGCTTTCTTCTTTGCAGTCAGTCGATTTCTATTTGCAGTTTTTTGTATTTAGTTATCTTCTCCAGTTCTTTCTCTTCTATTCCGCTTTCTCCTGCCATCCAGACATTTTTGTCTTTCTTATTACAATTGTTAAGTCTGGGGTATTATGTGGCAAGTGCCTGCCTGTTTGAATTCTAATTCTATCTTAAAATTGACTTATTTTTTTCTTTTCCAAGTGAAATTTGGGGAGCCTTTTTGATAGCTTGATTTCTGCACCAACTGATAGCCTAAGCCATGTAGATCAACCATATTCTTCCATGCTGAGTCAAAAAGCAGAGGTTGAGACAGGATTGAGACAGCTACCAAGTAACTGTTGGGAACAGAAAGAACTGCTTTATTCCCAGAATTACTGAAAAGGGAATGACATAAGAAAATAGCAGAATAATGGTACTTCCAAGTTGACTGATGACACCAAAGTGCTTCAGACAGAAGAAACCAAGAAGACCCAGAAAATTTCAATAGCTCTCATTATTATATATGCCTAGGTTAGCATTTTTTACTCAGAAGATTCAACAACAGTATACTTATATAAGCAAGGCCAAAATATGGTTTTGAACTTGATATCACTGCTGAAAAAAATATTGGGATCATCATAGGAAGCTATTGAAAATTATATTTTGGTGATAAAACAACGTCTAAAAATGGATGTTGAAAATCAAGCCTTTAATTCACACATTAGAGAATCTCCATGGGGTTGCAATCTCACATACCGTTATAAAGTATGGTAGAACACCTCTCAACAAAGCCAAATGAGAGTTCCAAACTTTATTTTCTTTATTAAGATAGCAAAGAAATTGAGTGATCAAATGATTCTAGCCAGGAAAGACAGGAAAGATCTTATATACATTTCATGAAACTGTCTCATATTCAAAGGAGTATAGGTTATTGAAAAGCTATTTATAATCATCAATGTAAGGAAGTAAAGGATTCATCTTTGAATGTGCCTGCTTGTTCAGAGAAGAGACATGACAGTATCTTAGAGACATGGATGCCCTATATTAGCCTCTTATTGTAACAGTGTGACTCTTCATTTTCTCTAAATGTAGGGAAAGCCTAAAACAATGTATTATCTTTATCCTTAAGTAATGATATTAGATACCTGGAAAATTTCTAGTTGCATAGAAGTTTGATCTTCCTTACATATGAAATGAGAAGAATGCTGCATTGCAGATGGTTGATATCTATCACAGCTTTCTAAGTTCCATTAAATTCACATTTTTTTTAATATACCCTCTTATACTATTACAGTGGTAATCAGAGCCATTGAATTAAATGGTTTTTTCTGGATGTTAAAAATTAATAAAACAAAAGTGGATCCTGGCCTTCATTAAAATTTCAACCAAATATTAGGTTATTCCTCATTGTTCTTTGTACTAGAAACCAGGAAACTCTGGATTCTAGTCCTGCCTTAGGCATGAAAGCCAGCTGGGTGATTTTGGGCCAATCACTTTCTATCATCCACACATATTTCCTGTTGTGGAGAAAATAGGAGGAGAAAGGACTATAGGTACAGTATTTCAGCTTTGAGTTATTCATAAAAAATAATAAGTGTGGGCTGTAAACAAACAATATTACAGTGCCAAGGCCAATTTTGTCTCCTCAGATTCCATAGTGCTCCATATAACTTCTATATGTGGAACTCATAATAGAATCTATGGTTAAAAAAATGTTATAGAAGTGGCTGCCATTCTGTTATTTTTGTCCCAGACCATTCAGGGCTTTATGAACAGGAATTAACAGGTAGGCCTCAGAAATTAATGGAAAAGTTTAGAATTCATTTAAGGATGAGTGCTATTTTTTTTTTTAATTTGATTTATATGCCGCCCTTCTCCGGAGACTCAGGGTGGCTTACAATGCATTAAGCAATAGCCTTCATACTTTTGTATATTTATACAAAGTCAATTTATTGCCCCCACAAACTGGGTCCTCAATTTACCTACCTTAGAAAGGATGGAAGGCTGAGTCAACCTTGAGCCTGGTGAGATTCCAACTTACAGTAATTGCAGACAGCTGGTGTTAATCACAATGCTATCAGTCTGCTGAGCCACCAGGCCCTTATTATCTTAAAGCATAGAGGAGATACTATCTTTAAAGCACAGAGCAGAGTATGATACTATAGCAATGGTGTTTCTGGATTATTTGTTACAATCAAAATACAGTGATGTTCTTTGGCACTAAATTGGGTTGCTCCGCCTTACTTCTATAGCTGACAAAATTAAGCAGAAATTTCCTAATTTCATTTTGGTTTTATGTGTTAACTATAATATAGAATAATGCTTCTTTTTAATGTGGGTTTAAGGCATTTTTTGATTTCGAAAACAGAAAGGACTTTTGGGCAGAAGAAGAGGAGAAAGATTAAATCAAGATGTATAAATCACTTCTAATTGCACAGAATTTCTAGATATAAGTCTAAAGTGCACATCATTGATCTTAATTATCCAAATTAGATTTTAAGAATAAATCACTTTGATTTGGTACCTTTCCTCTTCGCAGTTTTTTTTTTATTTGACATTTTCATTTAAAATGTAAAGATTCTCTTGAGTCCTTGTGACTAGATTCTAGTGTTCTTGGCAATATTACATAGAAAGCTATCTATTTCTCTCTCGGGATACCCAAATGAAAACAAACATATTAGTGGAAGAGATTCATCACAATGTCTTTTAAAAAAATATTTATTAATGGAAAGATGCCAGACTTCTCATATTTGTGATTTGATTGCCAGGGCTGGCTTGCATTTCTAATGGAAGAAACTAATAATCTTATTCTGCCTATTTCATAGAACATTGAATCATAAGAAGTCTACTAACCCAACTACTTGCCCAAGGCAGGAGACCTTATATTGTCCAGGACAAATGGCTGTCCAATCTTTTCTTTAAAATTTCAATATTTAAGGAAGCCCTAGACTAGACCCAATAATTGTTGAGAAAATGTTACTATATAGTAAAACAAAAACAAAAAAACCTCCAGGACATAAATTCACATTTTATACTAACTAGAATGCTTAAAACATGTCCTGGGATTTTGGGATCAGTATGAGTCTGTTATAAAATATCCCCCTCAATGCCTAGCAGGGTCTCTACTTGACAAGGACTGTTGTTTTAAGAATTGCTTGAAAAAGATCTTCTGTGGAACTTTATTTTGTTATCATTTGAAGCATAAATGGCAATAACTGTTATTTTTCCAGATTCAGCCTGAAAGATCAATATTATGAATCTTCCTTCCTCAGATTGTACTTGTTTCTCTAAAGTTCATGGTAAATTCTTCACAGCTATAGTTAGCCCATTTTTTTTCCATCTGTCCAAGTGAGACCACAAATTTTTGACTGAGGTGCATAAATAAGGGTTTCACTCAGTTGCCAATTTGGAGATAAGTCTGTTTTGCCATGTTCTGTTTGTATTATGGCTTCCAGACCTGAATATAGGTTTCTCATAAAGACAGTTATTTAAATACAATGACTTTATTTAGGCGACAAATACAATGGTTACAAACTTCAAGTAACATGACTATAATAACTGAGGACTCTTCTACCCAAGAAAATATAACTGCAAATGAGATCCTGATACTTTTAGAAATGTGACAGAAGTTTAAGTCGGCATTAAATGACTCAGCCAGGGCTGCTGATTGTCCACCATACAGGTGAAACTCAAAAAATTAGAATATCATGCAAAAGTTCATTTATTTCAGTAATGCAACTTAAAAGGTGAAACTAATATATGAGATAGACTCATTACATGCAAAGCGAGATAGTTCAAGCCTGGATTTGTCATAAGTTTGATGATTATGGCTTACAGCTCATGAAAACCCCAAATTCACAATCTCAGAAAATTAGAATATTACATGAAATCAATAAAACAAGGATTGTACATAGAACAATATCGGACCTCTGAAAAGTATAAGCATGCATATGTACTCAGTACTTGGTTTGGGCCCCTTTTGCATTAATTACTGCCTCAATGCGGCATGGCATGGATGCTATCAGCCTGTGGCACTGCTGAGGTGTTATGGAAGACCAGGATGCTTAAATAGCGGCCTTCAGCTCTTCTGCATTGTTCTGTCTCATGTCTCTCATCTTTCTCTTGGCAATGCCCCACAGATTCTCTATGGGGTTCAGGTCAGGCGAGTTTGCTGGCCAATCAAGCACAGTAATCCCATGGTCATTGAACCAGGTTTTGGTACATTTGGCAGTGTGGGCAGGTGCCAAGTCCTGCTGGAAAATGAAGTCAGCATCCCCATAAAGCTCGTCTGCGGAAGGAAGCATGAAGTGCTCCAAAATCTCCTGGTAGACGGCTGTGTTGACCCTGGACTTAATGAAGCACAGTGGACCAACACCAGATGACATGGCTCCCCAAATCAACACAGACTGTGGAAACTTCACACTGGACTTCAAGCATCTTGCAGTGTGTGCCCCTCCATTCTTCCTCCAGACTCTGGGTCCTTGGTTTCCAAATGAGATGCAAAAGTTGCTCTCATCAGAAAAGAGGACTTTGGACCACTGAGCAACAGACCAGTTCTTTTTTTCTTTAGCCCAGGTAAGACGCTTCTGACGTTGTTGTTCAGGAATGGCTTGACAAGAGGAATACAACATTTGAAGCCCATGTCCAGGATCCATCTGTGTGTGGTGGCTCTTGATGCACTGACTCCAGCCTCAGTCCACTCCTTGTGAAAGTCCCCAACACTTTTGAATGGCCTTTTCCTGACAATCCTCTCCAGGCTGCGGTCATCCCTGCTGCTTGTGCACCTTTTTCTTTCACACTTTTCCCTTCCACATAACTTTCTATTAATGTGCTTTGATATAGCACTTTGGGAACATCCAACTTCTTTTGCAATTACCTTTTGAGGCTCTCCCTCGTTATGGAGGGTGCCAATGATGGTTTTCTGCACAACTGTCAGGTCAGCAGTCTTTCCCATGATTGTGATTCCTACTGAACCAGACTGAGAGACCATTTAAAGGCTCAGGAACCCTTTGCAGGTGTTATGGCTTACTTAGCTGATTAGAGTGGGACACTTTGAGCCTAGAATATTGAACCTTTTCACAATATTCTAATTTTCTGAGATTGTGAATTTGGGGTTTTCATGAGCTGTAAGCCATAATCATCAAAAGTATGACAAATCAAGGCTTGAATTATCTCGCTTTGCATGTAATGAGTCTATCTCATATATTAGTTTCACCTTTTAAGTTGCATTACTGAAATAAATGAACTTTTGCACGATATTCTAATTTTTCGAGTTTCACCTGTAGATGAATTATTTCTTACTAGTAAACAGTAAGCAGAGACGGAGAGAGAAATGTAAGACAACCAGCTTCCAGAATAAACTACTCAGCTAGTTAACAAAGTTTGCTAATAGGAACTTGCCTGTGGAGTTTGGTGGAGAGATCCAAATACAATGGTGCTCAGTATCACCCATGATAAGGAAAAGTATAAAAGAAATAGAAACCCAGATGACACCAGAGTAAATGAAAAAGGGGGATGGGAGAGGGGGAAAAGAA
This sequence comes from Pituophis catenifer annectens, assembly GCF_029215685.1. Classification (NCBI taxonomy): domain Eukaryota; kingdom Metazoa; phylum Chordata; class Lepidosauria; order Squamata; family Colubridae; genus Pituophis; species Pituophis catenifer. The sequence continues at coordinate 39,277,992 of NW_027256884.1, forward strand.
AGAAGATAATAAGAATAAATGTACAATTCTGATGATAATACTGATAGATAGAATAGAAATTGAAATTGAAGTATATACTATTAGAATACAGGAGTTGCTCAGATACCAAACAAGAAGAATATTCTACAGCAAAGAAGATAGAAAGGAGAGAGGAGTAGAGGGTAGGAAGAGGAGAGGGAGGGAGAGGAATGGAAGAAAGGGAAAAGGAGAGGAAGGAAGGGTAGGGGACAGGAGTAGAAGAGAAGGTGAGAAGGGGGAAAAGAAGAGAGGAGTGGGGGAAAGGAAGGGGAAGTAGGATGAGGTAGGAGAAGAGGAAGGAGAAAGTAGGAGAGAAGAGGAGGGAGGGAAGGTAAAGAGGAGAAGAAGAAGGGTTGTTGCGAAATGAGGGAAGGAAGGGTAGAAGAGCAACTCCGAATGTAATTAAAATGCATTATTTTAATGCTTTCTTTAAGGAAAATATGTATATGTAGGATTAATTATGTCTAAGAAAATGTACATTTTATGTTATGTGTATAAGAAATAAAGCTGAAAAACCTTTAAAAAAAAGATAAGGAAAAGTATGATGAAACATTTTATCACTTGCTCTCTTTCTTTCAACAGATGCCTATATATCCATAATACCATTTTCTTTAAAAGCTTGCATTTGGCTAATCTGAAAGTCCAAAAGAAATAAGAAGAAAGACTGGCTTTCTACTACCGTGTTTCCCCAAAAATAAGACCGTCTTATATTTTTTTGAACCCTGAAATAAGCCTTGGCCTTATTGCCATGCGCTCAAAAGCCTGATTGGGCTTATTATCAGGGGATGTTTTATTTTGGGGAAAACAGGGTAATAGAAGATGAAAGTGGACATGGACGGATAGAAATATACCCTTTAAAGGCCCTCAACAATCTGGCATATATTTCCAGCAATGAAATTCTTGACTTCCTCTCTAAAGGGCATAAAAATACAGTTGTGCTAAGTTGATAACCCATTGGTACAAATAATTGAAAATAAATATGCACTGGCAAGACCCATCAATTCATAAAGCATACTATCTGTCAGGCTTCTTAGTTCCTGTAGATCAGCCAGGAACTAATTATATAGGCTTACAATAATGCAGAAACTTGAGATAAGTAGTTTATTACAGAAAAGCTAAGAAGCCATTACTAAATAACTCCAATTACTGCTGTGTATAAAGTGTGAATCTTATTTATAATAGAAAACAGTTATTTCAAAAAATGTGTGCCTCTTTTTCCAATAGGCTGGATAGCAAGAACAACTGCAATGAATTATTCTTTCCTCAGATAGTGAGAAATGCTACTACCAAGAACATCAGTTGCCACATAATCATGTATTTAGAATTTCAGGAAGAAACCTCAAAACCTTGGAGTTTATGTTATCTCACACTCTCTACATGGGGCTCCCTTTGGGGTGCACCCAGAGGCTCCAACTGGTGCAAAATGCGGCTGCACGGGGGATTATGGGAGCGATGGGGCGCTCCCATGTGACACCTCTCCTGCGCGAGCTGCATTGGCTTCCGATGGACTTCCGGGTGCGCTTCAAGGTGTTGGTGACCACCTTTAAAGCACTCCATGGCTTAGGGCCGGGGGTACTTACGGGACTGCCTTCTGCCACCAATTGCCTCCCACCGGCCGGTTCGCTCCCACAGAGAGGGCCTCCTCAGGGGCCATCAGCCAGACAATGTCAGCTGGCGATCTCCAGGGGGAGAGCCTTCTCTGTGGTGGCACCTACCCTCTGGAACGATCTACCCCCAGAGATACGAGTGATTCCAGACCTCCGGACTTTTCGTCAGGCCCTAAAAACTTCCTTTTTTCAGTTAGCTGGGCTGGCCTGATTCCATGTTGGTTTTAAAGTTTGATACTGATTTTTAATTGAAATGTTTTAAATTATGGGCCAAATTTCATTTAATTATTTTTAAAATTATTTTAACTTTTGTATACAAATGTTTTTATTTTGGCTGTTCACCGCCCTGAGTCCGAAAGGAGAAGGGTGGTATACAAATCTAATAAAAGATAAAGAAAGAAAGATCTCATCAAAGAATATAAAAAGTCAATGGCTGACTAAATAAATGATATATGAGAGAGGTTTCATTAATTGGCCTTTGGACTAAATACTTGTATCATTTACAAATAAATTGTGAGCATTGAGTCATGCATTTCATGGGCTTTGTTGCAGTGGTGGGTTGCCCCCGGTTTGGACCAGTTCGCAAGAACCAGTAGTAAAATTGGCGGGAGGCCCCGCCCACCGCCCCAGATGTCGTCATTGATGATCTGCGCATGCGCAGAAGCAAGGCGCGTGCACGAGCAAAGCGATCACGCACACACAATCCTGTTGTGAACTGGTAGTAAAGGTAAGTAGAACCCATCCCTGCTTTGTTGTCTGTACACCAAGGGGAAATAGATAAAATGTGTTTGAACTCTTAGTATAGGGAGAAAAATATAATTTAACTGGTTTAACCAAGACTTAGTAAGATAAGTCCCATGATTGTAGTACAACAGAATACAATTTGTTCAGAAGAAATGCAATCAACAGAAAAAGAGGCTACATTTTACTTTGTGTTGAAAGTATTCACTTCTGTTCAGAAATCTAATTAATGAATTTTGCAACACTATAAGAGGTTGAACTAAAGTAATTGGCAGAATTGTTGGTATTTAACCTTCCTTATACAACCCAGGAGAGGTAGAAGGCAGTGCTATCTAGAAATAAACTTCAGATCTTTCAAAAAGTTGGAAGTATAGAAAGGTACACTATCCACCATTCCCATATTGGATGGCAATAATGGGAGTTGTAGTTCAATATATACAGAGAACATTATGCTACTACTTACAAACATGTATCATGTTTTATTTTAACTACAACTACATACCAATGGAAATCTTTCTATTACAAAGTCTATCCTGGAGTACTAACTCAAAAATAGTAAATAAGCCCAGGTAATGAAATTCAACAACCTATCTGCAATTTTGTTTCCAATCCTAGAGAGGATGATCACTGCATTCATCTAGTTCTCTTCTACGATTTCATAGCAAACATGAACATCTTTCATCTTATGCAATCATTTATCTCTTTTGTGCAGCTTCACACCAAACATGCACATCTTTCATCTTGTACAGTTTCACACCTTCACACCAACATGAATATATTTCAGATAGCTGAGGATGGGGTATGCATACTTCCACCATATTTTAGCTCCATAAGTGAGCAGAGAATAATTTTACCGCTCCTTAAGTGCATGTCCCTTCACTGTAAACATATGTTAATATTTATTCAGAATAATGTGTGAATATACCAATGTCTAAGCAGAGAAACATAGATTTGGATCATGCCATGAGCACAGAAATCACATAAAATTTTCAAACTAGCCACATGTATACTTAATTTTCATGTCATCTAATCCAGGGGCAGGTTCCAAGTCCCGTCACTACCGGTTAGCTCGTGCATGCATGCAGACTTGTGTGCATGCGCAGCGCTTCTGTGCATGCATAGAAGCATCTGGCCGGGTGGGTGGAGCCTCCCGCTGCCGCCGCTACTGGTTCCCCAATCTGGTGCAAACCGGTAGCAACCCACCACTGATCTGACCCAGACTGAATCACTTAGTGCCATTTATAATGGCCAACATCTAAAGTTAAGGAATATGTTCAGATAAACCACAGTATCCCTCAAAAGCCAATCTTAGTTTATAGCCCAAATTTGCATCCATAGTTTCATCTTCCTCACTCTATTTCACTTAACACCCCAAATCTTATCCACTTTTGAATAATTTCTGAATGAAGTAGGTTAACATGGATTTCCATCAGGATAAAATCTTTTATTCTGTGAATGCATCTAAGGTAAAAAAAAAAAAAAAAAAAAAAAATCCTCACATCCTGCAATAGGATAAGATTGTTCCAGGGGTGAAATGCTCCCGGTTCGGACTGGCTCACCTGAACTAGTAGCAATGGTGGCGGGTGGTTTGGAGAACCGGTAGCAAAAATCCCTGCGCCCCCCCCCCAATGCCCAGCTGAGCTGCGTGATCATCAGAGGCTGGGGTTTTTTTTTAACTTTTAAAAGCATTTTTTCTACAACCTCTTCGGCCGAAAAAATGCTTTTAAAAGGGAAAAAAAAGCCCCTGATGATCGTGCGGCTCAGCTGGGATTGTCAGAGGCTTTTAAAATCATTTTTTTCTGCAACCCCTTCGGCCAAAGAGATTGTAGGAAAAAAAAATGCCTTTAAAAGCCTCTGGCGATCCCAGCTGACTTGCCTGATCATCAGAGGCTTTTAAAAGCCTTTTTTTCTTCAACCTCTTAAGGTTGTAGAAGAAATGCTTTTAAAAGTAAAAACAAAAAAGTTGGCCATGCCCACTCAGTCATATTTCCCCTCCCCCACCAAGCCACGCCCACAGAACTGGTAGTAACAAATTTTAGATTTCACCCCTGGATTGTACCAACAAACATAATTGGTATGAAGGCACAGGTGACCTGGGGAAGCCTTTGAAGTAGCCTTTGAAGTAGTCATGTCAAATCTTACAGATGTTGTAGCTGTCTCTGTGCTTCAGAAGTGGTATTGTGTTCATGTCACCTGTGAAGCACATCTCAAGCTTCTTACCTTACGAGACTGTGATGATTTGGAATTAAATAAATGATGTAAAGACAATACTACTGACAGGGATGTATTGTAGGATGTCTGTTAGTTGATCACAGCGCCACATTGGAGCTTCTCATCTTGACTTCCTTGCCCATAGTTTCTGGACTCTCCTGACTATTTCTGAATGCCTGTATACTGTAGCATTACAAAAGAGCCTAAGAGTAAAAATGAAAATATTTCCATTGGGAATATTATTCTAAGGGTTAATGAGGCACTAATGAGGTAGCGCTTAATACTTTTAAACCTTCTATAATTATGAGGAAATACTGTATTAAAGAGTAAACAGAAGTATGTGGTAACCATGAAATCCCATAGAACTGCAAGGTTTAAAGAAAATCTGAAAGTATAATTTGTATTAGAGATCATTTGAATGCAATCAGGCAAGTGGGCAACTACTCCAAAAAAGATACTGTGATGCAAATTCAAATCTCAAGTTACAAATGAGTTCCAAGAGAGGCAGTGATTATCTTAAAGTTGTTGTACTGAGATGAACCGAGCTGACAAGATAAACATACATCTCATCAGATCAAGAATATTCATAAACATCTCACTCTTCTCATCTCTTTAGCTTGCATTCTTAGAACCATTTAAGAAGACTCAGTATGTAAATGATTCTAATCTGAGAGTTAATTTTTATTTCATCTCAATTACTGAATATTTGTATACAGTTACTGTACTTTAGAAACATGTTCTACATTTTTAATCTCCCCAGTTCTAGAAAACAGAAAAATTTGCATGGAGCACTATCACAGGCTCATCAAAAATGAGTTATGAGTCTATCTTGCCATGAGGGAATGCCTGCCTTTATTACTATTGTAAATAAATTCCTTCTTCTTTGCTCACATTAAAAAGGAGTTGTTTGAAGTTTGGCCTTGTCCCAATGCCTGCAGAGAATTGCTTTCTCATCATTCCGTAGCCAATAATCTCCACTGCATCAATGAATTTCTGAAGCTGTTTGCTCTGCCCATAACTAACTGTTATGCACTCAACTGTTATGTCTGCACTCAACTGTAGTAAGGGGAGCTTCTCAGGAGCCCCTCAAATATAATTCTAATTCTTCTCCACAGCTGCATACGAATTCCATTGTTTCTGCTCCATGACAATTCCAAAAATACATTTGTGTGGGATGAAAATATCAGAATATTCACCAGAAAGATAATATTGCTGGATAATATTTTCCCAAACCCACCAAAACACAACCAGAGAGAATGGCAGTGCAACAAAGAAATGTTTATTTGGAGCAAGAATAAGAACTATCCCTTATAATATGCAGAATGTTAAAGGAAAAGAACACAGAAAATGGTGTCAGGAGTATCTATAGAAGAGTCTGTAAAGACAGACTGGTGACAATGTGACAACCATATGACTAAAACCCCATCCCTTTTTTACCTGGGTCACAATATATAAGGCAGTATATTTATTTTATTTATTTATTTTGTCAGATTTATATGCCGCCCTTCTCCAGTAGGACTCGGGGCGGCTCACAACAATAGAAAAACCTGACAATAAGTAAAAATTAAATAGTATTAAAACCAAATTAAAAATCCCCAAATCCCCAAATCCGCGGCAGATCAGGGAAGTTGGTGGAAGAGCCATGTCTTTAGGTCGGCACGGAAGGTGCGGAGGTTAGGGGCCGTCCGGAGCTCGGTGGGCAACCCATTCCAGAGGGTCGATGCAGCCACAGAGAACGCCCTCATCCTGGAGACTGCCAGCTGACACTGTCTAGCTGAGGGGACCCGGAGGAGGGCAGCCCTATGTGAGAGCACTGGGTGATGGGAGGCTGGTAGGAGGTGATCCTGCAAATACCCCAGGCCTTTATAGGTGAGTGCCAGCACCTTGAAGCGGATCCAGAGGACCACTGGCAGCCAGTGCAGCTCGCGCAATAGTGGTGTTATATGGGAGTAGCAGGACGCACCCGTAACTACTCGCGCGGCTGCATTCTGGACCAGTTGGAGCCTCCGGGTACACCCCAAGGGCAGCCCCATGTAGAGGGCATTGCAGTAATCCAACCAAGAGATAATGAGAGCTTGAGTGACTGTACGGAGAGCGTCCCTGTCTAGAAAAGGGCATAGCTGGTGCACCAGGCGAACCTGTGCAAATGCCCCCCTTGTCACGGCCATTAGATGGTCCATTAAAGACAGCCGTGAATCAAGGAGGATGCCAAGATTACGAACCCTATCCGAGGGAGCAAGACACTCCCCTCCCATCAACAGTGATGGGGCAGTTAAATCATGAGATGCCGGAATCCACAGCCACTCTGTCTTGGAGGGGTTGAGTCTGAGCCTGTTCCTACCCATCCAGACCCTTACCGCCTCCAGGCACTTAGACAGCACGGAAAGGGCATCCGTAGGTTGGTCCGGGGTGGAGATGTACAGTTGGGTATTATCAGCATACTATTAAAGTGTGAAATTATATGAGGAATTCTTGCAAAATCATTAAAGCACTACAAGCCATTAAAATAATTATTGCTTTATATTAAATTATTATCTAATATATTCTTCATTCTGTGTCTGTGGCTTGCTTTATTTTCTAAGAAAAATAAAAAAGTTCTTTTAAAAAGAATCATTATCACTTGACTTTAGTGGAAAATTTATTTATTTATTTATTTATTTATTTATTTATTTATTTATTTATTTATTTATTTATTTATTTATTAAATTTTATACCGCCCCCTCTCCCGAAGGATTCGGGGCGGTGAACAGCCAAAATTAAAAAACAAACAATATAAACATTAAAATACATTTAAAACAAAATTAAATCCCTAATGGCTTTCCCAATTTAAAACCCTTTACCCATAAAATTCACCAATAAAAATTTTAAGCCACCAATAAAAATTTTAAGCCAAAATGTCCATAGTTATGTTAAAAGCAAAAGTTTCTGGGGGCAGAAATGCAAAGAATGTAAACAGGACACTGTAACTGCAGACTGATTGTGGGAAATGCAAAGCAAGTTTTCCCTAAAGCAGGGGTGGGCAAATGTGGCCCTTTTAGAACCTGTGGATTTCAATTCCCAGAATTCCTGAGACAACCAAGCTGTCTCAGGAATTCTGGGAGTTGAAGTCCACAGGTTCTAAAAGGGCCACATTTGCCCACCCCTGCCCTAAAGCCAAGAACAATTCAAGAAGAGACACTGGAAATAAACCTAAAAGAATATAAGGAGGGCTACCAGCCCTAATTGTCAGAGGCAAACAGTTATAGTAATCCAATCAACTTCTGATGTTATTAAGAAATTTATTTATTTATTTATTTATTTATTTATTTATTTATTTATTTTATTGAATTTATATACCGCCCCACTCCCGAAGGACTCAGGGCGGTGAACAGCCATAAAATAAAACATATAGATACAAAATTTAAAATAAACTAAAACAAATTAAATAATTTGGCTGAACAAATTTAAAACCCCAATAATTTAAAACCAAATTTAAAATTTCCATTTAAAAAAGGGAAAGACTTAGGTCAGGCCAGCTTGATGAAATAAGAAAGTCTTGAGTGCGTGACGGAAGGTACGCAGATCCGGGATCCTCCGTATCTCCGGGGGAATCTCGTTCCAGATAGTAGGTGCCCCCATAGAGAAGGCTCTCCCCCTGGGAGCCACCAGTCGACATTGGTTGGCCGACAGCACCCGGAGGAGCCCCTCTCTATGGGAGTGTACTGGTCGGTGGGAGGCTATTGGTGGTAGCAGGCGGTCCTGTAAATAACCAGGTCCTAAGCCATGGAGCGCTCTAAAGGTGATAACCAAAACCTTGAAGCGCACTCGGAAGACCACTGGGAGCCAGTGCGGCTCGCGCAGGAGAGGTGTTACATGGGAGCACCACGTCGCTCCCATCACCACCTGCGCAGCCGCACTCTGCGCCAGTTGGAGCCTCCGAGTGCTCCTCAAGGGGAGCCCCATGTAGAGAGCGTTACAATAGTCCAGACGGGAGGTGAGGGCATGAGTGACCGTGCATAAGGAGTCCCGATCTAGAAAGGGACGCAACTGGCGGATCAGGCAAACCTGATGAAAAATCCTCCTGGTGACTTCCGGTTTGGTCTTCGTCGTTGCTAGACAGTCTTTTTTTAGACCACCAGCCCCACTGTCTGTAAAGAGCCACTTCGCGAAAAGAGAAGCGGCTTGAAAAACTCCAAATCCATAAGGTATTGCGAGCAGAGCCGACGAGATTTGGTTGAGCCCCTGTGAAGCCCCCAGACTGCCTTTTTTTGCTTCTGGGGGAGGAAACAGGCGAGGCTCCCTCTCCAGCCCGCTGAAGCTCCGGACCTTGGGGATGCTTCTACTTTGTAGAACAAGACGGCGTGACCATCCTAACAAGTGAAAACAAAGAAAACTTCCTAATTGAACAGGGTGAAATCGGGACTTGAACCTCAAAACCGCAAGTATTTGTGTTGTGCTGTGCTAGCCCTGTGATTAAACTTAAGTGAGAGATTGAAAGTTTCCTGAAAATGGCGCCCGGCTTCAGCGCAGAGGAATGCTGAAAGGGAAAGTGGATTTGCCTAGTTATTTTAACATGCTACAAAGTCTCACTATCTGTAACAACTGAAGAGAAAAGACCAAAATTTTTTCCTAAAAATAAGCAAGCTTGACTTTGACTTAACTTTATTTCTAATTTGATCAAACCTGGGGGAATTTCTTAGAGGACTTTGTGGAGGAAGAAGGGAAAAAAGAACCTCCCTTTTTGAAAAAGTTAGGCTACATGGCAGAATGGCTTCTAAACAGCCAAAGCAAGATATGAAGGCGGCAGGGGGGGGAATCTCCCACGCACAAGCCGCAACAACAGCCTTCTAGCCAGCAGAGTCAGAGAAAGGAGATTGATCTTGAAAGTTTGAAAGAGTTTATTGCCCAGGCTTTGATGAGACAAGATGAAAATATGGATGCGAAGTTTAAAAAATCTCAACAGGAAATTAAGCAGGAGATTAAAGAAATTAAAGAGGTGGTTCAAGAAAAATATGACAAGGTGACTAAAAAGTTAATGACAGTGGTGATTGGCCTCTCAGCTGCAGTTGTGCAAACTGATAAGAAAGTAGAGGAATATAAATCTGAGATGGATGTTAAAATGAAGCAGACAGATCATAAAATTTTTAATGTTGATAATAAAATGCAAAGGATGGAAAATGAGCTGACAATGATGCAATTCAGGGCTATGGAATTTGCTATAAGACTTAGAGAAATAAAAGAGGATATTAGAGAAGATTTGAGAAGGATCTGTGCTGATGCCTTAGCTGTGCTGTTAAAGACCAGTCCTGAAGAGATTTTTTGTAAGATGGATAAAGCTTATAGAGTGAATTCCTGGGTGGCTAGACAAAGACAATTGCCTAGAGATGTGGTAATATATTTCACAGATAGAAGAATAAGAAATGATATTTTGCAAAGGTCCTTTGTCTCTACTGTGCAAGTGGATGGAAGAGAAATTGGAGTTTACAAAGAGCTGCCACCTAAGATGTTAAAAGATAGAAAGGACTTTGGATTTTTAGTGTCTGAACTAAAGAAACAGCAAATTCCATTCAGATGGGATGCCCCAACTGGTATAATATTCAAGTATGAAGGAGAAAGGTATAGATTGAATACAGTTGAGAAAGCGGAAGAATTTTACTCTGCAGTTTTTAAAAAAACAGGTACAACATCCCCACGCACATCTTCAGTGTTGGAGATAAAGGAGAGCGATAAGGAGAAGCAGTTTGAACAAGAGACTGAGGAGCAGTGCAAACAGTTGGAGCAGGAGGCAATGGAAACGCAGGGAGCTACAGGTGGATTTCTAGATGAGCCTTTGTTAGATTTCCCTCTGGAACCTGCATTTGGAGTACCCACTAATACAAGAGAAGTGGCTTTGGACCTGGCCCGGATGGCTGAAGCTAAAGAGCAGCGTATTACTCGAGCAGTTTATAAGCAATTTAAAGAAAAACAACAACAGGAGAGGTCCAAGCCACAACAAGAAAAGAAAGGAGCTAAGGGTACACAAGCACGTGAAGCCATGGGGGGAGCTGAGCCGAAGACTATCAATCTGGATGAAAATCTTCAGCAATTGCTCCTATCGCTTCAAGAGGTTTCAGATGACAATTAAGTTGTTATCTTGGAATGTGAATAGATTAAACTCACCACAGAAGAGGAGAAAATTATTTAATTATCTGAAACAGTTTAACAATGATATTATTTGTTTACAAGGAACTCATATTCGAATACAAGATCAAAAATACTTAATAAATTCCAGATTAGGAACACAATTTATAGCTTCTAGTTCGGAAAAAAAGAATGGAGTAGTGATTTATGTAAATAAAAGATTATCATCTAAAATTATAGAAGCAGATGATTCTGGGAGGTTTATAGCAATTGAACTTTATTCAGAAAATGGTCCAATTTTGGTGATTGGAATCTATGCTCCTAATCAACAACAAGAAGATTTTTATAAAATATTGTATTCGAAAATATTGCAATGGGACTATAGATCTATCTTAATTACGGGAGATTGGAATGGAGTAATTGATCCCAAAATAGATAAAAAGAGTTTGGCAAAGTCAAGGAATAGACTGCCACAGATTTTTTTTGATATGAAAGAAGATTTGGAATTAAAAGATATTTGGAGAATACATAACCCAAAAGACTTGGACTTTACCTTTTTTTCAGACAAACACAGATCCTTCTCTAGGATTGATTTTATTTTATTATCATCTGACTTACTTGCAAAAACAAAAAAAAACAAAGATTTTTCCAAGGACTCTAACTGACCATAGCTCGGTATGGATAGAAATTGAAATGGGAAAGACTGAGAGAAGATCATGGAGAGTAAATGAAAATTTGTTTAGATACAAAAAAAATGTAAATGAACTTAAAAAGCAAATGAAAGAATTTTTTGAAATGAATTTGAATAAGGGTACCCCTATTGAAATCGTGTGGGATGCGAGTAAGGTATATATGAGGGGGGTACTTATTCATATGAATTCTAAACATAGATTAAACCGACAAAAGAGAAGACTGGAAATGGAAGCAGAGATAAAGAAGAAAGAGCAGCTACTTATAAAGAACCCAACAGATGAAAGAACATGAGGAGCTATCAAACTTTTGAAAGATCAATTTCATATTCTTATGGCGGAGCAAACAGCAACTAATTTACAATTTGTGAAACATAATAGATTTTGTAACGCTAATAAACCGGGCAGATGGCTGGCCTACACATTGAGGAAGCGTCAGAGTACACGGGTTATTGGTAGTATTGACATTGGAGGGAAGGAAATTTTTCAACAAAAACTGATTAAAGAAGCTTTTTTAGATTATTATACTAAATTATATGCTAAAGATGAAATAAAGACTGGACTTATAGATAAATACTTAGAAGAAAAAAGAGTTATAAAAATTTCTAGTGATCAAAAGGAAAGAATGAGTCAATTAATTACAGCTGAGGAGATTATTGTCGCAATTAAACAATTGAAAACAGCCAAAGCGCCAGGGACAGATGGCTTAACTGCGGTGTACTATAAAACTTTACAAGCAGAAATGATTGAACATCTTAAAGACTTATTTTGTAGTATACAACAAGGGGGTAAAATACCTCCTTCATGGAAATCAGCCCATATCTCATTGATACCGAAAGAGCAAGTAGGTCTTAAAAAACCTGAGAATTATAGACCAATATCTCTTCTGAACAATGATTATAAAATTTTTGCAAAAGTATTAGCCAACAGATTAATGCCAGTTATTCAGGAGGTGATTCATCATGACCAAGCAGGATTTATAGAAGGCAGATACATGAAAGATAATGTAAGGCAAATAATAAATTTATTGGACTATCTTGAGAAGGATAAACAGATATCTGCAGTGCTGGTGTTTTTGGATGCGGAGAAGGCCTTTGATAGAGTGGATTGGAACTTTCTATTAAAGACCTTGAGAAAAATGGACTTTGGGGATCAGTTTATACAGGCGGTTTCAGCTATCTATCAACAGCAAACGGCACAAATTATTATTAATGGAAGTCTGACTACAAATTTTAGTATTGAAAAAGGAACAAGACAAGGTTGTCCGCTATCCCCATTGTTATTTATTTTAACATTAGAAGTCTTGTTGAATACAATACGGGACTCAAACTTATTACATGGCATAGCTATCAGGCATGAGGATTACAGGACCAGGGCATTTGCAGATGATCTGGTTGTTACCCTAACACAGCCGATGGAATCAATAATCCAGATGAAAGACATTATAAACGAATATGGTATGATATCAGGATTTAGGTTGAACCAGAAAAAGACTAAGATGATTGTTAAAAATATGACACAAGATCGGAAGCAGGAACTTGAAAGCAAGGCAGGCTTTGAAATAGTATCAAAGGTTAAATATTTAGGAGTTCAAGTTGCAGATTCAAATTCAAAATTATTTCAAAATAATTATGAGGTGTTGTGGCGAGAGGTACAAAAGGATATGGAGACCTGGAAAAAACTGCAGCTGTCGCTACTTGGAAGAATAGCAGCAGTTAAGATGAACGTTTTGTCTAGATTTCTTTTTTTGTTTCAAATGATTCCGGTGCTTAAAAGTGATAAGCAATTGAGAGAATGGCAAAATGGATTGAATAAGTTTGTTTGGAATGAGAAAAAGCCGAGAGTCAAACTGAAAATAATGCAAGATGCTCCAGAAAGGGAAGGCCTTAAACTTCCAAATCTACAATTGTATTATGAAGCAGCAGCTTTGATGCAAGCAAGTGACTGGTTTGGAAGGATAAAGACTGGAATATTGAATATAGAAAGTCACGATCTTGAATTTGGTTGGCATGCATATTTATTTTATGAGAACAAAGTGGATAAAGTATTCAAAAGCCACATACTTAGGAATTCTTTGATGAGAGTTTGGAAGAAGCACCGATTTAAATGGGATTACAAAATACTGTTATGGCTGGATCTTGGTCATATCATGTGGAATACATATATAATGTCACTCGGGGGGGTTTATACAAAGAAGTTCTTTTTATGGATGGGGGCAGATTGCAATTAAAGACATTAGAAATGCTGTTGGAAGAAGGGATTAACTTAACTTGTTTACAGTATAATCAACTTCAACTGAGATGGAAAGAAGATCAAAAAACTGGTATAATGATGCATGAAGAAGAATTGGTTAGACATATAAAAGAGAAAGGTCCAATGCATATTAAGAGATTTTATAATGTTTTGCTAGAAAGGGACTCGGAAAATGAATTGGTTAAAGATTGTATGATAAAGTGGGCACAAAATTTTGCAGAACCAGTGATGTTGGAAACATGGGAAAAAATATGGGACCAGAATGTTAAATTCACACAGTCACAGAATTTGAAGGAAAATTTTTATAAAATGTTTTATCGGTGGCACCTAGATCCTAAGAAGTTATTGTGTATGTATCCTAATGTTCAACCAAAATGCTGGAGATGTGATTGCTTAGATGCCACATATTACCATATGTGGTGGACTTGTAAGAAAGTGAAGGCTTTTTGGATAAAAATTTGGTGGGTTATGCAAAATGTTTTGAAGAAAAAACTTCAGTTTTCTCCACAATTGTTTTTATTGGGTATAGTTAAGGGTTTTACATTGGGCGAAACAAAGTTGATATTGTATATGGTGACAGCAGCGAGATTACTGATAGGTCAATATTGGAAAAATGAAGCTATGCCCACTATTGAAGAATGGACTTGAAGATGGCTAGTTTTGCGGAGATGGCGAAGATTTCAGCATATTTAAAAGACCGAACTCAAGAGACTTATGTATGGGAGTGGAAAAAGTGGATAGATTATGTGCAGAATAAATATCAAACTAAGAAATATCAGATAGCTTTTAGCTGAATGAATGTATTATGTAGGGACAAATTAATAGAGGTTTATGAAGGTATAAATAGTATATAGGGGGTGGAGGGGTTTAAGTTTTATAAAATGTATTTTTCGATTAGGATTTTATATTGTGGAAGTCCAGGGGGGAAAAGGGGAGGGCTAGGGAGGGTATGGGGGGCTTGGGGGGGGAAACTGGGGAGAAAATGTATTTGTAAAACTTTTTAAATAAATAAAAATCCTCCCGGTCACGGCCATCAAGTGCTCTTCTAAAGACAGCCGTGAATCCAGGAGGACACCCAAGTTGCAAGCCCTTTCCGTGGGGGCCAATGATTCGCCCCCAATAGTCAGCGATGGCACCAGCTGACTATATCGGGACATCGGAAACCACAGCCACTCGGTCTTGGATGGGTTGAGCCTGAGCCTGTTTCTCCCCATCCAGATCCGTACGGCCTCCAGGCCGTACATCATTTCAAGGGCATCGTTGGGGTGGTCTGGGGTGGAGATGTACAGCTGGGTGTCGTCAGCGTATTGATGGTACTCCACCCCGAAACCACGAATGATCTCGTCCAGCGGCTTTACATGAATGTTGAACAAAAGGGGCAAGAGGGGCCCTTGAATTTCAGTTCAAGCTAGGTTATGACATGTACTGGGAAGCTTCATCCACATTTTGTCCTACCATAGGAACCCAGCAAGGCTGACAGATGTACTTTTGCTTGAGCTTTTTCTGCATTAACTATAAGGGCATTAACAGCTTCCACTGTCCATCCTTCCTTCTTTATTATGGGTTTTCTAATCAAGAATGCCATACCATTTGTATATTTTTCATTTAATTTTCAAATTTATGAATAAATAAAAACAGACAGGTACCAAGTTTTATGTTTTAATGGGAGAGAAACTTTAGCTGGTTTCCACTGTTTCATAAATTATACTTCCAGAGAACTTGCATTAGATTTTTAGGTCAAATTCCACAAGTAATTAAGTTCCATCTGCCCTTAAATCTGTGCAGATGGATTTGTTTGTCTGTTTCATTTGCCTGAATGAATTGCGTGTAGCTACAGCAGAGTAATAGAATCAGAAACTTTCCACTTCAAGTACCACAGTTCATACTGCTGAACTACTCTAAGCAAAAATTATTCTTGGGGCAAATTCCCAAGTCCGTGTAATGGATGAAACTTTGGATGAAAGTTTTTTCTAGATAAATCTAACTGTGCTACAACCTACATACCATACATACACATCATGCTTTTCCCTTTTCTGTATTATGCAATATCAGAAAAAGTGTGAGTAGTACTAAATCAAAGAAATTAAAATTGGATTTAAAAATGTAATTAGGCATAGTTTATATCAATAGCATGCCCTATACCTATTCACATAACTTTCTGTCTATGCTATGCATGCTCTTTACAATATACTCATCCTACATTCCAACTGCAGCTTTCCATACCACATGCTTATCAATAAATTATTTTTTAATATAAACTTGTTAAATAAGATTAAGAAATATACTAAGTTACCTGCCTGTTCCCATGCCAAGTGTCACATTATCTACTAACTGTAAGGACTTAATGTCTCAGTATGGACACATTTTAATTTGTGTGCCATAAGCATATCCAAAGTCCAATTTTATCCCAAGCATGCTCACACAGTTTTATGTATGACAGGGACTCTAATCTTACAAGTCAATATAGTGTAACCTTCATCAGACAAACTAGGAGTTATATGGAAAAGACTGACATACTTGGGATATGTGCTTTTATCTTGATTTTCTGAAGTTTTTGGATTTTAGAACAGGGTAATCTTTCACCATGGTTTTATTCATTTGATTAGAATACATTGGCTTTAAACCAGTAGCATAGATGGCTCCTGAGTCACATACAGGTCCCTCCAGGGATCAGTTGTGGTCCCCACTATCTTTCCCAATAGTGTGTATGTATTAACCAAGCTTCTATACATTAATATATGATAACTGCAGAGTGGCAATGGTTTCAAGAGGATTGTATGCCCAGTTATCTGCTTGCTTCTTTTCTATGGTTTCAACTCAGCCTTCCTATCTTCTCTTTCCTTTCAACTCAGGCATCCCTTAACTTTCTTTTATGTGGCCATTAGGTTTTGCATTGTGAGCCCCAATATGCTGCTGAAAAGCTAGTGCATCCGTCAGCCTTTGAAAGTTGAATGTTCCTGGCTTAAAGCTACAATTTGTAAAAGAATGAGCTGTCCCATGAGCGCAGAAGTATAGCAGAAGTTTCTAAATTGTTTTACTATTATCTCTTACTGCAAGCATATCTCAAAACAAGGGGCTATCAAGGGCAGCATACTATTTGATTAACTGAATTTCATCCTTTCTCTAGGACCTCAAGGCAGCTAACACTGGAAAATAAAAATTTTGCTTCCTGGGTGTTTTGGATGTATCTTTTTTTTTTTTTCCAAAATAACCTATAATGTAACCTATCACATACCATTTTATAGAAATATTCTGTTTTTTCATAATGGCAACTGTAACTTTTTAATATCTGTTAGCAATACTGCACACATGGAAGAAACATACAAAAACATGGAACTGTTGTTGAAGCACATCTAATACACCAAGTACAAATGAAATATCCATGGACTTCTAAAAGCAGTGGTTCTGCTGCTTAGAATACAGTTCTGATATACCAAGTATTGTTGTTACATATTCAAATGGGACAGCCATGCAAGAGAATCACATTACATTAAAAAGAAACTGTCACTCTGAAGAATTTGATTTCAGGGCAGAAAAACATGAACTATTTGTTGACCCAACAAAGATATTTTTGTTTCTGCTTCACATAAAACTTGGACTGATGAAATTTTTTATGAAAATGATGAACAAGGGAATTGAAGGCTTTCATTATCGGGGATAGATGTTTCCAAGAATAACTGATGCCAAGATTAAGAAAAGTATTTTTGTTGATCCACAGATCAGATATAGCATCAATGACAAGGGTTCAAACATTGTGGGACCAGAGAAAATCACCTGGAAAGATTCAAGGATGTCGTTGAGAATTTTCTTGGCAACTACAGAGCACCAAACTATATTCAGCTGGTTGACAAACTTCTCACAGCATATAAGACCATGAAATGCAACATCCCTGAAGATTCATTTTCTGCATTCTGTCCACATTTTGAACACAGGACCACTGGTTTGAAAGAAGGGTCAAAGAGACCACCTATGTTAAAATTGAACAGCCCTCTCTCAATAGAAGAAGAAGGATACAACATTATCTATCTCCTGTCTACAACATAGTCCTTTCAGCAGTTCCAAGAAGGCTCCACACCCATTTGCACCAGTCAGGTGACCCTGAGGACACAAAGAAACTTCCAAATGAGGACACGGAGAAACATCCAAGTGGCTGCAATGGCTCTCTGAAGGAATGCAAATGACCAGCTTTCGGCAAGGAATATAAATCCTTCCATTGCCTATCATCCAGTCAGAGCTGAAGAAACTTCTTGGATGAGAAGTGAAATGTCTTCAAAGAAAAATGAAAGTCCAGTTGCCTCTTGAAAAAACACCAAAGACTTCCTAGCTATTTTTTTCTGGTTGTTGTGATTCTTGCCTTGCTTTGGATTGACATCATGCCTTGACTTGGATCATGCCTTGTGAATTCTGGACTTTTCTTGCCTTGTGAGCCCTCTTACATTGTGGATTTAATTTTGCCTCATGGGTTTATTTTGATTGGAAAACTTTTAAGTGCCTTCTGGACTCGTTGGCCATTGCTCTGTGGACTAGTATTGGTCTGCTTGTGACCGGACTTAATTGGGACAGTTCTGGGTTTTTGGTGTAGGGAGTTGCAGGGGAATATTAATAATTAATATCAATATCAATATCAATATCAATATCAATATCAATATTAATATTAATCTCGCCTCTTCTGTTCAACATTTATGTGAAGCCGCTGGGTGAGGTCATCCGTGGTTTTGGGGTGAAGTGTCACCTGTACGCTGATGATACTCAGCTGTACATCTCCACCCCAGACCACCCCAACGATGCCCTTGATGTGATGTCTCGCTGCCTGGAGGCCGTGCGGGTCTGGATGGGGAGGAACAGGCTCAGACTCAACCCTTCCAAGACCGAGTGGCTGTGGCTACCGGCGTCCCGATATAGTCAGCAGGTGCCATCGCTGACTATTGGGGGTGAATCTTTGCCCCCCACACTAGTGTTCTCGGCTTCGTGCTTCTAGGAGCAATGTGTGTGATCGCAGCTGTTTCTTCCTTTTAACTGCCAGTGGGAGTGTGAACTGATTGGGTGGGAGCTTGGCTGTGTTCTGATTGGGTGAAGGTGTGTTCTGATTGGTTGGGGGTTTGGCTGTGCTCTGATTGGATGGGGGGTTGGCTGTGCTCTGATTGGATGGGTGTGTGTTCTGTTTAGGTGGGGGCTTGGTTGTGCTCGGGTTAGTCTGAGTAGCAGGGGGATTTGAGCTGGTGAGCTGTGTTGCTGTTGTTTGGCTTCGTGTTCGTGGCCGTGCTATCTCTTCATGTTGGGTGTCAGTTTGCTTCATGTATGGATTGGAGGGGTTTAAAGTGGCTAATGATGCAGCTGTGGTCTGGCTTCTGGTCCGTGGTCGTGCCTGATCATCAGTGTGGGTTTGAGTCTGCTTTCTGCGTGGATGTGTGGTGGTTACATCCTGTGTGGCTCTCGTGAGTGTGGGTCTGGTATCATTCTTTGTGTTAGGGATTTGTTTGTCAATAAGGGTGGGTTTCCAAATGGCTGGTAGGCGGGAGGTATCATCTTGTTTATTCATGCTGTGTGGACGTTTTTCTATCTCGATGGCTTCTCTGATTATTCTGTTGTTAAAGTGTTCCGTTTTGGCGATAGTTCTGGTCTTTTTAAAGTCAATATCATGTCCTGTGGCTTTGAGGTGTTGGACCAGGGAAGAAGTTGGTTCCTCTTTTCTAACTGAGTTCTTGTGTTCTTCAATGCGTGCACTTATTCTTCTGTTGGTTTGTCCTATGTATGTGGTGGGGCAGGTGGGGCAAGGGATTTCATATACTCCTTGATTTTCTAACTCAATTTTGTCTTTGGGGTTTCTTAGGATGGTGGATATTTTTCAGTTTGTGAAGAATGCTGTCTTGATGTTGTGTTTGTGGAGGATCTTGCTGATTCTGTCTGTGGTGCCTTTTATGTATGGGAGGAGGGCTTTGCCATTTTCATGTTCTCTGTCTTGGATTTTAGTGGGGGTTTCTTTTTGGATTAGGTTGGTGATCTTATTTCTTTGGAATCCATTGGATGTTAGTACATTAGTGAGAGTGTGTAGTTCGGTTTTTAGGTGTTGTTCGTCAGCTAAGCGTTTTTTTCTGGAGATGAGTGTCTTGGCTACGGAGTTGATCTGTGCTGGGTGGTGGCGTGAGAGTGCGTGCAGATAGCGGTTTGTGTGTGTTTTCTTCTGGTAGATGGTGTGTCCTAGGGAGCCATTGGATTTTTTGTAGACTAAGACATCCAGGAAGGGAAGTTGGTTGTTCGTTTCTGTTTCCATGGTGAACTGTATTTTGGGGTGTAGGCTGGTGACAACATTTGATAATCTCACATCCTATTGAAAATGCAATTTGGTGAAAAGTGCGGCCAAGAAAGAATATCAAAGTGGAATATTAGCATTGCCAAGACAAGGCCAGAATAAATGTGTGCATCCAATTTATGAAATTAAATTACTAAAGCAGCTGCCAATAAAGCTGTAAAGTGAAGAGAAAGGTGGAGCAATTTATAGCATTGTTATCCAATCAAGTGAAACATAACTTTTTTTTTATGTTGTCTTCTCTACAACCCAATCCACATCTCAAATCTGAAAATAATTATTACATTTGCCTAATACATGGCTCGTTCCTTAGGAACGGATATTTTCTGTATTTGCTTTTGTGAAGGTATATAAGCCTGACATTTCTTTCTTTCTTTCTTTCTTTTTCTTTTCTTTTCTTTTTTTTTTTTTTGTCCCTGCAGTCATGCTTTTATTTTCTACTTTGCATGCTGTAAAATGGCTATTTTCTTGAGCAATTAGAACAGGTTTTACTGCTCTTGCTGTGAAAATAGTCCAGATGATCAGGGGCAAGCGTTGGGGAAAAAACCCTTTCCATTACTAAGTTCTCAGGGAAACTGTTGATTGAAAAATCTACCACTAAATTGCTGCAGCCTATCAAAGCCATAATAGCAGCTTGCCGAATCATTATAATCAACGTTGGGATTGTATAACAGAAGCCTGTGTCCTTTCCTACTGCTACATAATTTTGTCAAAATCTTTTCTGTTTTTTGTATTCATAAACATGAAAATTCTAATACTTGTCTTAGGATATGATAGAAACTATATTTTGCTTATTGGTTAGCATCAAATGCAAGTTCTTACAAAGTGTGCTTATGTCTTCTGTTCACACTGTTCCAGTGTGGAAAAGATCATATAAGAAGATAGTGAAAAGTACACACACCTGAAAATTACATGGTAGGGCATAGCATGAAAAACGGCTTCAATGATATTGCTCCAATCAAACTCACATTATTCTCACTGAAGTCACAGAATTGTTCTGTCATCTTCTCCACTCATCTTGTTATTGTTCTTGTGTGGTTGAGTGTAAACTTCTGTGTAGCATCTGAATGGAGCTATACTCTTTTCAGTTTGTTATTATTTGTGAACATTGACATTCATAACTTTTTTATTCAACTTCTTCCTTTGGCACAGGTTTTTTTTCTCACGCTGAGAACAAGATCTCAGCCATATGTCAATGTGCTAGGAAGAGGCACATTACTTGCTTATTCTGCATGTTTAGATTTTTGAAAAGAAGCTGTGATGAATACACAATCTCTTACAATTGTCTCATGTGTATAATTAAGTCATCACACTGCTGTCCCAATAAGATAGATAGATAGATAGATAGATAGATAGATAGATAGATAGATAGATAGATAGATGATAGATGATAGATAGATAGATAGATAGATAGATAGATAGATAGATAGAGAGAGAGAGAGAGAGAAATGATAGATAGAGATAGATAGATAGATAGATAGATAGATAGATAGATAGATAGAGATAGATAGATAGATAGATAGATAGATAGATAGATAGATAGATAGATAGATATGAAAGATAGATGAGAGATGAGAGAGAGATGATAGTTGGAGAGACACTTGGTGATTAAAAAAAATAGTCCTTGCTGTCCTTTTGTCTTTCATCATGCCTTCCATTATTAGGTTCTTTAATGACCTCCAGTTCATACTTGCTAATATTTAATATACTCCATCTTCCCATTCTTTAGAATAGACCCTCCCCTCCAGGGGTGGGTTCTAAATTTTTTTACTACCGGTTCTGTGGGCGTGGCTTATTTTGTGGGCGTGGCTTGGAGGTCATGTGACTGGGTGGGCGTGGCTAGCTGGTCATGTGACCGGGTGGCCATGGCTATGTGTATAGGGACTACTCAGAGGGCTGAAAAAAGTCATTTCTGACAGGTCCTCACACTTTTGACTGGTCCTCACACTTATGACCATCCTCACATTTATGCCCGTGCAGCATTCTTAACAACCATGTCACTCATTTCACAACTGCTTCTTTTCACCATGGTGATAAGATAGGGCAAAAAACGTAAAATGTGAGGATAGTCGTAAATTTGAGATCTGGTCATAAGTGCGAGGACCAGTCAAAAATAACTTTTTCAGCCCTCTGAGTAGTCCATGTGCACAAAAGGACTACCCAGAGGGCTGAAAAAAGTGATTTCTGACAGGTCCTCACACTTTTGGCCGGTTTTCGCACTTATGACTGGTGATCATTTATGCCCATTGTAGCATTCTTAACAACCGTGTCACTCATTTCACAACTGCTTCTCTTCACCATGGTGATAAGATAGGGCAAAATGGTAAAATGTGAGGACAGTCGTAAGTTCGAGGACTGGTCAAAAGTGCGAGGACCAGTCAGAAATAACTTTTTCAGCCCTCTGAGTAGTCCATATGCATAAAAGGATACAGCAATAGAGAGGGATGAAGGAAGGGAAGGGAAATTAGAGTAGGAGTGAGGGTAAGAGAGGGAGGAAGAGAGGAGGAGAAGGAGAAAGGAAGAGGAAGTAGGGAGGAGAAGAAGAGGGGGTGGAAGAGAAAGTAAGAAGGAAAGAAAAGAGAGAGGTGGTAGGTTTGAGGAGAAAGATTGCTGTACAATAAAAAAGATGAAAGGGAAGAAAGCCAACCCCAAACAAATATAAAGATATTAAGATAAAGAATGAATTGTTAAACTTTAAAGAATAAAAGAGAACAAATATGAATAAATAACAATAATTAGAAACACACATACAAACATACAATGTATTTTCTTTGAACAGAGTATTTGTCCGGTTCACAAATTTAAACAGTGTTTAGTCATTTCAATTAAATTTACAATTTCTATATTTCCTTTTTGCCATATTTATTCCTCATCTATTTTTTTAAAAAACCAATATTACCCTTCATCCTCATCTCTAATCTTAATCAAATTCAATTTTTCCCTTCTATTCTATATTATACCCCTTCCCATTGTCATCTATTTTTATATCCATCCTCATATTGGTTAATTATGTAATATTACAGTTGTTTAATATAAATTCAACATTTTTGTATATTAATCAATATGAACATGAATATTCCAATTATTTCCATGCAATCCAATTTCTTACAAATCAATTAATTATATTTACCAATAATAATAAACCAAATAATTTCCCCCATATATTCCTCCAAACCACAATTTAACCATTTCTGCTTTCAACACAATATACAATTAATAGTATCTCAATTATTACAATTCCCTAGTTAAATAGAGCTTTTTTTCTTTTGTGTTTAAAAATCTTGAACTCTCCTCTTTTGCCCTAAATTTCCCATTGTTTGCACCTACCTTTTTTGGTGAGGAAAAAGAAAAGAAATCTGCCTGCCTAATTTTCCAACGTTGCAGCAACAGCAAAGCCAACAGCCTACTTTACTTTCAGTTTCGTTTTTCAGCATAGCTAGGGGAAAAAATTGCTCCAGCACTCTTTGCAAGCAAGCAGCAGAGCCCTGAGCAAAATAGCTGAGAGCAAATCAGCTGAGAGTCGGGAGCCGGTCTAATCAAGGGCTAATTAGCCTCTGCTGAAGCTCTGCAGGCCAATAAAATTACAAAAAAACACGGAACCATTTGTTAAATTGCTGGCTCGCCCGCCCCTCGCCCACCACTATTTATTGGCAATAAATAGTGGTGCGGAGGGGCGGGGCAAGCCAGCAATTTAACAAATGCAGAATCCCACCACTGGCTATAAGGCGGCCTTTTGAAGCCCCGTGGCAAGAATTTAAACAGTTTTTTTCCTCTAGCCATCAGCTGGGACTCAGGAGGCAGCAATAGATTGGGGGTGGGACCAAATATAAGGTAAGAATAATGTGGGGGGGTGGGGGTGAGAGGGCGGGGGGAGAACCGGTTCGGTGACATCATATCGTCACCGCTACCGGCTCAGCCGAACCGGACCGAACCAGGAGGAACCCACCACTGCTCCCCTCCTATGCTGCCTTGCCACTCTGGACCCCATGGTCCCATTGTTATGAAAAAGGGGATGCTAGTAGCACATTCAGCAACACAGCAGCAGGTCATATATTTTCCACCCCTTTCTATCATGTCTGGAAAGGGAAAGAGAATGGGCATTACCAGTGAATGTAAACAGGCATGTATATATAGGTAACCCAGTTCACATTGTGCATTTGGACTTTGAAAAAGCTTTTGACAATGACCCTCGTCAAACACTGTGAGTTAGGAAGACGAGCCCTCTCTGGATTCACTGTTGGCTAAGAACAGGAAATGGGGCAGGAAGAAATATCTAGTAGCAGATATTATTACTACTAGAAGAACATTCATGACGTTATTGTTATTATTGCCCTATTTCCTTTATAGACAGTAGCTGTTACAGAGTCCATTAATATAACATATTATAGAAAAATATAAAACAAAAAATAAGCATTTAAACATTTAAACATCTCATTCTGTTTATTCTTCTGCCCCTGGAATTAGGGGTCTCTCTAAAAAAGATAATGTGATTTTTCAAAAATTACTATTTAATTTAACACTTTCATTTAATCCAGAATGTCTCTTCAGGATATAGCTTTAATTTTTAATTCCGATTTTGTGAATAATTCATATTGAATACATAGTTTTAACATTTCATTTTGCAGAAATCCATCTATAGTATTTATCTAATCTTTGTTCCACCGCTTACTTACAATTAAAGAAGATGTTTAAAACATTCAGTAATTATTTTACTAGTCAATAAAGTTTTTCATCAAGGATATAAATAGAGATATTATATACTCTTTAGCTAATGGAATTAGAAAAGCGAGGTTATTATATTTGTTTCTTATTTTAACATATTTTTTCTTTAGAGACCAGTTGTAAAAACTTTAAAAAATAAAATATATCCTCAAATAAAACTCAGTTCCAGATAACTAGCCATATATAGCTGTGCTTGGCAACACTGACTAATAGGGTTGTCTTAGCTTTTTCCTAAGATGTTTTTTGAACACCCCAATTTTTATGAAGTGGTTTAATCTTTTGGAAAAGAAGCTCAAACTTCATTGTAATTATTCCTTACAAACTGATTAATGCAATTAATCCTTTAGCCTCTTTCATCCTCCAGTGATATTCTTATCTGCAATCCAAAGTACAAATATGTATGAGTCTCAACTCAACTCAACTCAAATCTTTATTTTAGTCATAGATCAGTATAAGGAGGGAGGGTCCAGCCATTAAAAAGGAATAAAGAATGCATCAACAGTAAAAAATAAAGTTGTAAAAAATATAATAAAACTAGAAAATACATAAAGTAAAAGTTATACATAAAAAATAAAGTAACTAAAAGAAGGGGTAGTATAAAAGGTTAGTATGTGGAAGACTATATGAAGTCATAAAGCACTCTAATGTGATGAACTAGGTGCTCATTAAATGTAGTTTATAAATTTGGGTCCCAAACACAGATTAATATGCAACAAATTTTGAACACTGCTGCAAATCATAGCAATATTGTATGTTGTAGCATGGTTTGTATCTGAAAGCACCATAATGGTATAAAAATATGAACTCTGGCTATTTATGTGTAATGATGACATGAGTTCAATATGAATGTGTCTGTTGTGGTGAGATTACTCACATGTGATGAAATTCTCAGCCTGGAAAGACAGAACAAGAGAACCATATTGATATTCCACTGTGTTGATCAGGGAAGTTATAAGGTACCACTCACTTTCTAAACAGACAATCAGTATTATTTCAAATGATACCAATATATATCTTTTATACTGATAGTATATAAGGTATATAGTATATAAGACTTAGATATAGTATGTAGTATATATACTATGTATACTATATGGTATAGTATATAAAACTTGGAACAGCAGCATTTTTGAACCAAAAGAGTCAATTCATCACCTTCAGTGGCTAGGACCAGCTTCCGATTTCTTTGCAGAATTATTTCATCAGTAACTATTCTTTCTGGCTGAAGACTGAAAGATTATTTCATAGCAACTATAAAGAGTTATTTGTAAAGAAGTATGAGATCTGAGAAAGTTTGGGTAATGCTAAATTATTATGTAACCCCTCAAAGAGATATGCCCTTAGAATATCATTATGTGTAACAAGATATTTTTTTGAAGGCAATCTTGCAGAGAAAAAGGGAATGAGGAGTAATTATAGCTTAAAACTACTAAGAATCAAAATAGGTCACAGCACCTGTTCAGGGAACATTCTTTCTCCTGTTTGCCTTTCATAAAGCTTTGATGATATGGCTCTATCACAGGGCATGGAGGTCAGTACATGTTGCAGAGCCCATGAGATAGCAAGGTTGGGGAGGGTTTGTGATTTTACCTTAGTTTCTTATTTTATAAAGGCAGGGCTAGATGAATCAAAAGTTGGAATTAAAATTGCTGGGATATGCAGATGATACCACTCTAATGGCAGAAAGTGAAGAGGAACTAAAGAGCCTCTTGATGCGGATGAAGAAGGAGAGTGCAAAAGTTGGCTTGAAACAACATTAAGAAAACTAAGATCAAAAACTAAAAAAAATTAAAGAAACAGGGAATAACCATAGATTGGTGGCCGTATCTTCAATTGCAATCTAGATACAGAAAAGATTTAGAGGAATTTGGATTTGAACCGAAATTTACACAATTAAATAAATTATTGACAGGCCCGGAAGAGAAATTATTATCTAAAATATATAATTATTTATTAAATTTTTGATTTAGAAGAAGAAATTGTAAAGGGACCAATGATAGCATGGGCAAAAAATATTGGGCACAACATTGAGTTAGAAGAATGGGAAAAAATATGGGAGAAAAACTATACATTAACAAAATCTGTTGCATATAAAGAGAACCAGTATAAAATGTTCTATCAGTGGCACTTAGCCCCAACAAGACTCGCAAAAATGTACCCCAACTTAAAACCTAATTGCTGGAAATGCAATCAAGTACAAGGCACTTACTTCCATGTATGGTGGCTTTGCCCAGAAGTTAAAAAATTCTGGATTAAAATACAAAAACAGCTAAAAGAAATTACACACTATAAAATAGAATTTAAACCTGAACTGTTTCTTTTGGGGATTATTAAAGAAAATTATCCTAAAAGGATAAAATATTTAATTATTCATATAACTATAGCAGCTAGAATCGTACTTGCGCAAGCTTGGAAAATGTCCACTATTCCAACAGACTGTGCAATAATCCGGAAAATTTTCCAATGTGCAGAAATGAACAAACTTACTTTAGAATTAAACAATAAGGAAGACTCAGAATATTACTTAACTTGGGATAATTGGTATCAATGGATAGAAATGAAAAATAAGGAATGTATAGAACAAAATAAGATATAAAATGTGATTAAATATGTTGATTAAGTAGGAACATGTGGGAATAGATGAAGAAAGTTAAGAATTAAGTACTGTCAGAAAGACGTTGAATTGTAAAATTATTACGGATGTATTTTTGTTATAGAGATATTTTAACTTGTATTTTTGGATTTTAAGTGTTAATAAAGGTTTTTCAAAAAAGGAAGGAAGGAAGGAAGGAAGGAAGGAAGGAAGGAAGGAAGGAAGGAAGGAAGGAAGGAAGGAAGGAAGGAAGGAAGGAAGCTAAGATCATGGCTCCCGGCCCTCTCAATTCCTGGCAAATGATGGGGAAGAAATGGAGGTAGTGACAGATTTTATTTTCCTGGGATCCAAGATCACCGCAGATAGGGACTGCAGCCAAGAAATTAAAAGATGCTTCCTCCTGAGGAAGAAAGCTATGGCAAATCTAGACAGCATTCTAAAAAGCAGAGACATCACCCTGCCAACAAAAGTGTGTATAGTCAAGGCTATAGTTTTCCCAGTTGCAATGTATGGCTGTGAAAGTTGGACCATAAGAATGGCTGAGCACCAAAGAATTGAGGCCTTTGAACTATGGTGCTGGAGAAGACTCTTGCGAATCCCTTGGACTGCAAGATGATCAAACCAGTCAGTCCTAGAGGAGATCAACCCTGACTGCTCTTTAGAAGGCCAGATCCTGAATATGAAACTGAAATACTTTGGCCACCTAATAAGAAGGAAGGACTCACTGGAGAAGAGCCTAGTGCTAGGAAAGATTGAGGGCAAAAGAAGAAGGAAACGACAGAGATTGAGGTGGCTGGATGAGTCACCGAAGCAGTAGGTGTGGGCTTAAATGGACTCAAGAGGATGGTAGAGGACAGGAAGGCCTGGAGGAACGTTGTCCATGGGGTCACGATGGGTCGGACACAACTTCTCAACTAACAATATGGTGGATAACCACTGTTGAGAAGAGGAGAGGGGGAGGGGAGGGGAGGGGAGGGGAGAGGAGAGGAGAGGAGAGGAGAGGAGAGGAGAGGAGAGGAGAGGAGAGGAGAGGAGAGGAGAGGAGAGGAGAGGAGAGGAGAGGAGAGGAGAGAAGAGAGAAGAGGAGAGGAGAGGAGAGGAGAGGAGAGGAGAGGAGAGGAGAGGAGAGGAGAGGAGAGGAGAGGAGAGGAGAGGAGAGGAGAGGAGAGGAGAGGAGAGAAGAGAACTTTTCCTGGAACCAGAACTAAGCCATATATTTACAGTTGGTCATCTCTTCTTTAAGTTGTCAAAGCTTGAGAAAAGATATGTTACTTGAAGCTATATCTTCGAGAATGTTGCATTTGGGAAGACTTTTACTTATGTCCTGGTAGGATTTGTTTCCACTGTAATGCGTTGCAACACAAAGCTGAATTTAATATGTTTGCTGTAGGATTCATTTTTTCTAAAGGAATGACAGAACTTGATGCTATCAGCTTTAAGGAATGGCCCTCCAAATAATTCTTCAGCTCAGAAAACATGATTCTGAGCTTTCTATTCTTCTTGATCTCCAGAACTCTAAGACTGTTTTTCAAATTGAATTTTATTGTAAAATATTCATAAGCTACTAAAGCCACTGGGTTTTGGTGGTTTATACATTAGTTAAAATAAAAAATAAGGCACTGTTTCTGTTGGTCCTCCATTTGCCAATATACTTTATATTGGAAAGTGATATGTGAGAAAAATGTATCTCTCTGGTTCCCTCTCTGCTGCCATACATATAATTTCCCCACTCCCAATTATGTATAGCATGTCCTTCTTTCTGTGAAGTAATAGAATTGATTTCCAAACTAATGTAGTATATAAAGAAAACAATATCTTTTTCCTCTATACTGTAATATTGCCTATATCTTTAATATTGTGATTTATTTTCAGATAGGGCATGAAGATATGGAAGACATATTTCAGTTCATTTATGTCTAACTGCATATTAGCATCACAATTACATTAGTATTGTAATTTTATTCACTTTACAGTTGAATTTTACTGCATTATCTCAAAATGTATAATATCGTCATTTTCATATATTCCAAGAAGCAAGCTAGCACAGATGGGAGAATTCCAGGAGCACATTTAATCATCTCTGTGCTTCCTCCAGTTAACATTAGATTACAATAATGAAAGGCAGATTGAGAGTTAGGCATAAACAAACAACTTCGTCTTGCATTATCCCTTATTTTGACATCTAGACTAGCAAGGAGACTTTGTAATTGCACATATGCATTACAAAGATGCTTTGGGAAATATATATTTTCGACAACAATGTCAGGAAGGAAAAACAGTAGATAGAAAACACTGCATTTATTATTTACTGCAGTTTTATCCTGCCTGTAAGGTAGGTATGTGGGGGGGGGGGAGGGACGTGGTGGCTCAGTGGCTAAGATCAGAAGTGGCTAAGATCAGAAGTGGCTTGTCGATCAGAAGGTCTGCAGTTCAGTGATTCAAATCCCTAGTGCCGCATAATGGAGTAAGCTCCCATTACTTGTCCCAGCTTCTGCCAACCTAGCAGTTTGAAAGCACATAAAAAATGCAAGTAGAAAAATAGGACCACTTTGGTGGGAAGGTAACAGAGCTCTGTGCTCCTTCAGCGTTGAATCATGCTATCCACATGACCACAGAGACGTCTTTGGACAGTGCTGGCTCTTTGGCTTAGAAACGGAGATGAGCAATGCCCCTAAAACCAGAAATGACTAGCACGCATGTGCGGGGGAACCTTTACCTTTATCTTAAGCAGGGTGGATTTGATTTAAATCGAGTTGATTTAAATCACAATTTAAATCATGATTTAAATCACTAGTAAAAAGGCTTGATTTAAATCAACTCGATTTAAATCATAATTTTTAAAGAGCAACTGTCATCTCTGCTACTCCTTTGACCCACTGTTGACTCACTGATAGTCCCAGTGTTGCAGAATATACCGCCTCATGCTACATAACTAAGCTCCATTTCATGCTGAATAAACTATTTATGTATTTTAAATAGAAAACTATCTTACATAGATTTTTACCCCAAAAGTTTTTTATTAAAATAAATTCGATAAAAATAAAAAAAAATGATTTAAATCAAAAAAATCCTATTTAAATCAAAAAAATCTGATTTTTTTTTATTTTTTTTAAAAAAATCATTGATTTTTATTCACCCTGATCTTAAGGTAGGTATGAGAGAAGACTGGAGCCCAAATCGCCAAATGAGCCTTGTGGTTAAGTGAGGACTCAAATCTCTCCAGTCCTTGGCTTTATATGTATTTATTCTTCAAGAGCTTGCCTCCAAATACCACTCCTTACTGAAGCAACAAAGAAGCACTTCAGATGTTCTTAAATTAAAGACATACACACATAATTCCCATACACGCTATCTGGAAATGTGTAGAATAGTATAGTATGGATAGCAGTGGTGGGATTCAGCCAGTTCGCACCACTTCGGGAGAACCGGTTGTTAACTTTCTGAGCAGTTTGGTGAACTGGTTGTTGGAAGAAATCATTATGACAGAGAACCGGTTGTTAAATTATTTGAATCCCACCACTGATGGATAGTATAGTATGGATTGCTTGTGAATTGATGTAATCTATTTAGAACTGTTTGGCTGTCCACATTTAGCCAAGTAGTATTGACTTCTGTACATTATTATTCTATACATTATTCTTCTGTGTTTAGTCCAGTTCTCTGCAAGAATCATGAATTCTTAATGGTATCATTATGAGAAATATTGGGAAATGTCTATTTTCTCTATACAATTCATGGAACATACAACATAATTACTTATCTCTGGTAGGTGACAGAGAATGAAGGAGTGAATTTAATTATTTCCTAATCAAAACCTGGACCCACAACTTGTATATTTTAAAGCAACCAGTGATTGAAAGGATAGGAGGCAGGTACTTTATCAAGATCCATTACAGCAATTACAGAAAGAGTAGGAACTTAATGTCTTCACCTCAGAAAAATGCTTTTAAGCTTGAAGATACCACAGTATATGGTAGGCAGGATTAACTGACAATTTAATTTTATTAAACTTGTATGCTGCCTGACTTTCAATGATTCCGAGCAGCATACAAATGCATGCCAGATCAATAGCAACATTGAGATGGTAGTTTTATACTACTGAGCTATTGGGTTTTGAATGAAATCAAAACAATGGATGGATTGGCTGCTGGAAGAATGCACACACCTTGGTATACTGCAACAACTAGTTGCAAGCACTATAAGACTATATATGATTTGTCACACTTGTGCATAAAAATTATATATGTGAAACTCATTAAACAACTGATCATTAACCATCACTACATAACATTAATTGCCTATAACAATTTTGTAGAGTCCATGTAGTTCATCAGAATTAATCTATATATTACTAAAACTTCTTTGTCTGTTTGTCACCTTTAATTGGATGAAATGATACAAAACAGGGCAACATTTTTTTAATCAAAGTATCTCAAATAAACCCACAGTTTTGGGTTAAATTTAATTGATTTTAAATTGGGTTTGTTTTAAATTGCGGCCAATAATATTTAATTATTTTAAACTGTTTTTAAATTTTGTATGTTTTGTTTTTATTCTGGCTGTTCACCGCCCTGAGTCCTGTTGGAGAAGGGCGGTATACAAATTGAAACAAATAAATAAATAAAATAAAATAAATAACCTGAGTTAAAAAATGCATCCAAGATCCAGAACCCATTATCTCTGTGTAATTGAAACTTCAAGGATCTTCACACCAGATGTATTCACAAAATTGTGGCCCACTGCAACATTGTCACAGTTAGACATGATCACATGACCATGATTTCTAATGACATTTTCCAGAACCCCATTGGTTCCCTGTCCTCTTTCCTATCTCCCTCTTGCCTCTGCATTCAAACAGCTGGTAGCAAGTTCTGACTGGCAAGCAGTGATTGGCTGCTTGGGAACCAAGCCAAAATCTGAAACCTCTTACTGACAGTGGGCAGTAACAACAGGGAGGGACTCGGATGCATATTTGCAAGGTAGGGATGGCTTGGATGTGCTGTTGTTAGGTAAACACTCTTTCTCCCTGGAGGAAGAGGACCCTTTAGGACACAGCTTGATGGGGAGCAGGGCAGAGGTGGGTTTCAGCAGGTTCTGACCAGTTCTGGAGAACCGGTAGCGGAAATTTTGAGTAGTTCGGAGAACCAGTAAATACCACCTTTGACTGGCCCCGCCCCCATCTATTCTGTGCCTCCCGAGTCCCAGCTGATTGAGAGGAAATGGGGATTTTGCAGTAACTTCCCCTGCCACGCCCACAAGCCATGCCATGCCTACCAAGCCATGCCACGCCCACCAAGCCACACCCACAGAACCAGTATTAAAAATTTTTGAAACCAACCACTGGAGCAGGGTTGTAGTTTTCTTCAAGGCCAGCAACTCTTTTTGTTCCTGCTTCCCTTTGCAAAATGACAGGCAGTTCCATGGATCAGCTGAGTAGAAGGAGAAAGGAGGCGGCTTCACTAGGGCTCTGATGAGGTTCATGAGCAGAGGGAGAATAGCACCAGCCTATATTATATGTGGAAAGAAGGATGACCCTAGCTTTTCTAGTTGCTTATAATGTCTTGAAAAGTCATGTTGGCTGAAGGAACAGCATAAATCTAATAGTAGAAATCTAATGCTTCTAGAATCTCCAATTAGGTAACCCTTCAGTAAAGAACTACACGGTTTAGCGAGTAGAATTGAATCAATAAACTTTGAATTGTTATATTGTTGTTTTTAAAAATTATATTTAAGGAATATACTCCGGGGGGGGGAGGAGCTAGTGGTAAGAAAAGAAAAAGACCCACACACTCATGGACAGGTATCGTGTATATTATTACAAAATTTCTTTTACAATGACATTTTTCTCTTGGTGAGGTACATCACTGGAAAAATACAGAATGCAGTTTTCTTGAGTTCTTAAATTCTATTAAAAAAAATACAATAGAAAATAATCCTATTGTGTGTATTCAGTATATTTAATCTTTTAAGCTCATCATATTTACTGTTAAGCTCTCTGTAAGTAAATCATATATATGGATTTTTTTTTCCCAGACAGCTGCTGAGAATGAATGAGAGAATTGCATATCTTCCATTCTCTGTTAGCCAAATGTCAAATGCACTGATTTTAATACAAAAGGAAAACTGTATTTTGTCACTCAAAAAATGCAGATTGTAATTTTGAAAGTTCTTAGCACTGAAACTCAAACTGTATAAAACGTGTCTCATATTATCAACTAGTTTAAGAAAATCAACTAAGGAATAAGATCAAAATCTATAAATAATATGTGGAATTATATTGACATTGGCATCATCAAAGAGAGAAAACAAGAACTTCACATTCATAATGTCATCACGTACTATAACATCATTGCAAAAAGGATCAAATTATATAACTTTACAATACTATTTGCATGCCACAATAGGCTAACATTATAATAGATTCTTATATAGCACCTATTCATATTTAGCAAAAATAAGACAGTTTTCATTTGGTTTATTTTAAGTAATGTTAAATCTGGATCCAATTTAAAGCAAATTATTTAATTCCTAGAACAGCCACTATAATACGATTAAATAGCAAGATTATGAAAGATTTTAAGGCAAAGGCATATTGTTTAATTCCTGAGGCAGAATCTTACTAAATGGGTTAAGAACTAAAAATTGGGAGAACAGCAGAACTATTATTTGATAACACATGATAGACAAGAAGTTCATCTATCTTATGAGATTGTGATGAGAAAAATGGGAAATCCTACATATTTCAGATTTCTCCTTCCATGTAGCTGACACTGCAGTGCATTGAGCAGGATGTATGGTGTGTGTGTGTGTGTGTGTGTGTGTGTATTAGAGAGAGAGAAATGAAATATGTATTGCAGCAGTATAATGCTATATCTACCATTACAGACTTTAGTGAGACACTGTGATGTACATGTGAAAGGATGGAGGATTTGTGTTTTGATGTCATAAGACATTTATCATCAATCTAGCGCCATGTGGGTAGGAATGGTTACCTATAATAGCTCATAAGAGTGAGTAGACACAATCCAAAGAACAATCTTCATATCGGGAAAAAGTACTTATTACAATACAATATTGTTTTATTACATTATGGAGATGTTAGTACTGATTAAGAGCCAAGTCACATTTTAAATGGAACAGGCAGTCAGAAGGCCAAATCATAGGGGAGGTCAAAGAGATAGCAACTCTTCCTAGATTTGGAAAGTAGATATGGGAGCATAATGGATGCACTGCTTCAATCTATGGAGAAGTCATTCTCCACTTCTATATTTACAAACGTGATCCATAAAAATATTCTAACTAGTTTGCTATTCTTAAAACTGTCCTGCTTAGCTAGAGCAACAATAAGCAAGCATGAATCCTTGATCACTAAATATATTAAAATTAAGCTGTTTACACATAGCCTTAGGTAAATACTCATGATAATTGTCCAAAATGTAGCTCATTTTGTTTATACATATGCATTTGAGTGAATAACAATTCTTCTGAAACTGATAGAAACTATGAGCCAAATTAAAATCATTGTTTATTTTAAAACAATGAAGTAATTTCATTATGCAAAGTATCCCTATTTATTTATTTATCACAGTAAGCATAAGGTGAATATCAGTGATCAGTGAATATCAGCGATCAGTGAGTAACATTACAAATTGCTAAACATATCACCAAGACAAAATAAAGTCCAAATGAGAAACAGAAAATATCTATAATAGCAAGATTTTTACTCATGACTACACACAAAATTTAGCAATCCAAAATTTCAAGAGAAAATATAATCCCATGCACATTCATGCTTCAACTAATATAGATTATTATGAAATTATGTATATTTATTTTAGTGTTAATTAATAAATCTCCCTCCTTTGAGAATATTTTGGATGAACCATTGCAGAAAAGTTTATTATTACTGCATAATGATCTTTACAGAAGATATAGACCTAGCATTTATTCATCTTCATTACCCTCAAGCATATTTTTTAAAAAGGTAATGTTTAAATGTCTGGTTAGTCAAATTACCTTACCAAATTATTATTTCAGGAATGTGAAAAGTTATCCTTTATACATTTCACCTAGCCATAACTACTATCAGGAAGTCCATCTGGAATACATCAGAGGAACATTGATTTAGGACCAGAGCACATTATTGAAAGGGATACATGGCTTTTGTTCATCTGTGCCTTTTTAAACCAGAGATCCCAAATTGACATATCAAAGGGGAGGATTTTAATCTAGTTTTGACATGGTAGTTTCTTGACTGTGCTATCAGCCCTCCTGGGTAAATCAAACAGCAAATATTACTACTTTATTGTAATGCTACATTAACAGAATCTTGCAAATCTGAAGGCGCAAACTTCCCGCAAACACTTTTGACTGCTTGACCCATTAATGTGCGTCCTTCGTAAGTTTGTCTTTATGACCATTAAGCCATTGGGGTCTCCTGCCTTTCTTGTCTGATTGTTTCCTAGGCAGCATCTCTTCCTTCCTTTTCTCATGTTCCATTTCATCTACAGACCACAATCTTTCCAATTGCAATATAAAATAGTACAAACCCTTCAAAGTTTGACATGATAATCATAGAGTTATCACCTATTAAGTAAAATTATGGTGACTTGCATTCTACGTGGTTCTAGTAATCTCAGTCTCAATAGGGAGCACAGACTAAAAAAATTTTCCTACCAAAATCAATGCTTGATTTCATTCAGAAACTAGATTTTTTTGCACATGATGGAAAGCCAAGTTGGAACATTTTTTTAAAAAAAAATTCTGGTTTTCTTTCATTGTTCAAAAGATTTAACAAAAGCTGAAAACGTTTGACAGAATATTTTGTTCATATAGTACTTAATCAACATATAAAATTTAAGCCCATCCCAATACAACATGAGCAACAAGAAGATAACACATTCCAATGGTACAGGATATGACAGTCATGGGGAATCCCAACCTAAAAATTAAGAAAAAAGAAAGAAAAAAGGGAGTCAGTATTTTCTTGTTAACATTCTCATTGAAATTTAGCTATAATTAACAAGTACAATAACAAAGCAATGCCAAGTTAGCGTTGTAATTGATTGATGTGTTACAATTTTATAGACATAATTTACAAATGTATGTGCCTGTATAATACATCAGACAAAGGAAGACAAATTATCATTATAAAATCCTGCTGAAAATACTAGATTAGAAATTAGTTTCAACCATGTATTAAAATGAGACTTAATTGTAATGATTTTTGATGGATTATGCCAATACATTGAGTAACAGTTATTTCAATTTTATTTAAATATCTAAAGTTTCATTCCCCAAGGGCATAAAGGAAGGATATAGTTTGCAGAATGAAGGTGGAAGAAAAAAAACTACTTTGCAGGCTATTTTCAGCCATTAACTGGAAATCAGAGAGTAAAATTGAAGCCAGATATACCAAAGCATGTCTAAAAATACTTAACTCCTCTAGAATAGAGTACGTTACAACCTATTCTAAGTCTTCTATATTACTTACTACCAACTTGGTAGTGGTATCTGAATATGCTTCTACAGTGTTGGCCATAACAATTGAGAGTCTAGGATTTGCCAGCAAAGGACTGTTGGAAGAAATATCCTTCTGGGTTCAGTTCCAAGTGGGGAAAAAGACACTGGAAACATAGAGACTGCTTGGAAAGATGGTTTAATGGTGGACAGGAATCACATGGCTTGAGTTCCTGAACAGAAAAGGCGATCACATGCTTCAAGGTGTTGGATGAAGAACCAAAGAAAAGGGCCAAGATGCTGAGAGTGCCTGAGTTTATACCCTCTGTTGGCCCCACCTTAGTGTTTCCTGTTCCTGTATAAAATATGTATCCTGATTGGTTGTCAAACTCCCATGGGGCAAGGTCTTAGCTAACTTTGTAGGTTGTCTCTCAAGCTTGCTTGAGCCTTGCCATGTGATGAGTTTCTGCTGCTAGTGAGTTTCTGTTGCTAGATGGGTCCTATTGCATTGCAGATGATGGCCCATTGACAAAGGTGGCGGGAATTAGTTTCTGCCTCTGGCCCATTGACAAAGGGGGGGCAAGAAGCTGCGGGAGCTGCTTTGTCTTTAACACGTGTTTCTCCATTTCTCATCCAGGGAAATATAATATTCTGCCTTTTTAATATTTCCTAAAATATTTCATTCTTTTAGGAGAGGGATGGGTGCTAACTTCCTACAGAACCAAATCAGAATAATCATGGCATACTCTCACAAACCCCACATTATTGACTTAATGTTTCTCAGTAACATTGTTCTCTACCATATGGCAAATTTTGTATGATGCTCCTTTGCAGTATAAACTAAGACAGTAAAAGCAAGTGTCTGCTCTAAATTTAGTAGCTCAGAAGTTAAATAACACATCAGAATGGAGTTCTCTCCCTAAATGATCAGGAGAGTGCACCACAACAGCTGTTTATGTGTCCTGTTTTCCTTAAAGTGCTGCAGTTTTATCATGGCAGCCAACCCGCAGGGAATTTTCGAATATTTGCAGCTTCTGATTTTTGGTGGCCTTTTGCTCACAGGCCACCAAACTCTCATCATGCCAAACCTTTAACCTTAAAATATTTCGTTTCAACTCCTGTCATGGCCTTCCTTCTGGCCACAAGAGGTTAGTTAGTCTCTTCATTCATCACATATTCTAACCCCCAGACATATCCTGTACCTGATCTTTGTTAGAAATGTTCAAATCACCGCCTAATTATAGACAAGACTCTTTTAACTCCTGGATGTTGAGCATTTTGTCTCTGCTCTCAGTTTGTTATGTAGAAAACTACATTAAAAACCTTGCCATATTTTTTTTAAAAAAAGGTGAATGACACCACTTACATTTATCCACCTATTTTCTTAATAAGAAAAATAAAAGAAACCTTAGGAGATTAGTTTCCTTATTAAAACCTATCTGTATGTTCTACTACTTTAAACAAAGCAATTATCCAAGTAACTTTTAAAGCCTCTTTGGACAGTTGTTCCAATACAGCAGAGCTGGAAGCATGGACCAGATGAGTATATATTACATTTCTACTAATTTAATTGAAATTCAGAAGCTCAAACGTTTTAAAATTAAAAAGCTAATTTGTTTTTTAAAAGCCAGGGAAAGAAATTCAAATACTTTCGTATAGGAAAGCAGCACTTTCTAAAATGTATTTGCAGTTAGCAAATGCACCTAGCAGAAAAATGTCCTAGTTACATATATTACGGTTGGGAGCATTAGCGATGTGTTATTCATGTATCTAGAGGTAAATCTGGGATCAAGGGTCTGGGGTCTCCTCTGGAATTCTTAGATTAGCCTTTCATCTGATTTTACTCAAAACATATTTATCATCACTTTCTTCAGCTCTGCAATAAAATAGTAGATAAATAATAAATAAGTGGGCTTTTGTTTATACCATAGGCTGGAATCTCAGCATCGTTTAGCCTTTGTCTATAAACAGACATAGGACCCAAAGCTATTAAAGTTATTTTGAATCACGAGGCAGAATATCCCACAAGTTCTTTTCCCTTCCTCCTTTTGCAGTAAAGATTCAATAATATTATAAAATAAGCAACCATTTTATATGCATACATAACACCTCAAATCTGTTGTCTGAGGCAGACGTCCTTTTTACCTAATGATAGTATATATTTGCAGGCAATGATCAGACAAGACATTAGTCAGTATTCCATTCCTTCTAAAGACTGGGTATTTTTAGATCTAGCTGTTTTCCAAAGCATTGACATCAACTCCCAGAATTTTTGATCATGTGCCTGCTAGTTGGAAAAGTTGGATGTTGAAATTGAGACATCTGAAAATTTCCAGGTTAAGAAGCACTGATGTAGTTTATTGCTGCCAAATTCACAGCAGCCTTCCATAGATACAAACAGGGAACTTTTTCTGGTACTTAACTGAAAAAAAGGATTGAAACTGAGCCTTTACATTGTGCTCTGATCCCTTCATCATGCTGTATGTGTGTACAGCCTAAACGTGACAAGCTGCTGCAACTGTGTTTTTGAGTTAAGTATCATCTTACATATATAACTCTTCACAATTCAGTTGGTCTCCTAAAAACAGTCTGAAATAGCATTTCTTCAATTACTTTTAATTATCTCATAGGTCACCTAAATGATAAGGGGAGAAAAGACGATACAATCTCAGTCTATTGCTATTGCATCTGCTGTTCCTCTGGCTTCATGGATTTTTCTAATGATTTATAAGCAGTTGACAAAAGGGGCTTTTCAATCTAATGAACTTTGAAGAGTCTCCACCACCAAGTAGATTTTTTTACTCATCTGTCTTTGAGTCAGCTGAAAACAATAACATCATGAAATTGTTTGACCATTGGTTAGGTTAGGTTAGGTTAGGTTAGGTTAGGTTAGGTTAGGTTAGGTTAGGTTAGGTTAGGTTAGGTTAGGTTAGGTTAGGCTACAGGAAGTAAAGGACCCTGCATGTATTTGAGTCTACATCTCAAAGAGAATGCCAATCCATGCTCATTTTTTCTCATCCATTGCAGAACCTAAGTCAAGCCTTTGTCCTAATAACAATTGGGGCAGGTGTGGAATTTAAATATAAATTCACATTTAACTGATAGGTGGAAATGGTAACAAAAAGAAGCAAATAAATCACTTTACACAGAGGACAAGCATTGGATCGTGAGAACTGTCTTCTTGAATCCCCTAAAGAACACATTCATTTACACCATTACATCTGTTTGTTTGCATCAACATATGTTCACTTCACAGAAGGTTATGGCAATGTGTTAACAATCATATTAAATAAATTATTCTAAAATTAAATCTCCCAAACTCATTTCCTCATCATAGTTATATGCATTCATAACTTCATGGACTTTAGAAAAATAATAAAAATAGTCTCTTTTAGATGGCATTGAATGAAAATCTCAATGGCTCAAACAGCTGTTTATGAGGAGTATTTAATCATTGTATTCATTATTATTTGCTTGTACGAATTGTTTTTATATGTGTTTTAGTCTTGTATATTGCGAGCTGTCTAGAATTTCTGGGATCCCCACCATACAAATGCAGGCAAAAAAGTAAAAAATTCAACTGTATCAGTCTGCAGTCACCCATGGCTCTCTAACAATCTGTCGTGTGCAACCTTTAAACATTAAGTGGACTCTGAGTTCAGAAATGATAACATGGATTCTAATATGGATTCGTCGGGCCCTAAAAACCTATTTATTCCAACAAGCTGGGCTGGCTTGACCAAATTTTTTTTTTTAATTTTTAAATTGATTTTAAATTGGAAATGGTTTTAATTCGGCCAAAACATTTAATTATTTTAAATAGTTTTTTAGATTCACCATGTTTGTATATATGTCTTGTTTTTACCTTGGCTGTGCACCGCCCTGAGTCCTATTTTGGAGAAGGGCGGTATAAAAATTTAATTAAATAAATAAATAAATAATAAATAATAATTTTTTCATAGGAAATCGGAGCCCCTACTAAACTAGCAAGAAAAAGGAGAAAGGCAGAAACTTTAAAAGAACTCTAGGTAGGAAAAAAGAATAGAGATGGATGTAAGGACTGAATTGTCCAACACAAGATTGCCTCAGCTTGCCTTCGGAAGTTGCATGAGCTTCATCACTGGAGGCTTTCAAGAAGAGGCTGGACTGCCATCTGTCAGAAATGGTGTGAGGGTCCCCTGCTTGAGGAGTTGAACTAGATGACCTACAAGGTCCCTTCCAACTTGTCAATCTGTTAAATCTGTTAAATCCTGGGTGAAGCAGGGAGAGGCCTGAAGACCTATGAAACAATAAATGATCTGCCATGCGGCAAACCTGTCCTCCACAGAAAGTTTCCATGGAGGGTTGAAGAGAAAGAAGCCACCAAGAGAGAACTAGAATGCTAACAAACATCAGTGAACTGGGAAAAATAATTGCAGCCAGGCACAAACACTTCTCACCTCATTTCCCTCATGCATTCATACATTCACTCACAACTTTATTCACAAGCATTCAAGCTATTGTTGCTACTGCCTGGATAATTGAGCCAGACCCTGGTATTTTCAAGGATATGCTAATGTCCAGAAACAGCCTCACCCTACCCAGGCTCTCTATTGACAAAAGTAAATGCTAGGACAGAGTGGGGAGATGTATGAAGAAGGTACATGATAAGCAAGTCACAGACAGGGAAGTAGACTAGAGGCAATATCTGGAGACTTGCAGCTGTTAAAAGCAAGCAAGAGGACTATCATTAAACTGCCAGTGAGTCACTTATCCTGGTGGAAGACCTGCTTGGAGCTTTGCCAAGAGGTTGGTAGCAACTATAAAATCAACCACACTGAAGCAGCTCTTCATCCCAACAACTATAAGAACCTTTGGAAGGAGGCAAAGGTTGTATGCTATTTTACAGACTTATCATTATTATTAAAGACTTATTTACATGACATCACCTTGCAAGTCCCAGAAGTGTGGAGGCAAATACACACTAAGTATGTGATGCAATAAAGCATTGTGCACAGATTTGCTACGATGTGTGGTGTGTCCTGTGAAAGCAAAGAACTCTCATATCCCACACTCATCTCTAAATGGGAAGTAGGGATAAAACCAGGGATGAAATACTACCAGTTCGGGCTGATTCACCCATACCAGTAGTAAAAAATGCTACTGGTTCGCCAAACTGGTAGTAAAAAATATTTTTAAAAAAGTTCCGACGATCAGCTGAGGGACACACGATCGTCAGAACTTTTTTTTTTTTTACTTTTTTAGCATTTTTTTACTACCGGTTCTCTGGAACTGGTAGTTAAAAATGTTTTTAAAAGTTTTTTTTTAAAAGTTCCGACGATCACGAGTCACTCAGCTGATCATCGGAACTTTTTTTTTTTACTTTTTAGGCATTTTTTAACTACCAGTTCGGATGAATAGGTAGTAAAAAATGCTTTTAAAAAGTAAAAAGAAAAGGCTCCGACGATCACAGCTGTGCCGCGCGATCGTAAGAGCTTTTTTTTTTTACTTTTTTAAAGCATTTTTTTACTACCTATTCGCCTGAGCCAGTAGTAAAAGGCTTTTGAAAGGTTAAAAAAAAAGGTTCTGATGATCGTGCAGCCCAGTTGTGATCGTCGGTGTTTGCATTTGGTGCACATTGCGCATGCACGGCACGCATTTGGCACATGGGGCACATGCGCGGCCAGTGAACCGGTAGTAAACTGGTTCAGATTTCACCACTGGATAAAACACAAGTATAACATTAGTCCTATTTAGTCAAAACTGGAGACTACACACATAACATGGTACACTTCAGTGGTGGGTTGCAATCGGTTCACTCCGGTTCAAGCGAACCAGTAGCAGCAGCAGCGGGAGGCTCCATCCACCCGCCTGGACGTCATCAAATATGCTATGCACATGCGCAGAAAACCGGTAGCAAAGGTAAGTGAAACCCATCACTGGTACACTTCACCAAGATATTTTATTTTAGTATTAGAGAAGTAATTTGTTTTATAATGCCTCAGTAGCTGCTCCTAACTCAGGCTACAATAAAAGAACACTGCCTAGAATCAAAGCTAAAGGATTGTGCTGCTTTGTTTGCTGACACAAGTAGTCTTTCATAGGCTCTGTCTTAAATCAAAATCCTAAACACTCACAAATCCCAGTGGCATTTCCCCTTCAAAATCAGGAAAACTGCCCCTCCCATTGTGAAAGCACACAATTATTACATCTTCTTTTTAACACATGCATAAGAACATACACGCTTCCTTTCTCTCAAATCCTTTCCCCTCTTCTCTGTTCCACCCAGTAACTGCTGATCTATTTCCCTTGATTAGTTTCTTCTGCCTTGGCTTTGGAAATCCTCATGAATGAATATATGTGTCCCAGGATAAAGTTGCAGGATCCAATCTGGGTCGGTCAGTGGGACCAGAAGTTTAGTCTTCCGAGCTTTCGGACTTTGTAAATCCTCCCTACCCCAACTTCTCCCAAATCTTATCCTCCCCACTTCCTTGCAACACTCTTCACCACTCACCATCTCCCCCGTCTGTTCCTCAATTTTCCACCCATTAGCTTTCTTTCTCAGTGTTTTTTGAAGGCTTCCTCTGCTGACTTTTCTGTTCCCTACCCAAATCACCCAACCTGCAATTAAACAGCTTCCCAGATTTGGATTTCTTTGTTTTCAGATTTAACTAGAGGGCTTGGCTGCAAAGCAGAAAAGACTCTGAGAAAAGACTCTGAGCAAGGAGTGGCTGCTGTAAGTATTCACTATGTCAACTGTTTTTACATTATGAAGGGGGATATGTAACAAGATGAGTTTAGTTCCAGTTTAAAAGGTGTTAATTCCCCAACACCGCCCATTTTATTAATTATATAATCTTTTAATAAAGCATCAAAAATACACATCTCCGAAATCTTCATCTAAAGCATATATACAAACATGCTTTCAGACCCTCATTTTCTTCCATGTTAGAAGATCCTGCATTCCCTCTAATTCTGTGTGATACCATATATTGCTAAAGCTTCTGGGAAATCCTTCTGATGTAACATGAAAATAGCTATGAATTTCCTATATTTGCATAAAGATGCCCGTGCCCTTACTTTTTAGCTACCATATTAGTTAGCTAGGAATTGAAATTACAGGATGAAACCTATAATCCTGTTTTGTTCTGAATGCTAAAATTACAAGAATCACTTCTTGTTTTTCTTCCCCTTGAACCTCTGCCCACTTTCTTCATGCAGCTGCTCTCAATTAAAAATTCTTAAACTAGTAGGAAATGGTGGGAATAGTTCTCAAGGCAAACAAATTAAAAGCTTGGTTAATTTATTTTTGTATGAAATCTGGACCTCCCCCGCCCCTCTCTGCCACCAACAAAATGTGCACTAAACATTTTCTTTGACCTTCTAGAGAAAGCACAATAAGGATCTCCCTTGGCAGCCATTGACCTTGGGGCAGGATAGCTTCATGGGTTCTGCTGATGAAAAAGCCTTTTTTGTCGGGTGCCAGAACTTGGCATTTCAAGGTGACAATGTTTGAAAGGCCTTGTTTCATTAGATATTTCTGTTACTTGAGCGATCTGGCAATCTCATTTCACCCCA
This sequence comes from Pituophis catenifer annectens, assembly GCF_029215685.1. Classification (NCBI taxonomy): domain Eukaryota; kingdom Metazoa; phylum Chordata; class Lepidosauria; order Squamata; family Colubridae; genus Pituophis; species Pituophis catenifer. The sequence continues at coordinate 39,322,248 of NW_027256884.1, forward strand.
TATCTCCATGCTTTTCTCCTGCTCCAAGGCCATGATTTACACCGCCATTTCCTATACCACAATACACTTGAATCTTTCACACAGAATGGCAGATTAGAGACACCTTTTGCTTAGCAACTTGTTCAATCGCCACAGGAAGAAATGGATTCCACTAAGGGTCAGTGGGCAGGGAAAGCACAAATCCTAACCCCAACCCTTTAAAAATGCCATGGGTTCCTAGCAGTGGTGGGTTTCAAAAATTTTTACTATCGGTTCTGTGGGCATGGCTTGGTGGGCGTGGCATGGTTTGGTGGGCGTGGCATGGTGGGCATGGCAGGGGAAGGATACTGTAAAATCTCCATTTCCTCCGCAATCCAGGGGAAGGTTCCTGCAAAATTTCCATTTTCTCCTGATCAGCTGGGACTTGGGAGGCAGAGAATAAATGGGGGTGGGGCCAGTCAGAATTTTTACTACCAGTTCTCCAAACTACTCAAAATTTCCGCTACCAGTTCTCCAGAACTGGTCAGAACCTGCTGAAACCCACTTCTGGTTCCTAGGTTCTAATATAGCAAATCAGAAAAGAAGACAATTTGACCATAGGAACAATGCCTTGTTACTTTGTAACAATGTATTCTTCATAGGGCTATCTATGAAACATGCTCAAAAGCGATCAAAGTGCGCGTGGCAAAAACAACAAAACGCTCTTTAAGGATATTTTAGAGACCTTAGAATCATAAATAGAACAATGTTTTTGAATTTTGACAATTTGGCTTGCCAAATGGCGGTATAAAACAAAACCTAACCAGGGCAATAGAAAATAATGCTAGAGGAGATGCAATTCTATTTCAGTCTTCCAACTTTAGGAAGCTTTGTAAGAATCAAACTGTAATGAAAAGTTAAATATGTTCTATTTAATATGCATAGTTTTTTTTAAAAAAAAAACAGAAAAAAACAGGTACTTCTTGTATAGTGACCACATTTGAGACTGACAACTGTGTTATGAAGCAAAGTGGTCACTAGATGGGAAATCATCTAGTCACGGTCATCAGATGACCGTGACTGTGCTTTCCTTTTTCCTACTCCTCCACCCTTTGAAATGCTAATTAACCCTGGCACTATGTTAGCCAGCTTGCAGCTACTTTCTGTAACTGACAAGACTGGTAGCTTACATACCTCTTGCTTTTGTTTTTCTCCTAATGATTTTACTTCAGTTTCCCTTTTTCTCCACTCCCCCACTCTTTGAAATGCTCTCCAGTCACTGGAATAATTAGCAAGAAGCAAATTAATATTTACATTCAGTGGAAAGCAGACATACTCAGAGATGAGAGCCATGAGCACACTACATTAACAGTCTCGTGAATTTCCCCGCTGCGCATCTGCTTACTCTCTTGTAATTCCTTCCTCTCCAGTCTCTCCACTCAATGAGGGAAGGAGAAAAAAGCAGATCAAGCATAAGAGATTGCCTAGATTGCTTGGGTTCTGTTTTTTCCCTCCTCACAGAGTGGACAAATTGCTTAAACAACCGAGGGGAGAAAAAAAAATACACCAGAATGTTTCCATAGCACTCTCAGGGCTGCTGACACCCCCCACATTCCTTTCAATGTGTTCCCTATTGTTTGCCTTCTTGTTCTGTTGTAATTCTTTCCACTCCAATTTCTTCACTTTGCAAGAGACAAAAAAAGAAAAACAACAGGTTAGGCACAGGATAATATATATTGACTGCAATAGTGTTCATGTGCCTGTGTATTAATGTTTGTATTTACATTCATCAGGAAGGAAGGAACTACAAAAGAGTAAGCAGACACACTGGAGAATGCACATTTAAAAGAATATGCTAATATTCCTTAGGAGGCAAAAAAAAAGTCTTCAGGATGAAATTAGGGTTAGGCAACACTACAAGCCTGCTGCAGTGGTGGGGGGAGAGAGAGAGAGAGAGTGATGCTATGAAGATCATAAACATGGTTCTTGGTTGCAAAGTTACTTGCAGCAAAGAACCACTTTTATCATACAGTTATAACTGCAAATGATCATTATCCAAGACAGTCACTAAACAAGGGCTACCTGTATTTTGCTGTATTAAGAAGATGGTTTCTTAATTCGGCAATATTTTATGCTATCCATTTATGTACATCCATAGACATTACGGACAAGATAGTTCATTCACTAATTCTTAGGACTCTGCTTTGCAATTCAAGACATACAGGCCTCTCAAATTAAAATCGGTTTACAGTAATTGTTTATAAACTATTCAAAAGTTAGACAAAGGATAAAGATATAATACCTTAACATACATGATGCTAAAATTTAAACATAGCATAAGGCAAGGAAGCTGAAGTCTGATGAATTTCACTTCGAGACATAACTTTAAAAGCAAACCAAAACATTGATTATAATATTGGAAACCACAGCTGGTGAATCAAATGATCTTGCTATGAAATTAACATTTGCAGAGCCCATCCAAAGTGAATATATCCAGTAGATATCTGTGAAGTTAAAAATTAAGGCACCGAAAACTGTGATTCCAACATGTTTGCAGAACACAAATTGGGTAGTATAACAAATAATCTGATGGAAGTATATTGTGGATTCTCTGAATTAATTTTACAATATGTTAACTGGAAATTGCACTACTTGGGGAAAAGTCCTAAAATCCACTGGCTGGACACTATAAAGGATGATATCAGGATGACTGTGGCAGATTTGAAGGAGGCAGTGAGAGACAGAGAGGCATGGAGAATGCTGATCCATAGAGCGGCCGAGGGTCAGACATGACTGAATGGTGTACAAGGACAAGATTATGATTAGAGCCATTCTCACTAAATAATTTCAGATAGGTCTAGCACAATGATGGCTAACCTTTTTGCCATCGCATGCCAAAAGTGGGGGGAGTGTGTGTGGGGGGTTATGCGCATGCATGCCCACACCCATAATTCAATGTGCCCCAACCCTCGTGCTCCCCCCGCTTTTGGCACGCGATGGCACGGTGGGCCCAATAGGCCTGTTTTTTGCCCTCCCAAGGCTCCAGAGGCTTTCTTGGAATCTGGGGAGGGCAAAAACGGCCTTCCCCAGCCCCCCCGGAGGCCCTCCAGAGGCTGGAAATGGCCTGTTTCCCAACTTCCAGTGAGCCCGGAAGGTCAGAAAATTAGCTGGCCAGCACGTGCATGTGCGCTGGAGCTGAGCTAGGGCAATGCTCGGGTGCCCACAGATATGGCTCCACATGCCACCTGTGGCACGCGTGCCATAGGTTCGCCATCACGGGTCTAGCATATTCATAGTATATTTGCCTTAATGCAAATGTCGCTCTTCTGAATCAGCCCTGAAATCTTGCCATAATCTCTTTGGAGATTCACTTCCTTAACAAACCAGTAAACAGAATAGAAGATGGTAACAGATGTTCCACATTTTCTTCCTCAGTCAAATCATTGGATTTTTTAAAAATTCTCTTTGTTCTTATGAAACTAAATATTGCTGGAGGAAGAAAATATGAAAAAGAATATCAAGACATAATTCATTCACTGCATATCAACATGACATTCATAGCTTAGATTTTTCATCATACATACACATGGTTTTATCTCTATGGCTTCAAGGATCCTATTGTACTGTACAAAACTTTTGTACAGTAAGTAACTCTCACATTTTGCAAGCAGCATCTAGAATCCTGTTTTTAAAAGGTTGCCACTCCAGCACATCAACACCCAGCATATCTAAAGACAAATCTTCTCACTCTTTTTAAAAAGTTATTATTTTAGAATTGGAGAATTCAGTGGGAAAACCAGATGCCTTAAACAAGTTGTTAAAATATCTCAAAGGTGCTTTTTTCAAAAGGCAACTGAACTTTGTTTTTCCTTGAAGACATTTCGCTTCTCATTCAAGAAGCTTCTTTAGTTGAACAAAAGCACCTTTGGGACAACCATGACCTGGATGACTGAGATTCTCCATAGAATCTTGTTGTGGCCCGCCAGTGGCCTGCACAAATCGTGGCTGATCCCGACGACAAGGAGGCTGGTGTGGTGTCGCGCCAGTAGCCTGCGCAGCCGGCGCTTGCGTCAGACAGTGAGGAGGCTGAAGATGATGTGGTGCCAGAGGCAGAGACTCAGCCAGGGCCTTCAGAACTTCCAGAGGCGCCTTCAAGTGGAGAGAGCGAAGTGGAGGAGCCTCTTCTCAATACTCGAGCACGCAGGGCTGCCAAAAGGCAGGAATGGCTACTCAGGAGGAGGAGGTCTCCTCGAGAGTAAGGCTTGAGGATAATTGGCCACTCCCTTAGCCTATTTAAGTCACACACAGTTAGTAAGTTTCTTGCTGGAAACAACTTGTAATTATCATCAGAGCATTTTTGAAAAAGTCTTATTTTATTTTGTTTTCTGGGCTGGTTGTCAACCTTTGCCAGACTTTGGTTTATTCTTGCTACTTAATAAATTTGATAAGGACCATTGGTGTGTATCAATATCCTAAGAAATCAGGAGCTGGAGCAGAACACACCTTAACTCCACAATAGATTTTACTAAAGACTCCAATTCCCACAGCATTCTTTGTATTAAGGTACAGTCTAACAGGAATAACAACACAATTTAAGTTAACTATTTCTACATATGCACATTGTAAATTTAAGCTATAATTATGATGGAATCATACTTTTGAATAAAAGAATGACATTGAGATTACATAGATTTCAGTATAGAGTATGTATATGTCTCTGCATGACATATATATTCCTATGCACACATACAGACCACTCACCTAGATAAATTTTTATTTTGTACATTTGTGCATACTTAATTTGTGTATCATCAAATTTTAATATTATTACCATATTAAAGTCTATTGTATAGTAAAGTCTATTGTATAGAAAAATACATGTGTATTATGTTCAATCTTTACCCACAAAGTTATAATCATTATATTGTTTCCAGGCACTTATTCCAGCATAAACATTTTTGTTGACTTTTTAATGAGTCTTGATTTAACCAGTTTTTCTAGGAATAACAGTTTCTGCATTATTCCTGCCTATCAGGCAGATGGTCCACTTGCTTTTTTAAAAAGTATCATCATCATTGTACTGCAAATTATAGTTAAACATTTCAACAGAAATTCTTTTTGTCAACATTTACTTATTGCAGTCTTAATTTTAGATTAGTATCTGAAATGATCTGCTTAGACTGATGGCCTTTTGTCACTTGCATCTAACAATGCTACGAATGTGTGCGGACTACCTTTTTATTCTGTCACATTCCTCTGATAGTGCCTTCATTCCCACCTCAGCTATGACCAGAGATTTATGACCTGTTCTGATTTCATTTTCCATTGAGGATAATCTGCCACACTTCCCATTTCATATTGGTGATGGCACAATCCTGTATCTAACGTTATACAAAGATCTGCATGGGATGGGATGAGCCAGTCATGCATTGATCAGATTAGGCCACCTCTCTTGTTTTCTGAGAAGTCCTTGACACCTTACAAAAGACACCTTATCTACGGGGTACTTCACTGTGCTGCCACACCCCACTTATCAGTTGTCTCAAGAGCAGTAACAGACAACTATATCCCTGTGTCTAACCACTAGTCAAAATCATCCACAAATCACATTTCTGGGATTGGTGGATTGTTTGGGTTGTTTTTTTTTTTTGGTTTTGTTGTTTTTAACAGATGATTAACACAAAAGTTTAGCTGTCTGTTTTCCACTAATCAGTGATACTGAGAAAAAATAAAGGCAGTTTAAACCCAGTGCTTTGCTTAATGTGCCCAACACACCCTATGTCAGTACCAATCCAGAACAAATGATATCAGGCAGAATGAGAACTGGTAGACAAGACTGCAAATATCATGCTGTCACCAGCTGCCTCAAGAAAGCCTATAGACTGCTTTAACTAAGTAGTAGAGAAAAGCTCTTCGTAAAGAAATATTACCAAAACCTGTATGATAATTAATTTAGATACATTTAAATCCCAAGACTACAGTTTTTCTTAAAGCTTGATATAATTAATATCATCAACTAATAATACAGTATATTCATCTTCTGAGAAGGAGTCCCACACAAGACTGTGATATTCAAAAATTACACCAAAAAATTTGGAACTTTCTTACTGATCCTATTTGCTCCTGAATCTTTCCCAAAAATACGCTAAATACTTCTGACAAATAGAAGGAGCTGTGTAAATTTAACTTTAAGAAAAGCCAACTGTTGGGGGTAGTTGATACTATTATATTATTATATTATTATATTATATTATATTATATTATATTATATTATATTATATTATATTATATTATATTATATTATATTATATTAATTATATTATATTATATTATATTATATTATATTATATTATATTATATTATATTATATTATATTATATTATATTATATTATATTATATTATATTAGATATATATTCCCAATATATATTAAATAATATCATATAAAAATAAAGACTGGTTCTCTCTTTTCACAGAGAAAATATGAAATAGTGGGGTTTGGTTGTGAAAGACACATTACAATTGACTCTTAAATATATATATATATTCCTAAGATTAAGAGCAATTCAACAATGGACTTGGTTAATAAATTGCTGGGCTTCCCTTCAATGTATGATGCGTTCAGGTGGTGGCCAGTCAGCCATCTGTCTGTGTTACTTTCATCTATATTCCTGCATTGAGCAGGGATTTAACTCAGTTGCCTCAATATTCTCTTTCAGTATTTCTGTTAGTCCATCCTATGATTCTACAATGAAATCATTGTCTTTAACAAGCAATTCAAATACATACTGTCAAAGATGAGAGCCAAATATTGCTTGAGAATAATAGACTGTTGAATAAACAAATGGTCAGATAGAAGCAGATGCAGGGGCCTATCTCTAACATACATTTAAATGTGAGATACTGCAATTTAGGAGCATACAAATCTCTCCAGAAGGAAAAGGTTTCACAGGAACAAGCAATAAATAAATGGATATAAATACTGGCATTTTAATTTGTTGAGCTAGTCAATAATACTTGGACAAAAGCCCAGGAAGACAGTGTTTAAAATTTAAGCACCTCAGCCAATTTACTACTAAGTTCAGCTGGATCCAGCATATATTTCCTCTTACCCATCTTACATCATCTTTTGGGCTGTGGCACAGCAAGAAGTCAAGACAAAGTCAATTGCAAATTTTCAACCTACCAGAAAGAAAAAAATGCAAGTCCCAGAAATAAAGAAGGAGATTGGACACTAATAAACTTAGAAGGGTTTTGTTAATTGTGGAGATGTTCCTATGGTTGATCTTGGACTTTAAAAAAGTACATTAAAAAGGTTTATACAACAAAAAAGTCCAGAATCTCTACCACACAAAATTACTAAATAAACTTTTAAATGTATGTTAAACTGAAGCAATTTATCTTATTATTTCAGAGCTCATCTTACCCAGTAGTGGGTTCCATTTACCTTCGCTACCAGTTCGGAACTGTGAGTGCACACGCATGGTGCTTCTGGACATATGCAGAACCTTCTGTGTATGCGCAGAACGTCTGTCGTGATATCCAGGGGGGTTGGCCGGAACCTCCTGCTGCCGCACTACCGGTTCGCCTGAACCGGGGCGAACCGGTAGAAACCCCCTACTGATCCTACTCCAGTGTTATCTGGGGGAAAAGCTTTGGTTCAGGTTCTTGTTTGATAAAATAGTTTTTTTTTCCAGATCAAAGAATTGTTGTTATTTGCATTTCCCTAGTGCAAAGTCAAAAGAGGAAAATGTCATAGTGGCTCCATAGAAATTATTAGCTTTATGAATCTTATTATTCTCAAGTTCCCAAATCATTCCTGAGTGGCCTAGGTGCCAAATTCTGTCAGCTGGAGACAATGTACTATATATTAAGATGCAGAATGGCAAGTTAAAGTAAGGAAAGCACATTTCATTTGCAGAAACATTAATCATCTATTAGATCTTTTGAAGTGCACTTTCCTTCAAAGCCAGCTTTGTTAACAAGATGAATTAGGATTGTCAATGAATTAAGAAATAAGATCTCTTCCTTGCCAGATGGACCTTTTAAAAAATATTAGACAACTTGACATTCAAACAGAAACTGAGGAAGGCCAAAAAAAAAAGACAAGTTGTGCATTCTAATATTAAGTATGTGAGTAGAGCAGGCCACGCAGAGAAGCTTGACAAGGTGATGCCACCTGAACTGCCACTCTTAAAGCCAAGAATGAAAGCACCTGCGAGACTGAAGAAACCTATTTCACCCTTTGAAGCCTCTAAAATAGGGGTCCCCAATCCCGGACTCCAGACCAGTATTGGGCTGCAAACCATCGGGAACTGAACTGCGCACGCAGCAGGCAAGTCTGTGCAACTTTATTTGCACATGTGAGGGTTTAGGTTACACACACAAAACCATCCCTTTCCGCCACCACCATCACCATTGCTGGTTCATAGAGCCAAAAATGTTGGGGACCATTGCTCTAAGATCAATGGGAGGAAAGTGGGTGGCATATACTTTGTCCCATCCACCAAAAGGGATATCCGGGAAAAGATGAATTAATTCAAAGGTGCAAAAAATTCAGCTGAGAGATGCAAAGAGAGCTTGTGGGCCATAAGTGATGTCTGCATTTTTTAATGCTTGGATTTGTCCACTTTTTTCATTACTTTTATGGAATTGGAATGCTGACTTAAGTTTTAATGGGATATCTTTATTTACCAAGACTCAGTAGAATCCTGTCTGGATTATTAGAGTTTTCTTTAGCCCTTTCACTCTTGCTAAACCTGAGTCAATGCTTTGGAAACGATGGATCAGTTATCTGTTTTCATAATTCTCAAATAAATACTCCCCTTTGTGTTTGAACTATTGGTTCTGCCAATATGGTGAAAACAGGGGATTTATTATCGAAGACAAACATAAAAGTGTTCTATTTATGTTCTTCTGTAGAAGAGAGACTTGTGTCTTAGAAACAAATCCTATGTAATACAGCCATGGCCATGAATAAACTATACAGCCCTGGGTGGAAGGGGATGTTAAAAAGAGAAGAAGAAAACCAGAGGCTACAGGTTCAGATGTTATAGTTTCATAATAATCAAAAGAACTCACAACGATTTATCTTCAGGTTTTGTAAATTTCCAGCTCTGCAAAGACCTAAACAGAAGTACTAGGTATTAGATGTTTCGAAGTTTTGAATCAGGTGGAATAAGGAACAACCAATGGAAAATTAGTGAGTAAGGAAGCTTAAGCATTTTTTTCGGTGCTTTCTTCAATACAATTCATCTTTTTATCAGGGTACTTTACAAGGAACAAAGGTACATCAGGGTGCCACTCTTAGATCTCAATATTATTTGCAAGGTAAAAACTGCAACAGATCTGTAAGTATTGTTCTGTTGTCAGACTACTGGACAACAAGCACTAAACTGAGAATATAAGAAGCCAAATGAACTGATTATCAGTGAGACCTGGAAAAAAAAAACCTTTGCTTTCATGTATATGATGTGAGGACTTCTAACACTTTGACTTTAATCTTGTTTAACTTTTTTTTTTCCTTTTTCCCCCTCTTATAATTACACTGAAATTTATGACTACAAGGATACTCTTATCTCAAGAAAATTGCTCCCATGTTATAAAAGCAAGCAACTAGCCAGATACAGAAATTGATCTTTCTGGTTTTCTCTTTAATCTCAGTTTAGGAACTTCTCATTCATCTTGAAACATTTGTGCTGTACCAAATTTAGAAAATGGCTTAGCTAAAAGAAAAGGCTTACAGGGAGAGTATCTTTTAACAAAACATCATGTCTGAAGCATTATTCCTGGGCACCAAGGGAGCTTTTGATACATCTCCTATTGCATGGCAATGTAATTTATCAAATGTATGATAGATTTTCAGATCTGTATGAACACATAACTGTGTGTACATGAAAACAGATGTTCTGTTTTGTACAAGTTCTATATGCCATGCAAGTTGATACAGATATTGGCAATTTGTTTTCAAATAGATTTCCCTAGCCCCATTAAAAGTTTTCAACTATTCTTAGTAGCTGCAGCTTGTACTAAAATATTTATTACTTAAGAAATATACAAGAGCATCAGCTGCCAGGAGATAAATCACACTTCTTCCTCCAACCCTACAGGCACCCCATCCTTCCCCAACTGATGCCAAGAATAGAGAAAGACATGCAGAAAGAGAACTTAATAAAACATATGCAGAGGGCTTCTTCTAAGACTCATTTGTGGAATGACATTATGGTTAAGCAGATAATTAAAGGCAATTGGGTACAGTTACAATAGGCTGAGCTTTAATAGACAGGCAAAATAGTAAGTGAATAAAAATGCGTAAAATCATAAGAATCATGTATAGTAAAGTTAAAATAAAGGCAACACGTAACATATTTCAGGCATTCAGTCAATATGTTGCCTTTGATCCTTATATAAAGAATGTCAGCCCATCAAGGCTGCCAAGATGAGGAAGTGCCACAAGATGACTAGAAATATACTTTAGTGAGACAAGCTATCGTAGTAGAACCTTAACAGAATAACAGAGTAACAGAATTGCAAACCTGTGTTTTTCCTCTTTTACCTCAGGGAATCAGAGGGGATCAGTTTGAGTTCCTTCCTAACATTTTCCTTGTTTCTTGGGCTCGAAGTATGTTTTTGCACATGTTGCTGTTGTAGCAGTTTCTGAATTGTTTCTCTAAGATCATGCCCATGAGTTTACCCTTTACAATTATTTAGTAAGTAGATCCTTTTGCAACAAGAACTTGATGGTTTTGTGCTCAAGCACATATAAGACACAGAAAGATGATGCAATTAAATCAGCACTACCACAGATAAAATTGCTCATAGTGTATTATAGTAGTTCCAATCTTAGAACACTACAGAACAACATTCACTTTTTTTCTTTCCATATATTTAAGTACCAAATCTGAAGAATATGTATGTAACATGGCATGGTGGATGACACCAAACAACATAATTAAAGAGACTTCATTCCAAGAATTGCTTTCATAAACTTCAAACAATATATGAATCATTCGTTGGATACAATCCAAATCATAAAACGTAATGGCACTATTATATATTTCTACTTAATTTGGAACTAATGTTTATTTAATACAGATATGAGGATCTTAATTCTTTCAGACTGCTTTGGAACAACATTTTTTTTTAATTAATTTTTTATTAGAGTATAAATATTAAAAAAAAAACATAACATGACATACACACAACACACATTTATACGACATATAAACAAAAAGAAATTATGTTTCCTTCTTAAGCATTGTTTCAAAGTGACATTCTGCTTGTTATATATATATTTCTTCCCCTCTCCTTAGTCTAATGACATTTTCTATACCGGTAATATTTCCCCTCTAGATTTTTTGTTTATTTCTAATTTTTAACCAATTATACCATTTATTCCATATTTTGTAGTAGTCTGATTCTTTTCTTTCTTGTATTTCTTCGGTTAACCTGTCCATTTCAGCGCATTCTAGAATTTTTTCTATTAAATCTGTTTCGTTTGGCGTTTTTTCTTGTTTCCAGTTTTTTGCATATATTATTTTTGCAGCTGTTAGTATGTGAATTGTGAGATATTTAATATCTTTAAGGTATGATTTATTAAAAATTCCTAGTAAAAACATTTCTGGTTCTTTATCTATCTGTGTTTCTGTTATTTGTTCCAACCATTTTTTGATGGTAGACCAAAATTTCTTTGCTGTCAGGCATGCCCACCATAAATGATAGAAGGTTTCTTGTGTCTTCTTACACTTCCAGCAGATCTTTTCCCATTTTTCCAAATTTATTGTATGTTTGACGTTTTGAGCCCATTTAATCATCGTTTCCTTGACTGTCTCTTCTTCCATTTTATAGCATAAAAGATATTTGTAGATTCTGCTAATTAATTTGTTTTCTGAATCTAATATAATTTTGTCTATTTCTTGTTTTTGTTTATGAATTTCATATATTTTTATGTGTTCTCTATATTTAGATTGTATTTGAGTATAAATCCACCAATCTATTTCCCTATTAAGTCTGTCTCCAATTGTTGTTTTGTCTTCACTTTACCTTGATAGTCAATTAAATCTTTATATCTAATTATTTTTGTCTTATCTGTTAGATTTGGGTGTCTAATTGATTCTACCGGTGATAACCAACTTGGTATTTTCATATAGTGTTGTTTTTTAATTTTAATCCAAATTTGTAGTAATGAGTTTCTTATTGTATGTCTTTTGAAGTATGAATGTGTTTTGTATCTTTCGTCCCACATAAAAGAGTGCCAGCCAGTTTGAAGTTCGTGTCCCTCAATTGTTAAAATTCTAGAATTTTTTAATTCTATCCAGTCTTTGACCCAAGACAATACTGCTGCTTGATAGTATGTCTCCCAATCTGGAAGTACAGCTCCTCCTCTATCTTTTGTGTCCTGAAGCAGCTTAAATTTTATTCATGGCCTTTTCCCTTTCCATATGAATTTAGATGTCATTTTATTCAAATTTTCAAAGAATGATTTATCTATTTTTATCGGAATAACCTGAAACAGGTATAAAAATTTAGGCAGTATAGTCATTTTAATGGCCAAAATTCTTCCTAGGAGTGAAATGTGTAAGTTTTTCCATTTCTCTAAATCCTTCCTTGTTTGTTCTATTAGTTTATCATAATTATTTTCTTTTATTGCTGAAGTTCTTGTGGACAACCAGATTCCTAAGTATTTTATTTTTTTCGTGGAACAACATTTTTTTAATATACCTGGTATTTGCTTCTAAAGTTATTTTGAAAACCAAAGGAAAAAAATGACAAGATTAGATGTTAATGGGCAGTAATACTTCTCAAAATCCTATGCAGTAGCCAAGGAAACTTTCTCCAGCTTTGTTTAGTATTTTAAAAGTTTGATATACTTACTAACAGAAATACGTGGCTTTTTGTAGACTTTTCCCTTCTCTTGTGCTTTTGAGACATAATACGTGACAAAGTGACAAATGGATTCACATGAGTTCCAGTCAAAGGGTAGAAAATTCTGTGATTAGGTCACTATACGAACAATGTGAGTAGATCATCCTCTCCATCACTGGGCTGTGAAATTATCTGAATGGTAGATAAATTTAATCTAAATATTTAGACCAGCCTGATATGACAAACCATTTGACAGGAGAAAATAAGGATTTTGTTTTATATAAGTTTCATTAGTAGAGATTAGATGTTAATTATCAACGTAATATAGTACAGGTAGTCTTAGCTTAATGACCAATCACTTAATGATAGTTCAAAATTACAACAGACTCAAAAATAGTTATGCCATGTCCTTGACATTACAACTGCTTCCCCACCCCACCCTCACCCTGGAGCGATTTCGAGTGCTTGGCCACAGGCTCCTACTTATGACCAGTTACGTTCCACAATCACATGATCACAATTTACAATATTTTTCACATTTTCTGACAGAAAACAGCAAAAATTCTCATTGGATATGGTGAATTTGCTTAATGACCACACAGTTTGATTAATGACTACACGGTTCATTTAACAATCACGGTGACTCACTATACAGCTATTGTAAAAATAGTCATAAAATCAAGTTCCATCACATGATAACCAGCTTAGATGGTCACAATGTCTTACAACCAAATTTCAAAATTCCAATTACGGTATATAGAATAGAATAACAGAGTTGGAAGGGATCTTGGAGGTCTTCTAGTCCTACTCCCTGCTCAGGCAGGAAACCTTATATCATTTCAGACAAATGGTTGTCCAATCTTTAAAACTTCCAGTGTTGAAGAATTCACAACTTCTGGAGGCAAGTTGTTCCACTGGTTAATTGTTCTGTCAGGAAATTTCTTCTTAGTTCTAGGTTGTTTCTCTCCTTGATTGGTTTCCACCTATTGCTTCTTGTCCTGCTCTCAGGTGTTTTGGAGAATAGCTTGGCTCCCTCTTCTTTATGGCAACCCCTGAGATATCAGAACACTGCTATCATGTCACCCCTAGTCCTTCTTTTCATTAAACTAGATGTTTAGACTAGCTTAGACTAGTTTAGACTAGCTTAGACTAGACATGGTCATCAAGTGAGGATTATCTCAAATGTATTTCTCCATCACCAAGCAATTGAAATATCCATGTCAATTTATTTCATATGTTGGATTATGTCCATCCTTTGAGTATTTCTCAACCTTGGCAACTTTAAGACATGTGGACTTAAACTTCCAAAACCCCTATGCTAGATAGGGTCTGGGAGTTGAAGTATACACATTTAAATTTGCCAAGGTTGAGAAAGACTACTTTAGCCAAAAAATGTCCAAGGCTGGGAAATTTCAAGCAACTATGGCCTCCCTCTTGCATTCCCTTCCACAAACTTCCTCCAAAGAAATAGGGAATCCTCTAGAACAGTGTTTCTCAACCTAGGCCACTTGAAGATGTATGGATTTCAATTCCCAGAATTTTGGGAGTTGAAATCCACACATCTTCAAGTGGCCGAGATGAGAAACACTGCTCTAGAAAAGACATAGAGAACTACAGCACAGCAGGCTATAGAAAGAAATCAAATAATTAAACATTGCCCTCATCCTATAAAATATTTAAAGGTAATTGTGCTTTGCAATTATCTTTAATATTTTATAACCTGAAATAAGGGATATAAAAGAAACATAAGAAAGTGAAAATGCTGCTTTTGCTGACTTAATTTCAATATATAAAGAGTTATTAACCTGAGGTAGTGAAGATATCAACAGGAATTCTTATGAAATGTAGATACTAAAAATTTAGAAATCACATTCCAAAATTACTAGCTTCTGGAGTTAGGAATAAAAATAACTTGGAATATATAATTGATAAGAACCTTTGTCTAAGTCAAATTACATGGAAAATGTACTTATAGAATAGTCTTTATTTATACATCTAACAATTCTGAGGATAATGAGATCAGAAACTCATCAGATGAAATAAGAAATAATAGAAATCAGTTTAAAATAGCAGTGCTGTAGATATAAATAGTTTTAGATTGGAATATTACAAAGATTTTTTTTCAAAAAAATCTTCATAATATTATAATATTATCAAGTTCCTGCCTTTTGCTAACACATCCAATTTCTGCTTATTCCTAAACCCAACAAACATCTTCAACATCATCATCATCATCATCATCATCATCATCATTATTATTATTATTATTATTATTATTATTATTATTATTATTATTTAATCTTTAGTGAGATTCACAATCTTTGAGGCTGGTTAATAGCTCAGCAGCTCAAGTCCTAACCAAGGACCTAGGAACTGTTAAGGTATCATCGGAGGATGTAAGCTGTTCCGAGTAAGGTGGTTTTTTGTAGAGTCAAAATGTTCAAGTCCGGTAAATTTAGAATTTCTAAATAGCGGGGTAGCCCTTTGGGTATTGCCCCAAGGGCTCCAATTACAATCGGGACAACACACAATTTCTTTTTCCACAGTTGCTCAACTTCAATTTGCAAGTCCCAGTACTTTGTGATTTTTTCTTGCTGCTTATCTTCACCAGGTATTACAATGTCAATGAACCATACTTTTTTCTTTTCAACTATTGTTATGTCAGGTGTGTTGTGGACCAAGTGCCTGTCAGTCTGAATCCTGAAGTCCCACAAGATCTTGAGTTTCTCATTCTCTAAAACTTTCTCAACCTGATGTTCCCAGTGGTTTTTGCTATACTCAAATCCAAACTTCTGGCACAATTTCCAGTGAATGATCTTAGCAACGCGGTCATGGCGTTGTAGGTAGTCAGTTTGTGAAATTTTGCTGCACCCACTGATCAGGTGGTCGACTGTCTCATCTTTCTCATTACAGAGGAGGCATTTGCTGTTGGTGGTAACATGTTGAATTTTTGCCTTCATGCAGTTTGTGACTAGGGCTTGTTCTTGAGCTGCCAAAATAAAGCTTTCTGTTTCTTTTTTCAGTACTCCTGATCTTAACCAGTTCCAAGTTAGTTTCTGGTCAGCTTTGCCTTCAATACTTTTCAGGTATTGGCCATGCAGAGCTTTGCTTTTCCAATTTTCAGCTCACTGCTCAATTACTTCTTTCTTATATTCTGCTTTTGTTTTAGTTGTCTTTAAAAGGCCTCCTTTATTTACTTCCTTAATCATTGGTTCTTCACTTTTCTGGATGTAATCATTCAAGCTGCGTTTTTCTTCTTCCACAGTCTTTATTATTATTATTTATTGGATTTATATGCTGCCTTCTCTCCAAAGGACTCAGGGCGGCTTACATCAAACGAACAATCCCAATAAATACAAATTAAAACAGACTAAAACAGACTAAAAACCAATTTAAAACAGTAGATCCCATCAGTCCTGGCTAGGGCGTTTAAACAGCCAGGTCTTAAGCTCACGGCGGAAGGTACAAAGGTCGGGGGCCAGCCGAAGACCCACGGGAAGTTGATTCCAAAGGGTGGGCAGGGCCACAGAGAAGGCTCTACCCCTTGGGGTTGCAGCCGACATTGTCTAGCCGACAGCACCCTGAGTAGGCCCTCTCTGTGGGAAAAAACCGGGTGATGGGAAGTCGATGCTGGTTGCATGTGGTCCGACAGATATCCTGGGCCTAAGCCATGAAGGGCTTTATAGGTTAACACCAGCACCTTGAATCTCACCCAGAGGGCAACCAGCAACCAATGCAAGTCACGCAGGAGCGGTGTAACATGGGAGTATCGGGATCCTCCCATTATATATGTCATCATATCAGTCTATATTACTGTAAATCAGTTTAAAACTTACTGCCTTATTGGTTAATAGATTAAATACATTTTAAGTGATTACTTTTTTTTGGTCAATATAGGTATTTACAATGTAAATATAATAGATTCCGTCAGAAAGTATTAAATATAGTGAATTATAGCAAAGATGACAGAATTACTCTGACTTCTCTGCTATCTTCAAATGTCTTTAAAATATTTGATAGAGAGTAAAGTTGTCGGTTTTTTTTATTAGAAATGGGATTTGAACACTTCATCAGCATAATTAATCAGTTATATTCAACACCACCAGCAGTAATTAGCACTAATGGATTAAACGTGGATGTCTTTCAAATAAACGGAGCCAAAAAAGATGCCCGCTCTCATTATGTATTTGATTTCATTATATACAGTATATTTTAGCCCAGAAGATTAGGAAGAATATGAATACTGAAGGAGTTAATATAAAACAAAACATCGGTAATAAATATATTTGCAAATGATATGCTCATTTCCTTAAACATCCAAATACAAATATATCTTAATTGCAATTTTAATTAAGTTCCATGAAGTAATATATTTACAAGTTAGCTGTGATATATCTTCCACTGTGTTAATTAACATCCACAAACTATCATGGAAAGTAACATAGCTCCATATTGATTCATATGCATAGAGATACTTAAAAATAACTACTTCACAGCCTAGGCCAACTAAAAATATAATTTTAGCAATAGCAATAGCACTTATATACTGCTTCACAGTGCTTTCCAGCCCTCTCTAAGCAGTTTACAGAGTCAGCAGTTTGCCCCCAACAATCTGGGTCCTCATTTTAACCACCTCAGAAGGATGGAAGGCTGAGTCAACCTTGAGCCTGGTGAGATTCCAAATATCAGCAAGCTGTTAAGTATTAATCATTAAAATATTCCATTGGCAATATTACAATTCATTCAAATTATAAGATTGTTATTGTTCTTTAGAATGGGTTGGCAGGTTGACAGATACAATTCTAGCTAGATATGTATCCATTTAATTGTAATAAGCCACATTTTTAGTCATAATATCATGGAGTACTATATCAAACACTTTGCTGGAATCAAGATATATGATGCCTACAGCATTCTAATTATCTGCTAATGGTTATCCATTTAAAAACAACAACAACAATCTGGTCAGATAAAATTAGTCTTCACAAACCTTTGCAAATTTTTATGGGACTCCACATTGTTCTTTGGGGGCTTATAGATTGCCCTATGATCTGTTCTAAAAATTTTTCCAGGGTTCAGAGACAGAAGAAAATCCATCTTTGTATGAATCCATAGTACATAAAGGTGGCTGAACGGACCTAAAGTTTCTTTATTCCATTTGATAACTCTTTTGTGTCAAATGCAATAAGAATTGTCAGTATAAGCAGGACACACTAGCTGCTGAAACCAGCAGGATTGTAAGGAAAGGAGGGACATGCCCAGTTTCTACATAAGGCTTGCAATCAAGTTAAAATGTCATATAGCCAACCTGTAGGAACCTCTATTACCTAGATAGCAAGTAATGTGCAGGAAATCCATTTTTTCTTTTCTTGTCCTCTCATAGGAATGTGTTTAACACAAAAGCAATGCATCTCCCTGAATAGCCAGCATCATTTTGAATTTAAAATCCATGAGATTGAAATTCTCTAGATAAATAGCCCAGGACCTGAATAGCAACTCTGTGTTGCCCTGAAGTCCTTAGTCCTTCGTTCATGTACCAATTTAAAAGGATGATCCAGTCATGCATATATTGAATAGTTAGGGAATAGCATTATTTACAGAACCTCCTTTTAGGTTTGATAAATGATGACTTAACTTGAATTTGAACTTATTATTTTCTAAAACCAGTGTATTAACTGTTTCCTATGTTAATTCCCAAGTTTAGATTCTTCAAGTTAGCATAACATAATCTCTTGCCTACAGTAGTGAGAAAAAGAAGAATTTTCTATTTGTATTAGAATTTCTCTTTCCCTTTGTGCAGAGGTTGAATTTAAATAACATGTCATCTTAAACTCTTTTATCTGCCTCATTTCTAAAGTCCTACCAATGTTATCAAGATACGTTACAACATTTTTGCTTGCCAGTTCAAATCTGAATGGACAGACAGATTGAGTTACGTAAAGGTAGCCAAATTTTGTGTAGTGTCCTATAAATTCGGGGTGGGGACTTGATTGCTGTTTCTTGGTATAAAAGAACTATTTTATTTTTAACTGTGAAATTAAGATCAATCTGTTTTGTGATTTAGGTCTGAGGTTTTTGTTAATTTGAATCACCTTCTCGATGTGATCATACAGTGCAGCATGTATCTGAATTATAATTGACCAAAACAAATGGACCCATCTGACTGCAAGGGTAGTTATACAATGAAAGCACAGTTGTGCCCTTGGAAAGCAAATATCATTCTTTCTTACATGCATAATGCAAATGAAAATTAAAAACTTGTATCACAAAGATATGACATCATTTGGACCTTTTGACCTCTGACTATCAAATGACAAATCAACTAGAATTTGACTAGAGTCTAATGAGGAGTAGCCACAGGAAGAGTACTCTCAAATTAAATACGAACAGAAACATAGATGGTTCTGCTATTCTTACAAAAACATGTTCTTTTTCTGGCTTTTCTGCTACTAATTTTTAATTGTACACATTGGAAGGCTTGCAAGATCCTGTGCAGGATATTTGAAAACCAGTTGTAAATACCCCATTTTAGATAAGCCTTCCTCCTTGATAGGGTAGAACTTTAGTACTAGTTTGAAGGGTGTGAGATGCAAGCAAGCTCACTTGATCAATAGTGCTCAAATCCCACAATTGGCATCTTACTTAATAATCTTACTGATTATTGCCAATGCAATAATCTTTGTCTAATTGTGAAAATCCTGGTCATCCTTGAAAAACTCTCTCCAAACTCCACATCTTCAGTATCCAGAGCTTGGTGAAGAGAAAATTCCAATGACCAGCAATAAAGCCAGTTTGGTCTAAAGGTTAAGGCACTAGT
This sequence comes from Pituophis catenifer annectens, assembly GCF_029215685.1. NCBI lineage: Eukaryota > Metazoa > Chordata > Lepidosauria > Squamata > Colubridae > Pituophis > Pituophis catenifer. The sequence continues at coordinate 39,341,886 of NW_027256884.1, forward strand.
TCCACCTTAACCATGAAAACTAGCTGGGTGACTTAGGGCATCTCTCTCATCCTAACCTATCTCACAGGATTGTTTCTGTGAGGGAAAATAGAAGGAAGAAGTGTTGAGTTATTTGTAAACATAATAAAGGTGGAATATAAATAAATAAATTAAAAATAAATAATTAAAATATTCTATCTAGTATACTATGCTGCTTCTGATAAATGCTATACATGATTAACTGCAGTTTCTGATTCCTTACCTGTTGGTTCCTGATATATCATGATCTTGCTTTTCTTTTTGCAGATGTTTCATTAGAAGACTATATAAAATTGTCAGTGTATGAGGAAATGTAATTTGCTGGCTGGATATATGAGGTAAACTTGTCCTGCCAACTGTGATTCTTTTTCTTTTTTTGATTGTTCTTTGAATAGGTGATTATTTCTTCCTTGGCTGTTTCATTTCTCTGAATGTTAGTTAATAGGAGTGTAATGAGAAAGTATTGTTTAGGGCAGGGGTCCCCAACTCCCAGTCCATAGACCGGCACCAGCTGATGGCATGCCAGAAACTGGGCCGCACAAACAAGCGAAGCCCCATCTGTAGGATGCAGGCAGCATACAAAACCATGCCTCCTCCACTCTGTGGAAAAGCCTCTCTCCATGGAATTGGTCCCTGGTGCCCAAAAGGTTGGTGGGCACTCACTGGTTTATGGCTATTTGCCCTTTTCCTTCACCTTAAGATACTTTTTTTTTTTTGAAACTTATAGCAATATACCTGTTAATGGCTGATTTATGTGGTCCTTGGTGGTCTCTTTCTCACAAATGTTTCTAGGAAACATCATCAGTATTAGAAGGGAATGAGTTTTGCACTCATTTTATATACTAGTGGCTTGCCCTGTCAATGTTAGTGGGAGTGGTCTTGGTGGTTGCTTGATTAGACTGTTGTTTACTGTTAGCTTATTTGCCTGCATTGGGAGTTCCTTGATTTGGGTATTGCTTACTTCTTGATTGTTGGTCGGATGTTAATCTTGGTGTTAATCTCTGATCATCTGGGTGTTAATTGCCAGTGAGGAGGTGTTTTGGTCTTTTTGTTTCCTTTTGGATATTTTGATTTTTTCTTTTGAATATTCTGTAGAAGTTGTTTATATCTATGCACCTGTTGATGGTTGATTTGTTAGAGTACCAGGCTTCCAGGAATTCTCTAGTATTTTTGGAGTTGACTTGATCTAAGATGCTCACAGTTTCCTAATTGAAACAATGGTTAGGTCTGTCTATATTCTGTGAAATTAAGAAGTTTTCATCATAGTTGGTCCTCATGGACCAACTCATATACCTTTAATTCAAGAAAAAGACAGCATACAACAGTAATTCAGGCCACAATAATCTAATCAGAGTGGTGAGTTTTTGTGAATAGAGGTGATTTCTCCAGGATGGAGGATACATCTGTTTTTTACAACCCTCCCTTGTTTTTCTTCAAAATTGGTTTTGGGGACGATTTTAAGGTCATGCGAAGGACTAAAGGATTTTGAGAACATATAAAGGAAGAGAACAAGTCTGTCCCTACAGTTTCTTTACATCATATTATATTCAACCCTTTGTTATTAAGGTCTGGCACAAATTTATGTAAAATATTTATTCTTCTTTGGGGGTGAAGATGGTGGGGATGTTATTCAAGGATTATTTTTTATTTACTTAACAAGTAATTAAAGAATGAAATATTGAAAAGGTGATTTAGTACACTATACACTAAAGTACAACTTGCAAAAAATGAATTTCTACATAAAGATAGATGATAGATAGATGATAGATAGATAGATAGATAGATAGATAGATAGATAGATAGATAGATAGATAGATAGGCAGGCAGGCAGGCAGGCAGGCAGGCAGGCAGGCAGGCAGACAGACAATTGATAGATAGATGATTGATGCACAGGTATGGAATAGGTGGTACCTGGCTCAATAGTAGTAACTGTGAGAGGGATCTTGGAATCCTAGTGGACAATCACTTAAATATGAGCCAGCAGTGTGCTGCAGCTGCCAAAAAAAATCCCAATGCAGTCCTAGGCTGCATTGACAGGACAGAATTAAGATCATGTGAGGTGTTAGTACCACTTTATAATACCTTGGTAAGACCACACTTGGAATATTGCATCCAGTTCTGGTCATCACAATATAAAAAAAGATGTTGAGACTCTAGAAGAAGAGCAACTAAGGGTGCATATATGAAGAACAGCTACAGGAATTGGTTATATCTAATTCAATGAAAAGAAGGGTTAGGTGACATGATAGCAGTGTTCCAATATCTAAGGGACTGCCACAAAGAAGAGGGAGTCAAGCTCTTCTCCAAAATACCTGAAGCCAGAACAAGAAGCAGTGGATGGAAACTAATCAAGGACAGAACAAACTTAAAAATAAAGAGAAATTTCCTGACACAACAATTAATCAGTGGGACTTGCCTGCCTTCAGAAGTGAGTGCTCCATCACTGGAACTTTTTAACCACTTGTCTGAAATGGTATAGGGTCTCCTGTGTGAGCAGGGAGTTGGACTAGAAGACCTCCAAGGTCATTTCCAACTCTGTTATTCTGTTATGCTAGATAATACATTAAACCTGATAAGTAAATACCTTGAATTTATTTTTTAAAAAATCTAATGTTTGTTATAGCAACAAGAGATTGAGTGGAAAGTATCTATTGTTAACCACAAAAAGATTTTCATAATGATTAGTAGAGTTTTCAATAGTCTTTACATAAAATGACATCAAATATTATTAGGTACTGTTTTCTCATATGAGGATCTTTTTTAGAAGTAGTGCTGAAAATATGCTACAACAGTGTGTGCATTAGATCAATATTTAAAACAACTTTATAACAATTTTCACTCATTATTTTTGAACCTGAACAAATGAATGAAATGTTATTATTTCAGTCATCAATCACTAAGAAAATAATCTGAAAATTGTGCTTATAACTCATGGTGTATCTTGAACATTAGGCCAAAAACGGTATAGTACAATCTATCTGTGGTTGAGTGGAAATTGCCCTTCAAAAGATTTTTTTCCCTCTACTTTTATGTAGTTAATCAATTTTTATATCACTTTGAAATCTGTTCCTTGTGGTATGTGCTGTTAAGACAAAAACTCATTGTAATTATGAGCATACTTATTAAGTAGATAATGACATTAAGTATTAAATTTTGCTAAGCAGTATCACTTACACCTCAATGAAAGTTAATTAACATTGTGAAGAGAACAGGCTGAGTTAGGATTGGTCAAATTTATTATCTTCTCCTAGTATATATGTGCAAGAATTTTTTTTGTACACTGCTTTTTTGTGTGTGTTAGGATTGAATGTATGCTTTTGTTTTATTTTTATATTTCTTGTTTTACTGTTTTGTATTTTATTTTCTGATGCGGGTGAAGAAGGAGAGTGCAAAAGTTGGCTTGAAACTCAACATTAAGAAAACTAAGATCATGGCTTCCAGCCCTCTCAATTCCTGGCAAATAGATGGGGAAGAAATGGAGGTAGTGACAGATTGTATTTTCCTGGGCTCCAAGATCACCACGTATTGGGACTACAGCCAAGATATTAAAAGACGCTTGTTCCTGGGAAGGAAAGCTATGGCAAAGTTAGACAGCATACTAAAAAGCAGAGAGGCTTTGGTTTTCCCAGTTGCAATGTATGGCTGTGAAAGTTGGACCATAAGAAAGGCTGAGTGCCAAAGAATTGAAGCCTATTTTGCTGGAGAAGTTCCTTGGACTGCAAGGCAATCAAACCAGTCAATCCTAGAGGAGATCAACCCTGACTGCTCTTTAGAAGGCCAGATCCTGAAGATGAAACTGAAATACTTTGGCCCCTTAATGAGAAGGAAGGACTCACTGGAGAAGAGCCTAATGCTGGGAACGATTGAGGGCAACAGAAGAACGGGACGGTAGAGAATGAGGTGGCTGGATGGAGTTACTGAAGCAGTCGGTGTGAGCTTAAATGGTCTCCAGGGGATGGTAGAGGATAGGAAGGCCTGAAGGAAAGTTGTCCATGGGGTTGCGATAGTTCGGACATGACTTCGCAACTAACAACAACATTTTATTTTCTATGATAAAACAATATTATTTTTTTAAAAAGAATGATAACATTTTTTAAAGTGTGGTTGGATTCAGACTGATAGTGTTTCCCACCCACCCTCAAATTGCCTGTAAACTATAGTAGCATAAAATGTTATTGCCAAAATCCTATCCTGCCACCGTTGCAATGTTCCCGCTTGCTGTCAAATGATAGTATCTGAATGCATTGAGTTATTGTTTGCAGCTAAAGTTATTGATGAATTTGTTTTCATTCTTCTCATTCCCAGTCACGCTCAAACAGCAAGAAAAGATCTACACCAAGCAATGTAAGGATGAGGCAGGCTCTTCACTCTAGCTCGTTTTGTTTTTTTCTTCCTAGTGTTTTTCCACAAGTTCAGATTCTGTTTTTTTTTTTTTCCCAGATCAACCAAGTGATGATTTTACTCTAGCTCACATCACAAAATCAATATAAACCAGGTATTCTGCTTAATATATAGGCAGTCATTTTGTTGATGAGAAAAGGGATGATTAAAGGAGCCTTCCAGGAAACAAAAATCAAAACCAAGAATTTCAGAACGGTGGGGATGTTTGTGATTATTTTTGTAGCATAAAATCAGTTGGAGCAAAAATGAGATAAATAGAAAAAGAATAGGCAAAAGTCTACTGCTGGTCCTGGTACTGGGAAAAATTAAGAGAGGAAGAAGGGACAAATAGTGTGTTCAGGTGGCTTCAGATCTGCTTCAGACTGTAGGCCCTCTAAGTTCTTTCTATTTAATGTCATATTTGTGGAATGAATTAAGGCGGTCATTCTTCCCCAACAAGCAAGTGACAAACAGAACTGTGACTTAGGGTTGGCAGGGCAGACAGATACTTAGTCCTACCTTTCATCTGCAGCAGGGGTGGGTTCTACTTACCTTTACTACAGATTCGCAACGGGAGCGCATGCGCGCATGCTTCTGCACATGCGCAGATCACCCATGATAACATCGTGGCAGGTGGGCGGGGCCTCCCGTCGGTTTTACTACTGGTTCCATAGAATTGGATAGAACCAGGAGCAAGCTATCACTGAACTGCAGCCTTAGGAAGTGATTAAGCAGGAAGGTACCCAGAGGTTGGAGAGATATGGAGTTTTGCTCAATGTGTTTGTCCAGCCGGACTTGGATGCTCAGACAGATGTCTTCGGTCTAAGGCTAAACCCAGCCATCTCCTCACCACAAAACACACACATAAACTCAAAGGGCAGACTTGATGGATCATTGGATCTTTTTTCTGCTGACAGTTTTCTATGTTTCTATATACAGACTTGTTAAGGAATAATCAACAAAATGCATTATTTTTTGTTACTGAAATGGAGACCCACTTAATTTACTCTGTTTGTTATGCTGTTGATTATGTAGACTTTCTTCTTCGTCATTTTGATTTTTTTAAATTAGTGAATGATCTCTAAAATACAATCAAATTCAAAACCAGAGAAGTGTCAGGTCTAAAACCTACCTGAAAAATTCCATGAAAGAAAAGCCATAGCCATGCTGTTCCGCAATGCCTGCACAAACGACATTTGCAGAGGCTCCAATCAATGTCCCATTACCTGAAATTCAATAAATAACAAGTAAAAAAACCCCAGCAGATATTTGGGGGGGGGTCTTTATCTATGGATTTTGCCATTCAGATCAACATGTAGCCTAAATGTAAATGGGGAAAGGAGAGGCATCATTTCACATTCACCTGAAAAGAAATTGACAGAACAATAACTTCTCTGCCTATAAACAGTTGCACCTTTTCAAAGGAAGCCTGTCTTTGTGCTCCTATTGTGAATGAGACAAGAGACAGGGAGACAAAGAAAAACTATGTCACTGTGTTGCTAAGATGACACATTCAAAGCAATTTGCTGATTATTTCTTTCAAATTCAAAAAAGTAACATTAAGATAAAATGAAAAGATTGGAAAAGACATCATTTTTTGTCTATTGACAGGTGGAACAATGGAAACAAAGGGGGGTCCTCCATTTCCCCAGAAAGTTATGTAACAGTAACACAATATGTATCTTTAAAATATAAGATACCCATTGTATCTTATACAATGACTTTTAAACCTACAAACACACATGTGGGTACACATATGCAAGAAATCAAGAATTTCTCCTTCTGCCACAAAATGAAAGAATGCTGAAAATTTAACAGGTTGCAATGTTTATCTCTATAGTTTCCTTCCTTTCTTGGGTTAAGGACCTTCTCTTGAAAAAAAATGCATACATGTAAAATCACGGAATTTCTAAAGGAGTTTTTAAATATGCAATACGTTAAAGATAATTTCTAAATTGGTAAAAAATAACAGTTTTCAATCTCTAAACTTCTGATGAACTGTATCTAGATGTTATTTCATTTTTTTATAATAGATTGCAGTAGACTGAGCAAAATGTAATCTGAATTAAGGGGCATGCCATGATTTTGAGAAGAACAGAGAATATAATAAATTTACAGAGGTGTCTGTTGTGATGTATGCAAAAAGAATGAGGCTTCATGGTGTGGCCATCATTTTGACTTTTAGACACCTTCCCTGTAGACACCACTGGAAACCTGGGAATTGTGGCATAAAATACAGTAAAAGCCTAGAGAGGGAAGCTGCGGCAATGTTTTCTAAAATGGAGAAACAGTGTGTGAACACAGAGATAAGCAATGGATTATCCATGGCAAACTATAACTGTGATAAGTCTGTGACAGTTTCAGAATGGGATTAGTCCCAACAGTAACTGAAAATCAATTACTGTACATGCAATTTGGTTTGGTTTTTCCATTCTGTTGTCACTGAGCAGAATTTGAGTGTTCTTCCTCTACAAACTGGAAAAAAGGCACCTTAGAGCATTCTCTCCATTGTTTACTTAAGAAATTGAGAGACTCATTGAAGTAGAAAAACATTAGGTGTTTTGCACAAGGAAAGTCTGTGCAGTTCAGAATGTCAACATGGATTTTATGTGCATATGTGAATAAGTCATTATATGATAGTGCTGAAGCTGTCAGAGATCTATGACTGTGACTTTAAAAATGAAGCAAAGTACTGTGTTCTTCAAATGTTAATTTCATCCCAGTTTTCACACTCAGCATAACTATATCTGAACAGAAGGAAAGCATACTTATGTTGGACCATCCTTAAATCCTAGATTCAACCCTATTGCATCCCCCCCCCCAAAAAAAATCACAAATTAATTTCTTTTTAATATGTGCAGGCTTCAATCACCCATTCACACACCCCAGTTTGAAATCTTTGGATTTCTCTTCCAGTGTTTTGAAATTATTCTCTAATTTTATTTCTCTGAGATCATTTGCTAAAGCCACTAACTGATCAAATGAACTTTACTTGATTGGGAATGGGGGCTACAGCTGCAGATTCTGTTGTATTAACCAATCAAAGGCAGAAAAACACCCTTATACACTATTTCTTATACTTGACTTCAAATTTGTCAGACAATGGGGAAAAGAACCAGAACTTTCCAGGCACAGAAACACACATTATTCCACTCCAAACTTCAGTGATATTTCTTATTACAGTGTTTTTCCAGTAAATAGTTTTCACTGATTTCTATGCAGTGGCCTTAGTTTAACAAACCATACAATCATATGCTCTTACATGCAGCTTTATAAAAGTCTACTTCCCTTATTCAAAATGGCATTCCTTATACTACTTGCTCACTTGGTTGGAGAGCTAATTTCACTTTTAAGTCTGTTTTTAGACTAGAGAGGAGAAGTGAAAGAGAGGACAGCCATTATTCCTGAGCATTTTAGAATTCCAGAACTTTGATCAATCTTGCCTGAGTGGCTCCTGTTCCTTCCAAATGTTTCACTGGTTTCCACAAGTTTCCACATTCTGCAGATCTCTCTTTCTGACCTTGCCTGCTCTTCCTGTTATATATATCACTATAAGGCAGGTGTGCCTGGTCACAGGTGTCTTAATTAGACAATAAGATTATCAATGTCTACATGACTCTATGTATGGACATAGCACATAAACAAACAAGAAAACCATAACACTAATTTGTTACATTCATGTTCACCAGGGTATCAAATCCTAGTTATAATGCTGAGTTCATGATGGCTTTCTCTGATTTCTTTAATACTTAAAGTACTACACATTTCTTGAGAGTTTATTAATACTATTGTACCTATTTAGGTACTAATAAAAAGAACACCAATGGGGTAAAGCATAACACAATTCAATGACTAGGGACAATAAATACAGTGGGAACAGTTTGATGGAGAAGAATAGGATTCTATACACAAGCGTGTATCTTTAACCCTAAATTAGCTGGTCCCCATCAAGTATAATAGGAGCAGTTCTTCAATTGTTGGTAGTTGCCTTAAGATTACCAGTCCAAACAATGTTTGCCCAGGGAATTGGGGGGAAGTATTCATTTCTATACCATTCTGTTCCAAATGACTTGTGTTAACAATGATAACAGTTCAACAGTTCAGCTGTTATCATTGTTAACACAAGTCATTTGGAACGGAATGGTATACTATACCACAAATAACTTGTGCTAACAATGATAATAGTTCAAAATCAATTCAATACAAACTTAGTGTTTTTTTAAAACAAATAATCATAATCTTCTGTCCCACAAGGAAGATGTAGAAAGTTAAGCAAATGCAAATTTCCTCTGAAATAGTATTCAATCAAGTTTTCAAAGCTTTCTGAAGAATAGCAAAGTAGGGGCAGTCTGAACATCAGAAGAAATTATTCCGAAAGGTTGGAATAATGACCAAGAAGACCAGTTTCTCCCATAGACCTCTCAGACAGAAGAAATCCAAAGTACTCCCTATTAAGCTGAATACACAAAATGGACAAATTCACTTTGTGAGAAATTTCCCACTGTTGGAGTAATTTGCACCAGTTCTGCAGATTTATCATAACACAAACAATGTTGCCTTCATCTTTGTCTATGGAGACATTTGGTCCTTCTGATTTCATTTCTTGGTCAAGGTATGTTAACAAAGGGCAACTATTCTTTGCTGAAATTGAACATCATTAGAAAATGCACCACAGTGCTGATTTTTATTGAGGCCAAATCAGAAACAGGAAAGTTTCTTACAGGAAATCCATTGGGGTGGCTAAGTAATATGGCAACAATGGCCATCATTTTGAATTCTTTAATATCTCTCTGTAAATCCCCTTCTTAGTTAGGTTTAGTCTAGCAAGTTGTCATTGTTACAGCTTCTGCATAGCCACTATTTGTAGAACAGCATAAAGATACATTAAAGAAATAACAGTTATAAGTTAAATATTGTTTTTATAAATTTCAGATAAGCCTGGTCCTTTGTGGAATTGCTTGGTTCACTAGTAACATTTGATGAAAGATAAATCTACACACTGAAATCTCACCAGTTAAACACTGAGCTGTAATCTATCTAACAGAACACATTTTCAGAGGGATTAAATTTAATTACAAAGTTACCGCTTCTTAATAATATTTTTATTGTAGTTTAAAAATAAAAGATAAAAACTAATGCAAACTAGGTAAAATACAAAAAGAAAAGAAAAAACATAAAAAGTGCAAGAAGAAATAGAAATGAGGGTAATGGAAGAAAAATATGAGAAAAGGATATGTATGTATGTCATGTGTATGTATGTGTATATATGTGTGTGTGTGTATACACACACATATAATTTGCCCCTTCTGTTTTTAATTTCAATAACATATCACCTTTTCTAACATTTCAACCTAAAATGTCTTCATTCCATATCTCATCTTTTATCTATTAATAATAAAGCCTTATTATTGAGTCTTAATCAGCAAAACTAATTCTGTTTTCACTTTATCATTATGGGGTACTTAGTGTAGATTAATGAGAAAAAATGAATTTCAACAACTGTAGAATCAGGCTGCAGCATAACAAAATTGACAAAAGTGAAGGGGGTCTGAATACTTTCTGAATGCACTGTATAGAAATTTAATCCCATCACATAATGTCCCATAAATTAATTTCTTATCATCTTATCATCTCTTTTCAGAAAGTCCTTCACAAATTTAACACTTTCCTTCAATTTTAATACCATAGCTTATGACTTTTCAATTTATTTTAAAATAAATAAATAAATGTGTTTATTTAAACTATTTAAATCTGTTGATTTAACAGGAAAAACTAGCTTCTTCTCATATCATATCTATAAACAAATCTTTAAAGCCTCAATAATCAACAACAGGAAGAGCCGTGGTGGTACAGTGGTTAGAATGCAGTACTACGGGCTATTTCTGACTGCCAGCTGCCAGCAATTTGGCAATTCAATTCTCACCAGCTCAAGGTTGACTCAGCCTTCAATCCTTCCGAGGTCGGTAAAATGAGGACCCAGACTGTTGGGGGAAATATGCAGACTGTGAACCACTTAGAGAGGACTGTAAAGCACTATGAAGTGGTATATAAGTCTTAAGTGCTATTGCTAAGTGCTTTTGCTATTCAGTCCCAGTCAAGAAAAACCCATTTAAAGATGCTGGGTGAGGGGAAAAAAACATTGTATACGTTATGATCTTAGTCAAATAAGCGAGCCTTATAAATCTTATTTTTACTTTTGAACGTCTTTATGTTTATTCCTTTTAAGTAGTATCTCAGAAGCCAATTTCTTTTTATTCTGTCTTTATCATTTTCTATATAGCAGGGGAGAGAATGGAATAAAAGGAGGTTTTGGCAGGAAGGGGAGGAGACAGAGGGAGTGCAAGAGGAGGAAGGAGAGGCTTGGCTGGAAAAAAAGGGGGGAAAAGTGGGAACGTAAGGATAGGAAGGGATGCCTGGGGAAAAGGATGCCTAAAGGGATAGGATAACAGAGGCTTCTGATATCTGAGGGAAATAAGGGGATAGGCTAGGAGAGGTATCTTGGAGGCAAGCCTAAGGGAGAGAAGGGGAGAGGAGAGGAGAGGCTTCTGGGAGGCAAGCCTGAGGAAGAGAAGAGTTTGAATGAAAGGATGTAAACAGAGGAAACAACAAAGGAGCAGAGGCTGTGGAAGGAGAGCCCAGCAGGCAGTTCAAGAGAGAGTGAAGAGAGAGAAAGAGAAAGAAGGTCCAACCAGCCACCTGAATACCACCCCATCATGTGACCCGCCTGCTGAGAGGAGGCTGACCATCACCCCATCAAGTGACCCTGGCAAGTAGAGGTCCATCAGAGAGGGACCAGTGTGGACTGGCAGCCATATGAAGAGGGCCAGGAGAACTTGGACTCCAGTGACCCTTACAAGGGTTAGCGTTACATCTATCTTTTCACAAAATAGTAAGATCAGAATGCCTTTTCAGGATTTTGAGAATGAGAGAAAGAGTAGACTCTTTCCAAAAATTGCAGAATCAATACTTCTTATCAGATATTAAACATATCAAAGGATGTTTTGGGGTTTGCAAATTTAGAGAGAACTAATTTCTGCCACAAATGAAATTGAAATAAAATAACTCAGTACAGAATTTTCCTATCCACATGCAATTTTCAACTTTGGAACTTTCCAGCATAAAAGATTAGATTCAGTGCATGTCTAATGACAAATCAGAGATTAGAAAGACAGCCTTTCAGAACACTAAAATGGAAAATGTAAATTGACATTTCAAGACCAATACAGTACCAAAGACAGAAAAAGAGGGGATTAAAGAGGAAACAAATTTAGTAAGTATTTCTTATAAATCAACATTTTATTATGGTCATTAATCATTCCAAGTAAGACTGCAAAGTAAATAACCATTTTCAGAATGGAATTTACTAGTCTTGAAAAGAAAAAAAATGGCTAGGTTAAGAGAAATAATAAAAAGGAAATATAAAATATGTCAGAGCTACCTGGCCTGTGAGTCAAAAATAGAAATGACATGAATCAATCAAATATCTTAACAAAATGGTCACCACAATAAGACATGCGTCAGAGATTCAGCTTCTCCTGAATCACAAAGGCAGAGCCAGTCTCCCATAGGGATATTATTAATTTTACCTTCCAAGAGTAAAATATAAGAAAGCCAGAATTTAAAGACCTTATTTTTCCTTGAAGTGGTTGGGTTGAAGATAGCAGGCTAGTTGAAAAAGGTTCAAAAGTTCTCTGGGGGTACTGATCGCTTAGCCAGATCATGTTGATGCTCACAATCTAAAGTTGTTAATCGAATAACAGACTTGGCTTTTTAAAAACCTACAGATAATAAGGCATTAAAACAAAATCCAGATGAGCCAATTTGGTTTCTAGATTTCAGTGCCAAGGAGACTGAAAATTGTCAATCACAGGGATAGATTCTAAGCCTACTAGGAAGAAATTTAATTGAAGCCAAAATTAATCAGTAAAATCCAGGCCTTGGCTTCAACCTTAATCAGCCTGCTTCTGATCATAGTAATACTATTGAGAAGACAGCCTGAAGGAAGTCTGGTCAAACTGTTTGCAGCTTAATCAGAAACCTGGTCCTGAGACCCATAAAGCAATTAGCTCCAACTTTAAGCAGCAAAGATTTTGACATCTACTAGAATATCTAAATTCATACTGAAAAAGTTGAAAATAGCTACTTCACTTATCAGAGTGTTATCAGTGGCAAGCTTTTTTTTTTGCCCCAAGGCCTAGTTGCTGAAACACTCTTCCTACGTATTTATAACATGATATTTGGTCTATAATGTTGCCATCTGTTCATCTTTTATCTTTTGGTAAACACCATTTTGATCTTGATGTATCTTTCCAAAATTGCTCACAACAAGATGCAAGAAAACAGGGAAAAAATATTAACTACCTCAAAATATGAAGATAGCAGCTAGATAAATTCTTAAAGAAGCAACTGAAAATCTTTCAGACTCAAATCCCAAGAGGAAACTTTAATTCTTTAGAAATTATGCATGAAGAAGGAGCAATGTCCAAGTAATCAGGAAAAAATAGGATCTGGTCCATTCCACTACGAAAGTCTTCTATATGAATGATTTTTAGATACTCACAAAATTTAACATTCTTTTGCAAAAAAAAAAAAAGAGCCAATCTATCTTCTGCAAGAAATTGACAAACTTCAATGCTACCCTATGCATGGTAAAGCAGATTCAATGAGTCAACAACAACCAATAGGTCCCTTTCTGGAAAGTGGCCATTTTAAACAGCCTAACAAATCTCTGGAATTAAATTAAAAGAGATATCATAAATCAATTCACTCATGATCAAAACTGTAGACATATCCATAATCTTTTATCAAGGTGTCAAGCATCACACAAAAATAGCAAGTTCCAATAAAAAGTTTGGTACCAGGATTACAAAGATAAAAAACAAGCCTTCCTGAAGTAAAATGGGTGATCTAGAAACATGAAATAAATAATTCCATGAAATAAATAATTCCATGAAATAAATAATTCCAAGTGTCTAAGTTCGCATTATAGCAGTAGCAATAGCACTTAGACTTACTCTTACTCTTACAGCACTCTTTAAGCAGTTTACAGAGTTAGCCTATTACCCACAACAATCTGGGTCCTCATTTTATTGACCTCGGAAGGATGGAAGACTGAGTCAATCTTGAGCTGGTCAGAATCAAACTCCTGGCAGTCAGCAGAATTAGCCTGTAATATTGCATTCTAACTACCACTGTCAATAAGAGATTATCAATATCAAGGATAGACTATTAAGCTCATTGTTTCATCAAGGCTTCAAACTGCTTAAATACTTTTCTCTATAATTCCCACCAACTCTTGCTTAGGTTCTGTAGCCATGATTTTGTTGAATTCTGATGCTGCAAAGCTTCAGGAACATTATCAGCTTCCTTTGATAAGCAATCAATTATTGAGCTAACTTCTGGCTCTCTACAAGTTGGTTTTAGTCTACTTAGGCTGCGAATTCTTTTCTTTTGTTCAGATCATAATTCTTAGCATCAGAGTAAAGAAGTATTAGCAGAGAGACATAAACCTTCTGCTTCTGAAATACTAGATTCCGTGGACTGGTTTCCTTGGCTGAAGATGACTGACTGAGTCCTGATTAGATCCTATTTGAGAGATCAATGAAAATGGAGGAATACTGAATATGAAAATGAAGGAATTACTATCATGAGCTTCTGCAGGAGGACTGTGGAGACCAAATGATAACACATGCATCATCATATAACTCTTCCTGCGCATGTCCAAGATGGCCGCTCCCAGCTGAGCGGCGGCGATACCTGGGGGAGATTCCCCGGCTTTTGGGAGTTTTCGGGGGCCGGACCAGCTAATTTTGCCCCATGTCTGGCGAGGGGACCTTCCCACCAATCGGATGTTGTCTTTTTGAGAGCTGGCAGCTTTCCAGGACGCGATGGCCGGGAGGAGACGGAGGCGGCTGCGCTGCAGTTTTACGAGCAGGGAGAGCGGCTTCGGCATCTCCCTGCAGCTGCCGGACTGGTGGAGTGGGCGGTGGCAGCATCGGCGATGCAGTCTCTCCCCGGAACTCCGAGGGGATGGCAGGGGCTTCCCAGCGATGGATGGAGATTTTTTTTTCGGAGAGCTGGGATTGTCGGGCTGGCACTTGCTACAATACTAGGATGAGCGGCTGTGAGGGATGACACCAGAGGGGGCGAAAAGGAGGAGGAACTTGCTTAGGGAGTGCGAGGAGCCTCTGACCACAATATACTATTAATGTCAATTCCTTGGAACTGCTATTACAACTTAGATGGGAGGCTTACTTGGAGGGGGCCTCTTCCTGGTTCTCCCAGAGGTTCCCCCCCTCCCTTATGTGGATGGGGGCGAGCTAGAAACATTGCTGGTTCTGACAATTGGAAAAGACCTGGGGCCAAGCTCTTATGCCCCATGTGGTCTGTTAGCCTCTGTGAGGCCACTTATCATCTGGAGGTTCCTCTGAACAATAGGATGATATTTGCCTCCCATGGACATCTACAGCCTCCTGATTCGCCTCCTGATTCGCCCAAGGTGCTGCCGCCAGAACCATCGGAGGCTTCTCTTGGCTCGCGGACCTGTAGATTGGTGACTGCTATTAAAGCCCCCCAGTTGTAGAGTGAGATATTTCAGATTTCAAGCCTTGCATGGAGCCGGACGATGACTGCGGTTTCTGGCCCTTCCCAGCTTTCGTGAGAGGGCAGCTGGTGTCAACATCTGGCCTCAAAGTGGCTTAAGACTCCATCCACTGCTGTGAGAGAGCAGTGGAATTTATTGAATTTATTGACTTGGAATTGATTGAATGTCCCTCCCCAGACTTTGGACTATCTGGATTACCCCCAGGCCGTGGACTTCCCCCAGATTAATTAATTAACTGATTGATTAGATGTATTCGCCAACAGAACTTCTTATTCTGCGAGACTCCCCCCTCTCGCAGGTGTGGCCCTCCACTTTATCAAGGGCCTACCTTTATGACGGGCTTTGGCACCCCGAGAGGTGGCATGCTGCAAAAAGGGGATTGAGGGGTTTTTTAGGGAAACTTTTTGATAGATTTTTAAGGGGTGGGAGGGTTGTGTGGGTTTGGGGGTTAACCCATGGGGGGAGGGGTCCGGCACAGCTGTCAGTGGGGCCACGGAGGGTGCGGATTCCGGGGGTAAGGGGGACATTAGAGTCCATTCTGTCGAGGGCTTTTCTATCAATGTGTTGAGTGGGAGGGGCAGATATGGCGGGAGCAGGGGGCCGCATCATGTGGGGGCGCACACTCGCTATCTTCGAGCGGTGGCGCGCCCCGGTCCCCATAGCCCTTCTCATATCCCAGGCTGTTCAGACTCTCAGGGCCCGAGCCTTTGGCTGCTGTCGTGCAATGCCAGGTCCGTGGTAAATAAAGCCCCCCTCATTTGCGATCTTATTCAGGAGGGGGGAGCGGACCTGGCAGGTATTACGGAGACCTGGTTGGGCCATGAGGGGGGGTTCCCCTCGTGGATATGTGCCCACCAGGTTTCCGAGCATTCCATCAGCCGAGAGCTCAGGGCAGGGGTGGGGGGGGTGGCGGTTATTATAAAGGAAAGTCTTGATCCGAGGGAGACCACTGTTCCACAGATAGCCGGATGTGAGTCCCTTTTTGTGAGGTGGGGTCGTGGAGTACAGATGGGCTTGTTGATCACGTACCTGGCTCCCTGCCGCGTGGCAACGGCCCTGCTCGAGCTGCTCAACGTCATAGCTGAGGTGGCGGTTGGTACCCCCAGACTTCTAGTCATGGGGGATTTCAACCTGCCATCTGTCGGCGAAACGTCTGAGGTGGCTCGGGAGTTCATGGCTTCCATGATGGCCATGGACCTTATTCAGTTAATTCATGACCCCACTCACACGGGTGGACACACTCTGGACTTAGTTTTTGTCTCTGGTCAGTGGTCGAGTGGCCTTGATACAGGGGATATAGTCATCGAACCCTTGTCATGGTCTGACCACTCGCTCCTTCGACTGGACTTTCTAACCGCTGCACCCTGCCGCAGGGAGGCGGGACCAACCAGGTGGTTTCGCCCCAGGCGCCTGATGGACCCTGATAGGTTCCAGATGGAGCTTGGGCCATTTCCTGAGACTCTGGCTCATGACTCGGCTGAGGACCTGGTGGCCGCCTGGAATAGTGCGGCTGCCGGGGCCTTGGACCGTGTCGTGCCTTTGCGGCCTCTGACCCGGCACTGAACTCACCTAGCTCCTTGATTCTCCGAGGAGTTTAGGGAGATGAAGCGCTGGAAAAGACGCCTGGAGAGTAGTTGGAGGACCAGCCGCTCCGAATCCGACCGAACACTGGTGGGGTCTCATATTAAGACCTACCTAGTGGCGATAAAAGCAGCGAAATCTAGCTATTTTGCCGCTCTTATCGTGTCATCAGATAATCGCCCGGCCGCCCTGTTTAGGGTGACCCGCTCCCTCCTCCATCTGGAAGTGCGGGATGACCCCTTGCAGGGCCGAGCTGAGGACTTTGTGCAGTATCTGTATGACAAAATCGCTCAGATTCGGGAAGGACTGGCCTCTGACTGGGTATGTCCGGACGGGATGACTGAGGCAGGTCTTGAGAGTGTTATCTGGGGGGAGTTTGATCCTGTGGCTCCCGAGGACATGGACAGGGTCCTGGGATGGCTGAACGTGACCACATGTTTATTGGACCCGTGTCCCTCCTGGTTGGTACTGGCTTCCCGGGAGGTGACACGAGGCTGGCTCCAGAAGATTGTTAACGCTTCTTTGAGTGAGGGGGTCCTGCCGGCCGCTTTGAAAGAAGCGGTTGTGAGGCCCCTCCTCAAGAAGCCCTCTCTGGATCCGGCTGTTTTGGCTAACTATCGTCCAGTCTCCAACCTTCGCTTCGTTGCGAAGGTTGTTGAGAGTGTGGTAGCACAACAGCTTCCCCGGTACCTGGATGAAACTGTCTATCTAGACCCGCTCCAGTCCGGCTTCCGGCCTGGGCACAGCACGGAAATGGCATTGGTCGCGTTGGTGGATGATCTCTGGAGGGCTCGGGATAGGGGTTGCTCCTCTATCCTGGTCCTGTTAGACCTCTTAGCGGCTTTTGATACCATCGACCATGGTATCATGTTGCACCGGTTGGCGGGGTTGGGGGTGGGGGGCACCGTTCTGCGGTGGTTCTCCTCCTACCTCTCTGACCAGTCGCAATCTGTGTTGACGGGGGCAGCGGTCGACCCCGAGGCACCTTGCTTATGGGGTGCCACAAGGGTCAGTCCTCTCGCCCCTTCTGTTCAACATTTATGTAAAGCCGCTGGGTGAGATCATCCGTGGCTTCAGGGTGGAGTTCCATCAGTACGCTGATGACACCCAGCTGTACATCTCCACCCCAGGCCACCCTAACGATGCCCTTGAAGTGATGTCCCAGTGCCTGGAGGCCGTGCGGGCCTGGATGGGGAGAAACAGGCTCCGACTCAACCCCTCCAAGACTGAGTGGCTGTGGCTTCCAGCGTCCTGATATAGCAAGCTGACGCCATCGCTGGCTATTGGGGGCGAATCACTCACCCCCACGGAGAGGGCTCACAACTTGGGCGTCCTCCTGGATGCACGGCTGTCTTTAGAAGATCATTTGACGGCCGTGGCCAGGGGGGCTTTTTATCAGGTTCGCCTGATACGCCAGTTGTGCCCCTTTCTAGATTGGGACTCTCTACGCACAGTCACTCAGGCACTAGTCACTTCCCGCCTGGACTACTGCAACGCTCTCTACATGGGGCTCCCCCTGGGGTGCACCCGGAGGCTCCAGCTGGTCCAGAACGCGGCCGCGCGGAGGATTATGGGGGCGATGAGGCGTTCCCATGTGACACCTCTCCTGCACGAGCTGCACTGGCTCCCGGTGGTCTTCCAGGTGCGCTTCAAGGTGTTGGTGACCATTTTTAAAGCGCTCCATGGCTTAGGGCCGGGGTACTTACGAGACCGCCTTCTGCCACCAATAGCCTCCCACCGGCCAGTACGCTCACACAGAGTGGGCCTCCTCAGGGTGCCGTCCGCCAGACAATGTCGGCTGGCGACCCCCAGGGGGAGAGCCTTCTCTGTGACGGCGCCCACCCTCTGGAACAACCTTCCCCCAGAGTTACGTATAATAACAGACCTCCGGATTTTTCGTCGGGCCCTGAAAACCTATTTATTTTAACTAGCTGGGCTGGCTTGAGCTAAATTTTAAATTGATTTTAAATTGGGTTGTTTTAATTTACGGCCAAAGTATTTAATTATTTTAATACTGTTTTTTAAATTTTGTATGCTCTGTTTTTACTTAGGCTGTGCACCGCCCTGAGTCCTATTTGGAGAAGGGCGGTATAGAAATTTAATTAATAATAATAATCATCATCATCATTATGCATGTCCCACAATTTAGATATTTGTATTAAATATTATCATGCAATATGTGATTGCAGCATCAAGAGCATCACCATTTTTGTTCTTGTGGCTTGTTACAGACATCACTGATCTCTAGGACCAGTCAGCTTGGAAAGCATCTTCCTCATTCTCACAACAGAGTTCCTTTCTCTTCCCAAAAAGAGATCTAAAAACACATTGGTGAAATTATGAGGGGGGGGGAAATCTAAATATCCACTCAGATATTGTTCCAGCATGCAAGATGCATATAATCAGTGGTCTCACAATGTACTAGTCCAATTTTTCAAGAATGAGGTGTAGAGGTAAACTTGGCTTGGTTCCACTTTATGACACCGAATCATAAATATCATAGACCAATGTTCTGGTTAATGAATCAAAACTATAACCATATCTATAATCACCTCAAATGTGGACAGACCTGGTTGCAAACTGAACAGTGCTGAAAAAGACATTGTAGATGACTGTTCCAATGATGGTAATGATACATGGTCAAAACCACTTCAATACATATAATTATGACAGCTGGATAAAGTATGGTGTTTGAACGATGGCGGTGCTAGTGATGATGTCTACCAGCTCCTAGTAGACAAGAATATTCATTTATGTTGTATCATAAGATGACTGAGAAATAACTCTGTACTATGGTGAGGAATGCAAGGAAGAAAAACACTGTGAATATCCAATCAATTGACCCCAGGCAATTTTGAGCAGAAAAGATATTAGAGATGATGCCAATGACAATTACCCAGTTAAGAATACTGAAATAATAGTTGCTTGTAATAACTGTTGTGTTGCATCTGAGAAAGAGATTGAAATAGGAGAAGATAGCCATAAGTTAGCAGATACTACCTAAGGGACTATTTGCATTCAAGAGGCAAATGTTCCAGATTATACTCTTCAGAAACAGAACTAATGAGATGGCTTGCAACACTTGAGAATATTATCTACAACATCAGGATGAGAGTGGCCAATATAGATGGAAATTGTAGAATGATACTATCATTAATACCATCACTAATACCAGCAATAGCCAGACCAGTGAAATCAAGCATGAAGTCAATTTCAGTCCCACTTTCTAAAGAATTACTATTTCTTTTGAGGATATAAAAATACTGATTGCATGTGCTAACAGGATATATTTTAAAAAATGAATATTTTTAAATGTGCAATTTGATTAGTTGTGGATCACATTTTAGTTAACTACAAAGGTGTTTAATCTGACTGAGAAATTAAAAATCACAACCCTAAATTTAGTATGTTGCTTTAGCTCTCACTGATAATATATATTTCTTCAAACTATTATTATCACTGCTTACCTCCAAGACAGGCACCTATGGCTAATGCAAAGATCAGTGGTTTTACAGGTAAGTTAACCTCAGGATCTTGACTTAGATTGAGAAGTACAGGAATCTACAAAAGGTACATTAAAATAATAAATAGTAAGAGAAACAATAAGATTAAGATTAAAGATAATAACCAGTTACATTGAAAAATAAGAAACTTAATTTTTAACTTCTTTTAAAGGTGCTTGGTACAATTATCCTGGGATGAGGTGAGAGCTCATGTAAGTGCCCTTCATCTATGTACTTTATGGATGAAAAGTAGCATAAAGGGAAAGGCTATTCTAGAATTTCCCTTGAGAACTGCAGGGGCTTTTAAAAATAATCCCACCAAAACCACAAAAGCACACAAAATATTGGATCCAAAGATTGATCAACCTGGGCTTTTGCCAAAAAAAGAATTAACGGACAATGTGAGAACTATTTGAATGTCACTGAGTATTTACAGTACCACAAGGAGAAACAAACAGAGCAGATATATTTTTGCACAAAGAGAATGTTCGACAACTTAAATTGGGTTGTTATGTTTTAAGTTTTGGGAAATATGGATTTTGGGAAGAAATTTATTCAAGGGATTAAGTCTGTTTATGCAACTCGGCAAACTGACATCATCGTCAATCGAGGTTTGATTAAAATATGAGAGAGATTTAAAAGGGTATAAGGGAAGGGTGCCCTTTATTTTTTTATTTTAGTCAAAGTTTTGACTAAATATATTAGACAAGATGAGAAAATATCACATCTGAATTTTT
The DNA here is from genome assembly GCF_029215685.1 of Pituophis catenifer annectens. NCBI lineage: Eukaryota > Metazoa > Chordata > Lepidosauria > Squamata > Colubridae > Pituophis > Pituophis catenifer. The sequence goes on from NW_027256884.1 coordinate 39,362,708, forward strand.
TTTAAAAGAAATGTATTAATTAAGCCTTTGCTGATGAGTTTGTGTGTATGTGTAGTAGTTTTCTTCAGTGACAGATGATGACTGAATGGTCTTGATCTAAAGATGTTCTACAGTGTATTTCATTCTAGATAACCCCACCCCACCCCTTTATCCCTTTTGACTTTTATCTCTTATTTCTGCCCGACAAAAGACAGAATGAATGGAGGGCATACATTGTAAGGTGTTGGAAATAACAATTTTAATTCTTACATATATATAAGAAACCCGAAATATTAACTATACACTGGTTAGGAGTAGACATAAAGAAATTTCATAATTATTGTTATAGCTGATTAAATATAATATTTTTAGGTCATAGTAATAAAACTGAAAAATCTTAACAGATGGCTCACAGTTGGCAGCATATACTGTAATGGCAGTTTATTGAAATAAATGTGTAGAAAATAAGGTTTTCCCAAATAACACTCTGAAGGTAGAATCTCTCAATGATTCTGTCATTTAAAAAAGAGAGAGAGAGAGCATCAAGGTGTTCCAGAATGTAAAGGTCACCACTGGGATGACATGTGGTCACTTCACTCTCCTCACCTCATGTGTGATAGGGACTCTTCCCTTCAAGAATGCACATGCCAATTCTATGGCTATCTTCAAAAAGGGAAAATAGAAGAACCAAAAGGGTTGCAGAGGGTGATCAATATCTGAAAAGATTCTTGATCAAATAAACATAGCTTCATTTCTAAGCACTTGAAAAGTGATGGATTTATTAGACTGGATTTGTTAAAAGGAAATCTTGTTAGACTAATCTCATTTTATTTCTTTTAACTGTTAACTTTTTTTAATGGAGTATGGGAATTGCTATGGTAACTTTCACACCTCAGAGCATTAATGTAAGAGTCCCCCTGGCAATAAAGTAATGGGAAAGGTGGAAATTACTTTAATAAATTAATATCTGAAAGTACCGAAGAAAAATGTATAGTGACCTAAACATCTAGTGACATGCAGTTACTCTACACTGTATCCCTAACAGAAGGATGCAAAGACATAGGACTTACCATTGTAGCAGTGAATGGAATATTGTCAATTAGAGATGATGCCAATGCAGAGACCCACAGAATTAAAATAATAGCAACTGTCAAGCGTTGTTCTTCAGGGACTACCTGGCAGACAGGCAGGACAGAAAGGAAGGATTAAATAGATGGCCTTTTTCATGAAACCAATTATTTTGCAAATAAGATTGTCATCGATTTATCCTGCTATAACTCATATTAAAATTCTGCAGATTTGTATATAACTCAATGTTAGATAGGTCAACTTTATTATGTCTTTGAACAGTGTAGTAATTTTAAATGTTTTGTTTTAAAACCTCAAAACTGTACATAAAAATAGCAAAATTACCCGATTCAGTAGAAATAAGAAAAAGACACAGAAATATAAAATTACATAGAAATGACATTCTGTGTTCCAGCTGTATGCCAAATAGTTTTGGGAGCAAAAAATTAGTCCAAAATTTACAGGGCCCTTTTCCCAGTTATAGCAATAGCACTTAGACTTATATACCACTTCACAGTGCGTTACAGCCCTCTCTAAGCAGTTTACAGAGTCAGCATATTGCCCCCAACAATCGGGTCCTCATTTTACCCACCTCAGAAGGATGGAAGGCTGAATCCACCTTAAGCCTGGTGAGATTTGAACTGCCAAATTGCAGGCAGCCAGCAGCAGAGGTGCTATTCAGCAGGTTCTGACAGGTTCTGGAGAACCAGTAGCGGAAACTTTGAGTAGTTTGGAGAACTGGCAAATACCACCTCTGGCTGGCCCCAGAATGGGGTGGGAATGGAGATTTTGCAATATCCTTCCCCCAGGAGTGGAGAGGGACTGGGGATTTTGCAGTATCCTTCCCCTGGAGTGGGGTGGGAATGGAGATTTTGCAGTATCCTTCCCCTGCCATGCCCACCAGGCCACGCCCACCAAGCCACGCCCACAGAACCTGTAGTAAAAAAAATTTGAATTCCACCACTGGCCGGCAGGCAGCAGAAGTAGCCTGCAGTACTGCACTCTAATCACTGCGCCACCGCAGCTCAAAATATAGTTTTTTATTATATCAACCAACTTATTGGCTAGTTATATAATGTACAATATATATACAATAATATACTTAAACATATCAAGAACCATCTTTATTTTTTAAAAAAAGATTGCTCTGAGATTCCTAATAAGCCTCATAGCTGTTCTTGGAACATCAAAATCAGAGGGGGGGGAGGAGCCTGTGGCCAAGGGCTTCATTTATAATTGTGACTATCTGCCTCCTCCCTCAAAAAGCAAAAATCAGCCACTCTTCAAGGGAATCATTATGATCGGTAAAGAAGCAAAATTACCAACTTTTTTTCTTTTAAACTGCTATTCTGCAGCTGTTGAGTACTGTTGCAGCTATTTTGTGAATTATTTTTCATAAGTTTTTAAACACTCATGATGTGTTTTCTGCATCAAATATATTCACAGGTCCAAAGGATTGGAAGAGGCTCTCGTACAACCAAGGGTCTAAATTTGATTCCCTTTCCCAACGGTAACAGTAGCCTGAGAATAATAATATCCAAATCCAATATTGGAGCTTTAAAAAAAAAAAAATTCCTGATTCCCAAGTTCCACCTTCTAACAATTCATCTAAGAGGAAAAACATCAGGATTTCACTGCATGGCTTGCCTTTGAATCTAGGACTATATCTCTGTCAGCAGAACATAATCATTAATTTAATACCATAACTATGAAAAATATAACTTATCCCTTCTAAATTTAAAAAACGTATTGTAAACTATACCTTTATCAACAAAGCTGTTTGTTCTCCTATGTATTCTATTAAATGAAGATGAGCCAAAGCCTATTTTTTTATTTTTAAAAAAAGGAAAGAAAGAAAGAAATAAAGTAAATTCAGCAAATAAAATATGCATTCTAAATTATTAGGCAAAATTGCCCACTTCCAAGAAATGATTAATCCAACAAAAACACTGGTTACACATCTAACAAAAGTTAGTAAACTGGAACCTGGGTTCTCTCCCTCTCTCCCCAGTAATTAAAACAAATATTTGTTTTTCCCTCAAGAAAAACTGATGTAATTTTTCAGTTAATATGGATTCTCAAGCAGATGTTTAATGCTCAGAACTATTTATAGGAATTTAGGAATTATTATATTCTAGCCACGTTAAGAAGACTGAGGTCAGTAGCAAAGAATAATTTTTTTTATACCAAATGCTCTAGTTTTATTGCCTTGAACTAAAGTCTAGAAAACAAATTCCATGGAATGTAGACAGTTGTTGATGAGATGGACCAACATTAGGTAATATGTAAGTACTGAATTAAAATTGCAAAAACAAATTAGAAAAGGATTATTTAGAGCTAGCTGACTGAAATTCTGCAGACCCTGAGAATGTTCTAAGAGGAATTTTCCAGGAAGGTAGATGAAGATCTGATTATGATCGTCATACATTATAAATGGCTGATATATAATCAAAAGGAGGGATGTCGTTGACTATGACCCTGTATGTTTACATGTTGAAAATGGCAGATGAATAAAGTACAAAGTCTTCTCATAAGCTTCATCTAAGTGCAAACATTTCATAAGTCTCAGCACTGGAACTGTTTCATAGAAGCCTCTATAAATTCTTTCAGACATTCCCACTCAAAATTCTACCAACAGGTGAGGATGAAGAGACATGCTATAAGTAATGTTGATCACTAACTTAGCTGGCTCCAAAAACAGGTTGGACCAATTCATAAAAGGCATGGGAATCAATGGCTATTAGCCTTGTTGGCAGAATGGCTGCCTTTGAAAGTCACCTGCTGGGAGATTAGTGACTTCTTTAAATTGGTCAACCATTGCGAGAACAGATTGTGGGACTAAATGGGGGCTAGTCCAGAGAGCTCTGTTTACAACATTCTTGTCCTGGGATACGGAAGTCACACAGTCAAATCAGTCAAAAAATGTTCATGACACTTAGTCCTGGCTTGAAACTATATATAAATATATTTTACAAAGTAATCTGGTTACAATGAGTCATATATTCAGTCAAGTGAACAGAATATATGTTTAATAATATCTGGCTAATGCAGAATAAGAAGATTCTTGCTGTCACTCTCTTTTCATCCTATGAGGCAAGTCTATCCTAGAATTTTGAATTAAAAACTTTATTTACAGTAAGATTAAGTCTTTAATAATCTCTGAACTTAATTGTTTGTTTCCAAATGTTTCATTACCCAACTAGGTAGCATCATCACTCCTCAGTTCAACCCTGAACTATATATATTCTTTTCTATTGAAACAGTAAGACCCAAAACAGCTGAACTGAGGCCTAAATAAATGAGAAATGAGACCGTTTAAATGGCTTAATCCAGGAAGTAATAAAGTCCAGAACACCTTTTAGCATTTATTACTACCATCCCAATTTATATTGTCTCCATACAAGCTATTCATTCACAATATGTAACCCAGCTACAAAAAATTATACAGATTAGTAGACTTGACATTATATTAGAACATGCTACTCTGTAAATCACCCTTAATCAAAAGATAGTGATGCAAAATTTTATTCCTATTTAAATTTAAATTTCAACTTTCACAAATCAGATCCCCTGAAGCAAATACATTGCTTTACTGCTCGGACTCTTAATATTTTTAACAGAAAACTGCATGCAGTTCTAATTCTGAAACGATATTTTAGACAGTTCTGCTTGATCAAATCTGTTTCTTGAAGTATTGTGAAAAATTAAACTATATTTTACTTATAACTTTCCTGCCTTGGCCTGATTCAAGAGGAACTATATTCTCTCCAGTTTTTGAAAAAAATTAAAAGAAACATACAAGTCTTTAAACAGTGTTTCATGGCAATAAAATATACCATAGAATTAAAAATTATTTCTTCAAGTGGTCTGCACTTTGTAAGTCATTTACCAACTAATATTAAACATTCCTTTACAAATTTCTATGCTTTTTGAGAGAATTTTTCGTACTTGCTTTATTCCAATTTATTTCAGGCAGCATACCCAGTTCAAGTAATCCCATAGACAAAATTTAGCAAGTCTGCAAAGCCTTTGGTCAAATTTCTCTTAGGTAGAAATTAATGATCTGTATCCAAAATCTGCTTAGTTACTTTGGGTTAGCATTTGATGTGTCTCTTGACAACTGCAGACAATAACTTTGTCCACAGTCTTTTCTCTTTCTCCATTTTCTTCATGAAAATAATATTGATGACCTTTCTTCTGCCACAAGCAAATGCAGAATATTTTTTGGTATAGCAGGTATTCCAATTTAATTCTTGGCATTTCAAAGATAGGCTTTCTTCATTTTACATATGATGATCTATCATAACTATGCAATGTACATTGCAAGGTGACCTATGGAGACCTTTTCCAGTTTCTCTAAGTTGCTCAGTGCCTTTAGTATTCTTCAGTATCCCAGGCTCTTGCACATAGTCAGGTTTTTAGAACCTTGTGAAAGGCTAACAAAGTCAGAGCCATCCTGAGCTCCAAAGGAAGAATGTTCCAGAAGGCTGGAGCTACAGCCAAGAAGGTGCACCTCCTGGTCCCCTCCAGCCAACTTTCCTTGGCTGAGCTGGCCCACAGCATCCCCATTTTATTGCAACAAACATAGATGAAAAACTAATAAATGCACACTGCCACCTAGACAAGTATATTGACAAGTATAAAGCCCACAATGAGTTTCTTAGAATATGTGATCCAATTCAACTATTTCTCGGGCTCAGATATGAAGAGAATAAACCAAGAATCATTGTCAAGTTTGCAATGGTCAAAATGTGATGGAAGTACTATATGCAAAGAAGTGTGCATCCATGCAGAAGTAAAAAGGAAAAGCATTTAAATTGTATCTGTCTATTGCTATACACAAGAATCATCTAAAAATAACCTCTGCTTCTACTGTAGTAGTTCCAATCTTTTAAAGTTTATTTCTATGTTTCCCTGTGATGGGAAGAGATGAATACTCAGAGAGGCATGGCAATAAAAACAACAGAGCAGTTGGAGCTATGATAAGTTCTGCAGAGAAACAATTTGGCTAAAAGTCATTAGTGTAGCTCAGCTGGTTAGAGAAGTTGAGTGTGGCATACTCAAAATTCCAGAAGAAAATTAGACTTGAAGACAAATACACCTGCAAGATTTACTCAACTGTGATTGGGGGCTACATTCTGAGTTTATTTATTCATGCTGTTATCCCACCTGTAAAAAAACACCTCAAGTAGAGATGTATCTCTACCTGAATGGTTAAATTTATCTTGATTAACTTAGTTGGATGTGCATATGGAGTTCTTTCTTGTATGTAGGATTTTTGACTTGACACTGTTTAAAAATCATTACTGCATCCTAAAATTATTGCTAGTTATTCTGTTACTTATACTCAGAAGTTTGCCTTTCCTAGGATTTTTGATTGAACTGAGGACAAATGACACCCAGATTTACGCCTGTTTTACTATAAGCACACCTGAATTAAAAGAAACAATTTCAGCACTCCAATTCTGCTAACTTTGTGAGTTTATAGAGATCTGGAGTGTCTTTCAAATTAACATAGTAACTTCTTTCTTCATTCATTTCATTGAAGTGCCTTTACCCTGAATGTTGTAATCCTATCAGTTCAGGAGTTTAATCCATTTAGCATGAAAACAAGTTGGGAAAAGTACAATTTACCATATATAACATACATACACTGTGAAAACTCACATTGTAATTATCTGTTTGTCCATTCGTACCCTCAGGTTAGCCCAAACAGTGCATTTATACCACAGCAATTTTTGAATTGAGGTACCTAAATTCTGCTAATTTATAGAATTCATATTCTATATAGAATTTATAGAATACTTCAGCCTCAATCACAATAATACACAAGCAAACAATAGATACAAGCTTAAGGTAAACCACTCCAAACTCGATTGCAGAAAATATGTCTTCAGCAACAGAGTGGTCAATGTCTGGAATGCACTACCTGACTCTGTGGTTTCTTCCCCAAAACCCCAAAACTTTAACTTTAGACTGTTTACTGTCGACCTCACCCCATTCCTAAGAGTTCTGTAAGGGGCGTGCATAAGGACACCAACGTGCCTACCATCCCTGTCCTACTGTCCCCATTTATTCATATCCATTTCCTGTATTCATAATTATGTCTATGCTTGTATCTGTTACCTAATACATGCTTGATGAAATAAATAAATAAAAATAGAATGCATTTAAAAAATCCAGGCTGTAGTACTCTCTGCCAGAAAGCAAAGTCCATGGGGAAGCTGTCAGGAAGTCAGAAGTCATTCTAATTCCCATTGCTTTTCAGCCCACTCGTGGTCAATCTGTTTAGCTAAGTAAATATTGATTTATTATTGAAGTTCAGTTGCCACTACAATTTTTCTATTTATAATATATACTCTTCTTAGATTATCATAATACTGTCCAGCATTGGGGTAAGAAAATATGGTCATCTTAAAATTTAATGTTCATTCTGTTCACATTAGACTCAAAGAATGACAGAATGGGTCAAGGGGTTGTCTACTTATTATCTAAGGAGTTTTACAAAGTACAGCGGTGCTTATTCTTTACAATGATCAAAACATTGTGGCATGACTTATACTAATTTCATCTCATAGGAGAACATAGGTCACACAATGTATTTTTCCATAGTTACCCTACTCTATTCATCAGCAGAAGAATTTTCTAGGCTGGATGATATAACAACTGGATGAAAGTATTCATTCTTTCTCTTTCTAAGATTCTTAAACCTACCTAAATTTTATATCTTATTTGCCTCTCCGTAAGCCTCACTGAATTTACTTTTGATTACACAGATAAAACACTGAAATGGGAAACACGGCACCCGAGAGAAATACAGATGAAGATTTGCTTAATTCATTGAACTCAAAGTAAAAAAGCTTGCTATTTGGGACATAGCTGAAAGACAAATCTTTGCACTGATCTTGGATTTACCAGATTTTCCCTTGCATAAGATTACTTTCTGTAATATGAATAGTCAATCTTCACTTCTGTCAAGGAGTAAAGTCCTGTCCTTAAAATTTTCCTTTTTAATGTGGGCTATGTGCTCACAGTCAAAAATGACAATAAAGGTTATTTTATCTTATCTTATCTTATCTTAATCTTAAGGATCCCAATGCTCTATATATCAGGATTTCCTCTTCAGTCCTACGAGTAGATAGTAATTGTTATGTATGTAGATTTTGGGTGGGCAGTTTGAATTAACTGACCGTCAGCTGATTGGCTGACCACCACAGGTGCAAGGTATATAAAGGGAGCTATTTCCCCTGGTCAGTCGCTGGGTTCTTACGCTACAATAAAGAGCTGTTGTCACTCACTGCCTGGCTTGCTGTGTCCTCATTCACCCACTTTAACATTGGCAACGAAGGTGGGATTTTGAGGCCAGAAGCCACGGAAAGAGCTGAAGCCACGAGCCGACGAGAGAGCTGCAAACCCGAATCCAGCCAGGCGAGCGAGCGGAGCACTTGGAGAATCTACCAACAATGTCTACCTACGTGCCGCCAGCACCTTTCAACCCAACAGAAGAGAAGTGGGGATCCTATATATCCTGCTTCGAATGCTTCCTGGTGGCCAGCAACCTACAGGGGCTACCCGACGTACAGAAGAAAGCCCTGTTCCTGAGCCATTGTGGACCCAAGGTGTTCGATATGGCGGAGGCTCTGTCAGAACCGAACTCGGTCCACACCATCTCGTGGCAGATGCTTCAGACACTGCTGAAGGACCACTATGCCCCAACGCCATCGAAGTACGTCCAATGGTTCGACTTCCAGCAACGACTGCAGCATGAGGGAGAATCGATCAGCGAGTACGTCACTGCCCTGCACAAGGCCGCAAACCAGTGCGAGTACCGAGACCTCAATGAGATGCTGCTAGAGCAACTAATCTGCGGAGTGAGAGATATTCTTTTGCAGAGGAGGTTGCTCGCAAAGACAAATCTCACTCTACACATCGCACTGGATGAGGCGAGGGCTCACGAATCCTCATCCAAGGCAGCCGAGAGACTACAGGGGACAATGCAGAGCAGAACGGCACAGAAGTCAGCCCCAGTTCACCAGGAAACCGTTGACATGGGGAGCAAGGAGGAGTCGGAAGAGGAGGTCTGCCAGACCGAACAGTACTGGCAGGACCGGCGAGGCCAGCGAGATGCCTGTGCAAGTTGTGGGGGACCCCATCCATGCCAGACCTGCATGTTCCGAGACGCCATTTGCTGGCAATGCGAGCAGAAGGGGCACATCGCCAGAGTCTGCAGAGCCAAGCAGAACCCCCATTACAAGCCACGGAGCAACGCTAGCCAATCAGAGATGGCACAGTGGACGAGAACCAATCTGAAGGATGGCTACAGGAAGAGCGCAAAATCCGAGGATCTCAAGGCCTGCACCATCCGAATCGGCCGGACCTGCAAATCTCCTGGGGAGAAGACCTGCACGACGGTTGACATCGAGAGGCAGGAGTGCATAATGGAGATCAACACTGGATCCCCAATTACCATCATGTCCTGGGACAAGCTAAAGAAGGCTGTCCCCAACATCCAGAGATGGCAACTACGGCACCAGCGGCTGGGACTGCGTGATTACCAAGGGAACCGCATCCCCGTGGAAGGAATCGATGAGTTCCAGGTGGAGTACGGGGAATTCCGAGAGAAGCTTCCCCTCACCATGGTCAGCGGAAAGCTCCCAAGCCTCCTGGGCATGGACTGGTTCAGAGCCCTGGGCATGGGATTCACCAGAGTCCGCAACATGCGAAGCACCCTGAAGGACGACCTGATGCAGGAGTTCCAGGACGTGTTCGACGAGCGGCTCGGCAAGTATGTGGGGACCTCTATCTCATTCAAACTCAACCCCAATATTGCCCCCATCCGGCTGAAACCCAGGAGGGTACCCTTCGCCCTAAAGCCCAAGATCGACGTGGAATTGGACAAATTGATAAAGCAGGGGGTGTTAGTGCCAGTCGATCATGCCCAGTGGAATACCCCAATTGTGACCCCCGTTAAGCCGGACGGGTCCGTGCGCATCTGCGCAGACTATAAGTGTACGATCAACAAGGCCCTGCAGCAGAGCGCTTACCCGGTTCCTATCGTACATCATCTACTGCATTCCCTAGGGCCAGGCAAGATCTTTGCTAAACTCGATCTTGTGCAGGCATACCAGCAGTTGCCAGTAGATGGAGCTACCGCAGAGGCACAAACTATAGTAATGGATAGAGGTGCCTTCAAGTGTACCAGACTCCAATTCGGAGTCAGCATAGCTCCAGGACTGTTCCAGAGCATCATGGAGCGACTGCTACAGGGTATCCCCAGGGTGGTCCCGTATTTTGATGACGTGCTCGTCACTGCAGAAGACGAACTGCAGCTAGGGGAGAGACTGAGACAAGTCCTAGGGAAGTTCAGGAGTGCAGGACTCAGGGTCAAACACAACAAGTGCATGATCGCAGTCCCTTCCGTGGAATTCTTGGGGTACCGGGTAGACAGAACCAGCATACATCCCACCGAAAGCAAGATTAGGGCGATCTGAGAGGCTCCATCCCCCAAAGATAAGGCGGAACTACAAGCGTTCCTGGGACTATTGAACTTTTACGCAATTTTTCTAAGGGACAAGGCAACAATAGCGGAGCCCCTGCACAGACTGTTGGCCAAAAAGTCCAAATGGGTTTGGGGGAAGGCTGAAGCTATCGCGTTTGCTGCTGTAAAGAAACTCCTGTCGGCCGAGAGTTTCCTAATTCAGTACAATTCTACGCTTCCCTTAGTGCTAGTCTGTGACGCGTCCCCCTTCGGCATGGGGGCTGTCCTGAGCCATAGACTACCGAACCGTCTAGAGGCACCCATCGCCTACTACTCCCAGACTCTTTCAAGTGCTAAACGGAACTACAGTCAACTTGACAAAGAGGCCCTGACAGCTGTCTCAGGAGTCAAGAAGTTCCACCAATACCTGTTCAGCAGAGACTTCAAACTCATCACAGACCATCGCCCCCTTCTGGGTCTCATTGCAGGGGACCGACCCACCCTGGCAGCCCTATCTCCCAGGATGACACGCTGGGCCATCTTCCTGGCAGCATACTCCTATCGCCTGGTACATCGACCAGGGGTGAGCATGGGCAACGCTGATGCCCTCAGCCGTTGCCCATTACCGGACAGGATAGAGGACCCCACACCCGGAGTTCCAGTCCTGCTGATTGATGTCTTGGACTCGGGGCCCATCACTTCAGCAGAGGTGGCAAGGGCCTCAATCAGAGACCACGTGATTAGGAAAGTCACGAGTTGGGTCATGAGGGGGTGGCCAGAAAAGACTGAGGGCGGGGAATTCAAACACTTTGCGAACAAAAAGGGTGAGCTGACAATGCAAGGGGGTTGTCTTTTGTGGGGCAATCGGGTTATTGTTCCCTTGTGCCTAAGGGAAAAAGTTTTAAAGCTATTGCATGAGGGGCACCCCAGGATTGTGAGGATGAAGAGGTTAGCTAGGAGTTACGTATGGTGGCTCCTAATGGATAAAGACATCACTGAGTGGATGGGGAAGTGCCAACCCTGCCAGGAGTCTAGGCCAGACCCTCCCACAGCACTGGTCAGGGAATGGGAATGGCCCCAGGGTCTCTGGTCCAGGATCCACATAGACTTCGCTGGCCCATTCCATGGGCAGGTATTTATGGTCATCGTGGATGCTTTCTCGAAGTGGTTGGAGATCAGACTCATGAAAACCACTACCACCAACGCTGTCATTAGGGAGCTAAGGCAGTTGTTCGCCACCCATGGCCTACTGGACACCTTAGTCTCAGATAACGGACCCCAGTTCATGGCCACGCAGAGTTGGGGATCAGATATGTGCTCTCCGCCCCGTTTCATCTGGCTAGCAATGGATTGGTGGAGAGATTTGTGAGAATGGCTAAGGAAGCCATCTCACGCCTAGGTCCCGGGGACTGCCAGGAGAGGATAGATAAATTCCTAATGGCCCAACACGCCACACCATGCACCGCCACAGGCAGGAGCCTGGTGGAATTTCTGATGGGGAGAAAGCTCCGAGGAGTCCTAGACAGGCTACACCCCAGTTATTCCCTTGACAACTTCAGAGGGGCAGAGAAAAGACTTAGGGAGTTCACAATAGGAACGCCAGTATTCGTTAGGAATTACGGGAACGGACCCCTCTGGGAAACCGGGACAATCACGGAAGTGACCGGACCCAAGTCATATAGAGTAGACATGGGAGATGGGAAGATTTGGCGCCGACACATTGATCAGTTACGGAAGCATTGGGCCGCTGACACAGAAGACACATTCGACGAACCGCTCCCTAGCTACCAACAGAACTCTTGACCTAACTCAAACCCGAGTCTAGCGGAGGACTTAGCTGTCAGCCCCGAGATCCAGCGCCGCCCCATCACGGAAGATCGACCAGCCGCAGAAGTCGCCACCCACAACGAATTCTCCGAGATTCCATTGGTGGAGCAGGGAGAAACAGGGAGTTCCTCCAACCTGCTCGACGCCACACCTCTGACTGAACTGCGCAGGTCAACTAGGATGCAGACACGCTCTGGTCACCTGAGAGACTTTGTATGCTAATGTCCACCCCAAGTGACTTCTGGGAGGGGAGGAGTGTTATGTATGTAGATTTTGGGCGGGCAGTTTGAATTAACTGACTGTCAGCTGATTGGCTGACCACCACAGCTGCAAGGTATATAAAGGGAGCTGTTTCCCCTGGTCAGTCGCTGGGTTCTCACCCTACAATAAAGAGCTGTTGTCACTCACTGCCTGGCTTGCTGCGTCCTCATTCACCCAACAGTAATAATTACAAGTAACTCGAGAATAATTTCCTAAAGTTCCTTTTGCTTCTTTTAATTCACACAATTTTGGAGTGACGGGATAGATCACTTTGCTTCAGGCTGAGGGCTACATATTTTGGGTGTAGCATTCTGGGACTGTGCTCAAAAACATAGAAGGCCAAAGAAAAAAGTGGTTGGGGTGAGAGCAACAATGAAATTAATTTTATTACCTTAATTAAATATAATTAAGATATTTATTTCCCATATAGTTCATATATTCCCCCTTTGTCACATTCAGTCATATTTGATGACACCTTTTGCAGGGGGGGCACAGGCTGCATTGGAAATATACTGAGGCCTCATGAAAGGTTACATATCTTGACTATTATAGAATCTCAAACCAAATCAGAACTAATCCTGAAATATTAACATGGATAGTGTCCGATTTAATTTGCACCCAGCACACAGTCAAGGCACTCAATTCCTATATCCTGATTAAATCAAGCACACAAGCCACTCAGTATAGATAGCAAAATTATAATTCTATTAAACTCAAAATATTTAACAGACAAAATGAGAGAGAAAGCACGAACAACAGGCAAGCATTTACATCAACAGTATCTCAAAAGACATCATACTACCATTGGAAATTCCCAAAGGGTTCTTGGTTATGTCAGCCTTAACCCTTTTATGTATGTAACCGAGGAAAAGTAATACATACAGTGATCCTTCCTCTATGCTACACCATATAAGAAACATATCGGACGAAGACGATAGATTTCATCTCTCTGTATTTTCAAAGAAACAGTTCTTTACGCTCTTTTATTCAGAGCATATTTATACCAAGAGTTCCTAACTCATATGTCTTGATCCAGAAATATTTAGTCCATACCTGAAAGTTCCAGCTGCAGAATAAATATCAGAACACAGAAGTTGTGCAGTACTGCCTTTACAAGACTAACTTCACATCATAATTGTAAATTAATCATTCTGCAATATGCAATATGGAGCAATCCATATTTCACTTGATTGAAAACCAACTCAGGAAAGTAAAAATGAAATGGTTCTTCTTTGCTGTCACTAAGATTTTAAACACTCTTTAAAATGTCTTCATCTTACCTCCATTAAAACAAATAATGCTGCAAAGAAAAGGAGGGTTGCCCATTCCACTCTGTTCAGAATCATTTCAAAATCATGAATGTTGGCTAGAACAAGAAGCCACACAGCTCCCAACATAGCAATCCATCCTACATAAAAAGAGAAGAAAGTTAGCATGAATATAACTGAGTCCATTTTAACCAGCTATGTGCAAATCTACAGTACACATACCCTTTGGGTACAGGAATGTTAAAAACATATTTATACTGTTGAATAGCACATAATCATGGTTAAGCTTGCAACTCATTTTCCCCCAGGGTATAGCTTATGTGCTTTTAATATCTCAACTAATATAATAGATGGATCTTCTCTAATATCCTTATTTCCAAATTCTACTTTCTTTCATGCCCTATAAAGGATAATATCCAGGATTTATTTTTTTTAAAAAAAAAGAAATCTGGTTATAAACCACATCGTTGTAACCCAACGCCTGGTTTCTTCCTGATGTGAATCCAACACCGAAAATTCAAAACAAGGCCATACTTTTAAAAAATCAGGCTTGCCTATGATTGTCTTGACCCAGAAATATTTAGTCCATGCTGATAATTCCAGCTGTGCAAAATAAATATCAGAACACAGATGTTGTGCAATAATATAGCTGCCTTTACTACAAGACTAACCTTACATAATAATTGTAAACTAATCAGCCTGCGTGAGAAGAGCAATCTATATTTCACTCCCATTTTTACCATATGAATTTAGAAAAAAATGTAAAATTTAATGCTGAAATTAAGTTTTTCTAGATTTCTTTCAAAGTGGGCAAGGTATCATGTTTCCAAATGGATTCCATATTGAGCTGAATAACAGAATAACAGAATATCTCTCCACAGCTATTGGCAAGATTTGTTTCTGTGGACCATGCCCATTTCTGTGTTCTTCAGTTACGGTTGTTAGTTAGAAAAAGAGGAATTCTACAACCAGAATATTATACCTTGGGAATTTGTATATACTGAACTTATTCAAAGGACACATATTACGTGTTATAAAAGTGGTTCCTATGTTTTTTATTCTTGTTTGTGTTAAGGCATTGTAGATTCTTTATTTATCCATAGGGAAAATATTAATGGGATATTTCTTCAAATATGTGAATGACTACTAAAAACTGAATTTCTCAAAGAAAATATTCATACAATATACTACAAAAGAATAAAATTCAGATGCAAAGAAACAAAAGAATATAACAATAGCTGCAGTCTTTCAAGATAACCTTTAAGCCTCCTTAGTGTATTCATTCCTCTTTGAATGCAATCAAGACTGAGTTTAAAAACCCAACTAAAACTGAAATAGTTATCTGTAATATGAAATAAACATTTTAAAATGAAAATATTCAATACATGCTTATAGCAATCTATTAATATCATTGATACTTTCCACAGAGTCATAATGTACTTGGCATACAACAAATATAAATAAAAATAACATGGTTACTAGCAGGGACAATTTAGATATTTTCAAAGGGAATCCACTGCAATAGGACAGTAATGTCCAATAATTGTCATAAAAATTAAGAATATTCCCAGAACCCAAAGAAAAGTCGAAAATAGGCATTTTTTTCCAGATGTATTGGACTTCAACTTCATCATTCAACAATGACAAATAATATGCTGGCTGGAAGATTATGTGCGTTGAACTCATTTGCAAAGTAGCAAGTTGTGGAAGGTTGTCCTAGAAGGAGGTGCAGCCCATATATTGTAGTGACTGAAATGTTACATAGATGAGAATTTTGAGAAAATTGCTAAAGGGGATAATCCAGAAATTTGGAATAATCACCACCACCTATAGATAAATCCAACTCTTTTGGTCAATAACATCTTCTGTACCTACTGACCTAAAGTCTGGCAGTGTTTTCTCGAAGGACAAACTGCCTTGGAGACATTATTTATCTTTACCACGACAGCTAAAATAAACCCCAACTACATAAGAATATCCAATTCTTGTTGGATAAGACAGAGTTACACACAAATGCATGCACACCAGGCAGACAACCCAGCCTAAAGGATCTGTTTTATACATAGTTGGATTAAACTCTTTTTCACAGGAGGGACACAATGATAATTATAGTGATCATCAGTCCTTCGTTTTTAAGTCTACCTGTGAAGACTATTGCTGCATTTTGAAGGAACAGAATCAGAGTCAGTGTCTGTAAAAGGAAAAGTTTTCCAAAAGTCCAGGTAGATATTCCAACCTTAAGTGAAGAATCAGTCTACCTGCTGAGGAATCTTTAAAAAGGTGATCAAACAGCTCACAGAGATCTTGCCTTAATGAATTCACCAATTAATGTTAACTGTTTATCCAGTTTCTAAGACTTTGTAATCTAACTCTATTTTCTGGCATGTTTAATAAGAAAATATGAATTTAGCTTCTTTTGTCGCACAAGCCCTCCCCTCTTCTCATTTTATACTTGAATCAAAGTCACACGTAAGTTCCAAAAGGACAAGTAAAACATGATATTTCACCCATCATATTGCTGAGTTTGGAGTTCTCCTTTTCATAGATGCCACTGCCAGAATCAATTCTGCAGGATATTAAACAAGGATACACTGCTAATAAAATACTTGGTACTGAGCACCTTTATTTAAAAAGCTTTTTTAAAAAAAAAAAATAATGCCATAAATTATCTGTTGGACTCTGTGTGTAGTTTCCATGGCATTGCCCTTTTAAATGTAAATGTCTTTTCTGGAATGAAGTTTGAAAATGATTTCAGTAATAGATCAAAAATAAAAAGAGTATGTAAGTCAACCTTCCCTGTTCAAAATATTGGGGAAGGGAGTTGAAATAAACCCTTCAAAGTTATGATAGTTGTATACATGAAATCTTCATCAAATATTCTGTAGAAGCTTGTACTGATTCTGCCTTTAATCCTTATTAAAAGGAGACAGGGCTTTTTGCCAAAGCAAAACATTGCTGAGGTTCATTCAGTATCACAACATTATTCAGTACACAACATTATACAAAAAGTGATACACTTTTTTAATATTCTGTGGGCTGTGGCTCTATATATCCAGGCTTATTCTTGGATTTAACAATCAAGTGATCTAGAAGAAATGTAGGGTTTAACTCAAAGGTGGGTTTCAGCAGGTTCTGACCAGTTCTGGAGCGGAAATTTTGAGTAGTTCGGAGAACCGGTAGTAAAAATTCTGACTGGCCCCGCCCCCATCTATTCTCTGCCTCCTGAGTCCCAGCTGATTGGGAAGAAATGGGGATTTTGCAGTAACACTCCCCTGGAATGGGGAGGGAATGAAGATTTTACAGTATCCTTCCCCTGCCACGCCCAGTAAGCCACACCCACAGAACCAGTAGTAAAAAATTTTGAAACCCATCACTGGTTTAACTGTAAAATACAGGTAGTCCTCAAGTTACGACTATAATTGAGCCCAACATTTCTGCTGTTAAGTGAGGCATTTGTTTAAATGAGTTTTGCCTCATTTTATGACCTTTCTTGAATCACTGTAGTTGTTTAATTAATAACACAGTTAAATGAAACTGGCTTCCCCATTGACTTTGCTTGTCAGAGGTCACAAAAGGGGATCACATGACCCTGGGACACTGCAATTATCATAAATATGAAACAGCTGCCAAGCAACTGAATTTGGATCACATGACCGTGGGGATGCTGCAAAGTGTGAAAAATGGTCGTAAGTCACTTTTTTCAGTGCTGTTGTAACTTTGAACAGTCACTAAATGAACTATTGTAACTGAATGATCAGTGTGATTTTAAAACATCGTATTTAGTAAAGGAAAGTGGATCAGTTTTTACATGAGGTGTAGAACAAAATGCAATAATACTTAACTTCATTTTCTTGTGACTGCCAATTTTGCTACATTGTCCTTACAGTAATTAGGACCTTCACTGTAAAATATAATTGCTTCTGCTTGCAGGCACAGTTAAAAGAAACATTATGGTGTCAACAGGTTGTAAGGTTATACTGCTACACAACAAACTATGTTTACCCATGAGATCATTGAAAAGTGCAACACAAGGTTTTCCTGTGCAGACTTTGCACTCTAAAATCTTCTAAAATATTATTTTTCCCTATGGGGGGAAAGAACTAAAGTAGCTTTAGAAAGGCAAAATATGGGGGAAAAAAACATTCTCATACTAAGCTCAGGGCGGAATTCAAATCTCAGCAGTCTAATTCAAGCAAGATTTTCAAGAATAACAAATTTCAAATAACATATAGATTTGCTTCCCAATTAAATATTTATCCCTTTCCAACTCCCACCCATATCTCTTTGAATCTCCTGAACTGAAATCCTCCCAGACTCCAAATTTTCTTTTGCCTATTTATCCAGAAATAAAGGAAAGCCTTACTAATGAAAAATAGAAAACAAGGACAGTAAGAGTTAGCATCTGAAGCAACTAATTGCCCAGATCTTTACCTGTTTGTTTATCATTATTATGTATAATAGGATTTAATCATATTAAATAAGGATGCACAGAATCTCTGCTGCACATCTGTCTTGTTGGGGAATAAACAGCTTACTCAGAAACTAATATCCTGATCAAAATTATGTGCCAAATAATACCACCCGCTGAGAAAACCAGTATGGTTAAGGTGCGGGACTAAGAGCAGAAGGACCCAAATTCGAGTTATCTTTTGGGCATATAAGACAGCTGGGTGACTTTCTCTCAGTCCTAGCCTGGGAAATTGCAAATTAAGCACTTGTATATCACTTCTGCAATATTGCCAAGGAAACCATGTGGACCTGTCCATGAAATCACCAGGAGTTAAGACTAATTCCCAAAAAACCAAAACAAACAACCATTGAGCATAATGGTACTGACATCATAGTAAAGGAATGGAAATCTATTGCAAAGAAAAATTGGAAATTAACTTAAGCTGAGCTTGACTTGGTTCATTATCTGATCTAATGCTAGCATAGTTGCCATGAATTTAAAAAGGTTCAGAATAAATATAATTAGCTTCTTCTTAAAATATTTTGAATAGACATATTCTTCGGGTTTCAGATTAATAACTTCCATTTGTTTGTATGGGCAAGGAGGATAAAGGACAGAAGCCTGACAATTTCTTCATGCAACTCATGCAACTCATAAGTTTATTGGACATCATGATATAATCACATAATTTTTGCTAGGATGTCATGGTAGAGAAGTAGCCTTTCTGATATCAGTGTGGTTGGTAACAAAAGGCCAATTATTGAAGAAGTTCGGCAACAATTCTGTACTTTTTTCTTGCTAAGGCATATTGCTCTTTGCAAACCAATCGTATTCTGTCTGTAATGAATAAGGAAAAAATGGCAGGCAGAGGTATGGCTGTGCATGTATTGACGTACAGCAAAGATACTTAGCTGTACGTCAATATATTTTTAAATATATACCCCAATTTTACCTTACAAATAATGCAGGACAATAATAAGGACAAGCTAATACAGCTCTCACTATTCCTCATTTTGAAATTTCAGAAGTAATTTCTAGTTGAGCACACGAGACACCCAAGAGTAATGTAAACATTTTATCATTGCTAGACAGGGCTTCAGGAAAAGGTCACACATGGCTACTTTGCAATCAGTCTATTATGTTCATTCATTTAACTGTGGGAAATTACTGCAAAATCTAACTAACCTGCATGGCTGTCCAAGCAGCAACAAAACTGAAAAATAAAAAGCACTTACATGTGCAAATCCTGCCATTTGTAGTTGTTTGCTTATTAAGATACAATATCCCCTGTGCTCTGCATAATACATTCAGTTTAAGGCAGGGAGTATGCCAAAGGGGCTCTATTGTTGCTCTTTCCAATTAGAGTGCTTAATTTCTCCAGCTTTTTTTAAAGTTCTTAGGTAAATAAATCAATAAATATGCCAACCTCTTTCTGAAGAAATAACAATAAAGCCAGAATCTACTAATCTGAATAATTCAACCTAATGTTACTGAATGTCCTGGCAATAATATCTTTTTATAAAGAAATTAAATGGTAGACTGAATAAAGTAATATATTTTAAAGTTTTCAGGGGATAAACTTAAAGCATAGACTACAAGAGTTGATTTCTTCAGCTGATTTCATAGTTTCTTTAGCATATTCTTTAGCATTTCATTGAAAATATACATTTTGTACAGAGCATAAACATTCATGGGAGACATGATAAAACATACATCCTAGTCTTATGACACAAACCAATGTCATCTTTAAAATTTCAACATAAATGACAGTGTTTATTTTATTATACCACAACACATATTTCATCCTTCTTCCCTTGCTGAGATTTATACCAGATGCCTATGATGTAGACTTTTTCCTAACACGTTTTTTTTTAATTGGCAAAGGGCTTAGCAAAATTTGAAGACCTGCAGTTTTCAAAAGTGATTAAGTTTTGATCCATGTATTGATTTGAAAATACGCAATTAGATATTGCGTTCTCAAATCTAAAATAAATTCTTTTTTTTCTCCCATTCCTGTGCTAAAGTTCTATTTCATCTTTAAAATATGCATCAGGAAAAGACAATTAATATTTTCATCACACTGCCCTCTCTGCTGTCACTATCAATAGAAAAAGAATATTTTGGCTCCACATGCATAAAGAAACTCATTTCCAACATGCAAACATTGTGTTTCAGCCTCACAGATATAATTCCCCCAATTTCTCCTAAATATCCTTTACATTTACAGGTTTGTGAGAAGTCCCTGTTCTTCTCAAAAAAAGTTCTAGCTAACATAGTTCTCTGGGGGAAGATAATGACTTTTAAATCAAATTAAAACTAGGATGTTGATAAGAGAAGTCAGATGGTAACCAGCTGCAGAGATGTAGCCCTTAATGTTAAAAGAACTGCAAGCTTTGTAGAATTTTAAAGTATATTTAGTTTAAAACCTAAGACATAGTGATAATCTAGTACCTTTCCAAAGATAGAAGTAATTCTCTTCCAAAGACTGAATTTACTGATAGACATGCAAATATCTTAGCATAAATTTATTGAAAATTAGTTAAGTAAAGTATTTCAATCTTGCTTTTCTGATAAAAAGTATTCAAAGCTGCTAACAAAAATAATTAAAAATAAAACAACTTAAAACCTCTCCCAGATTCAAATGTATAGTATACCTCTATACTTAAAATATTGTTGCTAGCCCTGATAAACCATGCTTTAGAATCGAAACATTTAACATATCCTATTGATCAGCAGATATTCAAATAGTTGCATTTCATTAAAAAACAAAGGGAGTACTAATTCTGTAGCACTAAATATGGCAGGTGCTACTAAATGTATATTTCAAGGCTGGGCAAACCATATAAAAAGAAGCACACTTTCATATTCCTAGGTCCTGAGCTTGGATTCCCCTCTGTAATTTTTGGCTTCTAAAAGCAGTCTCTAACTACAACCGAAATTGCAGTAAAGCAAAAACTCATTTTCGCTAATTGTGGGGAGGATGTCCACTATTCATAGAATCTGGCTTTGAGTAGGTGACTGTGCACTGCAATCTGCATTATTTGCCTAATGACATCATTGTGCAAATGATGCAAATCACCCAATTTCTGTCAATTTGTATTATTTGTATATTGGAATTTGCATCCCTTGTTTAATTATGTAATTAAGCAAATCAAGTTAATTGATGACGAAAACTGGTACATTCCATGCAACACCCATTATATCCAGATCTACTAACTTGAGATTTCACTGCATAGAGAAAGGCCTCTAAGCCTTTTAGCTATAATTAGGATGGACAATAAGGTTTCTACTGAGCCCCCTTTCTTAATCGGGGTTCTACTTCTGCAGCTAACACCAGTTTGGAAGATAACTGGGACACTGCTTGAAATGCAGAGAAATGGTTAGGCTCTCTTTTACATGCATTCACAGAAAATTAAACGTATACATGAAAAAATGTATTCCCAAGTGTCCTCTGTAATCCTAGTATGTAGAGTATATGTGCTAAAGTATTATATAAAATGTCTTCAACCCAATCTATGGTACATTTCTTTAAAAGATCATTGAACAAAATCTATCTCTATCCATACAAATCCAGACCAAGAACTTTAGAAAAAGAATCTTATTTTCCATTTTAAAAAAAGGTATAGTAGTTGTGGCACTAGTAGCACAATATATAAACTATATTTCAATTATAGTTTATATGATTAATTGTCAAGAACCCAGCAACAGGTAAAACCAGACAGAAGATAGATAAATCTTTTATAGTGCAATATAAGAAATGTACCATCAAGCCTTCAACAAATGAGATAGAATTACATAGTCTTGAAGTATATAGGAATTATGCTTAAGAATATATATATATATACACAAGCACGCACGCACGCGCGCACACATACACACACACACAAACATGCATGGAGTACTGCATAAGTGCAGTACTGCACTTAAATAGCAATAGCACTTACTTATATACCACTTCACAGTACTTTACAGCCACTCTAAGCTGTTAACAGAATCAGCATATTGCCCCCAAGAATCTGAGTTCTCATTTTAATGACCTCGAAAGGATGGAAGGCTGAGTCAACCCTGAGCTGGTGAGAATTGAACTGCCAAACTGCTGGCAGCCGGCAGTCAGCAGAAGTAGCCTGCAGTACTGCGTTCTAATCACTGCGCCACTACAGCTCTTGTAGTGTCAGGCACAAAAAATCAGGACCATTTGTGAGGTTGCAGCATAGAAGATTCATTTAAAGCCATACATAAGAATCTGGTCAACAAAACTTCAACACTAAATTGGCCAATGATAAGGGTCAATGGAATGCAGGAGAGGTAAGACCTGGAGCGCTTATGGGAACACGACGACTCTAAACCAATGATGCACCTAACTCTGCCCCCAACTCTGCCTGCTCGTCTCCTATAAAAGTAAAATATATTTAAATACCAATAAATAATCCAAATGGAACTTACCAAGATCTAAATGAATTCCTGGAACAAATGAATTGAGAAAGTACATGAGAATAACAATTCCTAAAACCATCAGGCATTTGATGAGAAGCAACTTGTCTGTTATTCTGTGCTGTTCAAAAGAGAAAATAGATGAATCAAGTGAAAATAGTCTTCAAATATACTAGCATGTTTCCCAAGCCAGAACCAAATATGATTGTAATATATGTTTTCATTAAAATGGCAGGGGAAACATCTAAAGTATTAAAACAATATTTTAAATTTAGAATGAAACACATTTGGATTTTAGAGATTTGTATTACATTTCCAAATAGAACCCTATTGACAATCTTGGGAACAGCAGCAAGTCTTTCATCTCAATTGAAGAAGTTTTCATTTTCATCATACGAATAAAATTAGATCTCATGCTTTATTATAGCAGGAACAGAAACACCAGAATGAAAGTCCCTTAATAATGTTTAACTACCAGGAACCACACATTCCAGGACTAAACAGCCTCTCAACAGTTACTATGTCAAGTTATTGACAAATGGCATTAATTATGGTTACAATACAGGTAGAGCACTTTTACACATTTATTATTGTATATAGTATTTACTGTGATTTTCCCCCATGCACAAACATGCATTTAGAAACAAATTAAATGAATAATTTGACATAGACCTCCACTTTAGGAAAGTATCTTTATTCAAGATCCATAAACCCCCCTCTGGGTAACTTTTAAGAATGAGAAAAACAGAAATTTGCAGTGGAATCTTTATTCCTAATTTTCCATTGCAGGAAAAAGCTGCAATAAATTGATAACAGCATTAAGCTAAAATGTACAGTTAGGAATGCTGTCCATCAAATCTCAGATTAGAAAGAGAGTTTACCACATATCTGTATCCAATCTCTAGGCATTCTTTTCCAGAAGTTCTGAAAAAGCTATCATGTTCTCCATATACAATACTAATGCATAAAGCAGTTTTGAGAACTTCTTTAATTCACAAGGATTGGATTCTCTCTCCATTTACATAATCAAATCAGATATGCTATTAAAAACATTTTCAAATAAATATTAGCTAATGGAAATATAAAATGGCTCACAAACTAGGCTGAATTAAATAATGCTTTAGCACTCTGCAATGTCTTAGAGGCAGTTCAGAAATAGTGCTTCAGAACATGGGGATGTGGATGGATTTTTGTACAGACAAGCAATTCTGGAAATAGATGCAGCTGCTTTAATGAGTCATAACCATGCAGCAGGCAGAGTTCCCATCTGGGAGTTTGCAATTATATATTGCACAACTCCAAGAAATTGGCATCAGTCATTAGATCTCATCACTAGATATATTATTTTATCTCTACAAACTATGGAACAATTTTTACTAACAAACCAAACATGACAATTCAAATATGGCTCATCTAACTATGACAGTTTGGCAATTCTGCATCACCAGAATTGGGACAAAAAAAATGTAAGCAAATTTTTCAAATGGCCCAATGTGGACTCAATGCAGCTCTCCACAAAGCTGCTAGTGTTACCACAGTGGATCTGCAGACATGGATCTTTAATTATTGGTTAAGTATATCCTTTTGCTATTTAGGACTAACCATAGTAACATCCACCTGATAATTTCTTCACAAGATAGAAAAGATCTATATAGCAGAAAATGCAGTAGTAGTACTGCATTTAGTACTACTAATAGTATATTTTCGGAAAATCTTTTAGCATTAGATTTTCACCCATCTAACTAGGCAGGAAGGCAATACATTACAGCCATGGTCAAACCTTCTAACAGATTTATTTTTAGAAGGCCAATCAGCATCATCCCAACCAGATATTTTGATCAACTAAAGTATCAAAAGTTAGAACAACCTTATTACTACCATATTTCAAAGTACTGAAAGTCTAACTGAGCAATTTTAAGGAAAGCTTAAAGGAATGCCATATGCAGTCCAGCTTTGTCCATGTAAAATGAGGGTCACTTTCTTTTATATTGTGCTTTTTATAAAAGTATATGTGCTTGATTTTCAACTTGTCTTTTAATCAAATTCCCAAGAAACTCAGTTTTCTCACTAGTTATTGTCTGCTGAATGTTTTTAATGTTTCATCATTTTATATTGTGTTTTTATATTGTTGTTAGCCACCCAGAGTTGCTTGGCAGTGAGATGGGTAGCATATAAATATAATTAAAAATAATAAAAAATAGAATCATCCTGAGGCAGATAGATAGCTTTGCAGAGAGAAGGGTGGGGAGTTGGCTAGCAAGTAACAGAAAGCAAATACTGCATACTCCAGAGATCTAAAGAACTTGCTGAAATTTATTCTCCTCAGTTCCTTGAGTGTTCAAGGACAATGGTTGAAAACATGAACAGACACTGCTTCATCAGTCCAATCCTAGAACTCGAAGTAATTTCAATATCAAATGTCTAATCAAGGTGGTAAACAGATCTGTCAGCAACAGTTTGAGGCTTGTTCTCCTGTCTAAATAAGTCTTCCAGCCCCAGCTGTGTGTTTATGAGCAACTTCTCAGTGTGCAATTTTTGACCTCTTGCTTCCCTCTGGAGAAGGCTTTCTAGAAGAGAGGAACCAGCTCTCTTTGCCTAGGCAATGAGTTGAGTTTCAGCCAGGCAGCATAGAAGTGTTGGGGTGCTTTCTATTTGTTGTTCTCTGGCACTCACTGCCTCCCTCAAGATTCTTCTCCAAAACCCCACATCTGTTCCTATTAGGCACAAAAGATCAGATCCACATATGAAGGTCCAATTAAACTGATTTATTGCTACTTATGCCTATGTACAGGAATATTCTCAACTAATGGTTATCACCTGCTTGGAATTAGATAACGGTCAACAGAATTCAAGGGAGGTTGGACTTAGTTTGCTTATGACTATGTAGGGATTCTAGACTGATACCTCTTTTAACTCTGCCCCAGGTTGTCTCATCAGAACAGTATTTATATATAACAGGCACTATGTCCACAGATACTCTGCTGCTATGGTTCAGTTAAATGGAAAGTGGTATTTTTTCTCCACCACACATATCATCCCTTAAATATTACTCAGTTTTTGTATTACTCATAATTGTATTGTTTTATTGTAGTGTGTTTTGTTCATTATACCCCTCTTACTGGCTTTTGTTTTTAATGTTTTACTATTTTAGTTTTATTTTATTCTTTATTGAGATTTTACTGAGATTGAGCATAATAAACAATTGCATAATGGTACTGGCTCTTCTGAAATGCAAAGCAACAAACCAGTTTCTATTTCAGACAAAGATCGTCTTGTGAAGTAAGACTATCTTTTATATATGACCTAAGGGAGAGTACCCATATGGCCACTTCAGGCTCAAAATAATTTTTCCCCAATTATTTTTTGTGTCCTTGGCAGATTTCAAAATAGAAGATTTTGTGCATCTGCATTGTTCTCAATATTAAGAAGAGTAAAACATTATAGATGTAGGTGAACATTTCTCAGAATTGTTTACCTTTTTTTGGAGCTCCTGGATATTTGTTTCCCAGTTTTTATCTTCTTGTGAGATTTGTCTGAAATATAATATATATAAAACCACACTAATAGAAAAAGAACTTAGATCATTATTTGTTACTGATAATTATACTTAATATTTATGTTCCATATCCACTTACCATTAAGTGACACAACATATACTGTATCTATCTTAAACAATACATGACACTATTATATTCCAAACAGTGGAATTTCTCCACATTTCCAAGGAATCTTAAATGCAAATGCTAGGTATGATGAACAGTACCTATGATTTACAACAAGATCCCTCAAAAGCTTAGAAGAATTTGTGGTGTGCCCCACGGAACTTTGGATCGCTATCTACAAATATAACACATCCATGACATCGTGTCTAGTTAATTTATCCAAAAACAACAAGGTTGTATCCTCATGAAACATCAGTTACATTTTATATTTATATATACATATACATTTTGAGGCTCCGACTCAATCCCTCCAAGACTGAGTGGCTGTGGCTGCCGGCGTCCCGATATAGTCAGCTGGTGCCATCGCTGACTATTGGGGGCGAGACATTGGCCCCCACGGAGAGGGCGCGTAACTTGGGTGTCCTCCTGGACGCACGGCTGTCCTTAGAAGAGCATTTGACGGCCGTGGCCAGGGGGGCTTTCTATCAGGTTCGCCTGATACGCCAGTTGCGCCCCTTTCTGGATCGGGACTCCCTATGCACGGTCACTCATGCCCTCGTTACTTCCCGCCTTGACTACTGCAATGCTCTCTACATGGGGCTCCCCTTGAGGAGCACTCGGAGGCTCCAACTGGTGCAGAATGCGGCCGCGCGGGTACTTATGGGGGCGGCATGGCGCTCCCACGTGACACCTCTCCTGCGCGAGCTGCATTGGCTTCCAGTGGTCTTCCGAGTGCGCTTCAAGGTGTTGGTTCTCATCTTCAAAGCGCTCCATGGCTTAGGACCCAGTTATTTACGAGACCACCTTCTGCCTCCGATAACCTCCCACCGGCCAACACGCTCCCACAGAGAGGGTCTCCTCGGGGTGCCGTCTGTCAGGCAATGTCGGCTGGCGACCCCCCGGGGAAGAGCCTTCTCTGTGGGGGCACCCGCCCTCTGGAATGAGCTGCCCCCAGGGATACGACTAATCCCGGACCTCCGGACCTTCCGCCGGGCCCTGAAGACTTTTTTATTTCAGCAAGCCGGGCTGGGTTAAAAAAAAAAAAAAAAAAAATTAATTGGGTGAATTTTATGGGTAACGGGGTTTTAAATTGGAGAAGCCTAAGATAATTTAATTTTGTTTTAATGTATTTTAATATTTGTATTGTGTGTTTTTAATTTTGGCTGTTCACCGCCCCGAGTCCTTCGGGAGAGGGGGCAGTATAAAAATTTAATAAATAAATAAATAAATAAATAAATAAATAAATAAATAAATAAATAAATAAATAAATAAATAAATATGTGCTTTTTGTGTCTGACATATCCAGTCAAAATCTTCACACAATACCTCAAGAAACTGACACTATCACTCTATTGTTTGTAAGTTTACTCCCCAAGTCAAATGTCAACATGCTCCAAAATAAATCTGTAATCTGTGAATACTTTTCACTCCAGTGCTTCCTCCTTAAAAACAAGATAAGTGATGAATACAGAATATAACGTACATAATACATTAAAGCATTTTATCAACAGTGGCTATAGGAAGCATCTGTGTTTTCTTCTCCTTTCAAAAAAATATGTTGCATTTCTGTGTCTATTTCTGGTCTCGCCTCTCATTCAGTCTGGGTATGTATGTGTGTTACTGAGAAATAGAAAAAAGTTTGCATATATTTTGCGCTGGGTCAGATAATCTGGAGGGAAGATAAAAGGTCCTAGAATTGAGTGGTTGCAATTGCCTATTTTCTAGGGATGGGCCAGAAGAAAAAATAATGGAATTGTTGGGCTCATTTTTAAATGAATCTTTCTTTTGTCAGCTCCTCTAACTATACCAATTGTGGTTTGTTCTTTTAAAGTTTCAAAGAACTATCTTGCTGATGGATAGACCCAAAGAGATTCACCCCTTCACATAATTTCTTTCCAACAATCCATGAATTTAAAAAGAATGGATATTTCACTAACAGTAAATATCAATAGAATTTCTTGGGCTATTTAATGGTGTTTCTCTTTTTAATATTTGTAGTTGGGGGTAACAAAATTAAAAGATTCAGGGATGCAATTCTGAGCAATTGTTTCATTTAGAATGGTCCTGGACTACCACATAATAGAAAATTCAGATTTCCCATTAAATTTACACTCTATAGCAGCTGCAGGATTCCTATTGAGGTATATAATATAGATATGTTTTCAAAAAAAATCTCATTTACATTTAATGTGTTTAATTAAAAATATTTTTGAGTTCATTTTTTGTTGCTGCTTTTTTATCACATTAAATCTTGATCGAACCAGATTTCATCCTGCACCTTGACTTCTGTTTCTCAATCCACTTTATACCATAGCTAAACATTCTCAGGTCAATTTCCTCTTTCTCTAGCTCTGATTTGGAGGTACACAGGGCTTGGTACATAACATTTATGCATCACTTCCACATATATGAAGATAATTACCTTGAAAATCTGCTGATAGATATTTTGTGAAGACTTATTTACTGTATATATAATTGCCTATTCACAGCCTGGTAAGGATGCAGAAGACAGTGGAAAAATATCCAACAATATCTGCATATTTCTTAGTTTTCCAGGAAATGGGCAAGCAACCCATTGTTTGACAAGAGAAACATTTGAAAGAAAATACAGAATATTACTCTAAATATGAGAGCTAAATGAGGCTCTAAAATAAAAGTAGTCTTAAGTATTGAGATTTCCTTAACTTTATCCAGTATTTCTCAAGCTCAGCAAGATGTGTCAATTTCAACCCCCTGGCAGGAGAATTCTAGGGAAATGAAGTCCATATATCTTAAAGTTGCTAAGTCTGAAAACCCTGAGTCCTAACCTTTCATTTATAATAAAGCTAAAGAAGATTCAGTGTAGGTCTTGTTTTCAATAAGACTAGCTCTCAAGAGCCTGATGTTACCTGTGGAAAGTTTTGAGCTTTTTCCTTAGCAAAAACTCTAGAGTTCTAACTTTTTGCATTAAGAGGCACTTCACAGCTGTTTCTTCTCTGCTTGCAGGGTTAATTCTCTGGGCTGTCAGCTTCCAAACATGGATTTCATGTTTCAGTTCTAAAAAGAAATAAAATTATTTAGCTGAGAGTGACAATATGGCACATTTCAATTTTCCTAGTCACAACAGAGGTATATATGATATCCAGTGGTGAAATCCTCTGCGGGTTGCCACCAGTTCACTGCCTGTGCATGCGCGGTGCAAGCCAAATTCACGTTGCATGCGCATGCATGCACAGTGCACAGCAAACATACGCTGCATGCATGCGCATGTGCAGTGCATACCAAACACGCACCTTTTGAAGGTAAGCAGAACAGCGAGAGGGTGGAACAGCTGTGCCGCGCGATTTAGATTCACTAAAACAGGATTTCCTGCTTTCTAGCGAAAATAAATCGCGTAACACAGCTGATCGTTGAAAATACTGGTTCAGACAAACAGTAGCATTTTTTTACTCCCAGTTCACCCGAACTGGTAGCTTTTTTTACTACTGGATCGCCCGAACCGGTGTGAACTGGTAGCATTTCACCCTAAATCAGAAATTGATCAGGCAATTATACAGGAACAATAAAAAGAGCACTAGTTGATGTAATCCTGCATCTCCAAATGGCACTGAATAATAACTGCTAAGAAATTGATGCAAAGCAACTTAAGATAATATTTTATAGATGCTAAATATTAGATCCAGGAGCAAATCAGGTGGTCTGGGGATCTCTATTGACCCAGTATTATTGCATTTCTTTTCTAGAAATCCATTAGGGGAAAAAATAATAGTGCATGAAATCATGGAAATGGATCTTGGTTCCAAAGCAATCACTAGTCATTTTATGTATTTATTAGAAAGTTTACTTTACAAATATTAAAGTTTACTGCAAAAATTACAAATGCAGTCATTCAAGTGAACCATTCTAATTATGTCTGAAACTGAAAGAGGTTTGGTGTAGATAAAACTGCACAACAGA
Organism: Pituophis catenifer annectens; assembly: GCF_029215685.1. NCBI lineage: Eukaryota > Metazoa > Chordata > Lepidosauria > Squamata > Colubridae > Pituophis > Pituophis catenifer. The sequence goes on from NW_027256884.1 coordinate 39,393,068, forward strand.
TTAGAATGTTTTTAGTATTTATGTACTATGATTGGCTTTTTGTTCATTTATATACTTAAATCTTATTCTTAGATATGTTAAATATTCATAAAATGATATTCATAGCTATGCCAATTTTTGTAATTACTTTATGTAGAGAGCATTGAAAATGTGAAATTTATTCAACATTTAAATCCTATTCTTTCTTTTGGCAACAGATCTTTTTGATATACAAAAGATTAATGTACAGTTAAGTTGAATCTTGAACTCTTTTGGCTAAGCATTAAATATAATACACTGTCAATTTAACATCCTGCTGTTTAAACTTTTGATTTGAACCCTGAGTTCTTTTTAAGAAATTACTTGTACCACACCATTTCAAATGTTAAAACATATCTAACATATAAAGGATCAGTTCTATTTTTTGAAATTGAGTATTTTAATCAGAAGCTAAGCTAGAATATAACCTATCATGAATTGTTGTGATGGACTAGGATACTATAGGCCATTAAAAGATCCTGGGCAGAATACATTGCCACTTTTTTCTACCAATAATTTCAGATCACACATTCTGCTTTTCAGAAATCTAAAATGGGGATAATCACATGAAAAAAACCTGAACAGCTGCTCCTATTAGAGCAGTGGTGTCAAACTCATGTCATCATGGCGGTGTCACATGACGTATTGGGACTTTTTTCCCCTTTGCTAAAATGGGGATGGGTGTGGCCAGCCCATGACGCATCCAGCCCACAGGCCGGGAGTTTGACAGACCTGGCCTACAGGATCAGCATGATCAAAAATGTTAATAATAAAGCAAAGCCCAAGTGCTATCAGTTCAACAAATGATCCACATTGATTAAATGAATGCAACAGAAATTAGATCATAGTAATGATGGTGACAGTGAGATCATGGTTTGTTACTTTTCACCTTGCCTTATCTCATTTGAGTTTCCTTTCATTTTTATAGACACAAAGCCCAGAATTAAGAGAATGTCTGAATTAGCCCCCTATTGAATTCCCATGGTTGTACTAAGGAGGGAGATGTGTCATGACCTAAATGGCCTTTTTCAATTCTATCGTTCTAATTATTTATAATGTGAAGATTCAAGCCATTTGATAATCATGGCTTAGAATGCAATGGTTCAAAATTGTGCACTAGGTTTTTTTTTATCGTAGTAATTATTATGGGCATAATTTCTATATGTTTTTGCAAGATAGAAAATACTTTTTACTTTTGCAATTTCACAACAACCCTAGAAGATGGTTAGGATGGGAGACAGTGACTCAGTGAAAATTATCTAGTGAAGTCTCATTAGTTAACTGAAGATCTGAACCTGGATTTCTACAGCTACAATTAGCATTACACAACTGTACATTCAGCTAACACAAATGTTCAATCAAAGAAAAGACATTTTGACAAAGAATTATAATTCAGCTGTCAGCTTTTTCACACAATCTGCCATCTAAATGTGGGCAATGTATCAAAGTCTTACACTTTACTATTCTTCAATTTATAAAAATGTCTAAAATGGTATCAGAAATACAATATTCTTTTACTACTGAGATTTGCAGGACTCTCTTTCCATCATCCATCTGACCCTTACAGCTACTGAATTCTGACCTGAGTGGTTCATATGCCATAAAGTGTATTTTTCATCACCTGTTTACTTATTTATCTGCACAATACCAATTTTAGGTAATTTTCATCTGCAGTAAATCAAATTCAAAATCACAAATTACTGCTCTTCACTAAGCTAAAAAAAAAACCCTGACAATATAATTTGTTGCCAAGAAGATTGCATTCAATCTTGAAAACTATCAAAACAATTGTAATTTATTCCATATATAGACACTGCCTCTCACAGTGTTAGGTTCCTAGGTTACATCATTTCCAAAACCAAGCTGATAACATTTTTCAAAAGGTTACTCTTTAGCAACTATCTGGAGAAAAAAGTCTTTCTGCAATTCATTCTATTGTTTTCAGACAAAGATTGTTCCTTTCAGTTAGTGCATCTATAATATGCTGTGGTATATATTTCTGCACAATTAAACAACTGCTGGGATCAAGAAGAAATCAATTGATACAATAATCTTCTAAGACTGATATACTCACTAGTCTATTGACTGGTGTGGGGATATTTTGAAAACAAATCATTAGAGTGTGTGTGTGTGTACTCTAAATATATATTTACCAGTAGTGGGTTGCCCCTGGTTCGCACCGGTTCTATAGAACCGGTAGTAAAACCGGCGGGAGGTTCCATCCACTGACCCTGATGTCATCAAAATGCTTCTGCGCTTGCGCAGAAAAGCGCACGCACGCAAGCCAAGCAATCGCACACGTGTTGCCCCGTTGTGAACTGGTAGTAAAGGTAAGTAAAACCCACCCCTGATATTTACATATGTTTGTATCAGGGGTGGGTTCTACTTACCTTTTCTACTGGTTCGCAACGGGGCCACACGCGTGCAATTGCTTTGCTCGCGCGCACATGCTCTTCTGTGCAAGCGCAGAAGCTTCTGCACATGCGCAGAAGCGTTTTGATGATGTCAGGGTCAGTGGGCAGAGCCTCCTGCCAGTTTTACTACCAGTTCTATAGAACCAGTGTGAACCAGGGGCAACCCACCACTGGTTTGTATGTTTGAAATTATATTGGCCATCACCCTCATATTCTCTTTGCAAGTTTTTTAATCAGATTTATAGATCTTTGGATGTAGTTGGAATATAACTCCAATATTCCTTGACAATTCCCTATAGAGGTAGAGGTTGGTTGATCAGACCTTGGGAGACAGGAGGAAGAGCCATAGCCAGGGGAATGGTTGGATAAGAGACAGCTAGTCCTTTAGTTTAGTCTGCAGAAGGAGATGAGGAGATATAGATAGGCCTCAACTTACAACTGTTCATTTAGTGACGGTTCAAAGCTATGTCATTAAAAAAGTGAGTTATGACCATTTTTCACACTTATGACCATTGCAGCATCCCCATAGTCATATGATCAAAATTCAGACACACAGCACCTGGTTCATACTTTCGACGGTTGCTGTGTCCCAAGGTCATGTGGTCACCTTTTGCAATCTTCTGACAAGCAAAGTCAATGGGAAAGCTCATGTTACTAATTTAACAACAGCAGTGATTCACTGAATAACTGTAGCAATAAAGATTATAAAATGGGGCAACTATCTAACAACTGTCTCACTTAGCAGCAGGAAATTTGAGCTCAATTGTGGTCATAAATCAGGAACATCCTGTATATATTTTAAGACTGGCAAGACTGAGATCAGCTTTGCGAGGTAGTCCAGACAGGAAGCACACTCATAGAATAATAAGGCTACATTAACAAGATCTTGCAAATCTGAAAATACATTTCTCCCATATTGCTTTATAGCTCAAGAAACTAAGGAGGGACCTTTCTAAGAAGTTTGCCATGCCCACAATTCTGCTGCAGCCTAAACTGCCTCTAATCTCACTGTTCACTGACTGTGGCTCTTCCCCCTGTCTCCCAAAGTCATTTCCACATAACACTACAATAATCAAACAGTATTTGGAGTGCCAGTTATATTATACTTGAAAAAAAATAATCTTAAATTCTGTTGTGCTGCCTGATCATAGTCAGGGGGAGTATTTCTGGAAAAGAAAAATGAAGAACATCAGAACTGTATGCCAGCATTATGTATTCCCAGTAGAGTCATTCAAGACATGAAGGTTCTTTTTTTTTTTTTTTTTAATTTGATTTATATGCCGCCCTTCTTTGGAGACTCAGGGCGGCTTACAATGTTCTAAGCAATATTCTTCCAGGTAAACTAAACAAAAACCTACATCAAGCAGTAGCAATACAAGAAGATGCTGGAGATAGATGATCACTTTAATGACAACCACAAAAGCATAATTTTACTCCATAAGAGAAGACTATCATAAATCACCCCTGAACTTGACCAAGAAACCAAATGAACCATCAGCTCTTTGAGGGAATGTTCCACAAAGAGTTCAGAACTAAACTTCATTGACATAGGTTACATTAACAGAATTTTGCAAGTGTAATTGTGGTGTAACTCTTCTACCGTCACTCCTTATACTCCCATGAATCAGGGAGATGTTGCCTGAGTTGTTTCTGAATATCATCTCATTTTTTAGGTCTTTAAAATGTTTCAGACTCTTTTGCCTAGGTAATTGTTCTTCAATATTTCTCTCAAGATCATCTTTCGTACCCTCTATACCTAAACATAGAAGCATGAACATAGGAAAAATGAAATAAATAGATAAACACTGATATCCTAGGCATCAGTAAATTGAAATGAACTAGAATTGGACACTTTCAATGAGAAGACGCTGTTTACTACTTAGGACGCCATTAAAAAAATAAAAGAAAGATCAACATTTCTTACAGGTTCAATAAAAATATAGCAAAGATAATATTATTCAGGCACTAGGCAGTCAGTGGCTAAATAATAGCTATTAGACTTCATGGACACCTTTTAATATGTTTGTTATCCAATGCAGATGAATTTTATGATAAGGTTCAATCTGAAATACAGCTGGAAGTTCAATCTGAAACTCATCTTGACAGAAAATGCAAGATGCAGTACTTGAGGTTGGAAACTGGTATACCAAAGTTGAAAATACTGAGGAAATAAGATTAGCTGATCCATATGGCTTAGAAAATAGAAATAAGGCAGGAGAATTACAATTAAATTTCTGTTCCTGCCAATTCTATCATTTCTTTTTTTCTAACATCATCTTCATACAACTAAAATGATGTCTCTACAGTACACAGGGACATCTCCAAATGAGGTACAGAGAAATCAAATTGACTGTATTACTGGGACAAGGAGGTGGAAGAGCTCAATTATAAAAATCAAAGAGATAGCCAGGGACTGGCTCTGGATGACAAGTTAAGCTAAAGAGAAGGAATAAAGTAGTTTCATCATATGATTTCAAGCAGATAGTCACCATTTTCAAGATTAAGTCTAAAGAAGCCTAAACTAATGACAGCAGGTACAAAAACCATTGTAGAGCTGAGAAAAAATTTGGAAGTGTGCCTTTTAGTACTGAGTATAACAAAATAAAACAAAAAAAGCATCCAGCAGTCAAGAAATACAGTATGCTACAGACTATCAATGAAGGCATTAGAAAAGATAATCAAATGCTATGACATGTCTGTACTTACAAAGATCAGAATCATGCAAGGAATGGTATGTCCTGTGACATTCTATGGAAGCAAAAGGTGGACTTTGAAGAAGCAGAATATAAAGAAAATTGATGCTTTTGAACTTTGATGTTGGAAAAGACTAGTGATATACACTTTCCCCAATAGCCAAGAAAACAAACAATGGAAAATAAAGAAATTAATCCAGAGTTACTGTGATCAGACTCAAATTATCATACTTTGAACACTTTATACAAAGACAGCTCTCTGGAGAAGTTGATCATGATAGAAAATATAAGAAGAAAGGGATGACCAGATGATGAATTAAGTTACAGCAGAAGTCAATATACTGTTGGAAGACCTGCAGAGCCAGGCTGGGGACAGATCTTATTGGAAAGATCTGTCTACATGATCATTAGGTGTAAAGACTGGCTTGATACATGTAATCAACCATCAGCCAATCAGTAAGTCAACATCTTTGCAAAAAGGTCATGTTTGGGGGTTTTTTTGCATTTTCTGTCATGATCTCCCAGAGATTCAAAAAAAATGCAGATTATTTCTAACTTTTGAAAAACCTTGTCCTAATTTAAAAAAAAAAAGTTAACAAATACAAAACATAATAGGACAAGTCTTGAAAACAGTGAGCATAAATGTAATATTTTAAATATAAGAAAAACAGCACTTTTTTCAACATGAAGCCCCTTTCAGCTTAGTTGACAGGCCAAATGACTCTCTGGCTCCTTTTTAATTGGCATTGCTTCTCATATAAAATCTAATAGTTATTTTTTGCTGGGGACAGCAAAAAACGTCACTTCCTGTCCCACCAGGAGTTGGGAAATGGCTGTTTCAGGCCTCCGGAGGGCCTCCGAGGGAGTGGGAAAGGCTGTTTTCACCCTCCCCAGATGCATAGAGAGGATCTGGAGCCAGGTGAGAAAGAAAAACGGGCCTTCTCCACCACAACCCAGGCCCTCTGGAGGCAGGAAACAGCCTGTTTCCCTACTTCTGGTGGGCCCAGAAGGCCCAAAAATCAGCTGGTCGGCGCACGCATGCGCGCCAGAGCTGAGCTGGCGTGCCCATTGATATGGCTACGTGTGCCACCTGTGGCACGCATGCCATAGGTTTGCCATCACAGACCTATACCCATACTGAAATTGATGCATCTTTACTTATTTATTTATTAATCATATTTATATTGTCCATGGCGTATACCGGCCGGTTTGGAATGACGGATTTAGGCGATCTGAAGTCTGAAGTAACACCATTTAATAATAACAATCGACAGCTAGGCGCACAGAGCTGTCTCAGGAAAAACAGAAAGTGCGAAGTCTGCCTGACAGCCCTTATATACCGGCTGTCAGACAGCTAACCAATCATCGAATGGAATGTTACTTAGTATTCCAATAGGGGGGCCTGCCCACGGAGCAGGCTCAATACATTACACCCCTTTCCACCTGGACCACACATGCGTAGTCCCGGAGGTACGCAGGTCAGCGCCGGATTCATCCAGATCGTCGGGGGCTCGCCTCTACCAACTGCTCCGGTGGGGACCAATCTCTTGCGTGTCCTGGACCCGCCTCGGCCTCCTCAACTGCTTCCTTATCCCCTGCTTGACCAGGACTTCCCTCAACAGCTTCAGGTAAGTCTATCATTCCACTCTGTGTGTGCTCTCTCAATAGGCTGTCGATGCATTCCGAGGCTCATGTTGTGGCGGGTCTTCTTGGTCGGTTGCTGGTGGCCCCCTCTGTTCAAGCATCCCTGCTTCCCCTAGTGGGCCTTCCACCCCTTGCTGCCCATGTGAGACATGCCATCTGACTCTTAGTTGGTCCTGGTGGTGCCGCCAGTCCTGGCCCTGGCCAAGATCTACTTTATAAGAACAAGACCCCATGACATCCACCACTTTTCCAGTAACCACAGCGGCTGTCCCCCATAGTTCCGGGCACATATATAATCCCCTACTAAGAATGCTCTGGGGGTGCTTGTAGAGTCCGGCGGCTTTCTTGGGGCATAACGGGGGTGCAACCTGTCCAATATGGTACGTATCTGGCAGCCCATTAATAAATCAGCCAGAGTACAATTGGTGACCTGACATAGGGTGGTGTGCTGAACTAACATATACTCCACCAACCGCTCTTGCCATCCTCCGGGGCCCATCCTTCCCAGTGCCTTCTTTGCAGACCTGATGGCTCTTTCCACAAGCCCATTACAGGCCGGGTGGTAAAGAGATATTAGGCAATGGCGAATCCCTAATTTGGCGAGGAAAAGCTCGAAAATGGTGGCTGTTAATTGGGGCCCATTGTCTGACACCAATAGGTCGGGCAATCCGTGTGTGGCGAACATGGAACAGAGGGCTCTGATGACAGCTTCAGAGGAGGTAGAGTGCATCAGTAAAATTTCAACCCACTTAGAGTAGGCATCAGCTACCACCAAGAACATCTGCCCATGGAATGGTCCTGTGAAATCAATATGAATGTGGGACCATAGCCCATTGGGGTCCTCCCATTCCCAGGCCTTTCCCTTAGGCTGCATAGGCCGCAATTCCTGGCATTGATGCCAGGTTGCCACCCATTCAGTAATACATCGGTCGAGGTTAGGCCACCATAGGCCTGTCCCAGGGCCTTCATTCAAACTATACCGGGGTGCCCTGAGTGCAAGGATGCCAGAATGGAAGTACATAAAGGCTTCAGCACCACCACCCGGTGACCCCACAATAAACATCCCCCTTGGGCCGATAATTCCGTTTTCTGTACAACGTACAGTTGCCACTCCGGGCCTAGAGTACCAGTGGGCGACCCCCTCAGTACCCAATCCAGGACTCTGGATACCTCTGGGTCCCAAGCCGAAACTCGAGCAATGTCAGAGGCGGTCAAGGCAAACGGCGAGCTGTCAATCAAGAGGATGGCCAATCAAGAGGCCCAAAAAGGCTTGGAGTTCGGCTTTGCTTCTGGGAGGTGGAGCGTCAAGGATTGCCTTAGTTTTTACTGCTGTCGGATGTATCCCCTTTCCGTCAATCAAAAATCCCAAGAATTCCACTTGGGGAACAGCGACAAGGCATTTTGTTTTCTTCACTTTGAGATCTAAACGTTTAAATTGTGAGAGAACCAATCGGAGGCTGTCCAACAGTTCGGCAGTGCTGGTAGCCGATACCAGCACATCATCGAAATACGGAACAACCCCGGGGATTCCATGAAGCAACCTCTTCATCAGGCTCTGGAATATCCCCGGGGCGACGCTGTCACCGAATTGGAGGTGGTGGCACCGGAAAGCTCCATGATGGGTAACGATTGTCTGCGCGTCAGCTGTCAGGTCGTCCACAGACAACTGTTAGTAGGCCTGCGCCAAGTCAAGTTTACCCAAGATAGACCCGTTCCCTAATGAATGTAACAGGTGCTGAACCACAGGAACAGAGTATGCATGGGACTGCAATGCCTGGTTAATTGTCGCTTGGTAGTTTGCACATATGCAGATAGAGCCATCCGCCTTCATTGCTATGATGGTTGGAGTTTCCCAATGCATGTGATCGACAGATTCCAGTATGCCCTGCGCAATGAGCTTGTCAAGTTCCGCGCCCACTTTTGGCCACAGCGCAAAAGGCACCCGGTGCAGTTTAAGCCGTCACGGCTGTACTTGAGGGTCCAGACTAAAAGAAACTGGTTTTCTGGTGTACCTGCCCAGCTTGTCATCAAAAACCGAGGGGAATTCCTTACACAGAATCTCAAGTTCCGATGATCTAATAGCATGGACCCTTGGATGGTGAGACCCAGGGCATCGAACCAATTAAGGCCCAAAAGTCTTGGAAGTGGACCGTCAACAATTACTAGGGACAAACTACTGACGGCGGACTATCCTGGAGGGGGCTGGTGCGTAATGCCTTTTAAGCTTTTTCATGAAGTCCTCCCACGTCCCCGAATGTATAGATTGCGGGGCCATTAAAGTCAACATCTCTGTCCCACAGAAGCTCAGAAAATATGCACGTTTGCGCTCAACTGTCAAATTCATGTAGTCGTTAGCAATCAAAAAACATTCAAAATAGACAACATAAGCGTCACCCCGAATGTATAGATTGCGGGGCCATAGTGTCGAACATCTCTGTCCCACAGAAGTTCAGAAAATACACACGTTTGCGCTCAGCTGTCAAATTCATGTAGTCATTAGCAATCAAAAAACATTCAAAATAGGCAACATAAGCATCCCACAATTTGGTTCTCAGATTGAAAGGGGGAAAATTCTGTGTGGACGCCATTACTGCAGCTTGCTATTCACTCGCTACTGTGACTGTCATCATGGACTAACTTCTATTTAGCCGGCATGTTACATACCAGTCACCATTCTGTGTCTTTCATTTAAACAGGTCCGATGGAAGATCCCACCTTCGTCGCCAGTGGCGTATACTGGCCAGATTGGAATGACGGACTTAGGCGATCTGAAGTCTGAAGTAATATCATTTAATAATAACAATCGACAGCTAGGCGCACAGAGCTGTCTCAGGAAAAACAGAACACGCGAAGTCTGCCTGACAGTCCTTATATACTGGCTGTCAGATGGCTAACCAATCATCGAACGGAACGTTACTTAGTATTCCAATAGGGGGGCCTGCCCACGGAGCAGGCTCAATACATTACAGTCCAATTCACAAAAAACTACTCTGGGTGGTGCACAGAAATCAAATATATAACAAACAATCATTATAAAAATATTCTAAAATCTTTTTTAAAAAGTGTCAAAAATTTAAATATACAAACAATATTTTTGTTGAAATCCACAGTCACCTTTCAGAGATTACATCAAAAATTGGAAATAACCAATGCAGTATCTTTCCCTGCTTTTGCCTGATTACCAGGGAGAATTACGGTACCTTTAAATGTTTAAAATATATCTGGACCACAGAATCAGCAGCCATTTTAATCATGTACTGATTATCTATGGATAAGATATTTATACTGGAACAATTCCCATTCTGACCGTTATTTCTCTACACAAATCTAGCAAGATTTATTCAAGAAGGATGCTGTGATTGCCCTTTACTACATATAGTAGTTCATGAAACACTTCTTAAATGAGGTTTTTCCTTTTGGGAGGTTACTAAGCTATCACCACCATAATCATTCCAAGAAGCAACATCATTATGTGGTAGTTCAATCTTCAAGCCATGTAAAGTGCTTCACATCAATCCAGTCAATCTGTCCCTAAATCAAGCAGAGTATTTCAGTTCTCAGAAAAGAAATAAATTATGTATGGGCAGGTAATCATATCAAATTTGATATGAAGGAATGGTGTGATGATAGCCTAAATACACCTCTATCAAGCTTTACAACCATTCAGATTCTATATTAGATATGCCTTTTTAGGAAAACACAAATATTTAAATTATTGCTCGTCTGACAGCAAACCAGAGCAAAAGTAATTGTTTCGCATTTAACCATGAAAAGATCTGCTCATACAAATGACGTAGAAACAGTTCTCTGTTTTAGCTTTCCAAAATTTGGGATGAGAGCTTGGAGAAGAAGCTTTAAAAGAAGAAAAAAATTCATGGGAATTACAGCATGTTCCTTATATAATTGATATGAGAAGATTATCTCCAGGACCAGTTGTATATAGTACACTGGTTACAGTAACTTCAGCACTGGTTATTTATTTATATTTCACATCTCCATGAAAGAGGAACTCTGGTTCGATCTTGTTCTGTTTTATTCAGTGAAACTTGTTTCATCTGGCAGAACCCCTCCAAAATGGTTCCAAGGAGAAAGAAAAATCCTAATTCTTTTTAGCATAGCCTTCCCAAACTGAGTAACATATTGATGGCATCTGCCAGAATTACCAGCCAGTTCAGTTAAAAAAAAATTGCTTTATTATTTTTTGTTATTTATTATTTATTAAATTTATTGGCCACTCATCTTACTACAGGATAACTTTGAGCAACCAATAAATTTAATCACTGCTCCAGAATTACTATGGACCTTCAGAAATAGCAGTTTGTTATATCATATCTGTTTTTATTTATAGTTTATTTTACTTGTAAGAGTCAGCCATCTAAATTTCCGAATAATCAAAAGAGTGATTATTAGAACTGACAACTTTAAAATATTTAAATTATAACTCCACAAAATTTTGAAATTCCAGAAATTCTAAGAGTTGAAGTCCACACATCTTAAAGTTGCCACCTTTGAAAAACGCTGCTCTAAAACAATTAGACCAGCGGTCTAATACCAATTTAGAACACATGAAACTTCCTAGTTTATATGAACATAGTAAAATTGAACAAAATTATTATTTTGGTGACAGGGATAAAATGTTTTAAAAGAAAAAAATAATTGTTATAGACCTATCAAAAAAGATACTTTAATGTCTTCCTAAAAACCAAAGTGAGTGGCAGTCCCCATCACATGACTCATATGAGTCACGGTGGCGCAGTGGTTAGAGTGCAGTACTGCAGGCCACTTCTGCTAACTCCCGACTGACTGCAGTTTGGCAGATCTAATCTCACCAGGCTCAAGGTTGATTCAGCCTTCCATCCTTCTGAGGTGGGTAAAATGAGGACCCAAATTGTTAGGGGCAATATGCTGACTCTATAAACCGCTTAAAGAGGGCTGTAAAGCACTGTAAAGCGGTATATAAGTCTAAGTGCTATTGCTATCATGTACTGGGAAATGAACTCCAAAGATGAAGGAAGCTCAAGTCTAAGTAATAATCAGAGAGACCATATGCCTTTAGGAGTGAGCCTCCCCAGATTTCCTTAGTTCAAAATAAAATTTTACAAGAAGAGGTACTGTCCCTGGTGTTACAGACAGGTTCTTTTCAGACTATCAAGTTATTTTATTTTATTTATTTATATCCCCTTTTATTATTTTTACAAATAACCCAAGGCAGAAAACATATCCAACAAATCTTCCTCCTCCTGTTTTTCTTACTACAACAATCCTATGAGGTGAGAATGTGACCAAGTCACCAGGATGGCTTTCATGGCTAAGGTGGGACTTGAACTCATTGGCTCAGTGTGAGAGTCCAAAATGAATTAACCCAACAATCTAATCTCCATCCCCTATCTAGTAATTTATTTTACTGTCTCATATTCAATCATCACCTGCCATCCAATAATGTGATGCATTATTCCATGTGCCGCATTCTGGAATGAGAATGAATCTTAACTTTCATCTACATGACACCTTTAGAGGAATTTGAAGAGTACTATCATTTCCCATCTTTGCCACTTAGTTTTTTCAGAACTAAACATAGTCAGCTATTTCAATAACTTTTCTTGGAGCTTAGTTTGTAGCTCCCCGATTATCTCGGTTGTTCCTTCAAAAGTATGACACCCATAATTGGACACAGTATTCGATGTGGAATACAGTATACAGAATACAGTATACAGAATACAGTAGAACCTTCGGTCACAAATGCTTCTGACCACGACCAAATCGGGTTCCAATCAAAAAAAATCACAATTTTTTTTTCAGCCGATTTCTCCTTCCGCGCCATTTTTTTTTTTTTGTAAGCGCCAAATTGCCAAAATTAGGTTCAGGTCAGAAACAAATTGGGTTGCAACCAATGTTATGGAACGAATTATGGTCGTGACCAATGGTTCTACTCTACAGTGAAAATATCATATCTGTGATTTGGAAATTTTATTTCTGTTGATACAGCCTAAAATGTCTGTATGTCTTCATTGTAACCAAATCAAACGTCTGTCTGTTTTATTCAATTTGCAATAAGCTACTATTCCAATATCTATTTTGCATTTTGCATTTTATTTCTATCTTCTGTAATATTAGCTATCCCAGACAATTCTATATCATCAACAAATTTGATAAGCACTCCCCCATTCTCCACCCAAACCAAAATGTTGAAGAGTAAACAAACCAAGACTAAACTTTCTGAAATCCTAATTTATATTTCTTTCAAATTCAATGAAAGATCATTGATCAGAACTCTGAGTCTAATATATGGATAACAGCATATCCCCTTCCTTGTCAGCCAGCCCACACTTAGCAAGCTTGCTTCTGTTCATGACAAGATATATTATGACCACTACATTACACTAATCTATTAAAGTAGTTATCCATTTTTTTAAAAATGAGATAAAACTAGTCAGGCAAGATTTGTACTTAACTCCATAATGGCTTCTGATAATTACTGCATTGTTTTCAAGATGTTTTGAGATCAATCTCTTTATGATGAATTGTGCAAGTACTAATACTCTTCAATATCTTCATAAATGACTTAGAAGAGGAAATAGAAGGGGAACTCATCAAATTTGCAGATGACACTAAGCTGGCAGAAATAGCCAACACCCCAGAAGAAAAGCTCAGGATCCAAAAAGATCTTGACGGACTTGAACAATGGGCCCTATCCAATAACATGAAATTTAATGTGGAGAAAAGGCAAGGCTTTACATCTAGGCAGAAAAAAAACCAAAGATACAAGTACAGATTGGGCAAAACCTGGCTCAAAAACAATAACTGTGAGAGGGACCTTGGAGCCCTAGAATACGATCAGTTAAACATGAGCCAGCAGTGTGCAGCAGCAGCAGCCAAAAAAGTTAATGCAATCTTTGATTGTATAAACAGAGGCATAAAATCAAAATCACGTGAAGTATTACTACCATTTTATAAATCCTTAGTAAGACCATCCCTGGAATACTACATTCAGTTTTACTCAAAGATGTTGAGATTTTGGGAAAAGTGCAAAGAAGAGCATCTAAGATGATTAAAGGCCTGGAGACAAAAACATATGAAGAATGGTTGCAGGAATTGGGTATGGCTAGTCTAGGAAAAAAAAGGATTAGGGGGTGACATGATAAGCAGTATTCCAATATTTGAGGGGCTGCCACAAAGAAGATGGGGTCAAGTTATTTTCCAAAGCACCAGAAGGCAAGACAAGAAATAATTGATGGAAACTAATAAAGGAGAGAAGTAACTTGGAATTAAGGACAAATTTCCTAACAGTGAGAACAATTAACCAGTGCAACAGCTTGCCTTCAGAAGTTGTGGGTGCTTCATCAATGGAGGCTTTTAAGAAAAGACTGGACAGCCACATGTCTGAAATGGCATAGGCTCTCCTGCTTGAGCATGGGATTGCACTAGAAGACCCCCAAGGTCCCTTCCAGTATCTGATATCTGATAATTTCCTTTTATTCTGCCTAGATCTGTTTAAGCAGCTCTGTTTGTATTCTTTATTAACCTTGGCTCAATCCTAGCTTTTGTTTTCTGGTACATGCTCTACAATTTCACACACTGTGTTCCATTTTAAGACCTTGCTAAGCTTTTTGTGTAATTCATTAACTTCTTTTCTTGCTCCCTATTTCTCTGCTATTAAAAACATTTCCAATTATGCTTTGAATATCTCCTTCAGTACTCCCACCCATCTTGAGCTCCTTTTCTGATTAGTTATTCCTGTTAGAACATCCTACTTATTGTTCTGTTGAAATCTACTGTTCCAAAGTCCAAGAAATGTATTAGACATTGCTTGTAAGGATTTAGTAGCAGAAACATAGTGATGGTGACTGTGTAATGCTAATGTTCTTGACTTTAAAGAAATATAAATTTCTCTAAAGTCAAGAACATTAGCATTACACAGTCACCATCACTATGTTTCTGCTACTAAATCCTTCCAATGGATCACAATGAAATAACACATTGTACTGTTCCCAAAAGCAAGCCTGCAGCCATTGTAAACATTTCAGAATTGGTATAAAATATGACAGATGTTTCAGAGGCCATTTGAAATTGCTAAATAGTACAGAAGGACAACCTTATGTGAAAATGACAAAAAAGAAATCTGGAGCTTAACTGTAACTTTCTCATAATTCTCTATGAACTGATGAAGCTGGCACATCAACTAATACAAATCAAAGTGTTTCTGATTATAAATGCCATTAAAGAAAGAAAACTATCTATATTCAGACTCACTCCAAAGTTATGTATCTTCTCATTCTAAGAGAGTATGACTATATCTAGACAGTTGTATATAATTCTGGTATTAAAATCCAATAATGAGTCTTCCCAATCCATCTGGACTCAATGTTATTTTTCCTCATCTAACCCATTACCATCTGCAGCCAACTTGTCAAGGCAGTTGTGTTTTATGATGTTGTCATAGAAAAAGGTATTTGAATGTCATCATCATATTGGTAACATTTGCTTTCAAATCTGCTGCTGATCTCTTCCAGACTGTTACATATCTGTTAAAAAATGTTGGGGATTAAATGAAGCTTACAGGGATGAACTCCAAATTCATGGAACTACAAGATCAACTGTCACCATCTAGTACCTTCCTAGCAGATATGAGCAGAATAATTTCAGTGGAGATCTACTCAAACTGCCAGGTGATCTAAAAAGATATTGGGGTGAGTTATATTGAAAGCCACTGAAAAACTTTGGAGACTCAACAGTTTCTTTATCTCCAAATGAAAATCATTCACCAAATAATTCAATCCCATAAACCATCCTAAAGTCAGTTTGCATATTTATTTCCTATAATCTATCTGAATCACTCCCATTTTTCCTACACAGCCATAGAATTCTAGGAACTGGCCTATAATTGAAGTATCACATTTCCATAAAGTTGATTTTGTGGATGCAGATTTATACAGTTCATTTCCCTCATGGAGGCATTAAAATTTACCATTCCAATACACTCTGGGCAATTTACAAAAGCCAATGCATGGTTAAAACAATTAAATATATAGAAAAAATTAGATAGTCCACACTAAAAACAAATAAAAATATGACAGGCATCCCACAAATGCATCAACCCCAGACCTGGGAATAGAGGCATGATTTTCCTGAACCACAGAGGGTGGATGGCATCCAACATTGCCACTCAGTCTTGTCAAAATTAAACCAAAACCCTGAACAGGATCCAGACATTGGAGTCCAGAGTTGAAATGTAAAGTTCTGAAGTCAAAGAGTGTGGAATTCCAAAAGGCACAGATTTTCATGAGGAACAGAGATTTCCAGATAGTAGTATAAGTTCCCAGAAAAAGTCTACTTGCTAGCAGTCACTCTAAAATAGAGCTCTGGCCAGATGCAAGCAATAATCAATAGAAATACACTTGCCTCATGAGAAGCCATGCAATCCTCTTCTGTTCTGCTCTTCACTCAGCACTTCATGTTTTAATGCTAGAAGGAGGTCCCAGCTCAGGGCCATTATCCTCTGTCATTTCCAACTGCTCCGAATGCTCTATAGCCAAATCAGCCCCAACTATCTCCCTGCTGCTGCCCCTCCTCCAAGTCGGAGCTGCCCTACCCAAAGAACTCACTGAAAATGCCACAGCAATCTGGGTGTTCTTTAATTTTAAATGAAAGGTTGAAGACATTTGTATATTCTTTCACAACACTAAATAGCTAGCTGTATAAGAATTTGTAGAGGCAATCACATTAGTACTTTTTGGATTATATTGCCATAGTACATTATAGCAGAGGTCCCCAACCCCTGGTCCATTTACTGGCACCAGTCCGTGGCATGCCAGCAACCAGTCTGCGCAAATAAGCAGTGCCCCATGTTCAGGATGCAGGTAATATGTGAAACCATGCCCCTTCTAGTCCGCAGAAAAACCTCTCTCCACGGAAGTGGTCCCTGGTGCCCAAAAGGATGGGGCACCATCCTTTAGCATCTCAAATAGGCTCTACATTGTATTTTCAGGGTCAGTATTCCAGTACTTGTATTCTGCATTTTTTTTGCTTCATGCCATCTTTTTGGGGAGACTAGTTCAACTCTTGATACTGAAGAGTAGCCTTAAGCTTGGCCTTCGGCAAGCAGTGGTCCATGGCAATGGGATTACTATAAGGGAAATTGTCTAAAGAAGGCTATCCCAGCAAATGATCAAATCAAGTGTGTGATCAGCATTATGTGTTGGCCTATAGATATCTTGTGTATTATAAATTCTTGAGAGGCTGTTGACATCATCTAGCACAGTGGTTCTCAACCTTCCTAATGCCGCAACCCATTAATACAGTTCCTCATGTTGTGGTGACCCCCAACCAGGGGTGGGTTCTAATTTTTTTTACTACTGGTTCTGTGGGCGTGGCTTATTTTGTGGGCATGGTTTGAAGGTCATGTGACCGGGTGGCCATGGCTATGTGTATAGGGACTACTCAGAGGACTGAAAAAAGTCATTTCTGACAGGTCCTCGCACTTTTGACTGGTCCTCACACTTATGACCATCCTCACATTTATGCCCATGCAGCATTCTTAACAACCATGTCACTCATTTCACAGCTACTTCTTTTCACCATGGTGACAAGATAGGGCAAAAACGTAAAATGTGAGGACAGTCGTAAGTTCGAGGACTGGTCAAAAGTGCGAGGACCAGTCAGAAATAACTTTTTCAGCCCTCTGAGTAGTCCATAAGCATAAAAGGATACAGCAATAGAGAGGAATGAAGGAAGGGAAGGTAAATTAGAGTAGGAGTGCGGGTAAGAGAGGGAGGAAGAGAGGAGGAGAAGGAGAAAGGAAGAGGAAGTAGGGAGGAGAAGAAGAGGGGAGGAAGAGAAAGTAAGAAGGAAAGAAAAGAGAGAGGTGGTAGGTTTGAGGAGAAAGATTGCTGTACAATAAAAAAGGTGAAAGGGAAGAAAGCCAACCCCAAACAAATATAAAGATATTAAGATAAAGAATGAATTGTTAAACTTTGAAGAATAAAAGAGAACAAATATGAATAAATAACAATAATTAGAAACACACATACAAACATACAATGTATTTTCTTTGAACAGAGTATTTGGCCGGTTCACAAATTTAAACAGTGTTTAGTCATTTCAATTAAATTTACTATTTCTATATTTCCTTTTTGCCATATTTATTCCTCATCTATTTTTGTAAAAAACCAATATTACCCTTCATCCTCATCTCTAATCTTAATCAAATTCAATTTTTCCCTTCTATTCTATATTATACCCCTTCCCATTGTCATCTATTTTTATATCCATCCTCACATTGGTTAATTATGTAATATTACAGTTGTTTAATATAAATTCAACATTTTAATATAAATCAGTTATATAACTACCTTTTTTGTATATTAATCAATATGAACATGAATATTCCAATTATTTCCATGCAATCCAATTTCTTACAAATCAATTAATTATATTTACCAATAATAATAAACCAAATAATTTCCCTCATATATTCCTCCAAACCACAATTTAACCATTTCTGCTTTCAACACAATATACAATTAATAGTATCTCAATTATTACAATTCCCTAGTTAAATAGAGCTTTTTTTCTTTTGTATTTTAAAATCTTGAACTCTCCTCTTTTTCCCTAAATTTCCCATTGTTTGCACCTACCTTTTTTGGTGAGGAAAAAGAAAAGAAATTTGCCTGCCTAATTTTCCAACATTGCAGCAATAGCAAAGCCAACAGCCTGCTTTACTTTCAGTTTCCTTTTTCAGCATAGCTAGGGGGAAAAAAATTGCTCCAGCACTCTTTGCCAACAAGCAGCAGAGCCCTGAGCAAAACAGCTGAGAGCAAATCAGCTGAGAGTCGGGAGCCGATCTAATCAAGGGCTAATTAGCCTCTGCTGAAGCTCCGCGGGCCAATAAAATTACAAAAAAACACCGAACCATTTGTTAATTTGCTGGCTCGCCCACCCCTCGCCCACCACTATTTATTGGCAATAAATAGTGGTGCGGAGGGGCGGGGCGAGCCAGCAATTTAACAAAGCCCCACGGCAAGAATTTAAACAGTTTTTTCCTCTAGCCATCAGCTGGGACTCAGGAGGCAGCAATAGATTGGGAGTGGGCGGGGTAAGCGAACGGCCGGCGATCCAACAGAGCAGAGAGTGAGGGTGAGTGAAGGCATGGGGGGGGTGAGAGAGGGCTTTGGCGACCCCTGTGAAATGGCCGTTCGACCCCCAAAGGGGTCGCGACCCCCAGGTTGAGAACCGCTGATCTAGCACTAATAATATAGATGATTTAAGTATCTCTTCAGAGATCAGCTCAGTCAGCTATTTTGAAAATGTTCAGAAGAACCCCTAGCCCAGGGCTGTCAAACTCCCAGCCTGCAGGCCGGATGCGTCACTTGCTGACCATCCCCACGCCTGGTTTAGCAAAGGGGGGGGAAAGTCCTGATACGTCACGTGATGCCACCGTGATGACATGAATTTGACACCCCAGCCCTAGCCTATCCCTTGTTCTCAGTTGTACATACACATATTCATTAAAGGCCAGGGATCTGAACTGAATCTTACCAAGAGTGAGATATCTCTATAGGTGACAAACTCTTTTCTATACTTAACCCATGTCTGATCAGCTTCAAATGAGGATTTATGGTGAGCTAGATGTCCCTGAAAGAGCAGGTACAATATTTTGGCAGAGCTAGACAATCAGACAGTGAATTCTAGCCACTACAATCTCTTCTGAAAAAGAAGAGATTGTGAGATCACCCACTTATGCTTGGGCAACTGCTGTTCATGAATCAAGTGCAGGAACTGAGATTTTTGTGGTCAGCTTGTAAGTTGAGTGGCTGGGAGTTGAGGGATTTCAATCAAGCTCATAGCTGTAATGCAACCTATAGGGATATAAGATTAGCCTGAGCCTCATTTTTAAAGCACTTTCGGATATAACTAATTTACAACTAAAGAGAGATTTTCCGAGGGACAGGACAAGAAAATCTCACTTGGTGAGTCAACAGTCTTTCTAGTATTACAAAGAGAGGAAAAGGTTTTAAATATTTAAAAGCTTTTTTTGCAAAAAGTTTAACAAGGAGTGAATATAAGAAAGCATAAAATGGATAATTATTTTGAAAGATTATTTTTGGTGAAAGTGCTTTTGAACAAATTGGAGTTAAAAAACAATTAACTGGAAGAATGTTTTTGCTTGCTATTAAAAAGTCCAGACAATTGGTGAATTTCACAGATCAAAACATAAGGATAATATTAGCCAAACTGTGATTCTCACTGTAACTGCAGAGTGCCATTTAAGATGTACATAAATATTAAGGACATAGGAAGACAAAATGAGAAAAAGGAGGGGAGAAGCTTGCTTTTTGTCTTTCCCTTTTTAAGACATTTTCATTTTTGGATGACAGTATCATAATGGCAACATGAGAAACATAGCAATAATAAACAGAGGGAGGAGAGGATTGCTAGAGCAACCTGCAGAGAGAGGAATTATACCAGATTTTCTTCAGAAAATGTTTGAGCAACTGTGAAAATGCTTGAGCAACAAACTATATTTTTCCAGTGTTAGCTAAATCACTTAATAAATTGATAGCTTTTGAAAAAAATTAATGAAAAATTTATAAAAATGAAAGAGGGAGTGAAAGAAGTTAAGATGATTGTAGTTCTATAACACAAGCACCTGCAGATGTAGAAGAACAATGAAAAAATAAACTTTTGAAGAGTAAGATAGAAGTTATAGAGAGTTGGAAAGAGAACTAGATAATATAGTTAATTTTTTTTTGTTTAGAAATGAAAATATACTCATCAGATCTAATCTGTCATTCTCTAATAGCTTTAAGATGGTTAGATAAGCAATTTCCAAAAGTGATTAGAAAATGATGTTAGCAAACTTAGTGTCCTTTAAAAGGCTCCTCTGCAGTTGTGAGCTTGATGACTGATCCCTTTGTCTCTCAGTGCTTAAATCTATGGAAAATTGTTGTTGTGAGGTCTTGTTATGAAACACATGTGGATGATCTTTCATCCTCTTCTTGTCTGGAGAGGTTCTGAAGAACTGGTTCTTTGATGTTTGCCACCATCATTGTCTCTGCTCTCCTGGAGACATGTTTAGTTGATGATGGGCCAGCCTACCTACAGATATTCATCAAGTGTCTCTTTCTTCCATAGCATTGTCAAAGTTTTAATAAATGTTGATTAATTTTAACAGTTGGTATGGTTCCTGTACAGTTCGGTATAGATAGAGGGATTTTTGTTATTATTTGTTGGCTGTTTTATATAGTTTATAGACCAATATGTTTACTGAGGGAAAGAAAGATGTTTCCACAAAACCTTAATGTGGCACAATCTTTACTATTGTGTAAATGCTAAGAGATAATTACCTCAGGATTTTCAGGTTCACTGTACTTCCACTGCCTAATGTCAAACATGTGAAAACTAGGGGGTTGAGGGGTTTGTTATTCAAATTTTTAGTTAAATTTTTAAGGGGTTCTAGGGAGGGGGAGGGTTTGATTCAAATGCGGGTGGTGGGCATGGGGGATAGCCTACTAAGGGGACAGGCGGGCCTGGCAAGGAAGCACGGCATGGGAGGTGGGGATCCTGGGGTCGAGGGGGGAGTCAGAGTTTGTCCGGATAGTGCTTTGAACATCACTACCATGAGTGGGAGGGGTAGATACGGCGGGAGCAGGGGGCCATATCGAGTCAGGGGAGTGCACACCCGCAGTTTACGAGCAGTGGTGCGCTCCGGCCCCCAAGGCTCCACCCGTTCCCCAGGTTGCACAGACCTTCAGGGCCCGGCCCTCCGGCTGATGCTGTGCAATGCCAGGTCCGTAGTAAATAAAGCCCCCCTCATCTGTGACCTAATTGGTGAGGGGGGAGCGGACCTGGCAGGTATTATGGAGACCTGGTTGGGCCAGGAGGGGGGGGTTCCCCTCATTGAAATGTGCCCACCAGGTTTCCTTGCATTCCATCGGCCAAGGTCACAGGGCGGGGGGGAGTAGTGGTTATTATTTTATTTATTTATTTATTTATTTTAAATTTATATACCACCCTTCTCCCTGAGGACTCAGGGTGGTGTACAGCCAGAATTAAAAAACATAAAATACAAATATTAAAAAACAATTAAAATATATATAAATTTGGCCCAAAATTAAAAATACAAACCAATTAAAACATTTAAAATTTCTTCTTAAGCCAGCCCGGCTTGCTGGAAAAAGTGGGTTTTAAGGGCACGGCGGAAGGCACTAAGGTCTTGGATTCTCCTTATCTCTGGGGGCAACTGATTCCAGAGGATAGGTGCCCCCACAGAGAAGGCCCTCCCCCTGGGGGTCACCAGCCTACATTGATTGGCTGATGGCACCCTGAGGAGGCCCTCTCTGTGGGAGCGCACGGGACGATGGGAGGTCATCGGTAGCAGCAGGCGGTCTCGAAGATAGCTAGGCCCGATGCCATGGAGCGCTTTAAAGGTGATAACCAGCACCTTGAAGCGCACCCAGAAGACCACTGGGAGCCAGTGCAGCTCGCGCAGGAGCGGTGTTACATGGGAGCGCCATGCTGCTCCCATCACTACCCGCGCTGCTGCATTCTGGACCAGTTGGAGCCTCCGGGTGCTCTTCAAGGGGAGCCCCATGTAGAGAGCGTTGCAGTAGTCAAGGCAAGAGGTGACGAGGGCATGAGTGACTGTGCACAGGGAATCTCGATCAAGAAAGGGCTGCAACTGGCGGATCAGGCGAACCTGACAAAAGGTCCCCCTGGTTACAGCTGTCAGATGTTCCTCCAAGGACAGCTGCATATCCAGGAGGACTCCCAGATTGCGAGCCCTTTCTGTGGGGGCCAAAGACTCGCCCCCAATAGTCAGTGATGGAGTCAACTGACTATATCGGGATGCCGGGAGCCACAGCCACTCAGTCTTGGAAGGGTTGAGCTTGAGCCTGTTCCTCCCCATCCAGATCCGCACAGCCTCCAGGCACTGGGACATCACTTCAAGGGCATCATTGGGGTGGCCTGGGGTGATGTACAGCTGGGTGTCATCAGCGTACTGGTGGTATCTCACCCCGAAGCCATGGATGATCTCGCCCAGTGGCTTTACATTATTATTAAAGAAGGTCTGAGACCGAGGGAGGCCACTGTCCCTCAGACGGCCGGCTGTGAGTCCCTCCTTGTGAAGTGGGGTCATGGAGTTCAGATGGGTTTGCTGATCACGTACCTGGCTCTCTGCCACGTGGCAGCAGCCCTGCCTGAGCTCCTCGATGTTATCGCCGCAGTGGCAGTTGATACCCCCAGACTTATGGTCATGGGGGATTTCAACCTGCCATCTGTGGGTGAGACGTCGGAGGTGGCTCAGGAGTTCATGGCTTCCATGACAGCTATGGACCTGACCCAGTTAATTCATGGCCCTACCCGCACAGGGGGAAACATGCTGACCTGGTTTTTGTCTCTGGACAGTGGTTGAGTGATCTTGAGATAGGAGACATAGTCACTGAGCCCTTGTCATGGTCGGATCACTCTCTCCTTCGCTTTGACCTTCGAACCGCTATACCCCGTCGCAGGGAGGCAGAGCCAGTAAAATGATTCCACCCCAGGTGCCTGTTGGGACCTGATAGGTTCCAGATGGAGCTTGGGCCATTTCCTGAGGCTGTGGCACATGCCTCGACTAGGGACCTAGTGGCCACTTGGGATAGGGCGGCCGCTGGAGCTCTGGATAGGGTTGTGCCTTTGCAGCCTCTGACCCAGCGCCAATCTCACCTAGCTCCTTGGTACACTGAGGAGCTGAGGGAGATGAAGCACCGAAAAAGACACCTAGAGTTGGAGGGCCAGTCTTTCTGAATCTGACCGGACACTGGTAAGATCTCATATTAAGAATTACCTAGTGGCAATAAAAGCAGCAAAATGTACATATTTTGCTGCTCTTATTGCGTCATCAGATAATCGCCCGGCCACTCTGTTTAAGGTGACCTGCTCCCTGCTCCACCAGGAAGCGCGGGAGGATCCCTTGGAGGGTAGAGCCAAGGATTTTGTTCAATAACTGCATGACAAAATCACTCAGATTTGGGAAGATCTGGACTCCGACTGGGTAGTTCCAGGGGGGATGACTGAGGCAGGTCTTGAGAATGTTACCTGGGATGAGTTTGATCCTGTGACCCCTGATGACGTGGACAGGATTCTGGGTGGACTGACCGTGACATGTTTATTGGACCCGTGCCCCTCCTAGTTAGTTCTGGCTTCCCGGGAGGTGATGCGAGGCTGGCTCCAGGGGATTATAAATGCTTCGTTGGGTGAGGGCAACTTCCCCGCCACCTTGAAAGAGGCGGTGGTGAGGCCTCTCTTCAAGAAGTCTTCCCTGGACCCGGCAGTGTTGGCTAATTATCGTCCTGTCTCCAACCTTCATTTCGTTGCGAAGGTTGTTGAGAGTGTGGTTGCGCGACAGCTCCCCCAGTACCTGGATGAAACGACGTATCTGGATCCATTCCAGTCGGGCTTCAGGCCTGGGTACAGCATGGAAACAGCATTGGTCGCGTTGGTTGATGATCTCTGGAGGGCTCGGGACAGGAGTTGCTCCTCTGTCCTGGTCCTATTAGACCCCTCAGCGGCTTTTGATACCATCGACCATGGTATCATGCTGCACTGGTTGGAAGAGTTAGGGGTGGGGGGCACTGTATTACGGTGGTTCTCCTCCTTTCTCTCCGACCGGTTGCAGTCTGTGTTGGCAGGGGGGCAGAGTTCGACGCTGAGGCCCCTCATATGTGGGGTGCCACAAGGGTCAGTCCTCTTGCCCCTTTTGTTCAACATTTATGTAAAGCCATTGGGCGAGATCATCCGTGGTTTCGGGGTGAAGTACCATCAGTACGCTGATGACACCCAGCTGTACATCTCCACCCCGGACCACCCCAACGATGCCCTTGAAGTGATGTCCAGGACGTGCAGATCTGGATGGGGAAAAACAGGCTCAGGCTCAACCCATCCAAGACTGAGTGGCTGTGGTTTCCGACGTCCCGATATAGTCAGTTGATGCCATTGCTGACTATTGGGGGTGAATCGCTGGCCCCCACAGAGAGGGCTCGCAACTTGAGTGTCCTCCTGGATTCACGGCTGTCTTTAGAAGAGCACTTGACGGCCATGACCGGGAGGATTTTTCATCAGGTTCGCCTGATTCGCCAGTTGCGTCCTTTTCTGGATCGGGACTCCCTACACACAATCACTCATGCCCTCATCACTTCCCGCCTGGACTATTGTAACGCTCTCTACATGGGGCTCCCCTTGAGGAGCACGCGGAGGCTCCAACTGGCACAGAGTGCGGCCGCACGGGTGGTTATGGCAGCAACATGGCGCTCCCATGTGACACCTCTCCTTCGTGAGCTGCACTGGCTCCCGGTGGTCTTCCAGGTGCACTTCAAGGTTTTGGTTACCACCTTTAGAGCGCTCCATGGCTTAGGACCTGGTTATTTACAGGACTGCCTACTACCACAAGCAGCCTCCCACTGGCCGGTACGCTCTCATAGAGAGGGGCTCCTCCGGGTGCCATCAGCTAAACAATGTTGACTGGCGGCCCCCAGGGGGAGGGCCTTCTCTGTGGGGGCACCCACTATCTGGAACGAGCTCCCCCCAGAGATACGGAGGATCCCGGATCTGCGCAATTTCCGCCGTGCTCTTAAGACTCTCCTATTCCAGCAAGCCGGCCTGGCCTAATCTTCTCCCCTGTTTTAAAATTCTTTTAAATCAAAATTTTAATCTGTTTTAAATTATTGGGATTTTTAATTGTCTCGGGCTAAATTATTTAATCTGGTTTTAATTATGTTCTTAACTTTTGTATTTATGTATTTTATTTTGTGCCTGTTCACCGCCCTGAGTCCTTCGGGAGTAAGGTGGTATATAAATCTAATAAAAGAAAAGAAAAAGAAAAGAAAAGAAACTTCCTTTTAAATGTGTGTGTGTGTGTGATGTAAAGAAAACCTTCAAGTCAAGCTTGAATCCTGATAATATTCATGTCCTTTTCTTGACAATATGAAAATATTCTTTCCATATATCTATATAGATATATTATAGATATCTTCATCTTCCAATCTAGCCTGGTGTCAGCCCAATAATGTAGGACAATGCAAAGGTTACAGGTTGCTACATTTTTGTTATAGGGTATAATAACCAAATCATGAAAGCCTTCTACATTTTTTTTCACTTCCTTTCTATCAAATAGAATCAAGGTAACATTATTTTTTAGTTTTGTGGAGTACTTGGTGCTCTCTTAGCTTGATTATTTCCTTGCAGATGTTTCATTACCAAATTAGGTAACATCATCAGTACTGCCTTGAGTTTCCTTTTCATGCCTTCTGCTTTCTCAAGATTCATCTGTCTCTTATCTTAGTTTCAGTGTTCCTACTTAACCTTCTTCAAGGTTATCTCCATCTATAATCTTGGAACTGCCTGGTAGCCCCCACCCAGATAGTATCCAGGTCCAACCCTCCTGTGTTTTCAAGTCTTAGAAATGGTCAACCCCATTTATTTATTTATTATTTATTTATTAGTTCGATTTATATCCGCCCTTCTCTGGAGACTCAGGGTGGCTTACAATGCATTAAGCAATAGCCTTCATACTTTTGTATATACCTGCTTAGTAGGGCTTTCGGGCCCCGCAAGTGGTGTTCTTTTTTATACAAAGTCAGTTTATTGCCCCCACAATCCGGGTCCTCATTTTACCTACCTTGAAAGAATGGAAGGCTGAGTCAACCTTGAGCCTGGTGAGATTTGAACTTGCAGTAATTGCAGGCAGCTGGCAACTAAGTGCTACTTTAACAGCACTTAGTCCACTGCGCCACCAGGCTCTTATTTACCCCATGACATGAGGCTATCTGCTAGTATAGATCTAGAGCTAGATCTGGAAATTGAGTTAACTGACATCAAGTAAATCAATAAATAAAGCAGATTATAACAAGTAAAAATAATGATAATGATTTGGACAGAAGAAAATGACATGGTGATGTTACAGCCTGTGCTATAAAATTATGAAAATGACGGAGGATTAATATTTAAGGTTTTCAGCTTTTCAATAAGCAGCATTTTCTAAGTCTCTAAATTTTAAAATGTCAGGAGTCTCCTTGCATTTCAAAGTGCAATCTTGTGAATTCCTTGCTCATCCTAAGCAACTGAATAGCAGTAGAACACCCTCAAAAAAGAATATGAAAACCAAGGAAATTTAAGCAATGGAGAACAGTGAATGAGGTTTTTTTATAAACATTCAGTACTTGTTTGATTGGTAATCAGAGGGCAACTTTGCAGACACTAAATTGATTGAAACAGCTGTTTCAAACAATTTGTTGAAGGTTATCACAGAACTACAGCAATTAAAGACTGGAAAGTCCCATTAAGACATCTTGCACTCATTCTGTTACTTCTCTGAAGCCAAATTGCTTCAGATCCCTTTTAATGAAATGTACTTTGATCGCCCCTCTCATCTCCTTTCTCAAAAATCATTAATAGAACTAGTACTTTAGTATTTGCTTTTATTGAGCAATGAGCAAGTACTGATTAGCTTCATCCTGATGTAACCACTGCTGATTGTAGGAGGGAAAAAGTTTACTAATTATGAGAACTGCTGAATCTGAAGATAGTAATGAGAGAATAACACAGATGACGTCTAATTTGAGTTTGAATATGCTTCTTTACTGATTATATTTAACCATTTTGGTTAGTAAAACGCAAGAATATTGTAGATGATTATACTCTTTTAAATAACAAAGCATAGGATAATACCATTTTCTTTAAAGACCTCAAGACATCTCAGCCTTGGAATGTTCAACTCCTAATAGTTTTCAGAGTAATTGCTATTAACTAACAGCTGCTCCTAAAAATGTCTTTTATGCTTGCTAACGATGATTTTTAAAAAATAAAAATAAAAATAAAGCACTATAAAGAAACCACTGCCTACTAATTTAAAATATTAAACAAAAAGGTGGAATCAAGGACTTCCGGTTTCCTTGTCTTCGGCGTCGGCGGCGCTCTTTGAAGCTCCGCCAGCCCCGCCGCCTGTAGAGCCGCTTCGAAACGAAGAAGCGGCTCGAAAACTTCTAAATCCTAAAGGATTGAAGAAGAGAGACCGCAGGGCACTGGTTGAGCCCCTGTGACCCCCCAGGGAAGTTTCTGGGGAGAGAACAGGCGTGGCTCCCTTCCAGCCTGCTGAAACTCCGGGCGACGTGGGACGATTCTGCTTTTGCAGAACAAGCCGGCTGCAGGAAACTTAAAGCGAAAGAACCGGCTTTAATAAACAGCGAAACTACCTGAATCCTGAAACTTGGAAACGCAAGTATCAGCACTTTATTGACTTTCAATTTGAGAAATGCGAGTGAGTGAAAGTGCTTTGAAAAGAAAAAAACATGGCGCCTAGCATCAGAGTTAACGAGCCAGTGAATGTGGATTGGTGAAGTTATCTTGTTTTGTTACAAAGTTTCCAAGTTGCTACAAAGTTGCCTTGCTTGTCATAAGAGAAACAACAATTTCTCCCTTTTTAATACTGGACTTTGCTTTATTCTAGTTTTTATTTGATTAAATCTGGGGGACTTTTTTAGAAGTTTTTGTGCAGGAGGGAAAGGAAAAGGAACCTCCCTCTTTAGAAAAACTAGATCACGAGCCAGGATGGCTTCAAAGAAGCAGGAAGGGAAGGCATCAGGGGGGGGATCCCCCACACACAAACATGAAAAGCAACCTCCCCCTGCTCAACAGTTACAAACTCAGAAAAAAGAATTTGATGTGGGAGATTTAAAAGAATTTATTTCTAAAACTTTGGATGATAAATTTCAAAAATCCCAACAGGAGATAGATGATAAACTTCAAAAATCACATCAGGAATTTATGCAGGAAATTAATGAAGTTAAAGACATGGTGAATCAGAATCAAAAAAAGGTGACCAAAAAAATATCAGAAGTGGCGTCTGGCCTGGTAGAATTTATTGGGAAAGTTGATTTTAAAGTTGAAGAATTTAGATCAGAAGTTAATGTTAAGATGAAAGACAATGATTATAAAATTGATGAAGTTGACAATAAAATGCAGAGAATTGAAGATGAGATTGTTATGATACAATTTCGGGCGATGGAATTTGCTATACGGCTTCGGGGAATTCGAGAGGAGGAGAGACAGGACTTGAGACAAGTTTGCTCTGAAGCCTTGGCCAAGATTTTACAAGCTAATCCTGATTTGGTATTTCATAAAATAGATAAAATCTACAGAGTCAACTCTTGGGTGGCTAGACAAAGACAACTGCCTAGAGATGTGGTGATATATTTCACTGATAGAGAAATTAGAAATCATATCCTGCAAAAATCTTTTCACACCTCTGTACAAGTGGGGGGTTCACGACTTGAAATTTTTAAAGAATTACCTCCTAAAATGCTGAAAGCTAGAAAAGAATTTGGTTTTCTTGTTAAGGAATTGAAAAATTTACAGATACCCTTCCGGTGGGACGCACCAGCTGGGATAATTTTTAGATACAAGGGAGAAGGATATCGGTTGAATACCGTGGAGAAGGCACAACATTTTTATAGTACTATACTTAAGGAAAGAACTCCATCTCCACGTACATCTACAGTTTTGGAGATTAAGGAGAGTGAAGAGAGGCAATTGGAAGAACAGTCTAAGCAGGAATTAGAAACAGTGCAAGGTGCAGAAGGAGGTTTTTTGAGTGAGCCCTTGCTGGATTCTTCTCCAATTTTGGATTTGATTCAGTTGGCTGAAGCGAAAGATCAACGTATAACTAGAGCTCAATCTAAGCTATTTAAACAACAGCAACAACAACAACAGGAAAGACAAGACAAGAAGGCAGTTAAGAGCACCGTACAAGAGAGTGGCGCTATGGGAGGAGCGAGATCGAAGCTTTCGGATGAACTTCAAAGATATTGCTCCGCGCTCCAGAAAGAGGCTGATGACCTTTAAGTGTCTATCTTGGAATGTCAATGGGTTGAATTCAGCACAGAAAAGGAAGAAATTATTTACATATTTGAAACAATTTAATAATGATATAATATGTTTACAAGAAACGCATATAACTACTCAAGATCAAAAATATTTGATAAATTCAAAATTAGGAGCACATTTTATATCTTCGACTTCGCAGAAAAAGAATGGTGTGGTTATTTATGTAAATAAAAAATTAACAGCGAAAGTTATAGAAGCAGATCAAGATGGTAGGTTTGTAGCAATTGAATTGTTTACAGCAAATGGACCAATTCTTCTGATTGGAATTTATGCTCCCAACCAACAACAGGATTATTTTTATAAGATATTACATACTAAAATATTGCAATGGGACTATAGATCTATTTTAATTATGGGAGACTGGAATGGAGTAATTGATTCTAAACTAGATAAAAAGAGCTTGGCAAAGTCTAGAATTAGACTACCACAGACTTTTTTTGATATGAAAGAAGATATGGAATTAAAAGATGTTTGGAGAATACATAATTCAAACGTATTGGATTACACTTTTTTTTCTGATAGACATAGATCTTTCTCTAGGATTGATTTTATCCTGTTGTCAAATGATCTACTTGTTAAGACCAAAAGAACAAAGATTTTTCCAAGAACTTTGACTGACCATAGCCCTGTATGGATAGAAATTGAGATGGATAAGGTTGAGAGACGTTCCTGGAGATTAAATGAGAACTTGTTTAGATATGAAAAAAATATAATAGAACTTAAAAAGCATTTGAAAGAATTTTTTGAAATAAATTTGAATAAAGGTACTCCAATTGAAATTGTTTGGGATGCAAGTAAAGCTTATATGAGAGGGGTACTTATCTATATGAACTCTAAACATAGACAGTTCCGACAAAAGAAAAGAATTGAGTTGGAAATGGAAATAAAGAATAAAGAACAGTTATTTATTAAAAATCCAACAGATGAAAGAATTCGAAGTGCTATAAAACTTCTGAAAGACCAATTTCAAATGCTTATGGCGGAACAAGTTGCAACAAGCCTACAATATGCGAAGCATAATACATTTTGCAACGCTAACAAACCGGGCAGATGGTTGGCTTACACATTGAGGAAAAAACAAAGTATACGGACTATTGATAGTATTGATATTGGCGGGAAAGAAATCTTTCAACAAAAATTAATTAAAGAAGCTTTTGTGGACTATTATACTAAATTATATGCTAAAGAAGAGGTGCAGAATGGACTTATAGAAAAATATTTAAATGATAAGAGAGTTACAAAAATTACTGATCAACAAAAGGAAAGAATGAACTATCCCATAACAGAGGAGGAGATAACAGCAGCAATTAAACAGTTAAAAACAGCCAAAGCTCCTGGCACGGATGGTTTGACTGCAGTGTATTATAAAACTTTGCAAGCTGAAATGGTGGGACAACTTAGAGATTTATTTTGTAACATTCAACAAGGGGGTAAAATACCCCCATCTTGGACAACTGCTTATATATCTTTGATACCAAAAGAACAAGTTGGTCCTAAAAAACCAGAGAATTATAGACCAATATCTCTTTTGAATACAGACTATAAAATTTATGCGAAGGTATTAGCCAACAGGTTGATGCCAGTAATTCAAAAGGTGATTCATGAGGACCAAGCGGGATTTATTGAAGGCAGATATATGAAGGACAATGTAAGGCAAGTAATAGACTTATTGGAATATCTTGACAAGAATAAACAGATTCCTGCAGTGCTGGCTTTTTTGGACGCAGAGAAGGCCTTTGATAGAGTGGATTGGAATTTTCTATTAAAGACTTTAAAAAAGATGGACTTTGGGGACCAATTTATACAGGCAATCTCAGCAATTTACCAAGAGCAAAAGGCACAGATTATTATTAATGGAAGTTTGACGACAGAGTTTAAAATTGAAAAAGGAACAAGACAGGGATGTCCGTTGTCCCCACTTTTATTTATTTTAACATTGGAAGTCTTGTTAAACACAATACGGGATTCTAAAATTTTGAAAGGCATAATGATAAGGCAAGAGGATTACAGAATAAAGGCATTTGCAGATGATCTGGTGGTTACCCTATCACAACCAATGGAATCAATAATCTTGATGAATGACATTATACAAGACTATGGTAGAGTTTCAGGTTTTAGATTGAATTCAAAAAAGACCAAAATGATAGTTAAAAATATGACACAAGATCGTAAATATGAGCTTGAAAGGAGGGCAGGTTTTGAAATTGTACCTAAGGTAAAATATCTTGGAGTTCAGGTTGCAGAATCAAATTTGAAATTGTTTCAAAATAATTATGAGGTGTTGTGGCGAGAGGTCCAGAAAGATATGGAGACCTGGAAAAAGCTGCAACTGTCTTTACTTGGAAGAATAGCAGCAGTTAAGATGAACATTTTGCCAAGACTTCTGTTTTTGTTTCAAATGATTCCGGTGCTTAAAAGTGATAAACAATTGAAAGTTTGGCAGTCTGGTGTGAATAAGTTTGTCTGGAACGAGAAGAAGCCGAGAGTGAAATTGAAAATTATGCAAGATGTTCCAGAAAGAGGAGGCCTTAAACTCCCAAACCTACAGTTATATTATGATGCTGCAGCTTTAACTTTAACAAGTGATTGGTTTGGAAGTAAAAAGACTGGAATACTGAACGCAGAAAGTTTTGATCTCGAATTTGGATGGCATGCTTATTTATTTTATGACGACAAAGTAGATAAAGTATTTAAAAGTCATATACTTAGAGATTCCTTGATGAGAGTTTGGAAGAAGCACCGACTCAAATGGGATTACAAAATACCGCTATGGCTGGATCTTGGTCATACTTTGTGGAATACAAATATAATGTCACTCGGGGGGGTTTTATACAAAGAGGTTCTTTTTACAGATGCGGGCAGATGGCAGCTGAAGACATTACAGACACTGTTGGATGAAGGGCTTAATCTAACTTGGTTACAATATAATCAATTACAACTGAGATGGAAAGAGGACCAAAAAACTGGTATTATGTTGCATGAGGAAGAATTGGTTAGACATATAAGAGAGAAAGGCCCAATGCATGTTAAAAGGCTTTATAATGTTTTGCTAGAAAGGGATTCAGAAACTGAATTAGTTAAAGATTGTATGATTAAGTGGGCACAAAATTTTGAAGAACCAGTGATGCTGGAAACATGGGAAAATATTTGGGTTCAGAATGTTAAATTTACACAGTCCCAGAACTTGAGGGAAAATTTCTATAAAATGTTTTATAGATGGCATTTAGATCCCAAAAAGTTGTCATGTATGTACCCTAATGTTCAGCCAAAATGTTGGAGATGCGAATGTTTGGATGCTACGTATTATCATGTTTGGTGGACCTGTAGGAAAGTTAAGGCTTTTTGGATAAAAATTTGGTGGGTCATGCAGAATGTTTTGAAGAAAAAAATTCAATTTTCTCCACAATTGTTTTTATTGGGTATAGTTAAGGGTTTTACACGGGGTGAAATAAAACTAATATTGTATATGATAACAGCAGCAAGATTGTTGATAGGTAAATATTGGAAGAATGAAGCTTTGCCTACTATCGAGGAATGGACTTTGAAGATGGCTAGTTTTGCAGAGATGGCGAAGATTTCAGCGTATTTAAAAGATTGTTCACAAGAGACTTATGAATGGGAATGGAAAAGGTGGATAGAATATGTTCAGAACAAATACCAAACTAGAAAGTATCAAATAGCTTTTATTTGAAAATAATGTATTAGAAATATTTTAATGTAAAGAGATAAAGAGGAAAAATTATATAGGGGGGAGGGACGGGTTCAGGCTTATATATTAGTGTCATTAGTTATGAGTATGTAATAGGGAAGTCTGGGGGGGGAGGGTTAGGGAGGGTTAGGGAGGATGGGAAGTTTGGGGTGGGAGGTGGGGGGTGAAAAAGGGGATGAAAATGTAATTGTAAAACTTTTGCAATAAAAAAAAAAAAAAAGGTGGAATCAAGACTGACGTTGTAGTCAAAGTTTACTCATCCTTCCATCTTTCAGTAAAATGAGGACCTAGATTGTTGGGGGCAATATGCTGACTCTGTAAGAGAGGGCTGTAAAGCACTGTGAAGCAGTATATAAGTCTAAGTGCTATTGCTATTGTAAAGAATAAAGCTGGGGATTGAGGAACCATATTAAATCTCACACTAGACAGAAAGGAGAACCAACAGCTGGATCAAGGCTATCACAAGTTCAGCCAAGTTGTCTGTTGATTCTGGAAGAGGAAAACACCTAGAATTTAAACTTGGAGCATAGAATATATAAGGACTTTGATTTCTTTGCACTACAATAGAAAATTCGTCTAAGTGTATACAGCTTCTTTTCTGTCTGCAGTAAAGAGATTAATTTCATTCCAGTCATGCCCATTAGCCTTCTGTCACATAAGCCAATTCCTTTGTAAGCAATTAAGGGTCTGTGCAGCTGAATTTAAACCCATACCTTTGTAATGCCTGACATCAACATTTGGCACATGCCAGCCCAAGTGACTTTACATCTGATTCCCAGCAAATGCTCTTCTAAATCAACTACCTGTGTAGCATTCATTATATCTGATAGTCTTAAACACAATCCATAATGTGCTGTCCATAGCAAAGTTAATCGAATCAAATAGAATAGAATTCTTTATTGGCCAAGTGTGATTGGACACACAAGGAATTTGACTTGGTGCATATGCTCTCGGAGTACATTAATCACTGAATAAGCAGATAAAATAATTCTGGAAAAGGAATATAACAAATTCTCAGGGTTGAAGCTCACTATAAATCCAATCTATATTCAAAACAAAACACTCTTCTTAATGTTTCATTTTATCAAGTAAATCAGATCTATATCTACCTTGTTTCAAATTTCCACTCACCAACAATCTCACTTGGCTCTTTGTTATAGAGTTTCTTATTCCAGTAAAGTAGCCGTAGAAAAGGAAAGGAAACCAGAAGTACAAGACAAATTCCAATAAACATATGCCCCGTAAATGCAGCAAAGTCCAACCCCTAGAAAAAAATACAGTTGAAATACAGTCAGTTACAATGGTTCTACTCAGTGAAAATGGAAATCAAAAATAGCATCTGCTGTTTTATGTGATCAGACTATCTTTTTAAAGTACATTTAAGGTCATGTCTCTCTTAGAAGAAGCGCATCTTAAGGTGAGCTCTCAAATTCCACTTACAGTCTGTCTTCCCCCACCTAGCTTTCCATAGCAGGAAATGTGCCCACCATTTCTGATAAAAAATGGCTGCCAGGTGAAAGAAATTTAGAATATTACTTTTTACATACACACACACACACACACACACACACACACACACATTGTTGCACCAAAGCATCTCCTTCTTGGTTGGTTACACTATCCTGGAAGATAGTTTAAGATAGCATTTGTCAGTGTATCGTGATGAATTGGCTTAAAAAATAGCTTTCGCCTCCCGAGTCTTTAAAATATGTTTATGACATCAAAAGGTAAAATTGGAAGACAAATTATAATTAATAATTTTAATCTTTCTAAACCATGAACAAAGTAGAAGATAGTAATACAAAGTCACTTCTTGTGAGATGAATGGCCATATAGATTAGTAAGTAAGTAAGTAAGCAAGTAAGTAAACAAACACATACATACATAGATACATAGATACATACATACATACATACATACATACATACGATACCATTTTTATAATACAAATAAGTGGATATAGTTTTCAGTTTTTGAAAAAAACACAATTTAAAACAGAACCTATTGCAAATCAGTTATGTTTGTTAACAAAGCACATTCTTATTGTCATACTGTAACAAATTGTAGCAAATCTAAACAGATTCAGTCACTATGCACTATATTTTTTAATCAAGTATGACTCAGTAGAGGTACATCAAGAAAGATTTATACTAAACACAAGTACAGGTAGTCCTTGCTTACCAACTGCCTCATTTAATGACTGTTCACAATAACAACTATTTGGAAAAAACAGTTTTGCAACCAATTTCTACCGATTGCAATGTCCCATGGTCACATAATTGCTATTTATGTGTTTCTCAACTTCTGAGAAGCAGACTTAATAGAGAACACAGAAATGAAATCACAAGTCACAATCACATGATGACTCAATAAACTATGGCAATGATTCACCTAGTGACCAAAGCAAAAGGGAGGTCATAGATCCATTGCAGACACATGATATTTCACTTTATGAATGTGGTGCCTAGCAATCAAGTTGCCAGTCCCAAATGTGGTCAGTAAGTGAGAACTATCTGTACAATGTTGCCTAAAAGAGCTGCATGTGCATCAAAACATATTCAGGAGTAGTGCTTCAGAACCTGTGAGAATTCATGAATAAGTACTTCTGTAAAACAGCCATATATTGGCACCTGAATATGCATCACTATTTTAATGAGTCATATCAATGATATGCTACTTTAATGAATTCAAATTTGTGCAGGTCTGAAAAAAGGTGTGGTTGTTTTAAAGAGATACTGTGCTTGCATTCTCATATATTCTGCAACATCTCTTGTGAGTCACTTTCAAAGCATATTAAATCCTAAAGCCAAAAAGCGAAAAGACAGTGGTTTATTTTCACACTGTAGCGTCTTCTTTCAAATTTCCTTTACTAATGTGCAGACATACAGTATGTCTGAAGTCTGTAAGTCAGAAGAATTTCCTATGGTCTATGAAGTTACCTATGACATATGCCAATGCTAAAATAATTATCTTACAAAACATTTTAAA
Organism: Pituophis catenifer annectens; assembly: GCF_029215685.1. NCBI lineage: Eukaryota > Metazoa > Chordata > Lepidosauria > Squamata > Colubridae > Pituophis > Pituophis catenifer. Next base: position 39,429,451 of record NW_027256884.1, read on the forward strand.
TTATATTCTGAGATCATTGACTATGGAACATAAACTATTTAACACTATTGATCCTTCCTACTGCCCCCACAATTTTACTCTGAGATGAATTAAACTACAATTATGTAAATTAGCCACACAGCAATATTAACACTTTTTCCAATTATAAAAGGTAATCAGATTTCTTAAAAACGTACCAGTATTTGAAAGTTTAAATGTTTAATGCAGAAAAAGAAAATAAATATATTATTGGGCAATTAGAAATGTGTTATATTATGTCTTGTGCAAGATTAAAACAAACGATTTTTACAGAACTTGGTATATATTGGTTTTTTATAGGGTTTTTATGCTTTTATCTGTAACTGCCCAGAGTTATTCTAAGAGTGAGTTGAATAGTTTTTAAATTTGATAAACAAATTAAATCAATCAATCAACCAATGAAAAATCTTATGGAGGTAATAAACCTTCCCATCAGCGGGCACAATTTTGGTTATTTGCATCCCATATAACACAATTCCAATGTATGTCAACTCAGAAATGAATTCCATTGATTCTTTGGGACTTAATCCCAAGCATGTGGATATAAACTTGAAAGCTTGATAATAAGGTAGTTACTACATATTGATAAGAAACAAATTGAACTTTAAGATTTGAGGAGTTTTTTGATCTAATATTCATTTTTCTAATTTAAGTTATTCCTTGAAGAACCATTCTGACGGAGGGGAAGTGAATGTTTGGTTATGTGTAACAGTGTCAGAATAGATATGTTCTTTTTTCAACACAGTGGAATGAATGAATCAGTAATACACAGCAACATCTGTACGTAGGGATTTGTTGTTGTCGTTTTAATTAACACAGCAGAGAGCAATACATACCATCTTCCTGAGTTCCTGATTTGAAACAATAATCACATTTGGAGGATCCCCAATAGCTGTAGCAGCCCCGCCAATATTTGTGAAGATAACTTCAGCAATCAGAACATGCCTGGGATCAAGATTGAGCACCTCACATAACCTACAATTCCACAAAGAAATTACCAGATAATATCCTTGCTGGATGACTTTTTAAAAACATTATTAATATTTCTCTTAAAAACATAACAACAAAACAGAGCCTATTAAGAGCACTCGAACTATCATACAAAAATTAAGAGTAAACTAAAGAACTAAAAACTAAAGGGATGCGGTGGCTCAGCGGCTAAGGCACTGAGCTTGCCGATTGAAAGGTCGGCAGTTCAGTGGCTCGAATCCCTAGTGCCGCATAACGGGGTGAGCTCCCATTACTTGTCCCAGCTTCTGCCAACCTAGCAATTCGAAAGCACATAAAAAATGCAAGTAGAAAAATAGGGAAAACCTTTGGTGGGAAGGTATCAGTGTTCCGTGCACCTTTGGCATTTAGCCATGCCAGCCATATGACCACGGAGACGTCTTTGGACAGCGCTTGGTTATTCGGCTTTGAAACAGAGATGAGCACTGCCCTCTAGAGTCTGGAATGACTAGCATATATGTGTAAGGGGAACCTTTACCTTTACCTTAAAGACCAAAAGCAAAAGATATCATGTGTATAACTTGAGTTTAATGTTAAATATTAACATAGTTTGCCCTTTAATTTTTGCTCCAATAAAATTAAAGTGCAGCATGGAATATACGTGATAGGCCTTCCTTTAATTTTCCTTAAATATCTCAAGCTTCCAATTCAAAAACAGGAGAAACAATAATTTTTGTCTCAGGTTTTTTTAAAATTGAAATGGATGGGCTTCCTGACAACTTCTGTAAAGTATAAAACATAATGGTGATAACAGAAGTTGGAGTCCAACAGTGTTGAGACAGCTACAGGTTGTCCAACCCTACTTTATAGTTTGAGGTTGGAGAAGAACAAATTAAAATGGATGTCACCAGTGGTGGGATTAAAAAAATTTCACTACCAATTCTGTGGGCGTATATTGGTGGGCATGGCAGGGGAAGGATACTGTAAAATCTCCATTCCCTCCCCATTCTAGGGGAAGGTTACTGAAAAATCCCCATTTCCTCCTGATCAGCTGGGACTCAGGAGGCAGAGTATAGATGGGGGTGGGGCCAGTCAGAGGTGGTATTTACCGGTTCTCTGAACGACTTAAAATTTCCACTACTGGTTCTCCAGAATTGGTCACAACCTGCTGAATGCCACCTCCGGATGTCACAGAGTATCTTAAAAAAATAAGAATGTCTATGTGTGCAACAACAGTATCACTGGACTAGAACAAATTATTTTGCAAAAACATGCAACATCCATAAAACCAATTCTGACAGGTAAATTTTGCCTATTAAGGGATGTTATAGGATTCTCTTCTGGATCCAGATTTATTTCCAATTTTTCACAATGTTTTATATGAAGAAGCAATGTTGAGTAGCAGTGCCATGGAAACATGAGTGAGAACTGTGGTTTTGGTTTTTTTTTCTTAAACACAAGCTGTGGTCTTTTCTTTTTTAAAAGTGAGTTTGCCACAAAACCTAACAAGAAAATAAGATCATATTTCATGCATCATTGGTAAAAAGCTAAATCCCTATTGTCAGGGAATCAGGAGAATTTGCTACTAAGCTTCATCACCATGGTAATAAGAGCTTACAAAATCATTTTAAAATTGGACTGAAGAATCCTGGGAAAGACAGTAACAATAACTGGATGATTAACAAAACCATGTAAAAGAAGAAATATATAACTTATTTAAAAAGTCTTGTTTTTTTAAAAAAACTATTACTATATGTGAGATGCCCACTATAATATGAAAACATTTGTTTATTCACTCATTCAAAATGTGTTCCTCGTTCTATTTGGCAAGACATTTAAGGGAATAAAACATATTTGAATCTAGAAATTGTGTTTAATATAGTGTCCAATTAAATCAACATTTCAGAGCCTATCAGAAAAAAAATTCACCATAAAATGCTAGTTTTGTCATTTCCTTAGAGTGAAAGATGGAGTTCTACCAACTTGGTAAGAAGAAATAAATTAATTCATAGTTAAATTGCTATTGTATCAAGCAGATCTGATTGTTTAATCTTCTGTTCTCACACACTCAAATCAACAAGCAGGCAAGAGAAAGGAATCTCTAGAACATCAGCCCCCAACTAGGAACCAGTTCCATGGAGAGAAATTTTTTCATGGACCAGAGGGGACGTGGTTTTGCATGCTGCCTGCATCCCACAGATGGGGCTTTGCTTGTTTGCGCAGCCTGGTTTTTTAGCATGGTGCAGACTGGTGCTGGCCCGTGGACTGGGAGTTGGGGATCCCTGCTCTAGAACATGAGTGGACAAAACTTGTGAGTACGATGCCCATAATTCCTTAACATGTTGACTATGATTGATGCTGACTGAAATAAAAAACAGAAGGAAGGAGTGGGAAAATACACCTAGAAAAAGAACTGAATGAAGTAGAGTGCAGGGAGCCATGTTTGGAGTTGATATGCAAATTAAAAAGGACAGTCAATTCTTTTTTTCAATGAATGACTTTACCTCACCATTGTGTTCATTTCTAGACTATGTTTAATTCTGGAAATGATCTGGATTCGGAGACAAAAAACTGTCCAAAGAAAGGTAACACAGAAAAGTGAGGGCTATACCTACCTTCCTACCTATCTATCGTCTATCTATCTATAATTTATCATCTATCAATTATATATCTATCTATCATCTATCTAAGCATCTTCATTAGTTCCTAAAGTGTGATGTTAGGCAGGCCATTGATACTAGATTGGGAACCTAAAATTGGAGAATACCAATAGTGGAAAATTGTTTAGATATAATCTTAGCAGAAATCTGATCAAATTCAAGAATGGTTTCCTTATATACAACGTATTACACAACAAGACACACTTAGACTTTGTTTCTTTGAGAAAAAGAGAAACTGTTTAAAAAGGTAATCCAAATGATCCACATAGATATGAGCAATAGTTGCAGATATCTAAAGTATAGTATAAAATACGTAAGCAGAAATTAGTGGCTACGGTGGAAAAGAGAGGGAAAGGAAGACCACTACAATGCTTTGTCCTATAATATTCTTTCTTCATCCTTTTGTTTGTAATCATCATATTTTCATGTCAAGTTCTGTTCTAATGTATATATTATGCAATGGATTATGTACCATCAAGTCATTTTCAATTTTAGCAACCACACAGATATATTTTCTCCTTGATTATTTTTATGTAAGTATGTGTATTCTTTTACCTTTTTGGTTTTTGCTTTTTTGTTGTTTGTTTAACCTAATTCATAAAATAATAAATAAAACCAGTGGGGAAGTGTGATTAAAAATGTAACAAAAATGCAACTACCAAATATAATCTAGGAAGCCAATTCTATTCTAAAAGAATCCAATAGATTGAGAAAAATTAACTCAGTACTGACAATACAATTAAGCAGAATTGATAGACATTGGTCCACTGGGGTGAACATTATTTTAACCCAAAGGAAAAACCAAAAAGAGACAGTTGTTAAAACAATGTTCATCTTATTAGAATCAAACTACAGATATTTGTACACAGAGGTAATCGTAATGGTAAAGGTTTCCCCATCCAGTTGTATCCAACTAGAGGGCAGTGTTCATCTCTATTTCAATGCTAGTTGAGAGAGCTAGCATTGTCTGAAGACATTTTCCATGGTCATGTGGCCAGCATGGCTATAAGCCAAAGGCACATGGAACACTGTTACCTTACCACCAAAATGGTATCTATTTAGTGTGGACTAAATGGTCACATTTAGTGTGGACTAGTGTGGACCTAGGTGGACAGGAGCTGGGGCAAGAATAGGAATTCACTCCATCATGCAATGCTCAAATCCCGAACCTGGGCTGACAGCTTCAAGATTGCTGAAGCATTTCAAAAAATTACATAAACATAACAGCTCAGTATGATTGCCAGTTGCAATTTTGGCAAAAATTGGCTTGCTGATTCTCTTCCTTCTTTGATTATTCAGAATAGTTTTCATTTATTCCAGCAGAAAGATATCAGTATGGATCTAAAGCATTGTTGTCTCTCAGCACAATACCTTGTTTCACTGGTCCTGAGAGAATCACAAGTGACTTGAAAAAATGGTTTTTATATTGCCACTCAGATAGTGAGTACATACATTGTTATAGTGCTGATCCACTGGGAAATGCTTTTACCCTGCTAAGTACTTTTCTAATATTTTGTGCCAATCACAGATTAATGCTTCCATGAAAGAACCTTTCACAACTTTCCATTTCAGAAATTTCTGCCCTTGACAAATCTGGTGAAATTAAGACAATACCACCACTTCATTTTTACTCGCATGGCACACAGATCTATTAACATGTCGATAACCTTGGTTGGCTGAATTAGAAGAAAATTCTTTCTTTTTAATTAGCCGATAAGTCTTCAGTAATGTTCTTTGTAACTAACTCAGTGTAGAGAATCTAATTTCAGGAGCAATTATTTTATACAGACAGATTTTAAACTATGTTTACTGGTTTTAGCTTTTGCTTAAGTATTGACCAATTTTACTGTGATTTCTGAAAGTTTGATTTTTTTTTATAATAAAGCAAAAAAGTAAATGAATTAAAACTTCAGAAACAGCTGTACATCTTCATCTATCTCAGAATGCTGATTTATTATTGCTAAAGGAAGGAAAACTGGGGGGTGGCTATGGAAGAGGACATGTCAGACTTCATGCAATTAAAAAAAACTCCTTAGTTTCACTACAGATTCCACTTCTATTTTTATAGTATGCTATTTTACTTCTATTTATATATGCTTCATTCATATATGACTATCTGAACTTTTTAACTCCTTGTCCAAAGTAGAAAAAATAAAATATTAATGCAATCAAATAGATTATGCACTGCAATACATATGACAATTCAAAAAATACCTTATAGTTACTGGAGTAAAGAGGAGCACCGTAGTAACATTGTCCAGAAAGGCTGATAGAATTGCAGCAAAAAAACAGAGAATGATAATCATGGCCCACACTTTACCGCGAGAAAGTCTATAAGCCTAATAAAAAGATGCAAAAAAAAAAAATATTAGTGAAATAGATGAAGGTGATCAACAACATGGTGCAAATTTCAACAGATCAGCTGTTCTTCTCATGACATATATTAGGGACTCTGTTGATCTCAAGAGAAGAGTTGAAATTCTAGAGCAGGGATGTCAAACTCAAGGTCCAGGGGCCGGATCTGGCCCATGGGGTCCTTAGATCTGGCCCACAGGACTGCCCTGGAAACAGCGAAGGATTGGCCTGCAGGGCCTCTGCCAGCGAAAATGGGTTCCCAAGCTCCATTTTTGGCTGCTACAGCCTCCTGCAACCCTCTGCCGGTGAAAACAGAGTTCGGGAGGGCAGCCCTCCCAAGCTCTGTTTTCGCTGGCAGAGGGTTGCAGGAGGCCATGGCAGCCAAAAATGGAGCCCGGGAACCCATTTTCGCTGGCAGAGCACTCAGGCCCCACAGGCAACCCCGACGTGAGTGATGTCGAGCTGGCCATGCCCACCCCAGCCCTCCAAAGGTCAGACACAACCCCGATGCAGCCCTCAATGAAATCAAGTTTGACACCCCTGTTCTAGAGAGATTTTTTATATATACTTCTTAAACTTTTGTGACTGTTTACTATAGTGTAACCTTCAATTGGGCAAAATATTCATCAAAGGGCAAAATGTTTTCAGCAACAGCACCTCAGAAGGGCTAACTTACAGAATACTGGGAACCCATTATTCCCATAGGAGTGAAATTTGGGGAATGTTTTGTCACCTTAGTGACACTGCATGGCTGCTGTTCAACACCACTGCCACACTGCTGCAGTCAACTATGATGACATGATCCTCATTTTCAACATTATCTGACAACATCCCACAGGTCAATGGGGAACTGCAAAGGAACTGATACGATTACCAACAGTCCTACACATCTTGCCATCCTCCCATTGACAAAATCTGCTTCTGGGAAGCTTTTAAAGAGAAATGAAGAAGTGAAGAAATGGTTCATTTTCTCCAATTACCTATTGTTGCTTTTCAGAAATTAGGACCTATGGAAATTGCAATGCTATATGGGAATCAATGTCTACCTATAGTCCCTTGGTTACCGCCGTAAAATTTAAGATTGTTTATTATTTCTATCATAAGACCTTTTGGGCAAAAAATAAATATTATTAAAGTTTACTTTTCAACATTTTGAAATTGTTCACAGTAGTCTAATATAGCTCCAATAGGAAACAATCATTTGTCAGTAAGTACAAAGTCTTTGAGTAATGGATTTCTCCTGATTTTCTTTTCATTTAACAGACAATTTAGCTTCTGATTTCAATTAACAACAAATTTTCAGTGATAAACCCTGAATCATAATCATAATTAAAAATAGCTACTTTCATAACCATGGTTTAAAGCAGACTTATTTATTTATTTATTGGTTTGATTTATATGCCGCCCTTTTCCGGACACTCAGGCCGGCTTACAATGCGTTAAGCAATAGCCTTCATACTTTTGTATATACCTGCTTAGTAGGGCTTTCGGGGGCCCCCAAGCAGTGTTCTTTTTTATACAAAGTCAGCTTTTTGCCCCCACAAACCGGGTCCTCATTTTACCTACCTTGAAAGGATGGAAGGCTGAGTCAACCTTGAGCCTGGTGAGATTTGAACTTGCAGTAATTGCAGGCAGCCGGTGTTATTTAACAGTGCTTTAGTCTGCTACGCCACCAAGGCTCTTATTTCAGATACACAATAGAAGACACTACATGTACTGAAGCTCAGGGCTGAACTGCGGCATCTTTGGTGTATTTTGAGCTTGCTTGTTGCTTGCAGACATTTCATTACCCAACTAGCTAACATCATTGGTGCTAATGAATGTACGGTTTCCTCCCTGTTTATTTCCAGTCATTTGCAAAGAGTTATGTAACACAGCTATATAGTACTAGATATCCAATATTTGACATCACCTGATGGATGAAGCTATTGTCTCAATCTTATTGAAGTTAAGTGCCATGTAAGTGCTATTAACTGCAATAGAGATTAAGAATGTGTCCTGAATGTTTGACAAGTCTTCTAAAATAGTACCTCTAAATTTCATCAAATTGGTTAAGATCTTTACAAAAGAAAGCTAGCGTTTCTGTAAAGACAGTCAGCATTACTCAGAGCAGAATTGAAACAATTGAACCGAGAATGATTCAAGCACACTTTTCTGTGTAATGTACACACAAAGTATTTGTAAATACTTACCATTAGAAAAAGACTCACCTTTACTGCACAGTAATCAAAAAACCCAGTTTCAGAGAAGATAGCAACCAAAAGCATCTAGAAAGACAGAAATCTTTTAAAAGAGCTGTGCTGCTATGTTTGAATTTGTTTTACATAGGTAAATATGACTCTTTTGGAGAATCTTTCAGATGAAATTGAACATGCCATTTTCCTTCAGTGAACTAATGTCATTAAATGAATCCCAGAGCAGATTTTCAGTGCAAATTCTTTTTCAGAGTTGAAAACAATTATTTGGGGGCTTCTTTTTTTAGAGTGGATAGGAATGTGCATCCACTTTAGTGAAAGATCTTAAAACATATGAATGGTCACGGAGCGAGTAGATTATTCCTAAATCTTTCTTTTGAAAGTATTTCAGTTTTGGATAAACCCAATATTGATACAGGTTTGAATCATTCCTATGCCAGTTAAAAGGAAAATTGCTAGCCATTGGGAGGCAGAAGCTGCAACTTTGGGATTAATGCTATATTCTTGCAACTTGGTAGTACTCTACCAGTGACTTTTATTTCTCTAATATTTCAAGACTTCTGTGTAGCCAATTATGTGTTCCTTCTGCCCTTTGCCTCACCCAAATGCACTTACACTACTGAACATTTTCAGGAAAACAGGACATAGAAGGAGGACTCACTTAGTAAATGTTTCAGGTGCTACTATAAAACTCAGAAACTCTGTGTGGCTCCCCATCCTCATTTCCACAAGTTCCATTATGAAGTGAGCTTCCTCACCCACCCACCCACCCACCCACCCACCCGCCACCAATCCATCCAATTGTCATTCGGCTATGGGCATCCTCAATCTCCGCAGTCTCAGTCCCAATTTCTCTACAACCTAACCATACACCTGGTGCAACCCAAATCCAATAGGGCCAACATCCTCCCCTGGGTGCCCAATAAGGGCACCACTAATTCCACCAGGATGGTTACAGGGACCACATGTTGACTTACCAGGGGGTCGTCGTCAAAATCTACATATTCCTACATATGTACATTTGAGTATGTCTCACTCCCACTTTATCTAGCACTCTGGGGTGAAAATGCTGCTGATTCCCTGGTTTATATTCCCATAGGGAGCTACTATGGAACTAAATCATATCCAACTGTGTTTTATGCAGAAAAAGTATAGCCATTTGTTGATATTTTTTTTCACTTTAGTTAATGGAGAGATTTTTCAAAGCAGATTTATTCATTTATACATAATAATTAACTCTAATGAGAAATACCACCAGGCCAAAATCAAGAAATTTAGAAACTATAAGCATGTAAAGCAAGATCTTGGACTCACAGCATGCATTCTCATCTACAGTATATAGTGAAAGAATGAAGATGGCTCTTTTTCAACAACTAGCTCAGAAACAGCCATCCTTGAACTGATCCAAATTCAGTAACGTTCTAGTTGTGAATGGAGTGGCCTGCCGACTAGGAGATGATGTAGAAATAGTCTATCTCTGTAAAAGCTCTCACAAATAGAGGTAGTTAGCAATATCTTTATTGGCAGCAGAATTCAGAATAAGAAGGAGTGTAGAAACAGAAACAGATTTTCTGACTGGACCTGGCATTGCTCAACAGCTAAACTAAAAAGATCTTGGATCGTTTTAGAGAGGGAAACCAAAGCTAGGTGCTTAGAAATTAAGCCACTGAGAAGAGTAATTGCCTGTTCTTTCCCATCCAGATTCAGAGAAAGGATTGGAAAGAAACAGCATTTCTTCACCTAAAACCAGGTGGTAACAGTTTAACTACTTGCCCCAGGTAAGACATTTTCTCTCAGGGAGATAACTACACCCTGATACCCTGGAAAAGGGCTGACCTGAAAAAGCCTGAAGGGATTGGAGAGCCCAAAATAGGGACCGGCAGGCTAGTGGTACATATTTGTGACCAGTTCCCTGCCATATTTGGGATATGACTCATACTTAACATTTTAAGCCAAAACAGTTTAAAAAGGAGCTAACGCTGAAACTCTTTCTGCCCAACCACACATATGAATGATAGTAACCTGTAGAGTTTATATATAGTATTTTTTTTTATTTCAGATCTTTTAAGGTGTCATGAAAACATTCAGTTACCATTCCAAACAATAGTGCCAGAGTTTCAAAATCAATCCATGCCACTACTTTGATCAAGCTCGGCTTCTGCAATTAAAGAATATAATTATCACTGAATCACATTGATATTTTTATCTGGTCATTGAGTCTTGGAAATTCAAACTCTTATTTTAAAAAACAATTTCTTAAAGAAAACAACTCAATATTTTTGAGAGGAACCCAGATTGGAAACCTCTTTGTATTGGTAAAGGTAAAATGTAATGGGGTTTATTTATAACAATATTGATCATAAATTAAAATAAATGAAAATAAATAAAAATTCTATAAGCACATGCCTTAGTTTTACTGACAAAAATACTAGTAGCATTTGAAAGAATATAGAGAGAAACAGTTGAAAAAAATTAAAACAAGGGCAAAAAGGCAATTTTTTTAAAGTAGCGTTTTTCAAAATATCTGCAGTGATGGGCTGCTAAATGAACATCTGGACAATATGTGGATCATATAAAGAAATAAATATTTTTCAGTCCGCAAAATTGGTGGGGGGGTTGGCAATTACATAATAGCATTGTTGTGTACCTTCCCATCCCGTCCATTTTTAAAGTCTTTCTTGAAATTCAATTTTGAACTAGCTTCTTAAAAAAGTAAGTGTTTATTACTTTGATCAACCAGTTTTCAACCAGTGATCCATTTGTGGAAACAAACTGAGTGACAAGGAGCATGGGGAATTGGGGGTTGCAGCAATGAGCGAGCTCTGCCCTAGTCAGCCAACTGGCAGCCAATTGTGCCTGACAGCCAAATGGAACTCTATGATAGATAATTTGTACATTCCCAGGGACCACGAGGCTCCCAGGCCACATTTTGATAATTCCTGTTGTAAAATTGTCTGGGCATTATGGAAACTGAGAATGAATGAGCTGTAAAGATGAGAAAACAATGCCAGCAGAAAATAACCACTAGTCATTCATGAGTGAACATCCAAATAGAGCATGATTTTTTTTCCTTATCAGAAAAAAGCAATGCGTAATTTCCTCCTCATTTAAAAATGCAAGCAATGTTTTGTTTTTTGTTTTTGTTTTTGAGTTATGACATCATGAAGCAAGTTTCAATCTTCGGGCATCTTTGTGGCTAGCCATGGATGCCTCCTCGAATAATGGCTTTGATGTTTTGACAAATGAGAATCAGCTGTATCTCTGGTGATCTCAGCAACAGGCTTTACTGTTTTGTTGCTGAGCCTTATCAACAGATTTGTTGTAAAGAAAGGAGAGCTGAACTAATGCTATGTGCACAGAGAACATGGGAATCAAACAGAGTTAAGGCTAAGGGTAAAACAGCTGAACCCTAAAAATCAGCAAATTTCTATTCCAGTGCCATCATTAATATTTGTGACCTACATCTTCAAACTAGATGAGATTCCTTCTGAATGCATTTTGAAATTGATTCTGCCTTTTCCCACTGTACCTATAAAATTATTTTCATGGTTCCTATCTTGGTTGACATGTTTTCTTATATATCTTTTTGCAGTGTTGTGTCCTTACTAATCTGGGAGTTTAAGTACAGATGGCTTCTTTAGGCAAAGACACGTACTATTCATGGCACAGCAAAGTTACACCAGAATCTGTAGCCAAAAGTTCTGAATAATACAGATAGGAGAGCTTGCTACTTACATCACCAATTGCAGCTAAGGCAGCCAAGGCAGCCAAAGATCCCAACATTGCAGCTAATGTCCTGTGGACAATCTGTAGCAAAAGTAATGGATAATTTTGTAACAGAGTCTTTTGCAAAATTAAAATTCAGTTATTCAAACATTATATCTCCCACAGTCTTTCTCCAATAGGTCTTCAGTATGATACAAAGATCTACTCACAATCACACAGCATTGTTTAGAGACACAGTTACTGCAGTGGTGAAATCCAAATTTTTTTACTACCAGATCTGTGGGCGTGGCTTGATGGGCATGGTGTGGCTTGGTGGGCGGGACTTGGTGGGCAGGACAGGGGAAAGATACTACAAAATCTCCATTCCCACTCCACTCTAAGGGAAGGATATTGCAAAATCTCCATTCCCACTCCACTCTGGGGCCAGCTAGAGGTGGTATTTGCCAGTTCTCCAAACTACTCAAAATTTCCACTAGTTCTCCAGAACTTGTCAGAACCTGCTGGATTTCACCCCTGGGTTACTGTATTCAGATTGACTCCTGGCTTAACTGTACAGGTAAATCAGGCCATTAAACTGCAATACATCCCTCTTTTTCTGAGTTTACAGGAAAATGCATGATTTAACCATGCACAGTCAGGTTCAAATCAGATTTCAATTGCTCATTGCAACAGCTAGATGGCCTTTTGTATAAATATTTCTACCAAGAAAACAAACCTTTTCATTGAATTTTTATATAGAGGATGCCACCATTTATAAATATTTTAAAATAAAGGAGCAAGGTAGAAAACCTCAGTAAATATCTCAGTGGTAGCTTGTTTAATGCATCCTTCATATTGGGGCTACAAATTGAATTGGTGTCATACCATTAAAGGGAGTAATTCCATTAAAGAAAATGCAACAACAAAATATTTTATATAATTGAAATTCTCTGTTATCATTGACCTCTGTTCATATGAAAGGCAGGATATAAATAAATAAGTAAATTAAATAAGTAAATTAAATATGATCTAGCAAAATATTATTCAGAAGAAACTATTTCACAAAATCTATTTACTGCTAACAGTACTAGAATATGTTTGGATATCCAGAAAAAAATAAAACAACCTTTGTAATTCTCTCCATTTATTTCTATTTCAATGTGGGGGGCAGAGTAAAAGAAAAGGGGTTTTTTTATGTATTTATTACCACTGGAATGGAAATTTTAGAATTACTACATTGCAATCAATAAGAGAGAGATTGAAATGACACATCACATCAACTCTTGATTAACACATCAACGCTGCATATTTTGCTTCCTGGTTGCCAAATATTGCCAAATATATGAATGGCTAATGAGAACATGTTTAAGTAGACCATGCAACATAGCTGTTGATGAATGTGCTAAATACTGTCCCAACAGCATAAATTCTTCATCAGTCTGAATAGAATAGAATAGAATTCTTTATTGGCCAAGTGTGATTGGACACACAAGGAATTTGTCTTAGGTGTATATGCTCTAAGGAGAATAAAATACATTAATCAAGAATAAAAAGATACAACACTTAGTGATAGTCAAGATTACTAATAAGCTATCAAATCATACTAGGAAACAAATAAACAGTGTAAATTGAAAGATACAAGCAACATAGTTATAGTAATAAGTGGAAAGAGATAGATACTAGGAAGGAAGAGAAGAATAATAGTAATACAGTCTTAGTAAATGATTTGACAGTGTTGTGGGAATTAGTTGTTAAGCAGAATGATGGCATTTGGGGAAAAAAACTGTCCTTGGGTCTAGTTGTTTTGGTGTGCAGTGCTCTAAAGCCTCGTTTTGAGGGTAGAAGTTGAAACAATTTATGTCCAGGATGTGAGGGGTCTGTAGGTATTTTCACAGCCCTCTTTTTGACTCATGCAGTATACAGGTCCTCAGTGGAAAGCAGGTTGATAGCAATGGTTTTTTTCTGCAGTTCTATTTGTTGAAGTCTGTGTTTGTTTTGTTTGGTTGCAGAGCCAAACCAGACAGTTAATGTAATGTATATCCATAATTATTCTCCCGAGAGACAAGGGGGCAATTTATAACAGAAGGTTAAATGCTTACTTACATATATGCTTAGGTTATAGAACAGACAAGAATCTCCATGCAAAGTTAGCACGCTATGGGAAGGAGATGTATAACGGCTACATACCCTCTTGAGGCACAGCTAGAGTCAAATGAAATATAAATAATTTCCATGCACTTTGGTTTTACTTGATTACAAGCAGAGGAAGGATCCTTGCCAGAACAAGTACAAGAATGTATCTTTCTGTTCCAGGATGACTGGAATGAAAACCACACACCTGCCCCATGCATCAAACAGTATTAGAAAAATAACCCACACTGTCACAAATTATTGTCATTAATGTGAGGTTATTTTCTAAGGATCCCAGACATGTGAAAATCATCAGTTTATTTGTTTTGGGAAGGAAGGGGAGAAATTCTCCTTCTAGATGCCATGTTTCTATTAAGGCTTTTCCTTTCTCTCCTATAATTAGTTAAATATGTGAGAAATAAAGAGATTTTCACACCACCACTGTTTTCATTTCCCAACTCTCAAAAGCCGTTTGAAGGCAAGCTGTGATTGTCTTCACTTCTGGAGACCTAATAAGCTGAAAACAACTGAAAATTATTACTTTATGCTGAGTCCCACAACTGCAAAAATCCCTTCATGTCTCACTCTACATAAAAGGGAAAGAAAGAAAAGGTTTTTAAAAACATCAATAATATGGCATTTTGTAGGGTCCTTCTTGCTTGGACTGCCCTGAAACTATATGTAAGGAAAGGAAAAAATACCACTAATGGAGAAACAAGGCACAACATTTCAAACAAAAACAACAACAACAGGTATAGCAGTTTTGATTAGCCCAGAGATGAATCGGAAACAAAACATCTCAGTTTTACAGAACTGCTGATCTCACTGGAATTCAGAAGACCAAAACTGCTTCCGAAGTGGTGTACAATCTATGTTACAAACCAGGCTGACAACAAAATGATGTCCCTCCAGAAGATGTTTATACTTGTGTGGAAGTGTGCATCAATTCCTATCATATAAAGGATAATATTTTACCTTTATTATAGGGATTATATTAACAGCCATCATAGGCAATATTTGGCTAAATGGAACAGAAAATCCTTAGAAGATGGAATAGTATAACATGCTTTCTCTGTGTGTATTATTATTATTATTATTATTATTATCATTATTCATTAAATATGAAACTCAGTCAACTGAACATTCAAAAATGCATCACAAATACCATTGACTGGTGCTAATGGTTGATACGGGTTGCTGCCAGCGTCCTAGGTATCAACCAAATGCCTTCTTAAAATGTACGATGTTCCAAGTAGCACAGTTTTTTGCAGTTCCGCTGATGTTATTGCAGGAAGCTGCAATTTGCTGATGTATCTTATAAAATTCTTGGACATGGTACCAAGTGCCCCGATGACAATGGATATCACTGTTACATGTTTCATCCATAGTCGTGTAGTTTTGATGGCCAGGTTGCGATATTTCATGATTTTTTTTTCCAGTTCTTTTTCTTCAACTATGGCGTCTCCTGGTATCACAATGTCAATAAATTGTACGCTTCAGTTTTCGACAACTGTGATATCTGGCGTGTTGTGTTCCAAATGACGATCTGTCTATATTCAAAAGTCCCACAAGAGCTTCACCTTCTCATTTTCTATAACTTTTTCCATGTTATGTTCCCATGACTTTTTGGATACAGGAAAGTCGTATTTTTTACATAATGACCAGTGGACTAATTTAGCAACTCGGTCGTGTCTAGCTTTGTAATCAGTTTGTGAGATTTTTCTGCATTCACGTATTAAATGTGAAACAGTTTCAACTTTGTTGTTGCAAAGTCGGCAGTTTGGATTGTCGGTGGATTTTTGTATCTTTGCTTTCATGCTTTTTATTATTATTATTAAATTCATATGCCACCCATTTCACCATCGAAGTGACTGTGGGCAGCTTAAACCACCATAAAAACAAGAATACAAAAGCATTAATAACTTTAAAATTAACAGGGACTGGAAGTAGGAACCAGTATAGGAGTGGGATGGAGATGGGATTGTCTTTCTTAGTCCATTAGGCACTTCCAGCATGGAATGCCCCAGGGGTGAAATCTAATTTTTTTTGCTACCGGTTCTGTGGGCGTGGCTTAATTAGTGGGTGGGACTTGGTGGTAAGGTGACTGGAAGGGCGTGGCTTGTTGGTCAGGTGGGCGTGGCCAAGTCAATGTTACTTCTTTGCCCTTTTTAAACCTACAAAACACAACACAACACAACTGGCTCACCCACAATATAAAAGCAACTGTGCTAGACCCAAAATGGCCCCTGCAACAAATAGGAACCTCACACAGCCACAAAAAGCCCAAAAAACCAACTTCCACACTTTACACACACACAACACAACACAACACAACTGGCTCACCCACAATGTAAAAGCAGCTGTGCTAGACCCAAAATGGCCCCTGCAACAAGCAGGAACCTCACACAGCCACAAAAAGCCCAAAAAACCAACTTTCACACTTTACACACACAAAATTCCACATACAGCTTTGTGAGATTTTGTGTGATTGTGTAGTTAGAGTGAAACACTACAGAAACACACTAAATCTCAGAAAGCTGCACAAATATTATTTTATTTTAATTTATTTTTATTTTTATATAAAAGCAGCTAAATTTAAAACTTCCTAAACTTTACATGGCTAGGTCTAAAAAAAGAACAACTAAAAAAAAAATCCCAATTAACTATTTTTTTAAAGCTCCCAAAGGGGAAAAAAACTTACCCAATTGAACAGGGGTCTCCAACCTTGGCAACTTTAAGACTTGTAGACTTCAACTCCCAGAATTCCTCAGCCAGCTTTGCTTTGCTGGCTGAGGAATTCTGGGAGTTGAAGTCCACAATCTACTTGATTGCAGGCAGGGAGATTCAGTTGCTTGCTGATGCAATCGAGGGATTACAGCAAGGCGTTGCGACCAGCAGCTAAAGTAAGCAAGCTGAGGGGGGGAGGGGGAGGGATTTTTGCTACCGATTAGCAGGCAGAGCCATTTAAAAAGAAAAAAGTTTTTTTCTTTTACATGGCTCTGGCAATCCAAGCTGAGTTGCCTGATCAGCAAGCAACTCAGCTGGGATCATCAGAGCTTGGCTGGTCAGAGCCATTTAAAAGAAAAAAAAGGCTCTGATGATCGCGTGGCTCAGCTGAGCATGGGGGGCAGGGGCAGGGATTTTTGCTACCGGTTCTCCAAACTGCCCGTCGCCATCGCTACCTACTCGCCCGAGCCGGTCCAAACCGGGAGCATTTTACCCCTGGAATGCCCCAATCAGACACCAAAGCCATTCAGCAGAGAAGGCCAAGAGAGTGAGGATGGATCTCCCCTCCAACAGCATTTTGTTCCAGAGGGCAGGAGAAAAAGTTCTCCCAGACCCCACCAATTAAACATTGAACAATTGGGTCCGTAGCATGGCCCTTCTTCCAGAGTGTGTGGGATGGGCCAGTCCCACTGGGGTGAGACAGTTCTTGAGGTAGTTTGATCTCATGTCATGAAGATTTTAAAGGTAATTTTTAAAAAATACTTTCAACTGAATTCAAAGCAAATCAACAACCACTGCAATTTATATAACAGCAGTGTTACATAGGCCATTCTAGGGGTTCCTAGTTACAATATACAGTATATTAGAATTGTGCTTCAAGAGGTCATGTGCACATGCAAAGACAGGACTGTTAATGAAGCCATGGCGCGAGCATAGTTTCCCCCTCTGAGTAATTGGCAAAGTCCTATTAGGGGTGTATTACATACATATATCATTGGAGGTTCCATTGGGCTTTTTTCCATTTATAATGAATTGAATCTGCTTGTTTGATGAGAATCTCTCCAAAAGGCCTAGTTCTTTCTTCTTAGGGGTAAATAGACAAGGAAGCAGTTTGCAACAGTTCTCAAACTTTGGAACTCCCTCTCTTTAAACTCCTTCTCTCATGGCATTCAAAAGATCACTGAGACAGTTTTATTTCATTGAATCATCAACCCAGATTAAGTACCATTGGTGTTATCTTGGGCTTTTTTATTGCTGGGCATTGTTTATCACCTTTAAAGTTTTATAACTTGTACAGAATCTATTTATTGCATGGAGACATTAAATAAGTATATAAAGTTTTCCCCCAGTTTGGGAGGGGAAACCATGAATTACTCTGATTATTCTGTATTATTTTAAATACAATAATTCTCTTTAGATAATTTTAACATAATAATACTTTTAAAAAATAATAATAACCAGGTGCAACAGTTTAAACATGGCTGCAGAACCTGTCTCCCTCTGCCTAGTAGCTAGGCACAACAACAGGAGAATGAAATCTGATAAATTTCATAAAGATTGATTTTCTGTACATTTCCTTTCCCCGTGCAGCTTTTTGCCACATATCTTGAGTGAACCTTGGGACTTCAGAAGAGACTGTGGATAGCAGTATATTTATGTAGCCAAGAAGTAGGTGGTGAATTCCTATTGGATGAAAATCCTTCACAGACATTGCAATACTGTAGATGCAACACCTTTGTGTCAAAATGTCCTTCCATTCTCTCATTCCAGGAAATTTAGGATTAAAAATAATAACTTGAAAAAAGCTCTATACATCCAATAAAGCTGTATTATCGATCAAAAATGTATGCACCCTGTCATCATGATATTTTGAAATATTGTCACCTACTTCTATAATATATTAACTAACTTAAAAAAGCATTTGAGAAGCTAATACTTGCAGAAGATAACAGTGGTCTTATAACAGATATTTGTTTGCCCAAATCAAACTTTAAAAATGTCCCCTGGAATTCCATATTCATGCACCCATGCATGGACACAACATATAACTTATTTCTTCTGCATAACATTTTTGATTTTCTTCCTCAGTACTTAGTTTATAAATGTTTGGTACAAACAAATTTCATTGATAGTAGCATTATGTCATTTATAAAAAAAGATTTATGTGCTGGGATCCAGACAATCTTTTATATGTCATTATTATTGAGGTAAAATATGAAATCAGGAGCATGTCACATTTATGGAGAACATTCATATATAAAGGTTTACATTTCAGGGCTAACCTTCTTCAAGTGGAGATAAGATTAAAACGATTAAGATTAAGACTAAATACATCACAATTAAGCCCTAAGCATTAATGTAGTCAACCTCACCAAAGATGAATTCTGAAATAGTAAATAAGGTTTTGTGGATAAATAACAGTGGCTCAAGCATGACCTTCTCCTTATACCAGGGGTCCCCAACTCCCAGTCCGTGGATCGACATTGGGCCAAAGCATACCAGAAACTGGACTGTGCAAACAAGCAAAGCCACATCCACAGGATGCAGGCAACACGCAAAACCATGGCCCCTCCAGGCCACGGAAAAACCTCTCTCTTCAGAACCAGTCCCTGGTGCCCAAAAGGTTGGGGACCGCTGTCCTATACAATAGGGATCCTCACAAATCTCATCAGACAGCCTTGCATTCTCCATAATGCTGTTCTATATCTAATTAAGGTGCAAAGGTGTTATTTACTCAGTAATCTGTTGACATAAAAATCTTTGGAGGTTTTTCTAATAAGGAAGAGGTAAGTTTTATCTAAAATATCATAAGTCACATACAGAATTAAATATTGGGTCAGATTTTACATTTCTAATAACATTCTTTTCTGCTTTCTATATGCCAGTGATGGCTAACCTTTTTCCCATCGCGTGCCAGGAGAGGGGGGGCAGGGGAGGGTCGTGCGCGCACATACCCACACCGATAATTCTATGCGCCCTGCCCTGCGCACGCAACCCCCCCCCCCGCCGCTCCTGGCACATGATGGCCTGGTAGGCCCATTTTTCTTTCTTACCTGGCTCCAGATCCTCTCTATGCATCTGGTAAGAGTGAAAACAGCTTTTCCCACTCCCTCAGAGGCCCTCCAAAGGCCTGAAGGGGCCCATTTCCCAACTTCCGTTGGGATAGGAAGTGACTTTTTTGCTGTCCCCAGCCTCCAGAGCCTCTCTAGGAGTCTCTAGGAGCCTCTCTAGGAGTCTCTGGAGGTGGGGAACAGCAAAAAACATCACTTCCTGTCCCACCAGGTGTTGGGAAATGAGGCCTTTCAGGCCTCCGAGGGAGTGGGAAAGGCTGTTTTCGCCCTTCCCAGTTAAATAGAGAGGATCCGGAGCCAGGTAAGAAAGAAAAATGGGCCTCCCCCACCCCTCCAGGCCCTCCAGAGGCAGGAAACAGCCTGTTTCCATACTTCTGGTGGGCCCAGAAGGCCCGAAAATCAGCTGGCCGGTGCGCGCATGCGCCCCAGAGCTGAGCTAGCGTGTCCACTGATATGGCTCCATGTGCTACCTGTGGAACACGTGCCATAGGTTTGCCATCACGGCTTTATGCCATCAATATGTAACATTTTAGTGTTTTTGATATGATCAACTATATTATTCCCTTCTAGTGACCTCCAAGATACATTTCTAAAAATAGAACAGGCTGAAACAAATTCAGATATCTGACACCAATTTTATATCCCTTTGAGATAAGAACTTGAGTGGATTTCACTTCACTTCAGTCATCCTTGAAAATGTTTTTTCCTTCCAAAATTCCAAAGACAAAGGGCATGACACCGGAAGATCCCAGGTGGTAAAAAAAAGAACCTGCTGTTTTGATTTTTAAATCATTTACTGCTTTCCCAGCCAGAACTAAAAACATTATTTTAAATTATATAATGAACCCAGCAAATCTCTTTGCCTTCATTTCTTATTATTTGGGTTAAATGAATGTTACATGGCATTGCTTGTTCCCCAGCATTAGATGTTTCATTCCTAATTGCTGGAGAACATGTTCTTCTTTAGTGTTCATTGTTTATTTCCTGGAATGCCATCTAGAGTTGCTTTAGTGACTGAGGCAACTAATACATTGAATGAATGAATGAATGAATGAATGAATGAATGAATGAATGAATGAATTTACCTCTGAAATGAGCTTGCAGTGACCTCAGTGTAAAACTTTAAATGAAACTAAAGGCATGTTGCTAATTCCTATTGATCCCTCTCATATTTGTCTTTCATGCTCTAAATATATCTGTTTCTCAGGAAGAAATTTATTTTGGTTTAGTAAGAATAGCAATGTTCAGTAGTTGCCATTGTAATAATAAAAGCAGAGTTGCCTTTCTCCCCAGTGGCCATCTGCCACAAAAATGTATTGGGGAATATTTGTTGTTGAAATTTGCTACTATCTGGATTAATAAGGAGAGAGACAGTAAAAGACCGAGCCCTTAGAGGTAAGCCAGATCAAGGAACAAGCAAGGGAAGGATTCCAAGAATGCTTTTGTGGAAATAACAGAATCTTTGAAGCCAGACCAAAATCTCCACTGCCCTTTTGGAAGCATAATAAGGCGGTTTTGAATCCCTCTCTTTGCGTTTCTACTTTCCGAGGGCAGAGCAAACTTGTCACTCTCCCATCTCCTTCTGAAACCAAGAGCTAATTTCCTCTAGAGAAAAAGACAGATCCATCCAACAGTACAGGTAGTCCTTGACTTACAACCATAATTGAGCCTGGAATTACAGTTGTAGATCACCGTCATTAAGCGGTCCACCATGTGAGTCTGCCTGATTTTACATCCTTTTATGGTTAAGTGAACCAATTGTTCACCAAGGGGGATATTTGCCCAGCAACTGGAAGTAAGCACCAGTTTCTGGGCAAAATAATGCAAATCACAGTCACGTGACAGTGGGACACTGCAAGCAGGCAGAAATGCAGGCCAGTTGCTGAGCACCCAAACTGCAGTTATGTGACCTCAGTGGGAGGTGAATGTGTCAGAGTTTGTTGCAAAAATCAAATCCAGAAAGCACACACAGGCAGACTGATGCATCAGGATTCATTAACTTCTTTATATACATACTAACACAAGTAATATATATAATACCAAGAGTGGATTTCTTTCAATGTGGTAGCAGCTACAAGCGAAACACAAGCAGAGTACAGCAGACTAGTTTCAGTTCTTAGCACACACACAGAGCTGAGCCACGCCCAATCTACAAAACTGTTTCAGTTTCTAAACAGTCCCCATTGGCTGACTTAGTTGCTATGCCTATTCATTGGCTGACCTTGTTACCATGTCTCTGCCAATTCATGAATATTCTAACAGAATATTAGCCCTGAAGCGAACCGGGCTGAAGCCATCTCTGAGGCTTCAGGGTTGCCACAGAATTTCGAATCTGGCAACCTTTTTGAGGGTACATCATAACTTTAAATGGCTGCTAAGCAACCAATCATAAATCAAAGACTACCTGTAAGTTAAATGACTATTCACACTTTGAGAATAGTTTGACAAAAACCCTTAAGATTTCAGACAGACAAGACCCCAAAAGAACTTTTGTTTGTATGGGTTAAGTTAGTTGATACTTACCAGTGGTGAGTTGCTACCAGTTCGCCCCAGTTCGGGCGAACTGGTAGTAGCAGTGGTGGGAGGCTCCGCCCACCCAAATACACTCTGTGCATGCGCAGAAGCTTCTGCGCATGTACAGAAGTGGCGCGTGAATGAGCGAACTGGTAACAAAGGTAAGTGAAACCCACCATTGATACTTACCATATTAATAACTAAAATTGACCCATTCACTGCTGGCACAGCCTCTCAAAACTGTTTGGAATTTAATATTGCATTATTTTTCAGCATAGCCTGACAAATAATTTTGATATTGCGGACCCCTGAGAGGTGTTGGGGGGAAGGGGTCCTAGGACCATGCTTGAAGAAACACTGAATTAAAGGAATCAATATTTATTCAGGCTTCTGCACAAAACAGAAAATGTGCAACAACCTCAAAAGGTACATTAACTTTAATGAACTGATATTTTAAAGTAAACACACCTTTATCAAGCTCACATGGAAAAAGATAGGCTGCTTTCATGAATAGCCAAAGGGCTCTGCTTCAGCAAGTTACAAAGCATTTCTTCCAAATTATTTTCAAAGTGTGCAGAGCTTTTGTAATTGGAACACAAATCTTGTTATTGATTTCATCATTTACAGAAAGCAACAGTGAAATACAAATAAAGAAATACAGAAGAAATGCAAATAAAAATGTGGTAAGTACAATTAGCATAATTTTTCAACAGCACTTGGATATCATAGATAGAAACTATAGAATTTTATCATAGAGTTTAACAGGAAAAAAATAGCCCAAAATATATTAAGGTAAGCCTATTTGAAGCCTGGCAAAATCATTCTATTGCACTCAGTTCCTTCAAATCATAAATGAAATGTTACTTTGAATTTTAACATGCTGTTTGAGTATCTGTCATTTTTGTGTGAAAATTTAATTTATTGTAAAACAATGTTGGTGTTAATATAAAGCTGAGCACAATTGTTTAGAAAGAGTTGGTTTTGATGAAATCTAGCCAGATTCTTTTCCAAAAGACTGTAGTTAATTAGAAAGCTTATCTCAGATAGTTTATTAGATTTGTACTTTGAATGTGTTCTATTTTTAGGAATTAGTTACTCTATGCCATCTGGCAGAGGGTCACCAGAAAAGAATAAATTAGTTGCTAATAGCAACAACACTGCAAAACCTCACACTTTGGAGGCATATAATAGAAATCCAAAAATTTAAATAGAAATTTGGCTGATGACTTATGGCATTGGATTTTTCTAAAGAGACAGTTTGCATTGAGTTCCAATTCTATGAGATTTCTACAAGTAAAACAATCTGAGAATTTGGCTGAAGAATTAATGAATACTGTTGTTCTCAGGGCCATATGGAAAACAGGCTAACAGTTGGTTAACACTACAGAGTAATGCTAAAAGTAAATTCATGTATCTTGGTGCACAACCATATCCTGTCCATAAATAGTATTGTGAAAATTCAAAGTTCTGTACAGGATTATTTGTTCACTGAATTAGTTCAAGGTACATAACTCTTGATCTTATCAGGTTGAAATATAGGATTTTTACTCAATTTAAAACTCTCAAGAAGAGCCCAATGAATGAATATTGATTTTTTAACTACCTTTACTGTTAAAACCTTTAAATGCTAACCATATAGCAAATCTTTCTATTTAGTTATATACAAACCTACAGACTTGCCTGTTTATTTATATGGAAATAATTAATCTGATTTTATTGGAGAAAATTTGTCTTGAACTTACATCAAGATTTGCTATGAGTATATTATTTAAGGCAAGTAAGTGTTGACATAGCTATAAGGGCACAATGTTTAAGACAAGACTTCTTCCATATAGTTTCTTATTTGGAACTATATTTGTTTGTATAATTTAGATATCACCCACCTCACAGCAATGACTCGGAGTAGTATAAAAGGTTAAAGCAACAGTTTAGCAATCTAAAGCAGGACGTCCAAGGTCAAAACAATCACAGCAACTAATAAAAAGCAAAATAAATCAGCAGTACTCATCTAAACTCTCAAACTGAATGCATTACAAATTTTGCTCAGAGACTGAAGCATCAATTGGTCAAATATTCTTGAATACTGGCATATTTTTAATGACTCCTGGCAGTTAACCCAATAAAATGCACATAGAACATTGATCAGTACTCAATATTAAGAAATTAAATTCATGTAATACAATCAAAATGTCCATCTTAACAAATAATAATCAGTAAAAACTGTTCATAAAAATAAAAATAGTAAAACATCAGAACAACGCACAGCATTATTTAAACAACCATAAAAATCTCTCCATAAGACTTCGATATTTACTGTCCGAAAAGTAAATAATAATGGGGAAATCTTATTTCCAGGTAAAAGCTGCTATATTCTATAATACCAGGGCCATAATGGAAAAGTTATACTATCTGGCCTTTAACACCCACACTGCCTTGTCTCACTAAAGTGGGGAATTACCAAGAACATCTCAAAAAATGAGCATATTGAATGGAACAATTCCTGCTAAAAAGGAGGCTCTGGAAATATTTTGGGCTAAGCCATATAGTACTCTAATATTACATACTCTGGAATTATATAATGCCTCAGAATAGTTTGAGTTAATCAGTGGTTTGATTAAAGATAGATATTATTTTTGAATTTCTATTTCCTTATGACAAGGTGCATTGGGGAAACCAGCAGGGCCAAAACAAAATTGGGCATTCCTTCTCTTGCTTAGCCACCTTCTATTCAGTCTCTCATTCATTCATTCTCTCTTACATATAGTCTCCCTAACAGGGTTCCGACCAATGCCCTAATTAAAGCAGGAGTCTCAAGCCAGTTTTCAAGAAAAATCCAGTTATTAATTAGGAGTGCCTTGTCGGCATGGACCAAGTGAAGCCAGCTCTGACCCCACTCAGTTCACGCCTTGCCTCTGACCCTGTTTCCCCCTCCCCCCAAGGTGTGTCATCACTCTCATTCCCCAACAAAGCAATTTCACGGGTTGTAGAAGCCACTCCCTCCAGCCGTTATTGGTTTCTGTGGAGATGGCCTTGACTTTGGCCGGCTAGGATGTGTGTTGTTTTGACTTAGGTACAAATTCCTCGATGCAGCTGCGAGGCTCGGTTCCCTATCCCCCTGCCTATGGCAACTCAGGAGCAGGTTAGGGAAGCTTCGTGAGTTGACACTCCCATTATCTCTTCAACCATCAT
Source organism: Pituophis catenifer annectens (assembly GCF_029215685.1). Lineage (NCBI taxonomy): Eukaryota > Metazoa > Chordata > Lepidosauria > Squamata > Colubridae > Pituophis > Pituophis catenifer. Next base: position 39,454,963 of record NW_027256884.1, read on the forward strand.
TCTTTATTATTAATCATATTTCCACCTACATCCATGCACACATTAAAACACCGAATGTAATAGCCTCTGGCAAAGCTACCCAACTAGCTTATTATGTATGCTATCACCTCCCTTGTACACCTGCCAGTCAGCTAGTCAACTAGGTTGTTCCACCCAGTTATCTCTGTATTTGCCCTCAGGCTATCAGCCACAGTTTTTGCTGTCATTTTAAAAGCATGTCTTCCACCAATCAAAAAATGTCAAATGGCCACAGGGTTCTCATAGTGACAAATAAAGAGTGAGTACCTGCATGGCAGTTGAAATAAACCTAGTACACAAGATGGTGCATCCATTCTCTGAACTTGAACAACTTAGGACATGATATATATGTAGATCTCAGTGCAGATAGCACCAATTCTCACATTATTCCCCATGACAATGTGGTGATTAATCAGACCAGTGGAAAAGAGATTTGATGGAAGATTAAGCCATTTAGCTATTACAGGACAGCATTAGCAGCAGTTTTGACAATTTACAATCAAGGCAAAAAGAGACAGATATTTAAGACACATACAGTTGCTCACTGTTCTCTTGGGGTGATTTAGGAAATAGAGTACTTTTGAAGTAACTTCTTGTTCAAAATCACTAGGCAACATAGAGACACTTCCTTATAGAGGGAAACCTTGACTTAACAGACCAGTTGTGGAAAAGTGATGTCTGTTATTCATGATTGGCCATTAAATGAGAAGGTATTTCATCCATTTGCATGCTTACATTATTTCTCTGATGTTATAATCTAACAGTTTGGCAATATTATTTGCAGCATTTTCATAATAATTTGATTATATAAATTATTTAAAATGACGTAAACTCAACACAAATTTCATTTGCTGCATCTGAAGTCTATTATGCTGAAGTCCACTAAATCAGGATTTTTGTAATCCTGGGTAATAAAGATGAAAACTAATGTAAATAAAAATGAAAGTGCCACCATGCTGGCTAGAAGCTAAAAATATCCCTATATCCCTTGAACAAATGAATTGTTATAGAATGCACTGCAATTTATTGAAGGGTTGATGGATCCAGGTTAATACACTACATATACAGTATGTAATTTAGTATATTCACACCAACAGTTAACTAAGCATTTGAGCTTCACCATAGATTTAAAAATCAATGTATATAAATAATAAGCCCATTCCCTGAAGGTGCAAAATATCATTCATAATGAATTGTACTTCACCACAAAACGAATTTGAGTCAGTAGAGTTACACAAATGCAAAGACAGGCAAGGGCTACTTTAGGCTGCAATTATTAATATATAGATATATAGCTATGAAATCATATAAAGCAATATATCTCTACTATCTTCAGTGATGGTCAGAGCCACATCAAATACCATTTCTATTTCTAAATACCACAATTTTAGAAGTATTCAGAAGTAGTAGAACAGAAATGGCAATGAGAGTGAAGGGCCTTGAAGAAACTACCTATGTTTAACTTTGAGAGAAAAAGGATCAAACAAAACTATATTATCCTGGATATACATGTGGAGTAAATAACACTGAGTTTACTCTTTGATATATTTTTGGCAAGGGTAGTTAACTATAGTTACCATTTCTGGATCAAACCTCAGTTGGGGATTCTTGCAAGTAACGGAGAGGGAGAGGAGGAAACCTGACCAAGTTCCAAATTATAACTTAATCATAATAACTAAGGAAAATTAAAACAACTTTCTGAGAAATGATACATTTGTACCTGGATGACTGAGATCTCCACATTTTTACCAGGTTCCTACTGCGTCAAATAAGAATACATTAGCCAACCCCACAGAATTTCAAAAGAATAAACATCTGTATTTAATTTGCTCATATCATTAAACTGCTCTATTTTTGTTGCTTTCCCTGAAATATTGTGGATCCTAATGATCAATAACAGCTGCAAAATAGTTCTCATTAAAAAAAAAAGAAAAAAGCCAAGCTTTCCTTAAAAGCCTGCTTCCTTTAAAGCCTCATTTTCTCCAGTTCAGTATTTTTTTTGGTATCTGTAAATATTACGGGAGCATTGTGTCTTTGACCAACTCATTCCTTTTGAAACCATTTGTTTTCTATATATACAGTATTTATGCACACGCCTGTGCACATGCACAGATAAGTGGAAGACTGTTGTTGTAACTTGTTCAACATTAAAAGCTTTTTTTGTTTTGTCTTCCCCTCAGTGTTTTGGGCTTACTGACCGTGGCATTGCAGCATTCAATTTACCCAACACAACACCATCAAAGAAAGAAAACACAAATAAGCTACAAGATGGGAAATGTACGTCACTCCTATTAAACAGTGGAACTATTCAATCTGAATGTCATGAAGCAGGAGAAAATATGAAACTTTAAAAAGTAGATGCCCTTGAAAATTGAGGGTTTTTTCCCATTAAGGGGATGGAGTGGCACCCTCCTGATGTTGGTCGAAAAGCATTTTCTCTCTGTGAAAAAGCATCTCAAAAATCAGAACAATTGCTACAATTTAGAGTAGCAAGCAGTGCCACCCAGTGTTTAAATGCAATCGTAATTTTCAGACCAGGCCACTTTTTATCGTATTTTAAAGAGACATAAAAATCTTATATCTATTGATGGGAGAAGAGATGGTCTTCAAAAATTATAGTGGAAATGGAACTATTTAATTTAAAAAAGTAATTACTGCTCTGTGAAATAAATTCTGCTATGAAGGAAAAAAATCCTAACATGGAAGATTATAACTATAAACTGCAAATCCTCTGTAGCTCCAATAGTGCCTTAAAAAAGGAGGGGGGATCAGGAATCAGATATGTTTCCAAAAAAATGATCAAAGTAAAGGGGAATGACCTCAAAACAGTACACTATTTCCCAAGCTATTCAAGAATTGTATCTCTAGGCATCCAAGAGTATATTAACCAGTTGATGACAGATGCAAAAGTTTTACTTCTTCATCTCTTCATAATGGCTTAGTAACCAGGCTAGGTTTCAAACCCTTCATATCACAGACCCATTAATTGGTAGGGGTCTATATTTGTTTTTCATTTGTTTTTCACCTTACCAAGAGCCACCAGAGACATGATACTGATGTCACCATGCAGCCAGACGATGATTTATGGCCCTTTTCCACGAGAAGACAGTAGATTAATGGAACAAGCATAGTATTTCTTTTAGCCTCTTCATGGAAAATAGTATAACCATAACTGGAGGGAATTCTGATGAAATTAGGCAGCCTGAAAGCCAGCTGGGTGACCTTGGGTCAGTAGCCTTAAGAAGCAGGCAAATACCACTTCTGAAATCTACCCAAGAAAACTGCAGTCACTTGTCTGCAGGTTGTTGCAAGGAATCAATGCTGATTCAAAGGGACCATCCAAAAAATCTTGTTGGGGGTCGGGAGTTGAAAAGACGGGACTGAAATGACATATGATTGGTAGGTTGCTCATAGATTGGGCTCTCTAGTTCTGCCTCAGAGTTTAGCAGGTCAAACTATATTATGCTACTTCTGCTCCAAGTCTTATGCAGGCACAAGAGTATTATGAAGTATTGAGAGATTTGGAGGAAGGAGATATAAAATGATTTTTTTTCCCTTTTCATCACAGATTCCCCATTCCAGCCTGGCATCCTTCTGACCAAAAAGACAGCTAAGGACCAAAATAGCTTCCAGTGTGATTACTAGCAATCAGAATGTTAAGCACTTCCTGTTTAATTACTATGTTCCTATGAAGGGTTGATAGGATTGATCAGAGTTCTAAGTGATCTTTTTAACAAAAAAAAAATTAAGTATAATTTATCACGGAGATCTATGTTATAATTGGTTTTCAACTTCACAGAAACAGGGAGTTTAAAATAGAATGAAAAGTTACTGAAAATCAATGGGAAAAAAATCAGATGAAAGGATACTGAGATTGATGTAGGCTTGTAGGCGAACTGAACTGAAATGCACCGATTCTTATCCCAATTTTTAGGTTGGTATATTAACTGACAAAAATAATTCTGCTTCTATTTCCCTTGAATAAAATGATTATTCTTACCTCAAACACGATCAGAACATAAACACCTGCTAAAATGACTGAAGCTATTGTGACTTGAGCCTCTATATTTGCATGAAGATACTGATGTGTCATAGAAAGAGGAATGATTTCTGATTCCTGAAGAAATGCCTGGATTCTTAGGGAGCTTTCTTTTCTGTTGAAAGAAATTTTAAAATTCTATTTGATAGCTGGAGTAGAAATGACCACAGGTTCATACCAGGGGTGAAATTCAGCAGGTTCTGACAGGTTCTGGAGAACGGGTAGTGAAATTTTGAGTAGTTCGGAGAACCAGCAATTACCACCTCTGGCTGGCCCCAGAGTGGGGTGAGAATGGAGATTTTGCAATATCCTTCCCCCAGGAGTGGGGAGGGAATGGAGATTTTGCAGTATTCTTCCCCTAGAGTGGGGTGGGAATGGAGCTCTTGCAGTATCCTTCCCCTGCCATGCCCGCCAAGCCACGCCCACAGAACCAGTAGGGAAAAATTTTGAATTTCACCCCAGTTCATACTGCTAAAGGTTTTAAGCATTGCTATTATTCTTGTTTCAATATTGTCTATGTGATGATTTAGAATATTTCAAATTATTGAGATCTTTTTAGGTCATTTTCACAACCAGCACAAAAACAGAACTTCTGAAGAGAGAGATTTAGACACAAGGATATACAGATATGCTTAGCAATGGCTTCAGATAGTGACCATTCATAATTAAAACAATGATGAAAAAGGAACTTGGCAACCAATTCCTATATATATGACAAAAGCAGGCCTTCCGTGTGAAATTGATTAAAGTTTGGTCAATTCTGGGCAGCAGGGAGCCAGCCAGAGGGTTTTAATCAACTAATTAAGGTTGCAGAGATGAGCTTGTTAACTTGTGGTTAGCACTTTTTAAAGGAACACAGCTGCAGAGAAAAACAGCTCAGAAGACATGGCCTGTTTAAGCAATCTGTCCACTCCGATGAGGGCAAAAAAGAAGAGAAGAAAATTGGGTCAGGTTCAAGGTGCTTTATAAGAAAACCTTATCTGAATGAGATGGCAGCATCCAGCATCTCTTTCTTTTGCTCCCACTCTAAGTTACATGGTTTGATTAGCAACCATATCTCTTAGCAACCATTTCATTGGAACTAACTAGTCACTAAATGAGGACTACCTGTAGATAAATACACATCAGTGTATTTATTCATAAAATGGCTTTGCTATCTTTTATTATGCCACCTGAAGAATTAAATATTTAGACAATGAAGAAAAAAGGATATGTCTTGGCAGCCTTCTTTTTCCCAGAAAAAGAAAAAAGGAAGGATCCATGAGACAGATTGCAAGATTTAATTCAAATGATTGGAGAGGAGCATAATAGTAGCACACGCAATGGTGCCACCCATTCATCCACCGTCATAATGTATTCTAATTAGAGCAACTGTATAACTAATTATTAAACATAAAATATTTTTTCAGTGAGTTTCATTGGATTCATGAACCAACCTATTCATTGTCTCGAAGATTCTAGTCACAATAACTTGCTCATTTTTCTTCAGATTTAATGCAAGAGTCCAATTATATAAGATCTGCAAAAAAAGAAAGAATTAAGAAGTTTAATAGGTTTGATTACTTATACACCAATTCCAGTTGCTAATTGGATAGAAGAGACTCTAGGCATATTGGCATATAGATATCTTAAAAACCAGCAATATATACAGTAAATTGGGCAAGAGTCATTCCTTAATTAAGCTAATAGCTCAAGATGGCCAGTTGATCAATGGAAGTAACAGGAATTATATCCTATTGGGTGTGAACCCATTAAGGATAAAGAATCAGTGTGTCAGGGGATCAAATTAGAATGGTGTACATTCAACCCATGGTTTTCTGTTTGCTTTAAAGTGTGGGGGAAGGGGGCGTTTAGGAGAAAAATGCTTTGAACTAGCTAGGTTTTATCCCCCTTTTCTCTACTTTTTGTTGGGAAGAAAATACTAAATCATACCCTCTGCCTGCTCTCACTGTATGGGCAAAACATATGCATGTATTTAACATATATTCATATAATAAATGTTGCCTATAGACGGAAGGTGGTAGTTTAAAATAAAGGAATTGGTGTATTGTAAAAAACAGAGAGAGCTGAAAAATGTCTAATTGCAGCTGGCTGTAATTATACTGAAATTGCCTATACCTGGAAGCTCCCCAGATTTCTTACTGCCTTATAACTATGCCTGCTGATCTCTTTTCTTGCTTGTCTATGTAAACTGAGCAATTAACCTTATAAATTCAAACATTGAACACTATGTTTTCAATGTTCCATCATCCAGACCTGTTCTAATGTCTTTGTTTACTAATGAAATGGCAAAGTTTCCATATATGCCATGCCAACTTTTAATATGCTAGAAAGAAGAGGTGTAAATGTTATCAAATCCTTTTAAACTGCAGGCCTCTACTCCTATACCTGATAACCAGTTAGAAATAATTAAGATGACATGGCACACAAATAAACATTCTTGGCCCATTTGCCTTGTTAATACAATTTTCATGTTGAAATCTGCTTTAGTCTCTAGAATCTTCTGCATCTTTCTTTCAAGATCCATAGGACTTTCGATTCTTCCCATATTGCCTCAGTGGTGCTATTCAGAAGGTTCTAGAGAACCGGTAGCGGAAATTTTGAGTAGTTCAGAGAACTGGCATATACCACCTCTGGCTGGCCCCAGAGTGGGGTGAGAATGGAGATTTTGCAATATCCTTCCCCCAGGAGTGGGGAAGGAATGGGGATTTTTCAGTATCCTTCTCCTGGAGTGGGGTGGGAATGGAGATTTTGCAGTATCCTTCCCCTGCCATGCCCACCAAGCCACATCCACCAGGTCACACCCACAAAACCAGTAGTAAAAAAAATATGAATTCCACCACTGTATTGCCTGATAGGACTATGAGCAGATCTGTAAGCGGGGGGGGGGGAAGAGATTCGAATTTTTAAAGTCTTACTTGCTGTTGACGTCTCCTTTTAGGACTGGTGTCTTCTATTTGTCCAATTTGAACTACAATATAGTCTTTTGGTTGTCGCTCGGTTACAAAGGGCCCTCCCAGTTCTACCTTTAAAAGAGCAGAATCACTGAAACTGCTAAAGTTCCCAGCTGATAGAAAGACAGTTAAGGACTCCACATTTTTCTACAAATGAAAGACCTATGGTTTTCTAAGTTATAAATTTTGTGATGCCACCATAAAAAACTAATCATGGTATCATCCCTTTTCCACATTCTAATGTGATCTGATTTTTTACTCTTTCTGTAACTTTATATAGTTAATATAATTAATTCAAAAACAGGAAACTCCTATTTCAGAGATTTAAAGAACATGTCTCTTTGAAGATCATTCTGCCTAAAATTTTATTAACTCATCTGTGATGAATGGAAGTAACCATTGATAAAAAGGAAAGAGAAAAAAGAAAGAAACCTCCTCAGGAGAAAATGTGGTTTGTCTTCCTTCTTCCTCATTGTTACTTATAAGATTGAAAGATCTAGATTCCCTTGATATCAGGAAATCATTGGAGGGAGAGACTTAGCTTAGAAACAAAGACCGTCTCACAAAGACCTCACTGCAGATGGAGAAGATGGGGCTATGATAAATATCAAAAAATATTCTGCCTCTAAATTCCATTTTTCCTACCCTGCATACTCATGGAATACTTTGGACAACATGTTAGGTTCTTCTTCATGGCCAAAAAAATGGGATAGCACATACAGAACCATATGTTGTTATGAGTCTCCCAAGTATTTCTTGACAACATTGGTATTTTCATCATTCTTGTATATATCTTCTGGCACACAGAAGTTGCTGGGTTGTTTCCCAAAGTTCCCAAGTAGTTTCAATATAACATACTGAAAAGATACTGGGTGTTGATATGGCAACTTCCCATACTATGGTCAGATTCATATGCAACCTGGTACAATACATCAAAAAGTTATGCAGCAAAAGGTGGCATCAAAAATTGATAAAGATGATACACCATCAATCACAATCCTTATAGATATACAGTAGAGAGATGATATAGAGATATAAAGAGATATGGGTGGAAAAGACGGGGGAGAGAGAGATGCACTTGTAGAATCTCTATTTACAGTAGATCTAACTCTAGATCTAGGTCTAGATTTTCAAAAACCAATCTTCTTTCCATCCATGTATCTTATACGACAGAGACATCTTAAAAATCAGAATTGTTTTTTAAAGATCTAGACATCCTATAAATTCATTTTTTAAAAATCGTCACTATTGTTATAATGTATATGCTTTCCAAATAGACCAGACATTACACTGCCTTCAACTGTCTATAAAAATAGACATATAATATTGCTACACAAACATAGTAAGAATATTATACATTTGTTTCCTATAATTGTCTGCAACTTTTAAAATATTGAAGTTTTAAATGACTGCTATAATTTCCAGGTTGATTTGTATACAGTGTGCTTCAGATCTTGACTCTTTGAATTGTAGTTCAAAAGGTTTGCTGACCTGTATTAATTAACCTAGCAACCCAAAATACTTTGACAGCCTGTAGCCAATTTTACAATATAGCCATAATTTGTATCCACAAGAAGCTTCAGGTGCACATAATTATAGCTGCTTCCTTGTTCACAATATGGCTAAAATATACTCTGTAATTACACAAATAGCATATTCAGAAGCCATTATAAAAATTCTTCAAATTATTGAAGAAAAAATGGAACTCATTTCACAATATATTAATATAGAACAAAGTGGCCAATGTGTAATTGTTACAGCTTCATTTGAAACACTTAACCAGAATGCTTATGGTTGTGTGTCAGTTCAGACAAGAAATGCAATTGACCTACTGAACAGAGCAACAGGATCTTTAGCTAGCTTCTTAGCAATTGAATTTAATATTCAATATGTTGCTTTTAGAGGGACTCAGTAGCTCAGTAGCTAAAACGCTGAGCTTCTCCATCAGAAAGGTCGGCAATTCAGTGGTTCGAATCCCTAGTGCCACGTAACAGGGTGAACTCCCGTTACTTGACCCAGCTTTTGCCAACCTAGCAGTTCGAAAGCACATAAAAATGCAAGTAGAAAAATAGGAACAACCTTTGGTGGGAAGGTAACAGCGTTCCGTGTGCCTTTGGCGTTTAGTCATGCCAGCCACATGACCATGGAGATGTCTTCGGACAGTGCTGACTCTTCAGCTTTGAAAAGGAGATGAGCACCGCTCCCTAGAGTCGGGAACGACTAGCTCATATGTGTGAGGCAGAAGTGGGTTTCAGCAGGTTCTGACCAGTTCTGGAGAACCGGTAGTGGAAATTTTGAGTAGTTCAGAGAACCAGTAGTAAAAATTCTGACTGGCCCCAACCACATCTATTCTCTGCCTCCCAAGTCCCAGCTGATTGGGAGGAAATGGAGATTTTGCAGTATCCTTTCCCTGGAGTGGGGTGGGAATGGAGATTTTACAGTATCCTTCCCCTGGAGTGGGGAGAGAATGGAGATTTTACAGTATCCTTCCCCTGCGATTCCCACCAAGCCATGCCACGCCCACCAAGCCACACCCACAGAACCGGTAGTAAAAAAATTTGAAACCCACCACTGGTGTGAGGGGAACCTTTACCTTTACCTATGTTGTTTTAATGGCTTAAAATAGACCTAGAACTAAAGTCTTGGATTATTTGCTCCCTGGGATATCCATCTAGGGGCTATCTTAACATTTTGACATATATATTCCTGAAGACCCTTGTGCTCATTCCCCATTTATTTCTGATATTTTTTCCTCTTACTTTCCTGATCTTTCTTTCCTCAAATACAATATTGTCATTGTGGATTATTTCCTTAATATTTCTTTCTCATTCTCTAATCATTTTCTTCATATTTCAGTTCCTTCAATTGAGCAGAAGAAACCCCAATTCGTCATCTCCTTTTGTTTGTCTTCAACTCCTGAAAAAATTACCATAATGTGTGTAGCTTTTTCATATACTGGTATATATTTCAGATATTCATTTCATTTGCTCCATTTTTATAAATTCAAAATTACCCAATGTCCAGAATTTCTCCATAAGAAGACAAGAACATAGATGGCAAAGTTTGGTCCATTGAAACAAAGGGCTTTCAGTGATTGTCTCACAAAAGTCTGAGTTTTAATTCTTTTTTGTTCAAACATGTCTCTAATTACCAGCACAGCTTTCATACACAGACAGATACAATTCAGCATGGCCCCTTCAGACATGGCCAAACTGAATTTATTCAATCAATCTGGCAGGTACAGATAGGTGAGAGAGCCAAGTGGTTCTGTTTTGATAAAACATCAATATTCTCAGCATTTTTTAGAGAAGCTATGGGAAGTACCTCAGATTCAAAATTATTGGATGTGGGAGCAATCAAATCTGATAAATTTATCTGTCAGAACCACTTCTATCCTGTTGCTAAGAAAACTGTATAAATATGTCCAAAAGATGAGTTTGACTCAGAGCTATTTTGACCTGGTATAAATGTTATACTTCTGATATAAATGCTAAACTTCTGGTATAAATGTTATACTTCTGGTATAAATGCTATACTTCTGGTATACCTCTGAGTTTGACTCAGAGATATTTTGACTTCTGGTATAAATCACCAGAAGATGAGTTTGACACAGAGGAGACTTTACCTTTAAAATCTATCCATTAATCATCTCTTTAACTATTACTTAATTTTCTTGCTTATCTATTTGTCTGTCTTTAATCTTTTCAAGATTCAACAATTCAACAATTTTCAACATATCAAGAGACTTTTCCACACATTCAGAAAAAGTCAAGAACTAATTTCCAAGTAAGCATCTTGTGCAGGTAATATGAATCACCAAGCTAGAAATAAATCACATACTTCTCTATGATCTGCTAGTTTGAATTTTGGTTGCTGGTTTATTTCATAATTTGTAGCACTTTTTTGGACTTTTTTGTAAAGTGTTTTATTATTTCTTGCTATTTTCTTGCTTTTCTGTTATACTTTCTGTATTTTGTTATTCTGTTCTTTGAACTATTAGAGGAGTATTGAAGTATTAGAGGAACCTAATACTTAGGGAAACAGGATGAGGCAGTTGGGATGATAAGCTATAAATGAATCCATTTTTTAATTTTGAAAGTGGAAGACAAAAGCAAGAAATCCAATTACAACAACTTCAGCAAATTCTTTTTAAAATGTCAGCAAAACTTGTTGAAGCATGAATTTAGGATCACAGTATGCTAATCGTTATACAAAACCCCTAAAAATAATCTAGTAGCCCCAAAGGAAATGGCACATAAGATGAAAACCCTTTGAATATATATTTAAAAAAATACCATATTAGAATGGCAGTACAAAGGTCTGTAGTCATCCAAGGTGGAGGATGACTTTTAGAAATAAAATTTCAACCAGAGGGTCATGAGAATGCAAGCTCTGCACCACCCCATTGTTTCCAGCTCCAATTTGCATGCCATGGATTGGTTACACTAAAATGGGGATTTTAATTTATGACCAACTTTTTCCTTGCTATCAATACTAAAACAGATGAAATTAAAATATATATGTAAACTATAGAGCCAGCACCAAAGCTATGTAACAGCAAATATAGAAACCCTTATGGGAATGAAGTGTAATAAAAAAAAAAATACAGAAAGTAAAAAGTGAAAGCTGGAAGTAGCAACAGTTGATAAAAAGAGAGAGAGAAAAAACAACAGTACACTATCAAAACCATTCCAAAACCAATCAGCTTCTTCTCTTAGAATAGCACACATATATACCATGTTTTCCTGAAAATAAGACCCAGCCTTATTTTCTTTTGGGCTCCAAAATAAGCAGTGGGTTTATTTTGGGGGGATGCCTTATTTTTTTCATGTACAGGAGGCAGCAAGTGCAGGGACTGACGGGAGTGGGAGTGCTGCTACTGCCGAGCTGGCCCTCTCCATCTCATTATCTGCTTGCCCGCAGCCCTGTCTGCTGGCCCTGCTGCTGCTGGCACACTGGAGCTCGGGTCTTGCTCAGGCTGCTGCTACGACAAGGCAGAAGGTCATGGAGTGCGCCGGGATCACCTCCCCCTCCCCCCCATGCCTCTCTCCTGCTGCTGGGCCAGCTGCACCTGCTGGCCTCATGGGGCTCTTCACCCTCCTGGCCATGCTACTCTTGGCCACCCTCCTGGGCTGCTCCTTCCTTGCACAGGGCAAGTCGGCCCAGATCTATGATCTCCAGAGTACCTCCCCCCACTGCCAGCCTGCCACAGCCCTTCATCAGCAGTCACCAGTGGAACCATGCCACCTCATCTGCCATCGCCTTCAGGCTCCGCCTCTCCCCTGGCCTATGTGGATTTGGCAGGCAGGAGCTCCATGGCAGCCCTGCAGTGGGACAGATGGACAGAGGAGAGAGGGGGAGATCACCCTTTCCTTTGTGTCCCAAAACCCCATCTTCCTTGAGTACCCAGCCTGCACCCCTGTGCTGGAAAGGCGAGCAAGTTATGCAACTCAATGCTACCAGTATGCCGGGCAATGCAAGCCATGCAAAGCAGCCCACCCCGACCCTCTTGGCTCCAGGGATGATCCTGGATGGAGGGGGTGGGATCTCTGGGACAGAGGCCACTGGGTGCAATGCTTTGACACAGCTCCAGAGCAAACCTCCCCCTTCCCCACGCAGGATTGCAAGTCTGAAGGCTACCGCAGCGTCCGCCAACCAACCCCCATCTGGTACCAGCAGCGGCACCTGCTGCTGCTGGCCTTGCAGAGGATCTTCACCCACCTGCTCTTGGCTGGGTTGCTCCTGCAGCAGATTTCCAAGGCCTCTAGTTGCCATGCCTGGCTTGCTTGTGTTGCATGGCATAGCATTGAGTTGCACATCTTGTTCATCTTCCCAGTGCAGAGGTACAGGTGGGGGCATGGCAGCCAGGAAAGATGGTGTTCTGGAGTGCAAAGGAGGAAGGCATGATCTCCTCCTCCCTCCTCTGTCCGTCTATCTCACTGCAAGTCCTCCGTGGAGCTCCTGCCTGCCGAAACCACATAGGCATGGGATGGGCACAGCCTGAAGGCAACAGCAGGCAAGGAGGCCTGGCTCCACTGGAGACCACTGGCAAAGGGACCCTGGCAGGCCAACAGCAGGGGAGGTGCTCCAGCGGTCATAGATCTGGGCCAACTCTCCCCACAAGGCTAGCAGCAGCAGGTGCAACCGACCTAGCAGCCAGGCAGAGGCACTGGGGGAACAGACAATCCCGACTCAACACACAGCCTTCTGTCTTGTTGTATGGTAGCAGCAGCCTGAGCAAGACCCGAGCCCCTGGCCTGGTGGTGGGCAAACCATGGGCCAGAGCCACAAGGTGAGCTGTGGAAGAGAGAGGCCCTTGGCTGCGAGGTTGCCTGGTGCCAGAAACATCTCCAGGTTTACGGAGAGATGGAATGAGAGGCAGCTCCTGGTCCTCGTTGGTTCAGCCAATCCACGGGGCTGCAATTAATGGGCAGAGTCAGGTCCAAGTCAAGGTCAGGGCGGCACTTTACCCACATTGCTGATCCCGCCACTATGCCAAGTTGCACCATGCCACCCTCTCATGCACAGACCTGGCCACTGGAGTCATATTGGTGGGGCTGGAAGTGGCCAAGCCTCTATGAGGTTATCAGGGAAGGGAAGGAGCCATCATGCTAAGCACCACCTCAGGGATCACTGCTCCCGTTTGTGAAGGGACATGTAGTTGGGTGGGTGATTGTTGGCTGTTCCCAGTCTGGAGGATGGGGGGGGGGAAAATAAGTTTTCTCCTCTAGCTTCATTGCCCCTTCCTCGGCTGGTGGGGGGGGTGTTACAGCTTTGACTCAGGCCTTCAATTATGTGGGCTTCTGAATCAGTATACCCAGAAGTGAAGTAGAACACCTTCCCTTTAGTTACTTTTTTTTTTGCAGTGTTTTATTTTCTACCCTTGGGTCTAACCTGTTTGAGCAATTTAAACATCTGTCATGCCCGCTCACTCCATCCCTCTGCTTGCCTGCGGCTACTGCCAGAAACTCGCTTTGTGTTGGCCACACCCACCCCCTTCAGCCACACCCACCCTTCAGCCATGCCCACCCCCCTTCACAAGGGCTTATTTTCAGGATAGGTCTTATTTTGGGGAAAACACGGTACTATGGAAATTCCCTTCTCTCTCTGAATACATAATGTTACAAACCAGGAGAGGTAGATGGCATAATCATTAAGTTATAATTCACTCCTTAAGTAAACTTTTGACCTGCCAAGTCTATACAAACAATTTGCATTGGCTACCCAGTCAAAATATGTGACAGAAGATTTTCTAACATTGAAGCAACCCTCAAAAGAGTTATTCAAATGAGGAAGTTCTTGGCAACTTTCAAAACTGCACCATGTGAAGCCTTTAAAGATCAGCAAATGTGATGCTTATGTGTGAAAGTGCTCACTGACATACTGAATTATAATTATGTCTTCAAAATTTGTGTTTCAGAGTATGAAGACTGATACTCTAATGGGATTGTGCTTTTGCATTTTGTATTTTTCTGTAGACTTTTACAGCAATGCCGGGATATTTTAATGCCATTTAGCCCTTCAATGGATGAAGGAAAGGAGTATAAAAAGGGAGAATAATACATGATTTTCTCTCCCTTCAGGTATCACATGTTTATTGGAAAGTCTCATACAGGTTTTTATCTGTGATTCCATGCAATTGAGCCAATGTTTTTCAGCCTTCATTACATTACATTAGTAGAGGTGAGATGGAGTGGAATGTCTCCCAAATTGTAGATATTTAGAAGGCTAGTCATAATGTTTATGGATATAAATGTTCAATTCAATTGAATAATGTCACTAAAGGCTGCATTTCTCTCAATGTATCTGCAATACAATTCTATAAAAGGATTTCTTGAATATATTTCCCTACGCAGAAATTTGTGTATTTAAGTATAAATGTGCATAGATTCCATTTTTACCTGGATATCAATTTAATGGACAAGCAGACATAATTCTACATCTCATCTTCATACACTCAGCAAAAAGAACTTCTGTATAGGTTGATTCTGCATTTATAGAGGAGGATATGTTTTTCACTGAGATTCTTTGGTAAGTAGACTGATATTTATCTATAGGAAGCATATTCAGTAATAATAAAATATTTCTCACTAGTCTTCCATAAGTGGAAAAACAAAGGGCAGTTTTCTCCAATAGAATCTGTAAAATGACAATTTGATTATTTCAGCTCTTTGTCCTCCATTTGTCTGTATTACACATTATAATTCTGCATACAGCTGAAGTTATTAGGAACACAGCATGAAGGAAAGTGTAGTAATGAATGACAAAGTAGAGAAAGTAATTTAAAACAATCCAAGTTGTTTGTTTCATTGGGGTAAGAGACATTTAATCCATTTACCCAAAGCTTGTGATACTAGTGATGATTTTAAATCTATGAAAACTAGGATAGTTTGTTTGGTAACCATAAACAATAAAATATCAAAATTTATCCAATTAAAGGTGTGGAGGGGAATGAAGGTAATTTCCCAGAAATATTTCTCAGATACTGATCCTTCATATTGCTGGAATGCTGTCAGAGATAATTTTAACTAGTCAGGTATCCTAACTAAGTAACAGTATTTTACAGAGATCAGCTACCATCTTAATGTTTTTGTCAACCTCCCCAGTTCAAACCCAGAAGCTTTCCAGATACTTAACATAGTTTGGCTTGATAAGAATCTTGATTTTACTGTAGAAAGAGGCCACTTTTAAGTCAGAATAGAGCTGGAATGGATCTTGGAGGTCTTCTAGTCCAACCCCATACTCAAGCAGGAGACTCTAAACCACTTCAGACAAGTAGCTGTTCAATCTCTTCTTACAAACCTCCAGTGATGAAGCACCCAAGCTTCTGAAGGCAAGCTGTTCCATTGGTTAATTGTCCTCACTGTTAGGAAGTTTCTCCTTAATTCCAGGTTGCTTCTCTCCTTGATTAGTTTCCATTCATTGTTCACTGTGCTGCTCTCTAGTGCTTTGGAAAATAAGTTGACCCCTTCTTCTTTGTGGCAGCCCCTCAAATACTTGAATGTATGATATCATCTCTACTCCTTTTCTTTAAATTTGCTAAATAAGCACTTAAGGAAGTTGATTTCTCCCTTTCCCATAGCTTCTTAGATACCTTGCTCATGTTCCTTGGACTTGGTGTTAGATGGAAGCTGGTTGTTGATATAACTGGCATTCCTGCTGTGGGAAGCACCCAATGTAACTCAAACTGTTTTCATTATCTTCATGTTTTTTCTTTATCTTCCATCACAACACAAAAATGGAATTGTCCCAAGTTATATTAGGAACTGTCCAACTCCTTAGATATAGACATCTGAAAATTCTTTTCAAATAATATGCCTAGCAAAAACTTCTGGTCTTGAACAAAAGACTGTCTCTACAAATGCTTTCCATTGTCAAGCTTTTGATCTTTTCAGTCAATAAAATCACCAAGGAAAAGGAACAGCAACCTTACTGTTTTGGAATGTTACACTAAAGCTATTTAATTTGAATCTTTGCCAGTGTGAGCAAACACATCAATAAAGTTTAAGAGCAAATCTTAATAGACATGAAAAATGCCCATTAGTTACAGCATGGTGAAGGGGTTGATGATATTAGGAAGGGTATAATTTCTCTGGTTTAATATCTAACAATAACAGCCAATCCATCTTAGCAGGACATCAATTGTACATTAGAGAAATAGTCAAGCAAGGTAAAATAATAAAGAGTAAAGAAGAAGAGGAAACAAGAACATTTGAAGCTGTCAGATTCATCACTCTTAAAATATTTTATCAACTTTTACAGTACTAGGGAAGGGGGAGGGGGAGGGGGAGGGGGAGGGAAAGGGAAGGGAGGAGAGGAGAGGAGAGGAGAGGAGTTCAGCAAATATCTATCAGCAAGATCTCTGAGATAACCTTCACATGAAGTTCATGCACAACATTCACACTCTCCACTTTAGTTATTTTCCCAACCAACCATCCAAAGCCAGGGGAAATAAACTCCTTAGTGCTTCTAAAATCCCATCAAAATGTGTGTATATGCCAATATGTGCATATAGTGTGTGTGTGTGTGTGTGTGTGTGTGTGTGTGTGTGTGTGTGAACATCCTTAAATTAAGGGAGACTCACTGGATTAGGGAAAGAGGCCAGCCTAAAAGTCAATCTTTAGCAGGAGGAAAACAATTTTTTTACAAATGAGGATGTTTCTTGATTCTTGATCTGTTAGAAGCACAGTAGGCCTTTATCAATTCATACCACAGCAGGCTACCATTACCAATCAGTGAGGGAAAAACAAGATGAAAGAGGGGCAATTTATATAAAGTACCCTGTGAAACATCTTCTGTCAACCCAAACCCAAAATAAAGATATGCAACGCAGCATCCTTGACATGAGTTCATTGCAGAGATGCAGAACATGTTACTTCATGTACTGCCAATTCTATTCCATGTTTTCACCCAGCCTTCAAGATATGTATCAGTTCACTTTACTTAACTTCTCTCACTGCTTTGTAATGACAGTTCTGTTCTATGCACTCCATTCAAGTGTTGCTCTTATTGCTATGCTGAACTTTTTTCTGGAATTCACACCATCTGGAATTTCTTCTGAAATTCACAACTCAAACTACAAAGCTAAGTCAATAAATAATGAAAAAGCATCCATCACAGGTCAATAGAATGCTATGCCAAGTATGCTCTTTATAGCATCTGACCCTATGTTTCTTAACATGGATCACTAGTTATTGTACTTCTCCGAAAGCCTTTCTCAATCTGTTGCCTCCCAGATATAGTATCCCAAGCCAATGTTCTGATAGAAATAATGGGACTTCAAGTCCCAAAATGCATTTGGAAGAGAACGGGTTGGAAATGCCATAGAGTAGTCCACAATGGACAGCCTGCATTCCATGCATCATTGCTGGGTGACAGTTATAGCTGTATATAAAACACAAGGTACATTTTAATTTAAAACTGAACATTTGCTTTCATCCAAAGGTATTAGGCACTCTATGATGGTTATATTTCTGAAAGTAACATTTCAGGGAGAAGCTAAAAGAGATATGAAATCAGATCTTCAATACCACTTGGTTCATGATCTTAGAAAACAGTTTTGCAAATATATTAATTATTGGTTTTAAAAACAGAAAAGTACTTACTATCAGGATCTCTAAAGAAAGAAATCATTGTCAATATTTAATTGAGCAAACAAAATAAAAGCCATTAAATATCAAGCATGTTTTTGAATTGGCCTATTATCAGCAACTTGGGTCTACACTATTCTGCTGTTGTGATTTCCAAAAAGGTAAAGGATACTGTAAATGTCCACAGGTGAAACAGCCAGCATCTGCCAAGATGTTCTGTTTTCAGGATGAATACTAAACAAAATCTGGGAATACATCCAATAATTGTATTTCAGTTAACAAGTTATTAAATAAACTCTCCCTAAACTTGTTTCTATTGATGAAATAACTACAAAGAACAAATGTTTTCTAATCATGATTCCCTAAAATGCCCCCCTCTTCCATGGTCCAGTTCCGAATGGGGTGCAGACCGGCACTAGGCCACAGACCAGGGGCTGTGGGGGGTCCCTGATCTACTTCATTGCTGCCCAGCCACTGCTACTTTTCCTATCCTTTCCACGAAAGTGCACAGGTAGTGCCTTAAAAATATACTCTTTGCTCTATTCTTAGTATTACAGAATGGCATGGGGAGAATACAGAGTTTACAATAGAGCAGAAACATTGTTTTCTTATGCTTTCTAGTCTTTTATTTTTAAATTATATTCCAATAGAATGTTCAGGGGAATACTACTGGTATTAAAGAAAAAACAAATAAGCAAATAAGATTATTACCAATATTTCTCCTTTATTGCTATTTGTGTTCAGTAACATTTCTTTCACTATTCCATATTGAAATAGGAAGGGACAAAATCTGAAAAGCACCTTACCAATGATCTCCTCAAAATTGGAGCCAGGCTCAGGAATTATTAATAAAACATCCCACAATGCTATTTTGTAGGTCTTGCTTATACTATCAGTTTTAGCTTTTGGATAGGTATCATTCTCAAAATTGAATACTCACAGAGCATATAACTACAAAGATAAAAAGGCATGAAACCTTTAGGAGTTTTAAGCAGCATCTGTAAAATAAGAAGAAAGATTCACAAAGAACACCAGGAAATAACATAAGTCATGAAGTCATCAAGGACTGTGTTTGAGGACCTGAGAAAATGTGATTGATTAGACAAAGATTACATAATTTCTACAGATGAGTTTTTAAATTGTTTTATGCTATAAATATATAAGAAAGTTCTATGCACTGATTCAGTCAGTTAAACTCAGAACTATCTAAAACTTCCAAAAATAATCCTTTCGCATTTCTAACTTCCTGGAGACAAAATTGCAAAACACATGGATGACTAGAAGACCTCCAAGGTCCCTCCCAACTCTGTTATTCTATTCTATTCTATTCTATTCTATTCTATTCTATTCTATTCTATTCTATTCTATTCTATTCTATTCTATTCTATTCTATTCATCACACAAATTCTGTCCACACCTTTTGATGTCAATAAAAATACCTCTTGTTCTCATTCTGCAATACCTTGCATGGAGTTCCCAAGGAGATAGGTACCAATGAACTGCTCACCCCAGGCATTTCTCTAATCACTGTGATACCTCAAAATCATTTCCCTTTCCAAAAAATCAAACTCATTAAAGATTACAAAATGAAAATGACAGTTGGTCCAGTGGTTAAAGCACCAGGCTAGAAACCAGGTGACTGTGAGTTCTAATCCCACTTTAGGCATGAAAGCCAGCTGGGTGACTTTGGACCAGTCACTCTTTCTCAGCCCATAACATCAGGCTCGGATGACAAGCTAGTGGGCTAATTTCTGTTGAAATTAATGCATCAATACTTGGTTAATTAAGAGCTGTGTGGGGGAAGCAGATACTATATTTTTAGGAAAATGCCAGGAAGAAAAAAAATGTAAATTATCAGAGGGAAAAATAACCTCAGTAGGAAACCTTCTGTACTAGAAAAATCAGTGGACCCTAAAGCAAAAGTGTTATTTGGCTTTGGTTTTTCCATAATGATTTTGTTGCTTTAAATTGATGCTCTATTTTGGTATACTGACGATTTTGCCCACAGAAAGGAGGAGATTATATGCTGTTCTTTTTCCTAAATATATGATTGTGAATATTGGGTATTTCATCAGGATTTTATGGGCGCATTAGTTTTCTTGGGGTAGGACATGATTCTAAGTTTGTCTGCCTTTTTGCTATATTTTCCCTGAATTTTGGAGAGCTGTCTGATGCAATATACATTTTGCCTGGATTTATGTGCGATGTGAGTTTTGCTCAAGTTTATGGCGGGGAAGAGAGAGATGTATGTATGATGTGAATGACTGTTTTGCCTTTGTGGGTGGGATTGTCTGAATATCAGTTTTATGAGAAACAACTACTTTGCTTTTGTAGTGGCAAACAAGTAATTCATCATTGGAAGCTCAGAACACATTTAATTTATCTTGACAATATTTCGGGCCAAGTTATTGGGCTCTGCATTTATCGGTTTTCCTTCTATGACGCAGACATTGCGAGCTCTAAACTGTTAGTTCTAAAAGTATCTTTGTGTTCTTTTAATTTGACTCCACTTCTATAATAGGGTTAGTTTTCTGCGCAAATTACTTTTCTTTCAGCATCACTATTTTCTGTTGCATGATTAGTCATAACATACAGTGATAAGTGTTTGCAAATAGGTAAACTCTGTCCATCTCATTATGGAAGAAGCCCCTTAAAACTCCAAGCAAGCCACTTAGAGATACTTGACTTAACTGCTAATTAGCTAAATAACTCATGTTTTCCTGCCCATATCATGGATACGCAAGGGTAACAGCAGTAGACTATACAATGCAGTCTACATTTTGTCCTTTTTACTAATGATGAGAAAGATTGAAACAAAATGAAATTTGGCTATTCTACGTGTAATACATATATTATATCTGACATGTCTTGTTTTTGCAGTTGACAATGCCTCTACACAACTTTGTCTGCCTCGGAAGCAAAATGTTAATAGTTGAATGAGAGACTACCAGGGAATTAAGGGCTATGAACTAGATGGGAGAAGTCAAAAAATATCCTGAAAGAATAGGAAACCACTTACATAGTTTTTATGAAAAAAGGAATGCGCTTTGCATTTTGGGAGTTTGGGCGTGCATGCGTGCATACGTGCGCGCGTGCTCACACTCTGGGCACTCGGTCCAGAAAAGGTTAGCCATCACTGTCATAAACCAAAGACAAGCTTTAACCTTTTGAATTAAGATTTAAATTTAAAATATGATGTCTAGAAAAAGACTGTTCATAATAGCAATAACAATCAGGAAACATTAAACTAACCATTTAAATGTCCAGAAAAGCACTTCCTTAAAATAATAAACTCAACTAAGTAATCAGGAGATAGGAACTTGTTAATCAACTATAACACCTAAGAGTATTCTTTTCACTGACCAGCAATCCTTTAACATATTAGATAAATGCTCTGATGAGTTGAATTAGCCATAATGAAGACTGGTCTTATAAACAATTGCCATCCAAATATCTACCCTAGAATTCATTGTATTGAAGTTTTACCTTTGCCATTTGGGACTTGCTTTGTTTGCAGTTATTTTTTGCCTATCGTGTTGATGACTGCCCCCCCCCCCCAAAAATGAGGTGGTTTTTTTTTTTTTTCTTTTCAGATCTGCATCACACATGGCACAGCTATTTCACAGTAACTATGCAGATTTAGGCCACCTCAGCATCTGGAAACTCCAGTATGTTTATTCAACAGGACTGCATGAAAGTATTTTGGGGAACAATTTATCAAGTGTGTGTGTCTGCTGCAGCACCAGGGATACAATGCAGGACTAGCTGCCAACTGTTCTGCATAACCAGGGCAATTATATTGGGCTGTGCTTACACAACAATGATACAAACAAAGAAAAGCTGGGCAGCTTTTAATGTATTCCTATATTCATAATTAAAATAGAAGAGGGAAGGTCAGGAAGGAAGGAAGAGTGCAAAAGAAAAATAATAGGCATGATTTCATACTGATTCTAGGAATTTATATCTATCTTCTTGCTGCCAGCTGAGCTGTTGTATGTGACAGTAATTAACAACAGGGAATATTTGCTGCTGTGTTTTCTGACTCCAACTAGTCAGTACATCAGTACCAACAATAATACATTCTTCTTTTATTCCTTTATTGTCTCAGAATATAAATATGGATGGGTTGTTTCAAAGAGTCTACTACGTGAAATGTGAATTTCTGAGCAGATTGCCATGCCTCACTAAGACTTTCTTCATAAAAACAGTGCCAAGTTTACACAACTGTAGTTGTGCCCTTCTGCCTACGAACACTTTAATATAGTATGAGCTAGGATGACAGATAAGCTCACAGGATATTTAATGATTTCCACATCCCTAACCTAGATGCATGGCTGCACTAGGCAATGAACCAAAATAACTAATGATCTGCAAGAAATATATATTGCCATTTGCTATATTTTTGCTGAAATAAAACCTTTTATTAAACTATATGATATTTTGTTATGTCTTTAATATTTTGGTTAGGTAAATGGTATGTGCATATATGGGCATCGGGAGGTGGGGAGGGGAGGCTAAGTGGGTAATTCATTTTAAGAAATAAAATGATCATTGACTGATTGAATTATTAAAACATAATAGGAAATAACAGAGTTGGAAGGGACCTGAGAGGTCTTCTTGTCCAACGCCCTGCTCAAGGAGGACACCTATACCATTTCAGACAGGTGGCTGTCCAGTGTTTTCTTAAAAGCTT
Source organism: Pituophis catenifer annectens (assembly GCF_029215685.1). Taxonomy (NCBI): domain Eukaryota; kingdom Metazoa; phylum Chordata; class Lepidosauria; order Squamata; family Colubridae; genus Pituophis; species Pituophis catenifer. Next base: position 39,477,757 of record NW_027256884.1, read on the forward strand.
CCAGTGAGGGAGCACCCACAACCTCTGAAGGCAAGCCATTCCATTGGTTAATTGTTCTCATTGTTAGGAAATTTGTCCTTAGTTCTAGGTTGCTTCTTTTCTTGATTAGTTTCCATCCATTGACTCTTGCCTTCTGGTGCTTTGGAAAATAGGTTGACCCTCTCTTCTTTGTTTCAGCCCTTCACATATTGGAACACTGCTATCATGTCATCCCTTTTCACTACACTAAAAAGGTAAAGGCTTCCCGTTGCACATATGTGCTAGTCGTTCCCGACTCTGGGGCGGTGCTCATCTCCATTTCAAAGCCGAAGAGCCAGCGCTGTCCGAAGACATCTCCATGGTCATGTGGCCAGCATGACTAAACGCCAAAGGTGCACGGAAAGCTGTTACCTTCCCACCAAAGGTGATCCCTATTTTTCTACTTGCATTTTTTACATGCTTCCTAACTGCTAGGTTGGCAGAAGCTGGGACAAGTAACGGGAGCTCACCCTGTATGGGGCACTAGGGATTCGAACTGCTGAACTGACAACCTTTCGATCAACAAGCTCAGTGTCTTAGCCACTGAGCCACCACATCTACACTACACTACACTACACATACACTAGACATACCCAATTTCTGAAATCATTCTTCATACATTTTAGCCTCCAGCCCCCTAATTATCTTTGTTGCTCTTTTCTGCACTCTTTCCAAAGTCTCTACATCTTTTTAGAAAGTGGTGCATAAAGAGAGTGCAGACTTGGTACAAAATATCTGTGGGAAATGAAATTATGTGTCTGCTTTTATGAATTGGGGAACTGCTCTAAAAAAATCTAGAAGTAGATTGCGAAATAAGAGCAAAAATTGACTGATAAGACATGCTTTCTCACATGAATATATGTAAGAAATCATACAATAAAACCACATCTGTTTGAATTATGCATCCACTAAATCATCTGAAATACACATATTAGTAGTGATGTTTTGCAATAGATTATAGAAAACAAATAAAGTGCCATTACTTTATTTCCAATGCTTTTCAAGGACAAACACATTTTAAAATGTATTGGGACTTAGTTGGAAATAAAATATAAATCTATTTCTTTTCCTTTCATCTACTTAATTAGGGTACATCTTTCCATTCCAAGTTTTAAAAAATCAGTAAGACCTACCTCTGAATAGTTTCCAACATAACAGGAATATGTTTTTGTGGTGTCTCTTAGCAAGGTAGGTTAGAGGGAATAAACCCATATCTACATGACTGAAACTTGTACATGTTACAGAATTGTCACAGTATGAATTTTTAGTTGACCATGTGATGCAGAAATCACAGAAGTCACCAGTTAGATAGTGTGCAAAGAGTTTTTTTACTTTACTGATTCCATAGATTAAAAAGATTCCTTAAATCAGATCATGCTTTCAAATGCAGATAAGGGCCTAAGCAGAGTTGAGAGAGAAAAAACACCATTAAACTATGTAGGGCTTATTTCTAAATTTATAGCTAGGATTATTTCTTTGTTTACTTTATCACACATCTTTCTCTATAAAACTAATGTAACTGAGAACACAAGTCAAAGCATAATTAAGAACACTTAAACAGAAATAAAAACAATAATCTTCCAGCAACCAAAGCGTACTTAAATTTTAACAGCATTGTTAAAATAAAAAGGGCATTCCTTCACATAAAGTACGTTCTAGGGAGGTAAAGGAGGTTATATTCCAGAATTGTAATATTATAAGATGGCTATAAATCTGATCAGATGTTATTATCTATCTCATTGGACTGTTCTGCTTGAATCAATAGCACGTTTTAGCAAAGGAGTGTTACTTTATTTATTTGCTGTAAAGAAAAAAATCTCAAAACAATACCTCATCTTGGATAAATTGAATTTGATATGAAAATTGTCCAATATTTCACATTTTTCTGAGCAGGAAGCAGATCTGGAGAAGCTGGTCATTTCACTTCCTGGCTGAGACCTCTGCTCAAATTCGGCAGAACTGTTTTCCCAAGACTCATCATCTGTGATGAAATCTGTATTGTGAACATCTGTACATCTTAACCTATAAAACATCATGGAGACAGCTATCAGTATAAATTATGATCTGATCTTCTCGAATTTGTCCCATTGGGAGCTAGGGCTACTGTAAAACAGCAGAATTTAAGGATGCTAATCTTTTTAGAATATGTCTGCTTGTGAACATGATATGTCTTTAAACCTGTGAGGAATATAACTTAATGTGCCATTTATACTTTGCAATAAGTAACAATGCTGACTTTTTCCATTACAGGAGAAACCTCAGCATTAGAGCACTTTCAATCAAAATATTCTACACTTCTGGGGTTTCAGGGAGATGTTCTCTCACTACCATATTGCTAAGCTTGACTAATCAATTATTTTATTTATTTATTCACCTTTGATGGCCATCCAATTCACAGTGATTCTGAGCAGTGTACAAACATACTAAAAGCCATCATAAAAAGAAAATGATACATATCAAAATAGCAAAATAAACTGAAAATCAATACGCTACAGTATTTCCTAGAGTTGAGAATTAGGTTGGGTTCACTCAACCATCTGGTCTACAGAAAGCTCCATTTAAAGCCTATTGATTGTTATCAGTCAACCAAGAGTGTATCCCATGAAATTATCCATGTCATCCTTGGGGAAATGGCTAAATAAAGTATTTCTAGGTCAGGAATCCTCCTGAGTAATCTCAGAATATCCTAGATTTTAGGAGAAAGAAGAGTTGCTTTCCAAGGATAACTCCAAGGAAAACTTATATATCTTAGCTAGATAGAAGGAAGAGTACAAATATATTTCCAAAAATGATTATATATTTTTACTGTTGATCAATGTCTTTGTAGATCCATGACCAGAACATAACTCCCCATTATTTGATAAGATATAGGGTTCTATTATAGTTGTCTTATTATAGAAGAAAGAGAATGTCAGCAATGCTTTGTTGATAGTTATTTGTGTATCTACCAGTAATTTATAACTCACTTTGCTTCGCAAACTTAAAGTGGTATACTTCACATTTATTTCTCTAACGTTTAGGTTATTTATGATATACCAGTAGAAGCATAGGGATGAGCCCCTTTCAAAGAAGTTAGGACTTCAGCCATTAATAATATATTCTGGGCTCAATATCAAGTAAGATACACATTTAAAAAAACACTCTTACCCATTGCTTTTAGTGGAAGCTTTCATCAGAGGAGTCCTTTCTGTAAAACAGTTATCTTCTGATCTTGTGCTGAAGAATTTTGACAAACTGTAATGATACCTTTAAAAAATGTAATTGTTAATTGTTAGAGTAATCATCTCTCCAAAGCAGTATATGTAGTTCATATGTCAGTAGACAAACTGATTTAATATTAGATTAAGCAAATACATTGATTTTTAGGATTTCTGTTAGAACTGGCAAAAAATATTATCTGTTTTTCATTTTCACTTCTTCTTGTAGTAATAACACTGCTTTTCTTACAAATCTTTTTTTCCAAGAAGCATCTGCCCATATATCCAAATACTTTTTCTCAATTCCTGATCAAAGTAATCAAGGAAGCAATTATTTCACTTCTGATTTTTCCCCAGCTACTTGAGAAATGTATTTTTATCTTCATTATCTAGAAGCTTAAAAATATTATTGATATACATTTTCCAATCAATCTTCCCTTCTTGGGGTACCAACTCAGAATTCTGCCTCTTATGTAAATCTTTGTAAACCACCTTATTTATGGTTAGGAGGGATGCTGAGGAAAAAAGGAGTTTGCTATAAATATATACAGTGTAAAAACTGTATAGCTTGAAAAATGAAGTTCTGGTGCACCACCAGTCATTTTTAAAATGGGAGCAATTATATATTTTACAGCAATAAAATAATAATAAATACTTCCAAAAATGAGAGTAATGTGTTTTAAATTATAGCACCATCAACAATAGTTGAACCTCATTAGATTAACATTTTCTAATTTTCTAGTATAAATTTGTATGATGATATTTTCAACAAGATAAAACTAATGGAAATATTAGAAAAGAAACACAGAATTTAATAAAGTACAGTGAATATATATATATAGGGAACACGGTGGCTCAGTGGCTAAGATGCTGAGCTTGTCAATCAAAAGGTTGGCAGTTCAGCGGTTCGTATCTCTAGTGCCGCGTAATGGGGTGAGCTCCCGTTACTTATCCCAGCTTCTGCCAACCTGTCAGTTCGGAAGCACGTAAAAAATGCAAGTAGAAAAATAGGGACCACCTTTGGTGGGAAGGTAACAGTGTTCCATGCACCTTTGGCATTTAGTCATGCTGGCTACATGACCATAGAGACATCTTTGGACAGCGCTCGCTCTTCGGCTTTGAAACGGAGATGAGCACCACCCCCTAGAGTCGGGAACGACTAGCACATATGTGCGAGGGGAACCTTTACCTTTACCTTTTAGTGAATATATGTATATATAAGAAAACAGGAAGAGAAATAAAAATAGAAAAGAAAAAATATCATAAAAAAGAGTTGTCCAATATTTTTGGCATAGATTATAAGTGCATTTATATTTTATCCCTTCTCTTAAGTTTTTTTCATAATTTCCTTCTTTCCATAAACTACTGTTTCTAATCTTCAAACCCATAAATTACAAATCCATCTTTCTCTTTTTTTCAGTAAAAAGCCAGAAAGGGTTTCCAGGCACTAAGCTTTCTGTTATCAAGCTTAAATGCAATTGTAGACCTTAGAAGTTACCAATGATTTCTCAAAATATGGAAACAGAACCTTGGCAATCTCTGAGGACTAATATTGTAACAGTGTTTATTCACCCATGATTGTGCTTTGTTGCTAAAATTTCTTTTAGTCCTAAATGACTAATTGCTTCATAAACATGGACTGGGTAGCAAAAACATGCCCGTGAATTTAGTCCACTTGCTGACTGGAACATGCTAGTTGAGGCTTTTTCAATAATCTAGAGACATTGTATGGAATATACTTAGCATGGAAACATTGCTACTCATTGTATCAAAAACTTTGAGACTTATGTGATGAATATATATGGTTGGCTTTGCTATTTGGAAGTAGGTTCTGCATGCTTTTGCTCTTGAAGAAATGGATTAGCAAAAAGTATACTTACTGAACGGGTGATTGTTCTTAAATATAGATAGTTGACTGACAACCATTAGTGTGAAGTTACAACAGCACTGAAAAAGTGACTTTCAACCAGCCCTCATATTTATGACCATCACAACAGCCACACAATCACATGATTAAAATTCAGGCACTTGGCAACTAGCATGTATTTATTACACATTTAGTATCCAGGTATCATGTGATCGCCATTTGCAACCTTCTCAGCCAGCTTCCAACAAGCAAAGTCAATGGGAGAAGCCAGATTCACTTAACCACGTGATTCACTTAACCATGGCAAAAAGAGCACAAAATTGGGTGCAAATCACTTAACAACTACCTTGCCTAACAGCAGAAATATTATTCCAGTTGTGTCATATGTTGAGGACTACATGTATTGCTCTTATTCACAGGTAACATACCAGATGTATGATGTTAATTTAACTTTAAACCCATCCTATATTCTGGCTTTTGCACCATCGCAAAACATAGTTATGCTGTGCAACAGCTGATCATCCAAATAGGGGTCCATAGGCAGGTATGTTCAAAGACTGCTTGCAATCAATGAGCCATGATTAAATTAATGAAAAGAGAATTTGACAAGTTTTTTTTACTGCAAAGCCTCTATAACAGGAGAAGACCAACACTTCATTCTTCCCATTCCTTAAGGACCAGAAAAGGCATTGACATATATAAGGTCTTCACCAGTTGAAAGGAAGAAATTTAGAGGGTTTTTTCATCAGTGCTGCTTAATTTTTATTTATTTATTGTTGTACCTTCAAGTCAGTGTTGACTCCTGATGATTGCCTGGACGAGTCCCTAAATTTTATCAGCTTAAAAACCATGAGAGCATTCATATTATCATTCTCTTTATTTTCCTAGTATATTTCCATTTCTTCCTTCTATAATTTACAGCAACTCAGTCTCAAATGGAAAAAATACAAGAAACATCATCATAAACTGCAGTCTTATGGCATCGAGGAAGTATCCTGAGATTAGTGGAATCATGTGTATATGATTTCTTCTCTGAGATCAAAGAGAGAATTCCAGCCTTAGAAAATAAAAGGTCCCTCCCATCTGAGACTGATTGGAGAGTTTGCAAACAGGAAATAGAAATCCCCAGTAGTCTATCGAGACAGAGGAATCAAAGCCAGGAGGTCATGAATTAGGTTAATAGCACAAGATGTAAATCAGTAAACCAGTCAAACAGCAATTGAAATATTAAGAACCAATGAAGGAAGATGATTTATGAACTGACTACTCTAGACCAAGCCAAGTGTAAAAACGCTAGGGAATTCCTAGAAGCCTGGCACTCTGACAAATCAGCCATTAACAGGCACATAAACATAAACAACATCTACATATCATTCAAAAGAGGCAATCAACAAGCCAAAAAGGGAATAAAACACCTCCCTACCAGCAATCAACATCCAGGTGAACATAGATTAATACTAAGATTAACATTAGATTTACAATCAAGAAGCAAACAATACCTTAATCAAGGGACTGCCAAACAAGCTAACAGTAAATAGCCCAACCAAAGGACTACCAAGACCACTCTCACCAACACTGACAGAGCAAGCCATTAGAATATAAAATGAGAGCAAACCCCATTCCCTGCTAACACTGTTGATATTACCTAGTTTGGACAATGAAATGTCTACAAAAAAACCAACCAATGTAGAGAGCACCAAAGAGGCCTCATTTCAACTCGGAACTACAAATATTCCCTTCTTTCAATTTATGAATTGTGTTTGCTTCACCCAGGCCTTTAGTAAGGGGGAGTAAGGCCTTAACTTCATTTTCATCTTTTATCTTTCATGTTTTATTGGTTTTATTGTAATTTATTTTATAGTTGATTTGCCACTCAGTCATTGTGAATTAGGCAGCACAGATGTTGAATAAATTATGATCATTTTCATTATCTTCAGAATTGAGTCTGCTTTGACTAGAAGTTTGTGGACTTGAGTAAGCTCTTCTCTATGACAAGTGATTCTGAGCGAGCTTAGGGTTTGTCAGAAATAGATTTATGCTTTACTCTCTGTCTTTTACACCTTGTAGAGCTTCCTATGTCTGTGAGGTGATGGGAGAAATCCATAATATTTGTCTGAGGAGAATTCATGCTGTGGCAGCTAGAGTATTCCTCCAATTATACAAGTTTCTAAGCTGCTTACTTCCCTGAAAATGAATAAGAAGATTCATTTAAAACAATATGACAGCAGATCCCTTTTCCCTGGTCTCTTTAGAAACACCTGCAGCCTTTCATTCCCTGATATCAAGAGTTCCAACATTACATGAGGGTAAAAGACCTGAGAGTGAGTCAGAGAGAGAGTAAATTCAGAAATTATTCTATTCTAATTATTCTATTCCTATTAGACCCACAAGGCAGAACTGACTAAGAAATCAATGCCATGTAAGTCAGGTGTCAACTGTCCAATTGGTGAATCCAGAAAAAGAAACTCCTGGGACATTATTTTACCAAGAATATAAACTTTACTGAATAAACCACATTGGTATATTTTATTTATTTATTTATTTATTTATTTATTTTTATTTGATTTGATTTTTATACCGCCCTTCTCCAACAGGACTCAGGGCGGTGAACAGCCGAGATAAAACATAACATATAAAATTTAGAAACAATTTAAAAGACATTAAATAATTTCGGCCCTCAATTTAGAACAAGGATGTCAAACTGGCAGCCCGTGGGCTGGATGCATCATGTGCAGGCCATGCCACCCCAAAAAATGTCAAAAAAGGCAAAAAATGTCATGATATATCATGTGACATCACATGACACAACAAGTTTAACACTCATGGCATAGAAGAAGTGAAACCAGCTCTGGGTTTCCTGTACAAAAGCAAGCATAGTTAATTCCCACTTTCACTACGGGCCACTCACAGTCCATTATATCCACCAATCACTTCTATTCATTTTGTTATGGGAACCAGCCAGCCATGCTGGGATATCTGCTCAGTGTGTCCTTGAGGTGGGAGCATGTCTCATGGGAACCAATGATGCTTGGATGCCATTCCCCCAAACTTGCATTCCATTCTACCCCCTCCCCTTTTCTTTGTTAAGCTGCAAGCAAAGTGGAACATAGGTGAAAGTGCAAGTCAGTTGTGGGAAGTACCCCAAAAGGACCGTGCCAGAAACCTCATAGCACCAGAAATCTCAGAAAATAGTGCCAAGAGACTCAAGCCTTTCCCCCTTTAAGAAAACGAAGAAGCACCAGCTGAAAGAAAAACACAGAGCAGCCCTGCTAACAGAGCTGACAATAGAAACACTTAAGTAGAGCCATTAAGATAATGGGAATCAGACTAAAAAATAAACTCTCCAAGGTAAGCCCTTCTTCTCTTCTTCCTCCCTTCTTCCTGCCCCCTGACAGTATTAACCCTTAAGGATGAATAACAAAAGACCTGGGACCAAGATTAACCCACCAAAACAGGAAAACAAAACCCAGGGCAATCAGAAACACATCAAAACCCATCAAGCTGCAGGAGCTTCAAAGGAAAATTAAGAAGGAAAAGGTACAGGCCTGCCATCCCAATCCGCTTGCAAGCCAGAAATGCTCGAGATGTGTCACTATTTTTCTTGCCTTCCTAAATTAAAGAATCCCTTTTCTGCAGCTGGCTTTCATATCTATTTCTTCTCACCATTGGTGACTGCTTCCCAGCTGGGAAACGAACACAGGGAAATTTCTTCCAATATTTTGGCGACCACAAAGGGACTCCCCGCAATCCAGTTCCCAGACAGGACCTGGAGGACCATTACCTAGCCAGCACAGACCATTTGTCTGAGGTCCACGGACCCTGCCTGGACCTAATGGGTAATAAAGAGAGATTCCAAGTCTTGCACTCAACAGCTGTCAGAAAGAAGGTGAGTACCTCTAAATTTTAACTTTTAAAGCCCAGAAAAGTTTGGGAAATGTGTGTATGCCTTTGTCTGTAAGTGAGAGGACCCTTCTCCCAATCACAGCTGGATCTTGCTCCTTTTGTGCATTTCCTAACCACAGAAAGACCAACAGTCTGGAGAGCATGGGGGATTGCCAGAGCACAGGACCTTCTGTTAGGGAAAAAGGGAGAGCATGTGTGAAAGTGGAATGGACAAAAATGAATGAGAGTTGAACTTTGGGTAACCTGATGGGAAGCCCTGTGTATTAAGAGGTGCCCGTACTCGACTGCCTAAGGCAGCAGGTCCTCCCAGACATCCAAGAATCTGAAAACCAATGGCAGTGTTCCCTACAAAGGAGGTACTCGTACTCTGAGAGGAAACCAGAGTCCTCACAGATCATTTTTGTCTGAAAACTGACAGCAGCAGGCCCAGCTAAGCCAAAGTGAACCCCACCTCCTAGGGAGGGTTTCTGTCACTACCCTCAAGCTACAGCTTCCCATGTTCCCCTTCCACTCCTTGGTCTTATTGATGTTAAGGACCAGGTTATTTTCTCCACACCATGAAAGCATGTCTTTCAGCCCTGCACAGATGACTCTGCAAACTGTGGAAGCAGAGCACATGAATCCAGATGCTGCCTCCAGAGGAGACCTTCCATCCATTTGAGCCAGAAAATTGGGTTTGGATCCAGCCATCTACTAGACATTCATCATAGCAACCAGAGTGGAGCAAAATGCTATTCACAAGGCATTAGAAAACTAGAAGTTTTGCTATAGGAATGCTCAGAACTAGCAAGCAGGAAGGTTCTTCCCATCTCAACCACGGATTACATGAATCCAACATATCTGGAAGGCAACAAGTAGGAAAGGTGTTATGTCAGGTATGAAAAACCAGGTCCACATGTGATGATTCAAATTAACTGATTTATTGCTAAAAGCACATGAATCTTCTCAATTTATGGTAAGCACCTGGTTAGAACCAGATAAGGGTCAACGACACTTGAGGGGTTGGACTAAGTTTGCTTGATGCTCATAATAATTCTAAGCTCATTCCTCTTTTCACTTCTCCCCCTGCCAGTCCTTCTCCTATAGTTTAGGACTTTTCTCCGTATGTCCATCCTTTGGGATGAAGATGGAGAATGGGAAAAATGCTTCTCTTTCATAACACTCCTCAGTATAATCACAATGCAACAGCCTTTGGGGGAAGATTCTAGATTAGATTATTAGTATCTATTCCCTCTCTCTTAATAATTTGGTTGATTTTATTCTCCAGTTGCAGAAAGTGTTGGCAGATATGGCTTGCTCCTAAGAAAGCATTTAAATACAACTGATAATACAAAATCACCTAATTATAAACCAATCATTTAAAACCTTAATAAATTAACCCAATATTCCTTACTTATCAGGTGTCAACTGGGTGAGTATGAATCAAAAGCAAGCTCAATTCCCAGTCCATTCATCATGTTATACTTTCTTTTAAAAGACTAATTCAATAAACTAGTTCAAGGATTTAGACAGAACTTTAATCATGTTCACAAACTATTCCTCGCAGATGGATGCATATGCATTGCAGTAAATTCAAACTTGGTGAAGGGAAGGGAGAAAAGAAAATTCTCAAACGTAGCTAAGATTGAAAGATCATCCACTACTTATGGAAGGCTTGATGGGACAAAGGTTGTGCAATTGAACTGATATGGACCATTTATCCAGATTCATGAAGAATAACTTACTTGATTGAATTGCATAAGATATCCTAGTGCAGTGGTTCTCAACCTTTTCTTCACGGGCCCCTTTAAATACTTTTTGTAGCTATTGACCATGGCTATGGACCCCTAAGACTTAACTCAAGATTTAAATCATAACATTTCTTCAAGCCTTCATGGACCCACTGCAGTGGTGGGTTGCTACCAGTTCACCCCAGATCGGGCGAATCAGTAGCGATGGCAGCGGGAGGCTCCACCCACCCACCCAGACACTTCTGTGCATGCACAGAATTGTTGTGCACGTGCACAAGCACGCACCCACTAGCAAACGGTAGCAACGGGTTTTAAACCCGCCCCTGACCCCCTGTGATGATATCACAGCCCCCAGGGGTCCACAGACCACAAATTGAGAACCATTGTCCTATTGCAAGCTGTAGCATGGAATCATGTTGGATTCAAGGATAGCTAAAGTAATGAGAAGAAAACAATCAAAACTTTTTCAAAACTTTTTGAACCACTCTAAACTTTTCAAGCAGCCTTGGAATTGAAACCAATGTATGAACTGAGAGTAGACAAAATGGACATTTTGCTGGATTTAAATGAAATATGGCCAGGCTATGTCTTTGCTGGGCCTTCATACCTTGTGTCACTTTGTTATTTTATTTAGCCACCATTTCTTAAATAAACAAAACTAGACTTCATACAGTGTGTAATCATACAAACCACAAAGCCTGGGTTCATACAATAGGCAAAACCAAAACATTGACTGCTTTCCATTTAGGGGAAGTCACAGGCTTAGAAAGAAAAATGAAGCTGGCATTGCAAAATTGATCAGAGAATGGGCATTCTTTGAGAAATTAATGGAACTTGCAAACTGATTTGTATCTAGCTGCCTGGATAGTGTAGTGAATCTTCTCTGCCTAAAATGGAGATTTTCTGAGTATATCAACGAACAGGCACCCATCTGATCTCTAAGCTTTATTTCTGTGTAGCTCTGCATGACTGCAGGGAATTAGCATATTTCTAAAAATATATGAGGCATAAGCAAAGCCCTCCACTGTGATGCTCTAGATTGTGAAAAGCACTGACCTTTCTAACATCTCTCACTTATTCTGTGCTTTGTGCTCAATTTTAAATAGAACAGATAAGGACTATGCTGGGTTTTTGTTTTTGTTTTTTGCAACATGTCTACTGCCTAGCAATTCTATCATCACAGTGCTATATGCACACACAGAAAAAGCTCCCCTGTGTATCTTGTTCTGCTTTGGGTCAGCAAAAAGTGCATGACAAGCATCATCCATTCCTTGCAGAAGATTTGGTGAGTTAAATGTTGCATAGCTGAGCTGATGTGGGCCAGCAGCCCAGATTTATGAGGAATGCCTTACTAGATATTGGAGTATGCTGAAATGCATAAATATGCAATTACTTTGCAAAACTTTAAAGGAGGATTTAAAAGTTGAATGTGAGATACAGTGTTTCTGGAATAATTTGATGCCAACAACAATATGCACAGAAGAACCACAAGATGTTGATCTAAATCATCAGTGACTGCTTTAATGTCATGTCTCCAACATCAGCGACACAAATCTAATTAATATCTGAAAACCTCTGAATAGTCAGCTAAAGAAGTCAACCAGAAAGGAGACTAAACACCAAATAGATTCAATACGATATTGGTCCCCAATGTGTGGAGTTTATTTATAGAATAATAGGGAAGTTAGCCAAGCAAGCATTCAGTGTTATAAAATGTGACAGCAAAAACAAGGAGGGTTTCCAATTTTTTTTACACCCACAAGATTCTGTTCTCCAATGCGACAACTGGAATATGCCACACTGATGGATTTTCTACCTTTCTCTTTCTGTCTTGGATGCCCTATAACATCTTTCAAAGAATGTTACATCACTGTTCCTCTTTACCCTGTGCTTGACCCTGCCCCGCCCAAATGTGTGTCTTTCTACCAGTCATTCTATTGTTCACATTGAAGCAGCCAGAACAGGGGTGAAATCCTACCAGTTCAGACCAGTTCGGGCGAACCGCTAGGGATTATTGGTATTGGTTCGCTGAACTGATAGTAATCACCCCTCGTTGGCCACACACAAGCCTGGCAGGTCGCCACTCACCTCTTCCGGCCACTTGATATCCCACAGAATTCAATGTTAAATGCAGCAGAGAGAATGCTAACTTTTCTCCCTCCATTCACAATGGAGCTGCTGCAGCCTGTCCCTTTAAGGTAGTCCCCAGGAGGGAGGGAACCATAAAGGGAGCAGCAGCTCCATTGTGAATGGAGGGAGAAAAGTTAGCATTCTCTCTGCCACAGAATTCAATGTTAAATGCAGCAGAGAAAATCCTAACTTTTCTCCCTCCATTCACAAAGGAGCTGCTGCAGTCTGTCCCTTTTAGGTAGTCCCCAGGAGGGAGGGGGATGGGGGGAGCAGCTGGAATGGAGCCGTTTTCGTGAAAGGCAGGAAAATGGGGAAGGGGATTTTCCTGCCTGCCATCCATTCCTCAATCTCAGCATAGACTGAGGGAAGGATGGTAGGCAGAAATATTCCCCTCATTTTCCTGCCATTCGCAGCAAGGAGTGGCTGGGCCGGTGAGAAGCCCCTCGATGTGAGTGATGTCGAGTTGGCCATGCCCACCCAGTAACATGACCTCCCCCAACAAGCCACGCCCACAGAACCGGTAGGGGAATTTTTTTAATTTCACCACTGACCCAGAAGGCCTAATGTATGAAGGAACAAAATGCCATTGGGTATATTTAAAAAGACAGCTGAACACACGTAACCCATCTCTGTTATAAGGAATATCATTTCATACTGAAAAGGAACTGAAAGCAAGGGAAACCCAACAAACTAGGGTCTACCACACCCATGAACTCCTAGTGATTTTACCTGATTTCCCAACCACAAAATGTTATAAGTTAGTTGACAAAATAGGATATATTAAATAAGTACTTTCAGATCATTTCCTCATTAATTACATGAACAAGTCTAATGTTTTGACTCATTTGTTTAATTACGGTCTCTTTATCTAGTTTTAGGACTCATGCAGAGAATAGATCGCAGTTAGCTCGTATTTATGCAGAAATATTAAAAATTTACAAACTTTTAAGCACCACTCTACATGTGTAAAAGATCCAATTCTTGATCCATACAGTGTGTTAATATTTCTTATATTTTTTGCTTTGTGAATGCTGAAACGCTTGGTTTTCAGATTAAAAAGAAAAAATCCAATATATCTAGAATATAATCCTCTCTGTATAACTTGAATAGAGTTGAAATAACCTTCTTTCAGGATTTACTATTTTTGTCGTCCCCCTCCCCATTTGTATTTAATCAGATTTGGGGCACAGCTATTGCATTCCTCAGTGCAGTGAAAATGAGCAAAACCTAATAATTTTAAAAAACAAAAAAATACATCCTTTTCTTTATTGATTCCAGGCAAAGCATATGAACGGTAAATAAATCTTTTTAATTAGCACAGCTTATTTGGTCAAACGTCAGCAGGCTTTTAACCCAACTATTTTTAGATCAACAGTGTATGGCTTGTAATAAAAATAATGCAGCACTTGTAGGAAACCAACACTAATGCATTTTCTATATTGCAAAGCAATACCCTCAGCCAGTATTTAAAGCTTCCATTTTAAGAGAGATTGAGAAAATCCATAAAATACAGTCCTTCTGAACACATCTACATATCCTGAGCAACATGAAATCAGATACTATCATAAAACTAACCTCAATACAAGTAACAAGTGAAGAAAAATATATTTTTCCAATCTCACTTCCTTCCCTCCCTCACAATTTTGACTTTACTGGTTCTATTATCAATCTTAATGATAATTAAAATCAGGTTCATAGTATTTTTTCTGAATATTACATAATGAAACAGTTGTCAATAAATTCCTAAAGAGGATTGATGCTCATATCATGTTGTTAGCATTATGATTGCATGAGCTACTGTTGCTGCCTATATTCTTAGAAACATTAACTTCTCTTATCTGCTAGTGGGTGCAGAAAATGGGAAGCAGAATTATTTTAAAAAATTAAAGGCACATATACACTATCAACAGTGGGTGAAGTGATCATCTTAAGAACTTGGAAAGAATACACTAATTTAAGGTGACATATTGTTTTAGGACACTCACATCATCACAGCAGCATCGCGTGATGTATCACGACCTTTTTTCCCTTCGCTAAACTGGGCGTGGAAGTGGCCAGCACGTGACACATCTGGCCTGTGGGCTGCAAGTTTGACAGCCCTGTTTTAGGAGATCTGTACTATATAAAGCATATTGTATATTGTATAAATATAACAGTAACAATTTTCCTTATATATGAAAATGGGGGGAAGTGGATTTCTGGAATATTTACTTACATAATCTGAGTATCCAGACTTAAACTGATTGAGGCAGCTATTTCTAGAGAGCTCACACATAGGGTGACTTAGTATCAGTCAAACTCTATAATTTATCTCAGCACTCCACAACCATAAAACAATCATATTCAGTAGTAAGAGAAATGGTTTATACAATCCCACAAATATGTATGCCATTTCACACAAAGAAGAGGAAAAAAGGAAATGAAAACAAAAGAAGAATATATGATAGGTACATTTCAATCTGCTAATAATGACATCTTCCAAATAACTCTATGGCACATGAAAGACAAAAATACAAAGTCTTCTGAAGGAACAAGAAGCCTCATATGGATTGAGAGTGGGTTAATGGTAATGGACAAGGATATTGGAAATAACAATAAAAAGTTGCATGATGCTTTCAAAAACTGTGCTAGCATCATTCTTTGCTTCCTTTTATTTATTTATTTATTAAACCTGTTTGCAGAACTGATTCACAAAAGCTCTCAGCAATAGTACCATGAGGCTCTTCCTCAATGCCCAATCACACACGCAAACATTTTTACAGCAGTATATGACATTATTCTTAAAAAAGCAAAACAATGTGAGCTACTGTTATTCTTCTGTCCTTCCTTCCTTTCTTCTTTCTTTCCTTCCTTTCTTCCTTCCTTCTTTCCTTCCTTCCTCTTCTTTGTTCAGTTATGGATTTGAATCCTTTTGAAATAAACAGAAACCTGATGCCTACTATATTTTGCAAACCTCTTTTTAAATGCATGCAATTTTTACTACCTTTTTGTTTTAGGAAAAAGCAGTTTAGAAAACTAAGAGTGTTATGAAAAAGGCCAATATGAGAAATTACCTATTCTCAAAATACTAGTGAATGGATAAAGTGCATAAATGGCAGTTGCAATGATAGTATCCAGATTATCCATCTTTTGACATCATCATCATTTGATGTTCCAGAAATGATCAATGTGACAAGTGGATTGATCTCATTCAGCAAGATCAAAGCCACATTTAACTCTTAATTCATCATCAAGACTGGGTAGCTGCTGGCTTTGCTGTTCCACTAACTCTTTTATACTTTATGTTGCCTTGAATCCTCCTCTCCATCTGGATCAAAGCACTTCGGTTCAGCCTTTTCAGAGGAAAGACTATCCCTTCAGCCAAACCAATAGGTTTCCAATAGGCTTCTTTAATAATGGATTTATTTATCCTTACCACATGAGGATATGCTATCTGGAAATCGATATGAGAAATCCTTTTTGTTATTTATTTTATTTATTTATTTATTTATTTTGTCAAACAAGATAACAGGTATAAGTATAAACATGGACATAAGCATATGAAATGAGTACAAATAAATGGGGACAGTAGGAGAGGGATGGTAGGCACGCTGGTGCGCTTATGCACACCCCTTACACCCCTTGTCTTAGGAAATATGTGTGGTCCACGGTAGACAGTTTAAGGTTGAAGCTACGGGGGTTTGAGGAAGTAACAACAGAGTCAGATAGAGCATTCCAGGCATTGACCACTCTATTGCTGAAGTCGTATTTTCTGCAATCGAGTTTGGAGCAGTTTACCTTGAGTTTGTATCTATTGTTTGCCTGTGTATTATTGCAGTTGAAGCTGAAGTAATCATTGACAAGTAGGACGTTGTAGCAGGCAATTTTGTGTACTATGCTTAGATCAGACCGTAAGTGACGTAGTTCAAGGTTGTCCAAGCCCAAAATTTCAAGTCTGGTGGCATACAATGGTAACATTCTAGATTTGTTTAAACAAAAAACAAGAGGGGCAAATGGTACCTACTCCAGAAAATATATATATAAATTAGTTTGGAAGAAAGTTTTCAATCAGCAGAGTTCTCTAGGCCTTTAAGCAAAGATCTTTTTGTTTTATTTTTAGTATTTAAACTTCAAAAAACATTGCAACTAGCATTTTTAAAGTTAATCATATTGTATACTAAGTATCAATTTAATGGTTTAACAATAGTAATATTATAAAATAAAATTATAGTTTAGAATGGAAACTTAATGTATTATATTTATAAAAAATAAAGTGAAGAAAATTAAACACTTAAACGTTATATTATATTGTTTAAAATAAAAAATGGGAAAATGGGAAAAATGTGAAAAAAGTAAAAAAAAATCCTGTAGTAAACTTAAAAAATTAGGATAGAGCAAAATATAAATATGTGTAAATATCTTTTTCTAAATATGTATTTGTCCATGTGGTGATTCAATTTTTACACAAAGACTTGAACTGGAGCATTCAAAATTAAATTATCTAATAAAGCAAAGATGGTAACTACCATACTACCTGTGAATATAAATTTAATTTAACACTGTAAGCATGTGGGTGGGTGTGCATAAAAGTGTGTTTTATGTATATCCAGGAATACCCACCAACAGCAAGGAAATTAGCTGTTGTTTTCACTGAACAAAAAAGTGAGAAAACACAGCAGCAGGGGAATTATCCAAAAGCAGAATGTGGTAGCTAGACTGAAAACCTTGCAAACTGCTGCCAAGGTTTTTCGGTTCACGGGATTTTCTTAAAGTGGCTTACAAGCTTAGAGTCGAGCTGGCATGAACACAGGATAGTAGCAGCTTACATTGCTAAATGCAGGTATGCTCTAAGTCTCCAAATATGTGTTGTCCAAGTCCACCCGCCATGGTCGTGAGTTCAGCGAAGCCTGGCACTCCACAAGCAATTCCATCAACAGACACATAACCTACAACCAGCCTACGAACTCCTCAGAATCTAAATCAACCACACAGTCAACCAGAGACAGCACTTGTCCTGACTTAGGCTTCCTGAGACAGTAAAAAGCACACAATTAGTCCCAAAAACCTTCTTTTTATTTCAATGGCTGTGAATTCTGTTCATTCATAGCCCATAATGAGTCACAAATAGTTTGTCTGCCACAGTCTTTCGGGATAAGGTTGATAAGCACTCACCTTTATCTCCCTTGACACATTGCCAAAGACCTAATTGGCAATTAGCTTTGCAAGGCCACAAGGAGCACAGAGTCAAAACAGAGCTTCAGAATTTAAACCAACCAGAACGAACAAGGTTGCTTCCTGCAAAGGCTCATGTGCCTTTGCTCCTCCTTTATGTCTTATGGGAGGGGCCAATCATCTCCAAGCCCTACTCCCAAGTCGTCCCTTTTGTCTTAACTGTTCTTGCCTTCTGGCAGTTCTGTGCATGAGCGTAATGTGAATAAAGTAGGAATCATACAGGGTCAGTTACATGAACACTAAAGGACCCTCTCTATTCACATTATTATAAGGGAGAAATGTGCTTGTTTGGAGATTATATTAAAAATCAGCTAAATCCCATTATTGATAATATATCTTCTGATGAGGCCTAGCTGTCACAGAAGGACAGCCATATGGAAAACATCTGAGGGGCCTCACTGTCAAAGACACAAGGACATGTATGTTACAAAGAGTTACTTATTACCTAAGGACAGCAATAAATCTCCCGTATTAGTAATTACAGAACTAAGGAAGGTTGTCTAGCTAAAGATAATCTTATAAACTAGACAATAATGGTTTAGTAATTAGGAAATGTCAATTATCATATAACAAGTGTATGTTAACCATATATGGAAAAATGCATGTGCTCACCAAACCCTTTGTCTTGGAAACATATATAAGCAGTTGTATCAGAGCTTTCCGTGGTTCAGAATTTCAGGTACAAATCTGGCTCTGAACCTGCGCAATAAACTGTATCTGGCTGACCCAGGAATGTTTTTCAGTCTTTCATTCCATAACAAGCGCACTGGGAACAGACTCCACCTGTTCCTTTGCCTTGCTGATGTCCAACTTTGGAGGCTCCGGAGATGGCACATAACTCCCAGATGGACCTGGCCCCCTTGCTGCCTCCGACACAGAGCCCTTGTCAGAGCCTTCCCCAGACTCCAGGACTGGCCCATGTTCCTCCCCAGCCTCCTCACTGTCCAACTCCGCTGCCAGCTCCGCAGGCTGCCAGTGGGCCACAACACTACCATCCCTCAACCAACCCATGAAAACCTTCCCCTAACCAGCACTTCACTCCCAATGACATCACCTGATGTAACTTCCCCATCACAAGACTCTCATTGATGACTTACATCTGATCCATCACAAGACCCTCATTGACACACCCATACCTGAAGCCCTTATAAAGAGAAAAAACACTGACATTGACATACCTAAACTCCACTGAAGATGTTACCTAGCCTGGTAATGAAATGTTCAGAAACCAGCCCACAAACTTGGAGAACGAACCCTCATCCTCAAATCAATGTTCTCCAGATAATTTAGGAGGAATGTTACTCCTGCATACTCCAGACTATTTTTAACCAAAATCATGATATGTAGGAATTGAGGGAGTTGTATCAACTAGATAGCAATAATGAGATTGGACATAAGATGATCTAAATAATTTATCTTACATTCATCTTCCTACATTAGCCTTTTCCAATCTGTTCCTTCAGAATAACAGAGTTGGAAATCTGGAGAACATTGATTTGAGGATGAGGGTTCGTTCTCCAAGTTTGTGGGCTGGTCTTCTAGTCCAATCCAATCCATTTCAGACAAGTGGTTGTCCAATCTATTCTTAAAAGAGTTACAGTTATAGTTCCCAGAATCCTCAGCCAATATTGACCATGCATATTAGACTTTCAGAGGTAGCCCTCACAGGTTAGGAAAAGTTATCCTCAGTGACAGTCACTTTGAATGAGTGAAAGCATTTCTCCATTAAAAACAGTTTGGATCATTTATGTCTATCACAACAGGCAGATCAGGAATGAACAGTTTGTTCTCTTAGTTCAGATTTATGAAATTGTACTTTACCAATTTATATCTGAGTTTATTAGTAAAAAATGATGTTTTTCCTTGACTTCATGAGTACTATCTTTAAATTTTAAACAATAAGGAAAATGGAAAATACAACAGAAAACAAACACATCCCCATAGCAACTATAACAAGAGATATTGATGCTATGGAAGTTGCAGGTGGAGTATCTCCCCACAGGATATTATCTTAGTGGCTTCCTAAGCATAAGCTTCGTCCCTGTTTCTCTTGTTACAGAAAGATGCTACATAAATCATTTATTGATTACTGAATGAAAGGGGTAAAACTAGTATCTGAAGAAACGCACTCTATTTAGTATTGAATTTAACTCTGTCACCAGACAAATGAATTTATTGCATCACTCTACTCCTTTCAAGCCTTGCAAGCTAGTAGCAAAGGCCAAATCTTGTATGAGTAAATCCAGTGAGTATATCATGCACTGAATAAAAGATACACATATCAGGCTATTTGTCTGGTGTTATTTAATCCGACTCTGTGTTGTAAAGCAAGGAACATTGTTTTATATCAGCAGGAATGTGACATTCATAGGACTCAGGAACTGAAGTCCTAACTGAGACATCACTCAGGAACTGAATGGAAACTGTCTGCCTGGAAACATATTCATCATGCTAGTTTATGCCTGCAGTGGTTTGATCTAAATCAGGAGCCCCCTTTGTTTATAATATATCTTATATCTCCTTCAGCAGGGTAACTTATCCCTTCCATCATATGGTGTTAAGAAACCAGCTGAGATGGTTCTCTGCCCCATTACTGCCATGATAAATCAAGTCCTCACTACAGAAGGTCTACGTCTTTCTTCTACAGTGAGGATAAATTTCACTGTATTTCTATAATGCACTTCTTCCCAGCTAAGCACCAAACAAAAGAAAAATTAGTGGAAATGATGTGCAACAAATACAATAGCTAATAAAACAATCCTATAAATAATATAGCATTAATTCTACAATTGTAAAAACTGTATGTTTTTCCTATGTAGTTTTAAAATACATAAGGTTGTGCATTAACATACTATCATACTATACTATACTAACGGACATATCATACTATATCACGCTTTTGGGTAATGCAACATTGAGCCAGTATGAAGTAGTTGGCAAAGATTGCATGAACTAAAAATTTACAGGTTTAAATCTCATACTCAGCCATGCAACTCATGGGATTTGGGGAAACCTTAGCCCATACCTATTTCACTGCACGTTTGTTAAAATAAAATGGCAGAAAGGGAATATTATGTACTGAATGCTCTAGAAATGAACTTATATTAATATTGCTCAATTTCCAGAATCATTCACTGTAATCATGTAAGGAAGTGTTGATGGCAGTTATACTTAGCAAAATATGTGAAGAGACATATTTCTTTTCTGCTGCCACTTTCTGAAACTTTTAGAAGAATTAACTTTCAAGAAATCATTCAAAAGTTGCTGTATACACTTGAGACCAATACAATTAAACAGTACAAGATCAGAATTTTAAAAAATCTGATATACCAGAAACAAAACCTGGTAAAGATTTTAAAAAGTGAAAGCAAAATGACTTTTGGGATATTCTTGTATTTTTGTGCGTCTCACTTGATGGCATCAAATTATTTTTACACACTCATCACCCAGCTAATGAAATGAATAATAAACAAACACCATTATTACTATCATAACTGCAGCTTCATGCCTTAACTTAACCACCTGAACAATCACCCATAATTACAGAACTGGGTCCTGTAAACTTTTGATTTAACAATTTTGGCATAATTTTATTTGCATAAAGGGTTTATTTATTTATTTTTTGTGTCCTTTGAATGTTTTGTTTAAATGCAAAGCCAAGGAAGACAAAAAGATCCTTGAAAATAGAGGCACAAAAAAAATTTGCTCGCAGAGCTGCTATAAAAACATGTGTTAGTTTTGAAACCTGCTGAGAGTCTATCCCTTTGCAGCAATTGTCTGTTTCGGTTCCTCAGCTAAGCTTTTTCCCCACAGTTGCTATTAATTGTAGGAAGATGTTAAATAAAACATATGGAGTCTTGAGCCAATGAACAAAACCATTAAAAGGAAATGGATATATTTAGTTCCCTTTTGGGTTTCTTACCTCTGTTGCATAGTGAGAGGACTGAATTCTTTCCCCAAAGTAATACACTGGTCTGGCTCTTGTGCAATTCTTGGATAGGGTTGATGTGATGCTCCCTGACCAATCATGATCTCCTTCAAGAGTTTCAGTTTGCTGACATTGTAAGAAATTGGCTCTGTTGCTCCATCTCCAAGCACATCCATGTGGTGAGAGTCCAATTCCATATCTATGTTTCTGGTAATTGCACCATCATCTTTGTTGTCCAGGTACATAGTTCTGGTACCAGATGAATTGTGTTCTCTGTTCTAAAAAAAAGGATACAGACTAAATTAAACACTCATTTTTATCTCTTCTGTGCTAATGCAATGTGTTTTTTGTCTTTAATAGAAAAATTGGCCTACATCCATTTGCCATAAAAAGTATCAGTACAACTGCTGGGTTGGTCATTGTTGGGTTTTCTTGTGATCCAAAGTATTACTTTAATAATACTCCATTGGTAATATATTCAGTTAATTTAATAACATGCACAACAGGTACATATTAAAAAGCAATGTTTTTATGAATCATTGGAGCATCCATTTTTATGCACTATTTTTCTTTTACATAAACTGGTGAGCCATACACTTTATTTGTTCCATTTCTCTGGCTATCCATCTCAGTCAATTAACCTGGGCATCTTATAATTCAGAAAACATATTACAATTAAACATTAAAAAATAATGTTAAAGCAATGAAACAGTAAAACCAGTAAAAGCCATTAAAAACATCCAATTTGACATACACAATTGAGCAAAATATTTGGTCAGTTAGTAATATGGGCAGGGAACGGGGCCATTGGCACATGTGGTGCCCCAAGAACATAGCCAGGTTTTTAAGACTTTACACAAGACTAACAGGGTTGGGACCATTCTAATCTCTGAAGGAAAGGTATTCCATAATGCAGGGGCCAGTGTGGAAAAAGGCGAATTTCTGCTTGACCTAGTTGAATGGGTAGAAACTCTTGAAAAAAGACAATTCCTCAAGTACTCTAGTCCCAAGCCATGTAGGGCTCTATAAGTAATCACCAGCACTTAAATTGTATCTTGAATTGTACACATCAGTAACTAGCGCAACTCATACAGATATGGTGTTACATATGCCATATATCTGGTACCATTTATTACTTGCACAACCACATACTGCACCAGTTTGAATTTTTGAATGGTCTTCAAGGGCAGCCTGATTAGAGCATATTAGGTAAAGGTAAAGGTTCCCCTTGCACATATGTGCTAGTCGTTCCCGATTCTAGGGGGTGCTGCTTGTTGTAGCGCGGGAATAACAAGAGGCACAAGCAGGCTAGTAACAACAGCTCTTTAATTCAGGGTGAGACTTCAGCAAAGGAACACAGGCAACAGCCCTCTTTATATATTTTTCAGGGGCAACCAAGAACCAATCAGAATTCACTGTACATTTGAATTTCCCGCACAAAATAGATACATACATAACAGTGCTTATCTCCGTTTCAAATCTGAAGAGCCAGAGCTGTCCAAAGACGTTTCCGTGGTCATGTGACTGACTAAATGCCAAAGGCACACGGAACGCTGTTACATTCCCACCAAAGGTGGTCCCTATTTTTCTACTTGCATTTTTTACATGCTTTCAAACTGCTAGGTTGGCAGAAGCTGGGACAAGTAAGGGGAGCTCACCCCGTTATGCGGCACTAGGGATTCGAACCGCTGAACTGCCAATCTTTTGATCGACAAGCGCATTGTCTTTGCCACTGAGCCACCACATCCCTTTTTAGAGCATGTTACAGTAGTCTAATCTGGAGGTTACAAGGGCATGAGTTACTGTTAACAGGACCTCCCGGTCCAGGTATGGGCACAACTGGCACACCAAAGTGTGCAAAAACCCTCCTAACTGTGGCTGTCACCTGCTCTTTGAGCAAGAAATGCAAGTTCAGGAGGACCCCCCACATTGCACACTGGGTCTGTTTGGGGCAGTGTAACTCCATCTAGAACCAGAGATAATAGAACCTTATATTGAGGGCGGGGTCCAAATATCCACAGCCACTCTTTTGCTAGGGTTGAGTTGGAGCCCATTTTCCCCATCCAATTTCCAACAGCCTCTCCACGTCCTCATTGTCCCCTTCATCCAAGGAGCAATTCAGACAGGCTTTACTATTTCTTGAAGGCATGTAATCAAGTGAGAACAAAGAGGATGAAAAGAGCTTTAATCAAAACAATTACCTTTGAGTCAAAAGAAACTACAAAGCACAGAGTGAGTTTGGAAAACATGGTCCAAGCCAGTTATATGCCTGACATAAACATGGAGAATTAAACAAAAAAGACCAGCATCTCCAGTCTCTGCCACTAGAAGCACCTGAAAAAAACTCTACCTGTATGACCTATAATTTCCTCTTATATATATACCTAATAACAAAAATATTTGAAAATATTGTGCTGACTTGGGTTTCTGTTTAAAATAGCACACTTCCCAGGTGTACATGAGTTAACAATTGAACTGATCAATTCTTGAATTGATCCCCATTGCTAAATATTTGATTAGCTTATCCACCTTACAAAGCAGCATTATATATACCTTTAAGCAATGATCCACAGCAAAAATCACTGTAAAAGACACGAAATGCTATAAATACAGAATTTGTAATCTCTTTCACCTACATTGTGGTATGATGGGTAACAATGTGCATTTTTACAAACAAATAAGCATACACTGACCTCTTGTGGCAGGCATACATCACATTTAAGCTGGTATTTTGGTAAAAGAAATGTGCAAATGTAATCTGTGCAAAGTGGATCTAGTTATAATATATGTGGCACAAAAACATCAACCCATTCCCATTATATTTAATAGTCTACTTCTTGGAAGTAATAAACCAACATCTGCCCATGTTAAGAGCATTATTTATTTACCCAGCATCATCGGTAGCTGTAATATTCTCCTGGGAAGTACCAGCAAATGTTAGGTTCCTACACTAAAAAGTTCACCATGTAAAAATCACTGGGAATTGCTAGTCACTTGATTTAAAGCAAAAGTGGGGAGGCATCTCCACTGCTCCAGTAAAGTTGTGAGCAATTCTTGAATAAGCACATGAAAAAGAACAGACTTCCGAGGGAGGGAGGGAGGGAGGAAAGGAAGGAAGGAAGGAAGGAAGGAAGGAAGGAAGGAAGGAAGGAAGGAAGGAAGGAAGGAAGGAAGGAAGGAAATCTGTTTAAGAGAAGACACCAATAATATTATTGTTATGTATGTATCTATTTTGTGCGGGAAATTCAAATGTACAGTGAATCCTGATTGGTTAAGGGTCGCCCCTGAAAAGTATATAAAGAGGGCTGTTGCCTGTGTTCCTTTGCTGAAGTCTCACCCTGAATTAAAGAGCTGTTGTTACTAGCCTGCTTGTGCCTCTCGTTATTCCCGCGCTACAACATTGGCGACGAAGGTGGGATTGAGGACACAAGAGGCAACCCAAAAAGAGTTTAGAGCTTCAGCCAGGGTGACTAGCGAACACGGAGACACGGCATGTCTGCCTACGTTCTGCCAAAACCCTTCGACCCGACCCGAGAGAAGTGGGGATCGTATCTGACCAGGTTCGAGTGCTCCCTGGAAGCAAGCGAAATGCAAGGGCTCTCTGCAAACAGAAAAAGGGCTCTGTTCTTAAGCCACTGTGGGCCAGACGTATTCGAAATGGCCGAATCCCTCTGCGAGCCAACCCCAGTCCAGACGGTTCCCTGGGACGTCCTTCAGGCCAACCTGAGAGCCCACTACGCTCCAGTTCCATCTAAATTCATTCAGCGCTACGAACTCCGGCAACGAGTTCAAAAAGAAGGAGAACCGGTCAGTGCTTATGTGGCCGCACTTCGAAAAGCCGCAACGCATTGTGACTACAGAGACTTAGACAACGCGTTGCTTGAACAACTGATTTGCGGGATTCGAGACACCCGGTTACAAAGGTGTCTTCTAGCCAAGCCAGACCTAACGCTAGCCGGCGAGCCAATCAAAGATGACAGCGCGAGAAAATGGCGCGAACCTCAAAAGCGGGAGACCTACAGCACGAGAATCGGCCAAGCCAGCACAACCGACGATGAGAAAGTCTACACGAAAGTAGAAATCGATGGCAAATCGTGCGAAATGGAGATCGACACCGGGTCTACGTTATCGATCATGTCCTGGTCAACACTCAAGGCACTCCTGCCCAAGCTTCAGAAGAACCAGCTGTCCCATCAGAAAATCCGCCTACTCGACTACCAGGGAAACCGAGTTCCCGTTGAAGGCGTGGGCACGTTCCGGGTCACCTACAGCGAGTTCCAGAAAGAGCTGCCCCTGACCGTCGTTAGCAAGCCTCTACTAAGTCTACTGGGCATGAAATGGTTCTGGGCCCTCGGCATGGGCTTTACAGGCGTTCACAGCGTCAGCGGATCATCGCTTAAAGAAACCCTGCTCCACAAATTTCGGGACGTTTTCAAAGAGACTCTAGGCAAGTACGTAGGGACCCCTATATCCTTTAATTTAGACCCCAATGTAGCGCCAATCAGACTGAAAGCAAGACGAGTTCCATTTGCTCTAAAGCCCAAAATCGATGCGGAGCTCGACAAGCTCATTAAGCAAGGGGTGCTCGTTCCCGTAGATCACGCTAAATGGGAAACCCCAATAGTCACGCCCGTAAAATTTGATGGCTCAATTAGAATTTGTGCCGACTATAAATGTTCGATTAACAAGGCGTCGCAGCAGAGCGCCTATCCGGTTCCGATAGTCCACCATATACTACATTCCCTGGGGCCTGGCAAGCTATTCACCAGAGAGTTAGACAAGTCCTAACGAGGTTCAGAGAAGCGGGACTTAAACTCAAGCGTACAAAATGCAAGATAGCGGTTCCATCAGTGGAATTCTTAGGCTACAGAATCGACGGCACGGGCATTCACCCCACAGAGAGCAAAATTAGGGCCATCTGAAGCATGCCCACCCCCAAATCAAAATCTGAACTGCAGGCCTTCCTGGGCCTTCTCAACTTCTATACGATGTTTCTGAAACACAAAGCCACCATTGCGGAGCCTTTGCACAGGCTCCTTGGAAAAAACGTTCCGTGGGCTTGGGGCAAGCGAGAAGCGGCCACATTCAACGCAGTAAAGAGACTTTTGTCTGAGGACAATTTCCTCATCCAATACAATGCCGAACTGCCTCTTGTATTGGTCTGTGACGCTTCCCCCTTTGGCCTAGGCGCGGTTTTAAGCCATAGACTGCCGAACGGGTTAGAGGCACCCATCGCCTATTACTCTCGCACTTTGTCTAGTGCTGAAAGAAACTATAGCCAGCTAGATAGGGAGGCACTAGCGGCTGTGGCTGGGGTCAAAAAGTTTCACGAGTACTTGTTTGGCCGCACGTTTGAACTTGTTACAGACCACCAGCCCCTTTTGGGACTCTTGGCTGGTGATAAACCGACCCCGACTGCTCTTTCCCCCCGGATGACCAGATGGTCCATTTTCTTAGCCGCGTACTTGTACAGACTGCTCCACTGGCCAGGCAAAACCTTAGGACACGCTGACGCCCTCAGCCGATGCCCCTTGCCCGAATTGTTGGACAACCTGACCCCGGAAGCCCCGGTGTTACTGCTTGACATTGTTTCCCCGGGGCCCCATTTCTTCAACCGAGGTGGCGAGGGTTTCTGCCAGAGACTCTGTTTTGCGCACTGTAATGGGCTGGGTGACAAGGGGTTGGCCTACCAAGGTGGACGGTGGTGACTTTCAATTGTACTTTAATAAAAAAAATGAACTGTCAATGTTGGGGTGTTGCTTGTTGTGGGGAGACAGGGTGGTCATCCCTTCGCGGTTAAGGCACAGAGTTTTGGAAATGTTGCATGAGGGACACCCTGGTATTGTTCGCATGAAAGGTTTAGCTCGTAGTTATGTTTGGTGGCCACATCTCGACCAAGATGTCACTGAGTGGGTGGGGAAGTGTAGACCCTGCCAGGAGTCCCGCCCAGATCCGCCCATAGCCCCCGTTCGTGAATGGGAAAAACCAAAAGGGCCATGGGGGAGGATTCACATTGATTTCGCTGACCCATTCCAGGGCCAGAACTTTCTTATTATTGTAGATGCTTATTCTAAGTGGCTCGAAATTGCCCTAATGCCATCTACAACTTCTGAGGCCGTAATCAAAGTACTCAGAAAACTATTTGCAACACACGGGTTGCCAGACACCCTGGTATCCGACAATGGGCCCCAATTCACGGCTACCCAATTTGAAGGCTACCTAGCCAAATTAGGCATAAGACATGCATTATCCGCTCCTTTTCATCCGGCTTCTAATAGCCTTGCAGAGAGATTTGTAAGAACGGCCAAAGAAGCTCTGTCCCGGCTCGATGCAGGGGACTGGCAGGCTAGAATAGATGAGTTCTTAGCGGTACAGCACGCCACCCCGTGCCCCACCTCGGGCCGCAGCCCAGCCGAGCTCTTAATGGGCCGAAAGCTATGATGCATTCTCGACCGACTGCATCCCAATTACTCCCCCGATAGCTTCAAGGGGGAAGGGGGAGGATTAAGACAATTCCAAATAGGAACACCTGTTTTTGCTAGAAGTTACACCAATGGGCCCTTATGGGTGGAGGGAACCATCGTAGGAATTACCGGCCCAAAGTCATACACAGTCGATATAGGGTATGGTAAAATCTGGAGGAGGCATATCGATCAATTGCGTAAACATTTACAAAACGAAAACTCATGTCCTAACTTTCAAGGTCTTCCTGACACAGCTACCTCAAGCCCGAGTAAGCCGGAATACTTATCTGGCAACCCTGAGTTCCAGCGCCGCCCCAGCGAGCCGACACTCCCAGCCGGAGATAGCCACACCTCCGGAGAAATCCAGGAGGTTCCATTGGCGGAGCCGGGAGAGACAGGAGGTCCCTCCGACCGGCTCAACGCCTCGCCAACAACTGAACTGCGCAGGTCAACCAGGATTAAGACATGCCCTGGTCACCTGCATGATTTTGTATGTAAATATGTAAATAGATAGAATAAGTGCCTTCTGGGAGTGGAGGGGTGTTATGTATGTATCTATTTTGTGCGGGAAATTCAAATATACAGTGAATCCTGATTGGTTAAGGGTCGCCCCTGAAAAGTATATAAAGAGGGCTGTTGCCTGTGTTCCTTTGCTGAAGTCTCACCCTGAATTAAAGAGCTGTTGTTACTAGCCTGCTTGTGCCTCTCGTTATTCCCGCGCTACAACAATTATGTTCTTAGTGCGTGCACAGATGGATTATATTCTTTCTGAATTAAAAGATTTGAAGATAACAGGATTGACTTGGGGGGGGCTAGAGTAAAACTGCCTGTTCCTTCCAATCAACTGACAGTATAATCTTGATGATACTTAATCCAGTGCGAGTCTACTCAGATGCACAGGTAATATTAAATTCTTTAAAAGAGCAATGACTCAGAATTGGTCAGGTTCAAGGAGTTCTTTCTCAGTACTTGAAAAGTTAAATGATTGTCCAAATATATAGATCTTATAAAAAGCATTGCAATCCACTTCCTTTCAAAAAAAAGTTATCTTCTTTTCTATCAGGTCTGAAAACTATGTAGAAATCAGGTTGCAAAGCAGTTTATTTCTGTATTCCATTTCATTAAGGCACAATATGCAGCTGTCCTTAGGAAGTAAGAGACAAATTAACCAATTTCATCCCCATAATATTTCCTCTTCCCTCATTTTTATTAAATATTTACAGTCTCCCATAAAACTATTTAGAGGAAAGTCAACCATACTGCTATGCATAGCTATTGGTTGTCAATATTGGTTGTCACTGTTGCTAGTCCAGATGAGACTAATAAAATACAGATAGTCCTTGACTTGTGACGACATCTGAGCCCAAAATTTATATTGTTAAGTGAAACATTTGTTAACTGAGTTTTGCCCCATTTTACAACCTTTTGCCACAGTTGTTAACTGAATCGTTGCGGTTATTAAGTTAGTAACATGGTTGTTAAATGTATCTGGCTTCCCCATTGACTTTGCTGGTCAGAAGGTCGCAAAAGTTCATCACGTGATCCTTGGACATGGCAACTGTCATAAATACGAAACAATTGCCAAGCATCTGAATTTTGATTACGTGTCCATGCGGATGCTGCAATGGTCATAAGTGTGAAAAATGGTCATAAGTCACTTTTTTCACTGCCAGTGTAATTTTGAACAATCATTAAATGAATTGTTGTAAGTTGAGCCCCAATAGCCAAGGACCTTACACGCCTCCTTCAAACCACTCACATAGTTCCTCCACTTGGTTCACCTACTACCTGATTATTTTGGATTACTTCAGCAATATTCTAAGTGGCAGGTCACTTGTACAATGAAAGCATTATAAGCAGTGGTGGGATTCAGCCAGTTCAGGTGAACCGGTTGTTAAAATTCTACACCCCACCCGACCCCACCCGGCCCACCCGGCCCAGTCACTCCTCAACTTGCCTGCTTGCCCGGCATAGCTGCTGCTGTTCTCTGTCTGGCTCCCT
Source organism: Pituophis catenifer annectens (assembly GCF_029215685.1). Taxonomy (NCBI): domain Eukaryota; kingdom Metazoa; phylum Chordata; class Lepidosauria; order Squamata; family Colubridae; genus Pituophis; species Pituophis catenifer. Next base: position 39,508,206 of record NW_027256884.1, read on the forward strand.
CACTTGCCTCGACCACACAGTCTCTGCGGGCCAGTCAGCTTGCCTGCCTTTGCCACCACGACATCCCATGCAGCGCTCTGCCCACAGCCCAGCTGAGTAGCTCTGATCTGCCTGAGTGAGCCTGCAAGGAAGCCCAAAATCCTGGCCTAACTGCCTTCCACATGGCCTAGCCAGCTTCCACCACGGCCTACCACATGGCCGCTGCGGCCCAGCTCTCTGCCTCTGCCTTCCTTCGCTGATCTCCACTCTTCCTTGCTTACCTAGTCTAGATTTGCCCAGCTGCCTTGGCCTTCTCCCACCCACTCCAGCAACAGAAGCCTCAAGGCAGAGATAAGCATGGCCTGGCACCCCCATGGGGAAGCGGGGCTGGGAAGGGTGCTCATCTCCAAAGCCTCCCGTTTCTCTTGCCCTCTGCCTCCTATAGCTTCTAACAGCCTCAATCCATTTCTCTCCCTCAGCCCCCTACCGAGGCCCAAGAAGCCTCAAGAACAGCCCTCCACAATGGAGCCCTTCCTGGGGAGCAAAGCCTTGGACAATCTGATCTGTCTCAAAGGCCTTGAGGAGCTGCAGACTTTTCATGTGCCTCCGCCAGCCTGAGTGCCCTGCCCTTCAGATCCCAATAGGGCCAGTGCCCGCCGGCTGCAGTGCTCTGGGAGGGTGGGCATATGTACCGGGGCTGCACACACACAATGCAGTGGAGAGCAGTTTTGGCCCCAAGGGCCGCCTGCCATCAGCCTTACCTTCACGAGCAGCCACGGTCTGGCCCCATTGGGATCTGAAGTGCATGGTCTTTAGGCTGGCGAAGGCATGTGAAAGATCTAGAAGATAAGGACAATGCTGGCAGCGGGAGAGGGAGACCTGCTGTGCTCGGACGAAGTGCCGCCTCATGGGGACACGGCAAGGCTTGCTCACCTTTTGGGCCTGGCACACTCAGCTTCCGCAGGGCCTCCGGGTGACTGCTGCCCGCTTGCCTTCTCCTCTGCCTTGGGTCCCGCATCCTGCCCACGACAGGGAATGCACCACTTCCATGCTGGGCCAGCCAGTGGATGGGCAGGTGGCCTTCGGGGGAGACACTGAGCTGGGGCCAAGACTGCTGCTTCGCTGCGGTGCACATGTGCAACCCCAGGACATCTGCCTGCCCTCCCGGAGCATCACCACTGCCACCACTCTGGAGCTTGCCTTTCATCACAACCACTGCTCTGGAGCTTGCTTTCTTCCTTCTGCCACCACGCTGCTCTGGAGCTCACCTTCAGGACAGATCAGTTTGTCCAAGCCATGCTTTGCTCTCCTGGAAGGGCTCCATTGTGAAAGGCTGTGTGCCCAGACCAGGCGCTTTCTCTCAAGCCTCCTGCCTTGCATGGGGTGGTGGGACGAGGAAGTGTGTGGCCAGGAAGGCTGCCTGCAGTTCTTGCAGCCAAAGCCGGAATGTCTGTGAACCCACAAGTATATACAGTAGGAGATCTTCTGCCTTGAGCAGCAGGTTGAACTATAAGACATCCAAGCTACCTTCTTCTAGACTATGATTCTAATGTCTCCAAGGCAAGGGAATTTGCTTAAATTGTGTGTGTGTGTGTGTGTGTGTGTGTGTGTAAGAGAGGGAGGGGGGAGGGAGGGAGGGAGAGAGAGAGATGTGGCTTCTTGGGGGTGCATTTTGGAGAAGTATCAAGAGAAATGCCAAAAGGGCAATCACCTTGGGATTAAATTCCAAATGAAATTGGGTCTTCAGGATAAGGAGACATGAAGAACTTTCAACTGCAAGTTTCTAAAATACTTATTAAAAGGAATGTCGAGAGGCAGCTCTTTAACTCATTAGTCCAGAGGAAGAAAAAGAGATAGGTTCCCAATGAGGGACTTAGCTCAGGAATAACAGAATAACAGAGTTGAAAGGGACTTTGGAGGTCTTCTAGTCCAACCCCCTGCTCAGGCAAGAAAACTAAGAATGCCAAAATCTGAGTAGGGGGCCTGGGAAAGGTGTCAGAATAACAGAATAACACTTGGAGGCAGTGGTGGGATTCAGCCAGTCCCATCACTTCGGGAGAACCGGTTGTTAACATTCTGAGCAGTTTGGCAAACTGGTTGTTGGAAGAAATCATTAGGGCAGAGAACCGGTTGTTAAATTACTTGAATCCCACCACTGCTTGGAGGGGAACCGTATACCGTATGTCCAGTCTTTTCTTAAAAACTTCCAGTGATCAAGTACCCAGAAATTCTGGAGACAAGCAGTTCCACTGGTTAATTGTTCTGTCAGGAAGTTTCTCCTTAGTTTTAGGTTGCTTCTCTTTTTGCTCAGTTTCCATCCATTGCTTCTTGTTTTGTCTTCTGCTTCTTTGGAAAGTACATTGCCCCCTCCCCTTCTTTCTGGCAGCACCTCATAACCCTGATTTGTAACCTGCCTATCACACCCTTGGGCAAAGCATGTGAGCCATTTCCTCCTTTCAGTGGTCCATGAAAGTACATCTATAGTATGTAGATAATAAAGTCGAAAAAAGATGAACAACATTTTTACAGAACTAAAGATACGTTGAGGCTGGATGTGACAAGGAATGGCTGGGAGGGGAGGGCCCAGGCGAGGTACCACTTGACGTGAGTGACATTAAGTTGGCCATGCCCACCTAGTCACATGACCACCTAACCATGCCCACCTAGCCACGCCCACATAACCTGTTGTTAAATTATTTGAATCCCACCACTGATTATAAGGACTCATGAGGCATCTCCGTTCCACTTCACCATCTGCCTGTCTATTGTACCTGTTCTCTGACTAAAAGAGAAAACAGACTGAACTCTGGTTAATTTCACCTAGGATCTAATAATGCCCAATTGGATATACTCAAAGGAATGTCACTTGTGCTTTTTTTTAAATTTCAAAAGACCCACTATGTACTAGTTTAGCAACAAAAAAAGCCTAATGCTCTTTCCCAAAAAGCAATAAAAGGAGCCCAAGCAGGGCCGGATTTAGATGAAAAGAGGCCCTAGGCTATTCCACTTATGAGGCCCTTTCACCTATAGTGAAAGTGTAATTTTAATTTTGCTAACAATTTGAATGTAGGCCTCTCTTGATCTTGAGGCCCTAGGCTGAAGCCTAGTTAGCCTATAGGAAAATCCGGCCCTGAGCCCAAGTATCATTGACATTTTGGAATGTGCAATCAGGTATCACTCTGCTGGAAGCAGTCTCTCTCACAACTCAAGCCAAAATGCCCTTACAGGGCAAAGTCTAGTGGTTAGAATGGAGCAGAAGTGCCCACAGCTGCCTCAAGTGGCCAAAAGAAACTGGATAGAGCCCAATCTCTCTCTCTCTCTCTCTCTCTCTCTCTCTCTGTCTCTTTCTGCATCAACACCAAAGTCATAAATGATTTTCATACAGCAAACTTGTCAAGAAAAAGGGTAATGGCTACTTGAAACCAGGAACAGCTAAAGGTGAAGTTAAGTTGCCTTGCAGCAGCTGAGAATGAAACAAAAGTGATCTCATGAGGTATGTCCTTTAGCAAGAGGTCTTTATACTCTAGTTAATAGGTTATAAGATTAAGCCGTAGATTCTTATTCCCAGGTAAAAGGATATTTGCTGAGGCTTTCTTTCTGCTTCTGCAACACCATTACATCTGTATTCTTGTCAAATCCATGTTCTGATTAAAATGTGATAGTGTCACATAGCAATGCATAATGTTCTATTAGGTGGTATGGGGGAATCGACAGCTGAAAGATAGGTAGAGGAAGTTAAGAGTTAAGAAATAGTCCAGCCTGGTCTCCATAAGTGGAAGGAAGCATATGAGATCAAACACTTAGGTCTATATCAGGCTTTCCCAGAGGAAAGCAGGAAGTCTGGCAAGATTCTTGTGAAGTGATGAATTAACAATAAAGATTTGACCTAAGCCTCAAAGCTGTTCTGGTTGCTTGCTCCTGACAGATGGGGAAGTAGGAAGAACTGGAAGCTATTTTAATTTGAGAGTATACCATGATCACCTGTCATTAGCAGCTAAAGCTATTGTAATTTTGGTACAAGTAAATAGCATATCAGATTGCTTTTTTACTCACACGCAGAAATGACAAATCTAGATAACATTTCTAGGGAGGGAGGGAGGGAGGGAGTGTTGTTAGTCAAAGATGCACACTTATATATTCATAGAACCATCATCTTGTCTTGGAAAAAAAATCCATGATTTTGTTGACTGCTCATTATTTTTGCTCTACCTGCATCAAAGGGAAATTGTGGGGAAAATTCTAAAACATATTCTTCAATTTACAGAGAAATTACAATCAACATGAAAGATTACAAATAGTTTGAAGGAACATATTAAAAAGGGAGAGACATTACAAGAAAATGGTTAGGGAACATATCATGTGCTGCATAAGTAATTCAATGTAGCACATTGTCCTGAAGGTGAAAAAGTATTAGCCATCCCTGTAGAGATTTGTCTGTGTTATACAAAGGTCACTGCTGCAGGTAGGTTTAATCAACTGTAAAGACAGATTTTGCCTTGAAGTTGTTCAGCATGCTCGTAAAATATATAAAAACTATATAACAGAACTGAAAAAAACTCTAGGACGTATTTCTACAACACAGGCTCTCCAAATGGGTTGAACTATGATGTTCAACACCCCCATATACCACATATCTGTGGATGAGAAAACTTCAGGTCAGCCCATTTTTGGCATGTGACCTTTGACCTTCTGGAAAGTACCAAAAGTTGGAAAAGACCAGCCTAAAGAGATACTTCAATTTTAAACCATTTCCAATAATTTTCCCTATTGGTATTATGATTGTTTATAATAAAGTGAAATGAAATAAAAGATGTATCAGTTTTAAAACATTGGTGGCTTACTTGTTAATTTTTAATATATTTATTGTTCACAGTCATATATTCAGGCTTTAATTTATAGTGAGGCCAAATCCTGACCCTTAAGTACAAATGAAATTGTTCTTAGCTGTGACATACTGAATTTCTGTGTCTGTTCGGTTATTATACAACATATCCAGATATCAGGGATAGAGAGAAAGATCAAAGAGTATTATTATTAAAAAGATCTGAGACTTGGTCTCACTTCTTTTGGAGATTAAGCACTTTAAAAGTATAAATTCAGCACTAGCTTCCCCTGCAACAATACAACACTGCAGTGATTCAAAAAATCTATCTGAAGCTACCCGGCAGCTTTTCATGCTGAGAAGTAAGCATGCTAAAGTACATTTCATGAGGGAGAATAAAAGTATTATCGTACCTAGCGTGACATCTCTGAATTATTGTTATTCTGCAACGTCAATCTTGCTTAGGTCTCCCTTGATAAACAGCAGGTGTTTCAATTTTGTAGCTCTGCACCAGCATTCTAAGGAAGTGCCATCCCTCCCCAAATTCTAATGATGCACCTCTTCAACCCTGATTAGCCTAATTTTCTTTTGTAAAACATATGTTGGCAACTTACTTTCTCAATCCAGATTTTTTTTTCTCCTTAGCCATCCTTTTCTTGAGCCATCTGAGTGTTGTGTGACTTATGGTGTTGCCATACTGACAGTGTGTTTCTATCAGAATAGAAACTTTTCTTGCTCTTTCTGACTTCATGTTTTCTCAACTTTGTCCTCTACTCATTCCAGCTTCACATATTCAGTGGAACAGGTGATCTGCACCCCTATTTGGCTGGATACTTCTCCATATCTATAACGCCATACCCTGTTTTATATATTTTCATCCAGATTGTGTTTGGTGTTGTAATACAGTTGCCCAAGCATGAAAATAATTAATGAATGCCTTTTGAGTCAAATTGCTTACTTACCTAACCTTCCACTACTTTCAGTTCCTGTGTTAGCAGATAATCAAATGCCATAAAGGGACTTTAAAAGGTCACAATTTGCCCTAATTTCTTCTGAAGATAATTAGGGCAAAACGTAATAAAAAGATAAAATATTTGATGTTACATATATTAACGGCGGCAAGGATTGCTTTCGCACAGTATTGAAAGATAGTATACCGCCCGAGGGATTAGTTATTCAAAAATATTTGATTGCGTGGAAATAGATAAACTCACATTAGAGTTAAAGGGAAAGGATGACTCGGAATATTATGCGGTATGGGAGAAATGTTATGAATGAATAGATAATAGAAATAAGGAATGGAAATGTACATAAAGGTATATAATGTTTAGAAATAGAATGTATATAATGTACTGAATATTGGTTCTAGTTGTATGAATAATATCATAGATCTGTTAAATATGTAATAGAGATATGTAAAGAGAAAAAATGCAATTAAAAAATATTTTTTAAAAAAAGGTCACAGTTATAACAATCTCTCACTTCAGTGAGAGACAAATTCCCTGAGGATGGGCTCCAGCACAAGTGCTAAAGATTGGAAGACTAAACCTCTGGTCCTGGTGACTGACCCAGACTGGATCCTGGTGACAGTTATGTCCTTTTTCCATCTTATGTTTTTTTTTTCAAAGAAGCTCCGTTCCATTCTCCACTATGGTTTTTCTTTCTGCCTCTCCAGTGGATCAGCATTTCTTGATTCACAGACCATATTCAAACCTTAGGCTGTTTTTAGAGGGAATTTCGAGAGAATTTTAATTTCTAAAGGGATACTTTTGATATTTCTGCAAACTTCCTTGTTTTCTATTAACTCTCATTTCTGCATGCATGGATGTTCGCTACATAACAGTAGTGGGTTGCTACCGGTTCGCCCCGGTTTGGAAGAACCAGTAGCAGTGGCGGTGGGAGGATCCACCCACCCCCCCGGACGTCATCAAATACCATCTGCGCTTCTGCGCATGCACAGAAGTGGTACATACACGAGCAAACCGGTAGCAAAGGTAAGTGAAACCCACTCCTGCTACATAACAACTGATATTTAAGAAATGAGTAATTAACCGATTGTATAAAACAGCGGCATAGGCTCTCTTGCATTGAATGTAACTCCTGGTGATTGTATGCAAACATTCATGTTGTTGGCTGGTAAGGTTTGGGAACTCATATGACATCTTTCTGCCCATTCACCTCCACCACCAAAGGCAGATCATGCCTGCTGCTCTTCTTCATAAGGCAGTGGGTTCCAATGACCTCTGAGAAAAAGGAGGAGGGGTTAATAAAAATGGCACTGTAATGGTTAGCTCCTTCTTGCAGGCAATTCTGGTGGTCTCTGTGAGATGAAAGGAAGGAAGGAAATGAGAAGATGGCAATTCCTTCTTGTTCTTGCTTCTCTACCTGCCTACACACAGCTACATACAGAAGAGAGGCAAAATATAGCATGTTCAGCATATAGTTTGGCGCAGGGGTAAAATGTAAAATTTGTTACTACTGGTTCTATGGGCGTGGCTTGATGGGGGGGTTAATGTGACTGGGTGGGCGTGGCCAACTTTAAAAAAAAAACTTTTCAAAGCATTTTTTCTAATGCTTTGAAAAGCCTCTGCCAGTCAGGCAACTCAGCTGGGATCGTCAGAGAGGCATTTTAAAAAATACCTCTCTTCCGATCAGGCAACTCAGCTGGGAGTTGCCAGAGACAACTCAAAGCATTTTCAAAGCATTTTTTTTACCACCTCTTTGGCCAAGAGATTGCAGAAAAAAATGCTTTGAAAAGCTTCTGATGATCCCAGCTGAGCCGCGCGATCATCAGAGGCTTTTTTTTTTATTTTTAAAAGCATTCTTTCTTCGGAAGAGGTTGTAGAAAAAATGCTTTTAAAAGTAAAAAAAAAAAGCCTCTGATGATCGTGTGGCTCAGCTGGGGGGGGGGGCAGGGATTTTTGCTACTGGTTCTCCAAACCACCCACCGCCATCGCTACAGATCGGGTGATCCGGTCCGAACCGGGAGCATTTCACCCCTGGTATGGCGTGTCTACTCATCTGTTCAAAGAAGGAAAATGAAGTCCATATTGATTTGTCACATTTTTCCATTGTTACATTCCTAACCTCATTTAGCTCAGTGTTTCCCAACCTGGACAATTTTAAAATGTGTCAACTTTAACTCCCAGAGTTTTTCAACCAACAGAGCCATTGCTAAGAATTCTGGGGCTTGAAATCCACACATCTCAAAGTTGCCTAAGTTGGGAAACATTGCTCTAAAATAGAGCATCTCGTTCCTGCAATAGCAGTCATTTCTCATGTCACACATGCCTTAGTTACTTCTTGATTGGACTCTTGTACACTTCTTGAAGCACCCATATAACATTTTACCCTGAGACATGCAATGATTGCTGGTTGTTGGTTGCTACCTTAAAAGCCCTTCATGGTTTGAGGCTGGATATTTGCAGGACCATTTTCTCCCAATAAAACTGCCCAACTAAGAATTATTAACACTGAACAGTGTGCATGGATAAAGAATGCTAGAAGATGGCCAGTTTAAGAAGCTGGAAGAGAATAAAATCCATCCAGAGAATCTGAGTTAAAGCAAGCTGTAAAGGAAAGTCTGATCTGGAGCTCTGACAATAGATACTACATTTGCCCCCATTCCCATGTCTTTCAGCTGACTGGCTTTAGGCTTATGTAAAATTGGCAGCGGTTTAATGAAACCTTCAGATCATTTTTAATAACAGCTGGATGCTCAAAAGCTACTTCATAGAAAGGTTAAGACAGCTGACTTGGATTCACGTATCCCCTCAGATATTCTTTCTGCTAGTGCTGCATACTTGTAAAAGCGGCAAGCTGATCACATGCAGAGTCATCCCAAAAGAGTCAGCCTTGCCAACATTTCAGAGGAAAGCAAATCCTTTGTCTTCACATTTACTTTAGAATTTTCTCTTCCCACATTTAACTTTATTCTGTTAATTTGCCACAGAACATGATTTGCATCAGAAAATTGTCTACGCCAAACACTAGTTCCCAAGCATGACATTGTAAAGATAACCGGCTTGGATTTTTTTAAAAAAAATGCAAGAAAATAGCTTTCTCGATTATGCTAATGAATCGTTTAGGTTGCTTCAAATTAGAAAGCAAAACTATGTACTACAAAGTTTGAAGCAAAGCTAATCAAATCTTTAATGCATTGTTTAAAACATCAATGATTTGAGATTACAAAGATGGTAGAACCCAATTTGGGTGGTTATCATTTAAAACTGCCACTAAATATATTACAGGAACAAGACAAATGGAAGAACTATTACAATTCATAGAGGGGCGGGAAAATAATGCTAATGTTCACAAGCATACTAATTTGAAATTTGTTCCAAGCAAAAAAAAAAAAGAAGAAGAAAGAAAGCATTTATACTTTCAAAGAAATGTCTTTGTATTTGATGTGAAAAAGTCACTTTACTCATAATTTAAATGGATATGAAGAGTGCGAATGGGAAGTATGAAGGGTAAATGTGGCATGCAGTACTAAAATGGGAAGAATGTCTGCTAAAGCTACATGTTAAAAAAAAAACTTGTACTTGTCTCATGTGGCCCATTAAAACCACCTCATTAAACTGTACGAAGCAGATGCTTAAGGCAGAAGTTTTCAGGAGTGTTATGAAAGGGCAGCAAACTGGTTCTTTTTTAAATTGTTATTGTATTTTTATTGTCTGGGATGGAGAAAGGTGCATGTGGAATAATATGTCCCATGCAACAAAATAATGTTACAAGGATTGGTGGATCGGGCCCAATAAAGAGGCTTGAGTCATCAGGTAAAATATTTCTCTTTTATTCACAGGTTCATCACATCATCACAGTTCACACTAGGATGAGCAACATGGAGGAGTGTGCCCACCTTTTATACCTGTGGGCGGGGATTCAGGTAAGGAGGGGCCTATGGGAGTGGCTGACCAGGTGGGTGTCTGGGTTAACCCCTGCACTACCGAGCTATAGCTAATCCCTGGCACGGGTAGGGCATTTATACCTGACAAATCCCCCTCTAAATGCCTGACCTGTGTCTGTAAACCTGACTGGTTGTGTGGTACCTTGAGGCGGATGTTGAGCTTAGAAACTAAGTGTGAGTGTTGTTTGCCTTGTAGGGGTTTTGTAAGTATGTCTGTGGTCTGTTCTTCTGTGTCGCAGTGTATGGCCTTTATGAAGCCGATCCTAGAGAGCTGCCTCACGTGTTTATATTTTATGTCTATGTGCCTTGACCTTTGCCCCACAACGTCGGACATGGATATTTCTATGGCGGCCTTGTTATCCTCGTAGATATTTATTGGGTAAGCTGGTTCTCTCCACACGCTGGCGAGTAGGTCGTCGAACCAGATGAGGTTGTTGGTGGCTTTGGAGAGGCATATGTATTCGGCTTCAGTGGTCGAGGTTGCCACCAAGATTTGTTTGCCTGTGTACCAGTGCACGGGACTGTTATTTAAGTAGAATATGTACCCAGACGTGCTCTTCCGGCCTTTGGCATCTCCGGCCCAGTCGGCATCAGCGTAGCAGGAGAGAATGGGTTCATCGGATTTTTCAGGCTCTAGGGTTAGACATGCATTGGCACTTTGTTTCAGGTATCTTAGCACTCTTTTCACCGCGTCCCAGTGGTATGTGGTGGGTTTGCTCACGTGCCTGGACAGTAAATTAACGGATAGAGCAATGTCCGGTCTTGTCCAGTTAGCGATATACAGGAGGGAGCCTATGACTGACCTGTACAGCGTGTTGTCTCCAAATTCGGGTGATTCATCATGCACGTTTTTTAGGAAGTCCGTCTGCATGGGTGAATCACATCCCTTGGCGTCTGCCATGTTGCACTTATGGAGTAACTCTTCTATTTTCTCTTTCTGTGACAGTTGGAAACCTTTAGGGGTTTGGTTGACCTGTACCCCCAGGTACCGGTTTATCCTTCCAAGGTATTTTAGGGTGAAATGCTCGCTCAGCCTGCTGGCGAAGGTGTTGCGGTTGGCTTCGTGTTTGCTGATGTATAGAATGTCATCCACGTAAACTAGGATGTATTCTGGTGAGTCCCCCTCTTTCCTGGTGAAGAAACAGTTGTCAGCTATGGTCGCCGTGAATCCCATAGACTTCAGGGCCTCTACCAGGCACTCGTACCAGCGTTTGCCTGATTGCTTTAGCCCGTATAGGCTCTTATGAAGTAACCAGGTGTCTCCTCTGTTGGTTTCTTTGCTGTGGGGGGCTCTGATGTATATCTCTTTGTCTAGTTTGGCGTGCAGGTAGGCGGTCTGCACGTCGAACTGGTGCACCTCCAGCCCTAGCAGGGATGCGATGACCAAGGCGCTTTTGACGCTCTCTGTTCTTACGGTGGGCGAATAGGTGTCTGTGTAGTCCTCCGGAAACCTTTGAGCAAACCCCTGGGCAACTAATCTTGCTTTGTATAGGCTTTGGCCGCCCTCTAAGTTCTTGACTTTGAAGATCCATCGGGTGCCTATTGTGTTCTTGCCCTCTGGGACTTTGGTGGGGGTGTATACCTCCAGCTTCCTCAGGCTGTCCAGTTCTTTGGCCATGGCTAACTCCCACTTTGCCCTCTCCCCCTGGGGTAGTCTCAGTACCTCCTCGTAGGAGTTTGGCGTAACGTGGTTCGTGTGCACGTGCATCACGTAATCATTTAGCCTTTTTGGCAGCTGATTTCTGGTTGACCTGACCGGTCTGGTTGCTGTCTGCTCGGTGTCATGCAGATATCTGGCCTCTCTTTGTGTCAGTGATTCGACACTTATCTTGGGATGATTCTCTTTCCATCCCTCAACCTTGATGCCTTGGAGGTCGGGCTTGGGCCTGCTCCCTTTCTGTCTACCCACTGTCTCGTTTTTGTTTTGAGTTTGCTCGATTGGACTATCCTCCCGCTCGGTGGGTACCTCATTTAAGTGTATTCTGGACCAGTTGGCTTGTTCATGGAATGCCGCTGTTCTAGATACCACGAACCTATTATTGCTGTCCACAAACCTGAAGCCCTTGGTACCTGGCTCGTATCCCATAAACCTCAGTCTTTTGGATACCTTGTCCCCTTTCCTGCGTAACTGCTTGGGTATGTGTACATCAGCGGTCACACCAAACACATGTAAGTGTGCTATCTGAGGCTTCTTGCTATACATGAGCTCGTATGGTGTCTTGTCTATCACACTGGACCATGTTCTGTTAAGTGTGTAATTGGAGTAGACCAGGGCTTCAGACCAGAAGTGTTGGCCAATGCCCGCGTCCTCTAAGGCGCACCTGATCATTGTTTGGAGCGTGGAGTTCCGTCGTTCTACGACCCCGTTCTGAAAGGCAGAAAATGGGGACGACGTAAAGTGAATCACGCCTTTGGACCTGAGCCAATGGGAGAAGTCCTTAGATAGAAACTCAGATCCTCTGTCGGTCAAGATTTGTTTGATTCTGGCGTTGTTTTGGGTTTCTACTCTTTTATAAAACTCTTTGAATTTTTGGAAGGCCTCATCCTTTTTCCTTAAGGTGTAGACGAAGCCATATCGACTATAGTCATCTACTATGGTGAGAAAGTATCTTTTTTTGTAATTTATGGATGGCCTTAGGGGTCCTACCAGGTCCATATGGACTAAGTCAAATATTTGTTTGGCGGCACGTAGCGACTTCTTGGGTCTGGGTTTTACCTTTAATTTTGAACATTTGCACACCGAGCACTCGAGGTAGTTTTCACAGTTCTTTATTTTGATGCCCTCAGTACAATTGGCCATTTTCTGGATCACGGGAAAACTGGCGTGCCCTAGCTTCCGGTGTAGCAGATGAGCACAGTTGTCATGCATGGGTTTGCCTATTGAGGGCCTCCCTTGGGTGTGTCTGCTGTGTTGTTTTTCTTGTGTCGTGTTACCATCGTTATCTATCTCTCTCCCTTCTGCCTGTTCTCCCTCAGTCCCGTCTTGTTCAGCGTCCTCTGTGTTCTCTGAACTGGTGTACACGCTGTGGGTGTTATTCTCACAGAAACTTATGTAAGGTAACCCTTGGTTGACGGTTACTCTTCCTATATCTTTTCCACCTTTGCTAACTCTAACATTACCTCTTGTGAAATTCACCTCAACTCCTGATTCTTTGCTAAGCTTTACTGCGGCTAGGATGTTGTGGGGTATCTCTGGGACTAGCAGTACCCCCTCTATTTTCCCTACCCCTGGCAATGTAACTGTCCCTTTTGCGGTCACCCTAACCTGATTTTGGTCTGCAACTTTGATAGAAAAATCTTCCCTTTTGAATGATGAGAGTAGTTTCTGGTTGTATGTGGTGTGGTTGGAGGCTCCCGAGTCCAGGAGCCACGAGCTGGCATCTTTGTCTTGGTGTGTGGTGTGTGTGTGCTCCCCTATTCCGTATAGAGATCCTGTCCTGCTGTCACGTGAACTGTCTCTGTTCCCCCTTCTGTCCCTGGGATTGGGTGAGTCCCTACGCCTATACCTTTCTTCGGATGTGTGCCTTTCCATTTGTCTGTATTTGTGCTCTGGCCTGCCTCTCTCCCTATAGTTCTTGGGGCAGTCCCTTTTGATATGTCCCCTTGACCCACAGATGTAGCTGTCAAGTCCTGCCGGAGCTCGCCATCGATGGGGGGTGTGGGAGACGAAGGAGTGGAGATAAGCAGCCACAGCGAACACACAAACAGTTCCTGGATAGCAGCATTCAGGGCAATGATTGATGACGTTGCTAGGCCTCTCCGATTCTGCTGTCCTCGCTGCTCGCAGCTGTTACTGTTAAGGGAGTGGGGGGTGCTTGATTGATAATCACCGGATGTATGTTTAAGGGGCTGAGTTTTTGTTAAATAGCGCTGTGGTGTGATTACACCCAGCGCTGACTTTGAACCAAAACACCGACTTGTACTTTACTTTTGACTGCAAGCTTATCATTGCCAAAGTAAACCCTGATTCTCTGTGTGTTACTGGTGATTATTTCCTATCGCAGTTCTGAACGAACGACAAGCCGAGAGAAAGTCAGCGCTTGGTTCCTTTTTGCAAGAGGTGAGGAGTCCCTGTGGCTTTGCAGCAAAGGGGGATATGGCAGAAGGGACGGCCTTGGAAGAGCAGGAGTGTGGTGGAGATGTGGAGGGGGAGGAACCACTGATAGAGGAGGTGAAGGAGAGTGTGGAACAGTTGGCAGTGAAACCAAAAGTCAAGCAACCCAAGAGCGCCCCGCCCCGACCGGAGGAGGAGAGTTTTCCAGGACAACGGGCTCGGACGGGGGATTGGTGGCACAGCTCTGTTCTCCTCGGGCCACGGATGCCAACACCCCCTCGCTTGGGAGCATCTTTCCAGGGCTGGAGGGAAAGACGATGGACTGAGGAGGATGAAGGGGATTGGGGGGTATCCTGCCTCATCCGGTCCCAGCACCATGGATACGCTACGTGAGCGTTTTGGGGAATCTGGATTTCGTGACACCCCATCCTGGCAGCCCTGGGTTGCAGGGCTGGAGCCTCCAGGTTCTTCTTGGCAGGATACAGGGGTGACCGCTTCGGAGACCCAATTCCGGCTCACAAGTCCTAAATTGAGGATGGAGCGGACCTCTAGACGATCCATGGACCAACCCCCTCCAGAACAAGACCAAGGTGCCTCGTCGGGAGACCTTGGAGCCGGTCCTGAGCCCCAACCAACGCAATTGGCAGGGGGCTTACCTGTTGGGGGTCGCGGGGCGACGAGGGACCAACCTAGGCAGGACAGGAGAGCGACTGGAGCAGCGAGGACCCCAGGCCACATGCCTTGGCCTCCGGGGGCCCCGCCGGGGCTGTGGGTCCCGCAGGCCGTTTGGGGACCACCTGCCCTGCGGACTTCCTTTGACGGAAACCCTGAACGAGTGGCTATTTTCTTAAGCCAGGTGATAAGCCATATGGACCAATATGGACAGTGGTATCCCTCCCAGTGGGCTATGGTGGTTGCTGTTACGGGGGTCCTGACGGGAGAAGCGGCTGAGTGGGTGGCAGGCCTCCATGCTAAACATGCAAGGGAACTCGTGGACCTGGGACGATTTCTGGAGGCTCTTCGTGCCAGATTTGAAGACGAAACAAGCGCCCAGGTTGCAGAGGGGGATCTGTTTGCGCTTAAGCAACGGGGCGTACCAGCAAAGGAATATGTACAGGAGTTCCGAAAGATTGCGGCTCGGTTGGTGGGGTGGCCAGAACGTCTTCTGGTGCACCAATTCCATAAAGGACTAGACCGTGATTTACGGCAAGCCTGCGTGTACCGGGGCTTGCCCCCCAAGTTGAGTGTGTGGTACAAGGCAGCCATCGAATTGGACGTCGGTCTCCGAGAATTCCGTATACGGGGTGAAGGGGTTGCAAGTCAAGGAAAACGACCAGCAGAACGCACACAAACACCCAAGGAGACTAAACCGAATGTTGGCTCCGGCTTGGGGGAAAGGATCCAGTGGCATGCGTTTCGTTGCTTCAGATGTAATCGCCTTGGTCATCGAGCAGCCGACTGTCCTCATCCCATGCCCCACAACTTGGACCAAAACCCCCCTCCTAGAGCTGTGTTGAGAGGCAGAGGCCGACCAACATCCGAACGGTCCCAAATGACTCGAACATCCTGTATGGAGAGGGATCCCCTGGCTACAGATACTAAGAAAGTGGTGGCGGAAAAGTTCCCGATTGTGGCTGGGGATAGTGATGACGACGATGAGGACCCACATGACCCGATGGTGAGCGACCCCATCCGACCTTTTGTGGTACCAGTCGTACTCCGAAACCCACGGGCCACCACTGGACGCCGATATGAGGCATTGATTGATTCAGGGTGTACTCGTTGTTTAATTCGTAGGGCGATAGTTGACGAACTTGGGCTGCGGGTTGTGCGGTTGAGAACCCCTATTACCTTTGAACAAATGGATGGTTCATTGCTGGGAGGGGCACCAGTGACTCATATAACAGAAAAGGTGCACCTCGATATTGGGGAGCACACCGAAACTATTCGGTTTATTATAGTGGAGAAAATGTTAGAACCAGTGATTTTAGGATTAGCATGGTTGGACAAGTGGGCTCCTACGATATGGTGGGAAGGGGGTTTTCGCAAACTTCGATTACCGTTGGGACCTCCCCCTACCAAGGAGGAAAAGGAGCCAGCAGGGGGAATAGAAGCAGAGAGCTCACCAGTAGACACGACGTATCCTGATGTGTATAGGGATCTCGCCAGAGTCTTTAGTGAGGAGGAATGTGAGACCCTGCCCCCTCACCGGCCTACGGATTGCAGTATTGAGTTAATACCCGGGGCGAAGCTACCCAAGCCCCGGATGTATTCAATGACACAACCCGAACTAAAAGAATTACGAAAATATATAGACAAGAACTTGGCCCGGGGTTTTATCACACCTAGTCGATCAAAGATGGCTGCCCCTGTCCTGTTTCGTGGGAAGAAAGACGGGGGTTTACGCTTATGCGTTGACTTCAGAGGTCTCAATGCAGTGTGTGTGGAGCCCCTCTATCCACTTCCCTTAATGAAGGACCTGTTAGCTGCCCTAGCCACCGGTCGTATCTTTACGAAACTCGACCTACGCGAAGCGTATTATAGGATACGAATCAAACCAGGGGATGAGTGGAAAACAACATTCAATTGTCCCTTGGGAAGCTATCAGTTCCAGGTCATGCCGTTCGGACTACAGGGCGCCCCTGCGGTGTTCATGCAGTTCATCAATGAAGTGCTGCATGAACATCTGTACAGGGGTGTCCTTGTATATTTGGATGACATCTTAATTTACACGCAAACTGAAGAGGAACATATATCTCTGGTCCGACAGGTCTTAGACAAATTATTAGCTGCTAAGCTGTACGTGAAACTATCCAAATGTGAGTTTCACAAAAAGAGGATAGATTATCTAGGCTATAGAATATCAGAGAGCGGGGTAGAGATGGATCCCAGAAAAGTCCAGGCAGTGCTTGAATGGCAGGCCCCAAGAACCAGAAAGCAATTACAGAGCTTTCTAGGCTTTGCAAACTTCTATCAGCAGTTCATTCCCAGATTTGCTGAAATAGCCCTACCACTAACGGATCTGTTACGGACCAAACCGGCCACAGCTAAACCAAAGCCGGGACAAGCGTTGACGTGGTCGTCAGCGTGTCAAATGGCTTTCGAGCAGTTAAAACCACTCTTTGCTCAAGAACCAGTACTCAAGCATCCAGACCCAACGCAGGCATTCGTAGTCCAAGCAGATGCTAGCGACGTGGCTGTAGGAGCAGTACTCCTACAAAGAACACAGCAGGGAGGGTTACAACCTTGTGCCTATACGTCTAAAAAGTTAACCACGACAGAGCGGGCATGGGCGATCTGGGAAAAAGAGGCATTCGCGGTCCGTTGGGCGTTGATGACATGGCGACATCTCTTGGAGGGGGCGTCTCATCCTTTTGAGGTATGGACGGACCATAAAAACTTAGAAGCCTTACAAACGCCCAGGCGACTATCTCCCAAACAGATAAGGTGGGCACAATATTTTCAGCGTTTCTCTTTCCGGTTGCGGTATGTTCCTGCTGGGAAAAACTTCCTGGCTGATGCGCTGTCCCGGATGCCACAGTATAATAGCAAGCGAGAGGAAGTGATAGAACCTCTAATTGCACCTTCCCAAACCCTATTAAGACTTACAGAAGTAGATGGTCACTTACGTACCGAGTTTAAAACAGCTTTACAACAGGATCAATGGGTAATCCAAAACCCCTCTATGGTTAGCTATAATGATGGAATAGCGTGGAGGGAGAATAGAATATATGTTCCAGAACGTTTACGGAACGTAGTGTTATGCAGGTGCCATGATGCCAAATCAGCAGGCCATTTTGGGTATTTAAAAACTCTACACCTTGTGAGGAGGCAATTCTGGTGGCCACGAATGCGTAAGGACATAGAAACATACGTAAAAGGTTGCACAACCTGTGCAACCGCCAAACCCTGGTCTGGACGACCGTTAGGACTATTACAGACAGTCGCGAATCCTAGCAGGCCTTGGGAAGAGATCGCTATGGATTTCATAGTCGATCTCCCCCCTAGCCATGGCCACACTGTAATTTGGACGGTGGTAGATCTGTTTTCGAAACAGGCCCACTTTGTGCCATGTAAAAGCATACCATCCGCGCGACAATTAACCGAACTCTTTTTGCAACATATCTATCGTCTCCATGGAGCACCTAAGAGGATTATATCCGACCGCAGTGTTCAATTCACCTCTAAGTTTTGGAGACGATTTGTCCGTTTAATTGGGTCCTCTCAAGGGTTAAGTTCAGCATTCCACCCGAGCACTAACGGGGCAGCTGAACGGGCCAATGCCATGGTCGAAAGATATATCAGATGCTACGTTTCATACCAGCAGACGAATTGGTCAGGACTCCTGCCTTTCGCCGAAGTGGCATATAACAACATACCCCACCGCAGTACTGGGTTCTCCCCTTTCCAAGTAATATATGGCCGAGAGTTTTCAGCCATTCCAGAGTTAGATCCCCCTATGACAGACGGTGACACGCCACGCAGTTGGGCCGATAAAATTAGTAATGTATGGCCAAGTGTAAAAACAGCATTACAAAAGGCAGCAGACGAGTACAAAAAATATGCAGACAAGAAAAGAGCTGATCCAAAACCATTCCGGATAGGAGACAAAGTATACTTATCTACGAAATACCTTAAACTCCGACTGCCCAGTAAAAAATTAGGACCTAAATATATAGGACCATTTCCCATAACACAAGTCATCAATCCTGTAACCGTAGCTCTTAAACTTCCCCCTCTGTTCAGTAGGATACATCCCGTATTCCATAGCAGTTTGGTGAAACCGGTGACGATAGAAAGGCCAGGTACCTCAACTACTCCACCGGGTCCCGTGCATACCAACCAATATGAGATAGACCGAATATTGGACTCCAGGGTTCGTAGGGGGATGTTACAATATCTTGTGCGGTGGAAAGGATACCCTGTAACACAGGCCTCGTGGGTGGCAGCACCCGATGTTCACGCTGCTCGATTGATACAACGGTTCCATCGGAAATACCCAGACAAACCTAATGCAGGATCGTAACAGTGACTAACATCTGTATGCTTTCTATTTATAGGTGAGCTCCTGGTAGGGGGGGCCGCCTGTCGAGTCCTGCTGGAGCTCGCCATCGATGGGGGGTGTGGGAGACGAAGGAGTGGAGATAAGCAGCCACAGCGAACACACAAACAGTTCCTGGATAGCAGCATTCAGGGCAATGATTGATGACGTTGCTAGGCCTCTCCGATTCTGCTGTCCTCGCTGCTCGCAGCTGTTACTGTTAAGGGAGTGGGGGGTGCTTGATTGATAATCACCGGATGTATGTTTAAGGGGCTGAGTTTTTGTTAAATAGCGCTGTGGTGTGATTACACCCAGCGCTGACTTTGAACCAAAACACCGACTTGTACTTTACTTTTGACTGCAAGCTTATCATTGCCAAAGTAAACCCTGATTCTCTGTGTGTTACTGGTGATTATTTCCTATCGCAGTTCTGAACGAACGACAAGCCGAGAGAAGCATTCTGGCGTGCTGTGCTGTTTCTCTTGGAAGACTACTCTTTTTTCACTCTTATGTTCTCTGGGAGGGCCGGGGCGGCTTCTCCTCAGATTATCTTCCGCGATAAGCTTGTTGGATAGCTTCTCCACGGATAGCATCCCTAGGCTAACGGTGTCTAAGTGTGTCAGGAAGTTATTCCATGAGTGATCTAAAGAGTTGATTATCACACTCTTCATGATCTGGTCGGAAATAACTTCTCCCCTAAGGTGTAGCTCTGCTCTGGTACCGCTTAAGGACACTAGGTGCTCACTCATGGGGGTCCCTGGCTTAAGTCTGGCGGAAAAGAAGTCTTTGGAAATTTGTGTGGTGGTGGATACACTCTCACTGTAAAACAACCCAAACATTTTTCCTATAATTTCTGATACTGTGAGGTTATGGCCAATACAGTGGTAAATTGTGGGGGATATACTGGCAATTAAAAGATAGAATGCCCTATGGTGCATGCAATCCAGCTCTAAAGTCCATGGTCTCTCTGGGGGGTCATTAATAAAATGAGACATGTTTTCTTTCAGGAACACTACCTGGAGCTGCTATGACCACTCTAGGATATTGCCCCCATCCATCCTCAACTTGGGAAAGTCTACTGGTAAGTTTCCAGCACTATTAGCAAAGTTACTTACTGCTGGCTGCTGTCCATGGTTCCTTATGTGCCTATAGCAGCAGTAAGGCATGGGAACGCTTGCCGGTAGTTTAAAAGTCCCGCTTTGTAATTTTTTTCTTTTTTCTTCTTCTAGGCGGAAGAGCGCATGCGAAGTCCATTTCAGCTCCACCGTCGCCGAGGAAGGACCTGTTCATCGCGGCTCCACTGTAGAGGCCTCTATCGGTCGGGTAGGCCTCGGCTTCGGACTTGGGGGTCCAGGTGTGCTCCGGAGGGCGTCGTCCAGCAGCTGCTTCTCCGGAATGAAGATCCTGGCGGCGTTGAGGCTCCAGCGATGGCTGTAAGTAGCTGCCCCAGTCCACGCGGTCCGGGGTGTGCGGCCTGGGCGATCGGAAGCGCGGTGTCCCTGGGGCGCGTAGGTGGGCTGGCGGACTGGCACGGGTGTCGGTGGCTCTCGGGTGGGTGCTTCGTTGCCCCTCTCCTCGCCTTCCTTTCTGTTTTGGCCTCTCCGGCTTCTCTTTTGTAATTTTGAGGCCTGGGCCGAAGGCGGCGGCAAGGGTCTTCATGGCCCTATCTACTTGCCGCTCGCTGGGGGTGTACCAGGGGTCAGAGTCGGACTCGGTCCCCTCTCCCCGGTCACTTTCCTCGTGGTTCATGGTCCGGCATTTTTCGCGCGCCGGCCATTTTGAATTCTGGCTTTCGATTGGTTGGAGGTCAGCCATCTTGTCCGAGCACGTGGACAAAGATGGCCGCCGTTTCAAATTTAGAGCGGGGCTTTGGGGCTCGGTGGCCGTTGGAAGTGCCCTTTTGGGCGATCCACTCACCGAGTCCAGCTCCTCGAGTTCTGAGTCCGAGCCTTCTTCGCTCCTTGCCGCCTCGCGATCGAGTATGAAGCTCCGCAGGTCGGCAAGGAGGTTTTTGTCGCCAGCTCTCTCCTTCAACAGCTGCAGGACGTCGAGTCGCAGCTCCTCTTCTTCTTGGTCGCCGTGGTGGCCCCTTTTCCCTTTCTCGATCTCCCCCTTTTCTTCCGTTGCGGTGGTTTTGGGGGTGGTTGAGGTTCCTGCCATCCCTGGCGAGTCCGATGGGTTGCTTTCCCGTTGCTTCGGGGGTGTCGCCATTCTGCAGGTAGGTATGGGTCCTTGTCTTGCGGCTTGGGATCTCTGGGCCTTACCAACCATCCTCTGCTACCATTTTGTTACAAGGATTGGTGGATCGGGCCCAATAAAGAGGCTTGAGTCATCAGGTAAAATATTTCTCTTTTATTCACAGGTTCATCACATCATCACAGTTCACACTAGGATGAGCAACATGGAGGAGTGTGCCCACCTTTTATACCTGTGGGCGGGGATTCAGGTAAGGAGGGGCCTATGGGAGTGGCTGACCAGGTGGGTGTCTGGGTTAACCCCTGCACTACCGAGCTATAGCTAATCCCTGGCACGGGTAGGGCATTTATACCTGACAAATAACTTAACCAATTTTGTGCCTTTGATTGGCACAGGTTGTCCAGATTCAGGTGTTAGGTTGTTATTATTTTTTCATACCTTGTTAACTGAGATATCAGGGGATGAATAAGAATTTTCCACCATCTAGCACGGCACCCTGACTTATAACCTTAGAAGAATCTCTAAGATGCCTGGTTGACATTACAGTATCTGTATTTTTGCCTTCTGGAACAATTTTGCAGCTTGGATAGAAAACCCTTTAAAACAGTATCAAACAATATAGCAATCCAGGCCACCAATGTAATTAATTTTCAACAGTTTTTTCCTGCAACACTAAAAGGGCAAGCATAAACACTACACTTTCCAAGTCATGGCAGGTGAAAATGTCAAAATCACACTTCCCACATTTGATTGACCCAACAAATTGGCAATAGCCTTCTTTTGCTGTTACTGAAAAATATGAATAAGTAAAAGTCAAGGGAAAGGTGAAATTATATGCTCTGAAAATATTAATTTAATTGCCATTGTTCTCTGATACAAATCTATAATTGTAAGTGAAATTGATCGTACAGTCCTATCTACCTGCCAACTTAAAATAATACCCTGAACATATTTTGTACCTGTTGAAGTCAAATCTAGATCATAATAGTGTCATAAAAAATGTTAATGTTAATTTAAATTTAAAAAATTTAATTTAGCTGGTGATGACGGAAGGAAATCTATGTTTACAGTATTTCCTCCAAATATTTAAAAAGGCTCAACCCTAGACAGATGTAGTCTTAGAGGGATCACATAGTTTATTTTTGGATACTCTGTTTTTAGTTTACTTTTAGTCTAATTTACAGCCCAACATTCTCTAGAAACCTTCTGTTTATCTCCTAACTAGCCTAATCCTACTTAATTTATAAACTCAGATAAAGTAGATCATCTTATAAGAAAGTTAGCACCCACCCACCTCCTAGAAGAATGAAATATTCTAGGAAATATTAAAAGGGCAGGATATATTTTTTAGTCTTTTTTAGCTTTTTAAATTGTCAAATGAGTTTTAGTTTTCAATGTTTTAAATTTTGGGGCCACAGTTATTTAATTCTTTTAATAATTTTAAATTTTGTATTGATATGTGTTTTAGTTCTGGCTGTGCACCGCCCTGAGTCCACTAGGAGAAGGGCGGGATATAAATTGAATAAATAATAATTTCCCTGGATGAGAAAAGGAGAAACATGTTTTAAAGACAAAGCAGCTCCCTGCGCCCGCCCACCCACCCCACCCCCTTCAGCTCGAAAGTGATGGGATTAAGACATGGCCCTCAGGACATGATAGGATTAGCCCTCTACCCATCTAGCAACAGAACTCACCACATGGCACTTGGGGAGATTGCATCACTCAGCAAGATTCAACCAAGCCTGGGACTCAAGACAACCTACAAAGTTACCCCTGCATGGCCCATTGGATTCTGACAACCAATCAGAATACATTTCTTACACAGGAACAGGAAGCGCCAAGGTGGGGCCCAAGAGAGGGTATAAATCTCACTCTCTCTCTCACCCATGTGCTCATTTTGCCCAGGACCTCAAACCATGTGGTCCTGTCCACCATTAAACCATCTAGCCTCCATGTTTCCAGTGTCTTTCTCCCCACTTGGAACTGAATCCAGATGGACATTTCTTCCAACAAGATGATGCGACCCATTGACTTTACAAATTTTCATTTAATAAAAAAACCCAATAATATTAAATCGGCAGCATACAGCAAATATTTCATAGATGTCAGCATAAGTTTTTACATAAATTGGAAGCAAACGTCTGTCCTTAATTTATTAAAGTTGTGACATGGTCACAAGGTTCCAGTTGAATTAATTAATCAATTACATGAAATATTTCTACTTAGAAAGCATTTAAAGCACTAGTTAATTAAATTAAGTACTCTCAGCATCTAGAGCCAAATTACCCTCATTGCTATCATCAAAAAATTCAAAGGGAAGAAGAAACATTTGCATTTGGATTTTTTTTTCTTGGCACTCTGCAAAGGCTTCCTAGCAGTGATTATTAGACAAGGATTTGTGTGCATGCAATTAATCAATGTGGATGTATCCTTACTGTGATGTTTTAGTGATAGTTGTGAAGATTATGTGTGAAGATTGCTTTCATTATAGGATAAAATGCCTATGATTTATCACTAAGAACATTTTTGTTGTTTTTCTATAATTGTGGACCATGAACTACAGGAAGTGATAGCTCCTCACAGACCTTTAAAAAAAAAAGGCTAGAATCTGATCCAGCAAGCAAGATAATAGGCTCAACATCCTGGAAGAAGGCAAGGGCAAACTACTTCTATTTTGTTGCCCAATACTATGTGGATATTGTCCACAAAGTCCCCAAGATTCAAACCAGATTCAAGTGATCCGGGATGAAATGCTACCAGTTCGCATCAGTTCAGGCGAACCGTTAGTAAAAACAGCTATGGGTTTGTTCAAACCGGTATTTCCAATGATCAGCTGTGCCCCCCCCTCGCTGTTCTACTTACCTTCAAACTGCTCCTTTTTCAGCACAAAGAGCGTGTTTAGTGAGCATTGTGCATGTGTGCGTGTGAAGCATGTGTTTGGTGCGCACTGCACATGCATGCACATACAGCGTGGCATTTGGCATGCACTGCATATGTACGTGCAGCATGCACACGTGCGCCGTATGCATTTGGCACGCACTGTGCATGTACATGCAGTGTGCATTTGGTGCGCAGTGCATATGCACAGGCAGTGAACTGGTGGCAACCCACAGAGGATTTCACGACTGAAGTGATCCCATCTTACATTTGATTCAAACTCTTAAAGCAAAACTCTTCTATTTTTCCCATTGGCTAACTGTGCCAATGAGGAGAAATAAGCAAAATAAAAATAGTTCTGGAGGCTGACATTATGATTTGTAACAAGCTAGCATTCTCCAATATTTTTTTCTTTAATTTGTAAAAAGCAGTTAAAATTTAAACACCAAGATGGGCAGCAATTACAAAGGGGACTGTTTGTGAGCACCACCATAGAAACCCCACTTGGAGTAAATAGAAAGTAAATGAAACCTGTCATTCAAATTCATCTATTCCCAAACTATTTGGGCCTTTGTTGAATGTGCATGTATCACATGCAGAAAAATTGCTGTGGCTCTTAAGCATATTAACTAAATAGCATTTTAAAAGTGGGGAATAGTTATAGTTAAATCAAGAAGGAAATTGTAAGTTAATGAAGAAAGTGAGACCACTTGAATATAAACAATTGCACTTGCACAAAATGGAATATTGATGTGTGGGTATGAAAGTAACAATATCCTATACTATCTAGTCAGGGGTGGGTTCTAAAATTTTTTACTACCGGTTCTGTGGGCGTGGCTTGATGGTCATGTGACAATTCTTTAGGATTTAGCAGAGGTACTGGTCTACCAGGCTTTTAACTGCTTGCAGAGCTGTACCGGTCTACCCATTTGTTTTTTGAGGCACTGGTCTACCCATTTGTTTTTGGAGGCACCGGTCTACCAGGCACTGGTCTACTCATTTGTTTTGGAGGTACCGGTCTACCACCACACTGTCTTTTAACACTGATCAGCTTTAGGGCGGCCCCTTTGAAGCCCCGCAGCAAGAGTTTAAACAGTTTTTTTTCCTTCTAGCCGATCAGCTGGGGCTCAGGAGGCAGCGAATAGATTGGGGGCAGGGCCAAATAAAAGATAAGAATAATGCGGTGGCGGGCAGCTCCCGAACAAAGAGAAACGGTTTGGTGACGTCATATCGTCAACACTACCGGCTCGGCGGAACCGGGCGGAACTGGGAGGAACCCACCACTGTATCTAGTGTTGGGAAAGATTCTTTCCCAACAAAATATGATATCTAACAGAATCTCTTAGAACTGCAAAAGATCTCCAGTAACATGTTGAGTGCCATCCAATTGGAGGGAGCCTATCATCCAACTCTATATTGTCAAACACTTTATGTTGCATTTCCATATAATTTTCTTGCAAATGAAAGAATGGCTGACCATTGCCTTCCCTACATAGTATTAAATCAGGGGTGTCAAACTCAAGGCCTGCGGGCCGAATGCGGCCCGTGGGGTGTTTAGATCTAGCCCATGGCCCCACCCTGGAAACAATGAAGGACCGGCCCGCGGTGCTTCTGCCAACAAAAACGGGCTCCCAAGCTCCATTTTCACTGGCAAAGGGTTGCAGGAGGCCATCGCAGCCGAAAATGGTGCTTGGGAGCCCATTTTTGCTGGCAGAGTGCTCAGGCCACCACAGAATCTAACATGAGTGACATTGAGCTGGCTATGCCCACCCTGGCTCCCCAAGGTCAAACACAACCCTGATGCGGCCCTCAATGAAATCGAGTTTGATACCCTGGTATTAAATGATTTGTTTCATGTTATCATTGAAGAGATCATGCAACATCTTCGTATATCACTACCTGCTTGATGCCTACTTGATTTAGCTGGGCAGTAGGACGGACCTTTACACTTTGGGTGCCCCTTTTGGAATTATACCCTCTTGATTTACATTCCTGGCATTCTTCACTAATCTCTCCAACAACACCACACTGTCCCTCCCCCACCTGTACCATGATGCACTGTGGCATACTAAGATTTGAGAGAAAATAGAGTAATTCACAAATAGCAATGCAATGTTTGTGACCTTTCAACTAATATCTATTAAATATCATGCCTAATTCACTTATTTGGTCTCACATTTTATATTCCAATCAGTGTTAAGAATTGAGTAACATTCCTGTTGCAGTTTTTCTTCATCAATGGTTGCAATGTGAAACAGATCATCAGGATTAACACTAACTGCTTTCTGCTTTTAAAAGGATTTAACAATAACTTCTAATTGGTGGCTATGAGTTAATCCCTTAAATCTCAAAAGGGCTGCTAAAGCATTCCATTTAGAAAATATTTCTCAGGCTCTTCTTTCTATATATTACATACACACTCCATGATCACAAACATCTTACTAAACCAAAATTTTCTAATCAGCTACCTTTCAAAAGAGTGCAACTACAAGAATTCCCAATGTCTATGCTTGATCAAGCTATGCTAGATGGGAAATCTGGAAACTATATTTTCAACATATATACAGGGCAAGATGTACAAGTTAGGGAAAATTCTAATAAGCAATCATTTAGATCCATTTCTATTCTGTATCACTTTTGCATATGCTGATTCATAAACATATAACCACTCACATCTCCTGCAATAAGCTGTACATTTTTAAAATCTACATAAAATGTATAGTTTATGTTTTCTTTATATAATAATTTTATTAAAAATAACATATAGATAAAACTAATACAAACTACAAAAGATAAAAAAAGAAAAATGCAGAGAAAAAAGAAACTTTGCCTCCACCATATATAATAAACATTATCAGTTTATCTCTTAAAATACAATCAATAATCCTTTCATCCCACACCCCATCCCATCCCATTCTCTATAAAATAAGTCTTTAAAATTTCATCACTCAATCTTAATTGGCAAAGGTCCATTAAGATTCTGAAGTAACAACCTAACTATTGCAAATCTAACAAACCCACTTTGAATCCTTCTTTTTATATTTATTTTTCATTTTCTATTTCAACAAAATTTCCCTATCTCAACACTTAAAATTCAATTCAATTCAATTTTTATTACAGTCACAGACCAGCATTAAAACTTTTAAAACATTGTCCTGATCCATTAAATATTGCCAGAAATAGCAATCCATTTATTTTAGCCTTGATCAAATAAATCAATTCTGTATTCTTTCTCCTTTCTCAAAACAATCTTTAGTCTCCTGAAATACTATCTAAACATCTGTTTTCTTTTTATGCTCTCATTGCTGACTTTAGCAAATCCTTTTTGTAGATTCAGTATAAAGATCCATGTCACTCTTCATATTCTGTCGATTCTCACAAATCGTTGACAATTTTAACAAACTCTTTGTAAATACAATATTTAAAAAACTATCCATATTGCTCTTCTCATTTAGTATTTGGATGTTGTTTTTAATTATTAAATAATAGCTGGTTTCACTTGTATATCCAATGGTTCATCTTTTAGTGTATCCACTGTTTCATCTTTTTTCAGCAGTTTATACATTTTTAAATTCACATTTAACTTGGTTTCAAATTAATTCGATAAAACCTGTTCCTTTTCCATAATGCCATCTAATTTATCTATCATGGCAGATAATTTTAACAATTAAAATTGTTTTCTATGCCCAAAAATATTAATCTCAGCAGAACCATTTCCTTCTGGTTTCCTCTAGTCATCTTAACACTTATCCAGATGTTGACATAGAATATTTCCCACAAGAAGTAGTCATTTAATTAACTTCAAAATCCTACTTCAAGTCCATTTAAACCCTTAAATTTTCCATTTTGGAATACACAGCAAAAGAGTGATGTGAGTATTGATTTAGAAAGTTTTACTTTCTAAATCAATACTCTCATCACCCTTTTGCTATGTATTCCAAAATGGAAAATTTTTATAAAATCTTAAACTAGTAATCTTCTTTCTTAAACAATTGAAGGAATATGGCACCCACTGAATATGATAAATCTTTGGTTCTGAAGGTTCTCAATGTTTAAAATGTAATACAAATTTTTTAAAAAGTAAAATCCAAAATGATTAAGAAATGAGACTTTGTTAAATCTTGAGTCCATGGAGGCACATTAATGATCATAAACTCAATGAAATCCTGCAACTTCCAGCTGATTTCAAGTGCCACAAAAACCTTGGTTTCTGCTATCTAGTCACATAAAGTAGCTGCCCAGAGTATATGTATGTGATCTTGAACATCTCTTCTTTCTCTAGAGAGATTTTGGCAATCCATTTTTAATCATAATGTCTCCCACCACTCTGCAGGATATTAATTCATTAATTATCCTCATTAAGAGTTTTCCATTTCCTCACCAGAAACTTCTGAAATTCATAGTTTAAATATTTTTCAATATTTAAACATAAACATTTGTCTAAATATATCTATTCTAAAGTGAAACCACTATAAAAATGTCAGATCAGAAAACTGTGTTTTAATTTCTTTACCAAATGCTCCCCCTCTTCAAGGCTTCTTAGAATGTCCATGTGAATCATATACAATCATATCACTATTTGAACACTCCAGATAAAACTTCAGAAGTCAAAGTAGCCTTTTAAAAAAGCTTTGTTTATCTTGCATACTAAATAATGTAAATGTAATCTTCTGCTGCAAGTTCCCCTCTTTTTTTAATCCTGTTGAAGAGGTTTTTTTATTCTGTGGACCAAACTCTAATGTTTAGTTTCAGCAGAATCTGTGGTTGAAGATTTTCTTGGTTAAGCTTCATTTAGGAAGATAAGCAGATAAAAAGCCTACCTTACTTAAACCTAAATCTTTGTTGGGTATTCAGCTAACTAAAATATCCACCAATGAGATCAAAAGACAAATCACAGAGCTAGATCAGTGACAGGCAAACCAATGTAAAATACTGACAGAGCAGCACTAATTGTCCACTCGAAAGTATCATCAATAAGTTGTGCTCTATACTGGACATATATTTGGACTCAGACAACCACCCAATTTAAAATAACCTATTACTGGCAGTAAAAGGCAACAAGACAGCACAAACATGGGGACCAAATTCTGCAACGAACCCAGATATCACTCTGTCTCAGGTTTCATATGCATATACACATAGACACAGTTGCTAAGGAGCTGAGTTATTTACTAAGCAGATAACAGAAGAAAAAGATCATAAATCAAGGTTTGTACAAAGAGTGTTTGCCTGAATAAATCCTTTTGAAATTCAAGCAACAATAGAGTAGTCCAATTTTTATTTTATTTTTTTTGAAGTTTCAAAACCTGAGTTTGGTAAATAGCTGCTCCATTACTCAAGGGTTCAAGAGCGAGGTAAGACAAGAACAAGTATCATGAACTGTTGTTTCCAAAAAAAGGCAGAAGACAAAGTAGCTACATAAATCTCTCTGCAGACAACTAGCTGAAATTATTTTAGGCCTTGCCCTTTGTGTAGTAAGGAGCCTCATTGAGAGCGCTGCTCTGATCTTCACTGAATGTGGGGAGGCCTGGGGTTTTGAGGTCATGACTTATCATCTGACTGCTTCAGCTGATCAGGAGATGCCTATGGTTGATCAGCCTCCTCAAATCATGACTTGAAGACTCCCGAGGTTGACAATCCACAAGTTCAGCTGAAGCAATGTTATCAGAGTATCAGATTCTGAAATTGAATTGGGGTTCATGACAGATGCCAACTCTGCCCCATAATTATGCCAACAACACCATAGCAAGCCCCAACCTCTACTGTTAAGGGCACCTTCATATGCTCATCCTCTAAAATGGTGTTTTTCATGCTGGCTGGCTGGGAAATTTGGGGGGCTGAAATCTACACATATTAAAGTTGCCAAGTTTGAAAAGCACTGCTCTAACATGATATATTGTATGTCATCATCTGCTAATAATGCTCCTGTAGATTTTAAACTGGAGAAACTAGTCTTATTCTGTGCAAGAGAATAATTGGACATACTGTAAATGGAAGCACCAAACAGTGACAAGACAAAGGTACAACATTTCAGCCTCCGGGGATACTTCATGACTAAAGTGGCTCAAAGAGAAACTTCATCACCCACTCTACAGACCGAATTACAATACAGAACATTTTTTAAAAAAATAATCAAATCCATTACAGAAGACCTGAACAACAACAGTGGGTTCTTAACCCATTATGCATAAACTAATGTTCAGCCTTTCTCTCAATCTCCACTATTATGTAAATCCATTAACTTCTCACCTTGTTTTTTTCCATCCCTTCCCCCTCTTCTACTCTATGTTTAAAATCCTATAATAGCAAATCCATTATTTGCATTTAATAAAGAGAGCTGTTGCTCACAAAAGCAAATGCGGTAATGTATTTGGTTAGACTAGTCTCTGTATCTGCTAAATTACTTAAATTTACCTATCCTGTCTATATCCTGCCCAATTCATTTCCTTGTAAAGACAAATGCAGAATTGGCGTTAGGTTCCTCTACTCTCTCTTGGTCATATGTTAAGATTTCCCTATTTGGATTAAGCAGTGAATTTATTCTCTCTTTTGTTTTCTTCTTCCAGTTGACGTATTTGAAGAAAACGCTCTTTCTGGATTTTTCTCTTTTGCAAGTCCTAGCTCATTTTCCACCTTTACTTTCCTAATCTTATATTTATATCAGGGGTGGGGTTCTACTTATCTTTACTACTGGTTTGCAATGGGGCTGCGCCCACATGCGAGCGAAGCAAGCACGCACGCACACTCTTCTGCGCATGCGCAGAAGCTTCCTGATGACATCGGGGTTGGTGGGCGTAGCCTCCCGCCAGTTTTACTACCGGTTCTATAGAACCGGTCCGAATCAGGGGCAACCCACCACTGATTTATATATAATTATATTTCTATATTTATAACCCAAATCTTCAGCGCTTTGGTTGATAATTAACTCTATTTTCATTTCCAATGAACATCCACCTTTTGTCTCAATGCTACATTATTGTGAGCTGCCTATTCAACCACATTGCTTCTTTAGATGTCTCTTAGTTTTCTTCCTTATTGAGACTTTGCTATCCTAAATTCCCTTTTCAAGAAGTCCTCACCAAGACACCACATTTGCCTTTGGTTTTTTTCCTTTGACATGCTCCTTATTATTTGCCTCACTTTATGAAAATCAGCCTTTCTAAAATCCATGGTTTGTAGTTGTTGTTTTAATCAAGAACTCTAATAATGCATGGTCATTTGCACCCAAAGTGCAAGGAGTAATATAGAAGAAACCCAAAAGGAAATCAAAAAAGGCAGCATTTGTGCAAACAGCAAACACAACAAGAGTTTGTTTTGGCAATTCTGTTTTATCCCAAACTGTCATATCTTTGGATTGCTTTCCCACATCTCATCCTGCATTTATATCTTGGTCCTTTGAATAATTTTGGTGACTGAAATTTTTGCTGTCTAGATGTTACTAGGCGTGTCATGATTTAATGTTCTCGTTGTTCTTGGACAAAAGGTGTTTCCTTTGTCTGAAATTATGAAAGTCCATGAATGGGAACGGCCCCCAATCTCTGACAGGTTCTGGAATTTGAATTTGATTCATTTGCTAAATATTTTTTTTTCCAATCTTATCCTTCTTTATCCCAAGATTGTAATCATTCTTTTGCATCAACACACTTTTCCAAAATGGTTTTATGTACTAATGGCTATAAAAAATAAGCAGACCAAGAAGAAAGATCTTGAAATGACTCTAGTTGCTCTCTTTCCCACTGATCTAAATTCAAAAGCTTGTGTCCCACTGCTTAAATTGGTTAAAAATAAGGCAAATAATGTGTGTGACCTGAACAATTATTAGAAAATAAAAAATAAATCTGTTGTCTTATTTTAAAAATGCAATTGCTTTGGTTTATTTTGAATTGCAGTATGTCATTCTTTTTAAGGCAAGTTCTCAAGAACTCTGAAATGCTTTAATATGTATCAAAATAAGGAATGGTGAAAAAGTTTTAGAATTTCAAAGAAAAAATCATTTCATGTGAATAATTCTCCTATGACTAGAGATTGTCATTGTTTCTTAAGTAGGCTTGAAACCATTTTTAGATCAAAGACAGAACTGGAATGGGTTTATTTTCAAACTTTCTCCTAATTGTTTTCTTTTCCAATTATCAATATCAAATATTATCCAATTTTTGCTGAATGTTTAATATTCAAAACATATTAAATTTTATATATTCACCAATTATATGTAATTAAGAACAATAGTCAGTCTTCAAACATATTGTTTTAGAGAAAAAATAGAATATACTTCAATATCAGCAAAAAGCTTCTGTTTCTCTTCTAAGCTCCATTGTCATAAACTCTGTGACAAATTTTACAATTGCCTGAATTTTAACAACTCATTAACACCTCAGGTGAAAATCATTTGTCACCAGTATAGGTAATATTCAGAGTAATTCAACTATTTTGAAATTCAAACAAAAAATAGAACTATTGTAGGATGCTTACAATTCCATATAACTTATTCAGTTGTCTTATTTTCTTACCCATCTTATTCAGAAATAGCCCTCAATCATTAAAAGCTCCAAAGCAACTGATGTTAGATAATTACAAAGGCCAGTAATGCAATAAGAATGTATTCATGCTGCTAAATATCTTAATTTTTTATCAAATAAAGCCGTGCAGATTGACTATATTTGATTTACATTGCTTCTTTTTTGAAATACGGATTCCATTAAATTACATACAAACTTAGATAGAACAAACTAAACTAAAACATAAAGGCAGATGCTATAATTCTAGAGAAAACCTAAGATATCTTAAAGCTTCTTTAATAAATTGTTAAGTATGAAAAATACAATAATAAGGAAGATTCAAAATTACTAGCAATTTTTTTTTGTTATTGGGAATAATTAAAACTACCATATTAACATTTAAAATATTCCAAAATTTCTAGAGAAATTTTAACCAAAATAAAGGGTGGATTTGAGAGTTCCCCTCTAAATCCCACTGTTTGAAAAGCTCATTCATCTTAACTCCACAAAATTTTCATTACTGTTGAAGACAATATGTCTGTCAATTGGATCTGAATGTTTCACAAATTGGATTAAAATAGTTTGTTATGCATGTATGTTATGCATTTTATCTGTAACTTTTTCCATTAACACTATTTTTAATGATTTAGAGTACCAAAGATGTAAAGATCAGAAGTTTAATTTCATCTTATGCTAGATACAATCCAGTATAAATATAATATCTTTATTTTTAATATTTTAATTTTACCAATGAACAATTAACATTAGGAGAGACAATAAATATTAAGTATAGAAATTTATGTGCTAGTCTAGCAAATGATAACTCTGTACATGGTATCCAAAGATTTCATTGACCACGGAAGATACAGCTACTGGAATACTTTAATTATTACTTTTATCAGTATAACCATTGAGGACACATTCGTAAAAAAGATATAAATATCAAAGCTAAAATAGAAGTCAAATTTGCCCATCACATTAGAAAATTTAATCAGCTTACCAAAGCCAGGGTTTTGTTTTTACCTCTGGTTTGTATATATGTATGGACATATATGTATTGCCCCTTAAGACTTTATGCATCTGCTGAAGTAGATATAGCTCATGCAAGATCATGCCATAATAATGTGTTATTCTTTATGATGTCATGAGGTATTTAGTTTTCTGCAACAATAGACTAAAACTATTACTTCTGGGAGCTGACTTAAAAATATTTACTGTTCAAAATAATTCTATTGAGTTATCTTAGATAATATGAAGAAAGAATATAATGTCTGAATTTTATCACATTGGTTCCAGTACCAATTTGGAAAAGCAATTAATTTCTTAAATATGAATCAGTACAGTGTAATTATTTATTTTTACCATTTGGCAATGTCATTTTGCAGAAGTTGCCAAAATGTTACACAACAAATTGACCAATGAAAGATTGTTAATATATATAGAAATTGATCCTAAACCGTTAAAACCAAATTTCACTTGAAATAAATAAATGGTATTCCAATAACCTAAGAGAAATTAGGACAAATTGTGTCCTCGGGTACTGGTTTCAAATGTTTTAATCATACACTTTCAATAATTTGTCACTCAGATGATGAAAAAAATATTTCAATGGGGAGAATATTTTACCTGGTCTTGTAGATTTCTTGATACCTTCTTCAAGTCCACAAAAGGAAAAAGATACAAGCACAATCTGTCTCCTGCGGAAACTCTAAGCTGTTAGCATTTTCCTGAAGAGAGACTTCAGGAATCTAAAAATCTCAGAGAAGATGAGTTCAGTATCTACAAATCTACAAGTGTCCATTACATTCTTGACAAATGCAACTGAAGCAAAAATTCTTAGGTCAATCATCATGTGATACTACCAGCTTGGATGCTGGTGCTCATTTAACAGCCACTAGCAATATTCTGACTTCACAAAGCTGTTTCTAATCATCCTGTGCTTCAAGTGCAGGGAAGGAGGGAGGTGGAGGGAGGAAGGAAAATGGATCACATACACACAGACACCCTTATATTATGAAGTGTCCGGATTATAAATTGGGCAACCATATTTAAAGTATTATAAAGTATTTGTACTTTATTCACTATTAGCTTATAAAGGAAGCTTTTTTCAACCTTTATTCGTAGAACAGAAAAGCAAGTAAATGAATATAAAACTTTTTGTATTCACATTGTTCTTCATTTTGTAAATGATCTATGCACACATTTAAATAATCAAGACTAAGAAGATGTTTCTTCAATGAAAAAAATTGTGTTTGTAGCAGTGGTGGGTTCTAATCAGTTTTACCACCGATTCGCTTCGCGCAAACGCATTGAGAAAAAAACCAGCTGAGGCATGGCAATCCCCTCTGCCGCGCCTTACAGCTGACCAAAAAACAAATGAAATAAAGGTAGGTATAGTGGGTGGGCGGGGGGGAGGGCCCAAATGACATTCAGAGCGAACTGGTTCGCTCTACTATGAAGATTTCCACTACTGGCTCTCCCGAACCTGGGAGAACCGGTAGCAACCCACTACTGGTTTGTAGTATTGGATCTTGAATGAAATTAATAACTGTTTCAAGCTAGGTCTGAGACTCATGGCAAGGAAATTCCAAATCTATGGTGGGGGAGATGTTCCAGGTCAAAATCTCAGGATCTTAAAACTCAGTTGCTGGAACTGAACACTGCATCTGGAGCCTGAAGTAAAGTTCAGTGCTATTGCCCAGGTGTATTTCATGCAAATGAAGTTCCGACAAGAAAGAAAATTAGCCTATTAAGGATTAGCCTACAAGCTTTTACAAGTTTTACAAGTTTTAATCTTGCTTGGGGGTTGGGTTATATTGTTGGGGGAGTACTTAGTATGTTGTCAAAAACAATAATGTATTTGGACTATGGTTTAATATATTATATGAATTAAGAAAATGGATTAAGCAACCCAAATAAGATTCAGTGCAAACCCATCTGAAGCCACTGTAAGAATAAAATTGCTTGGGGGATAGTTCATCTTTTGAAAAAGGATGTTGGACATCAAAGCTTTGATGGTCCTACTATCTTTTTTGTTTCCCTACAATTTGCTCATATCTAGCTAATTAACTAGTCCTGTGGGAACTCAGCCTTGACCTACAGAGACTCTATTGTAACTCAAATCCTGCTTTTATAGAACCCTGACTGGGTGTTTAGGAGTTTATCTCTTAAATCCAATTGTATGCACCCTGCCAAACTATCACATTTTGAAGCAGTTTAGAAGTTGATTACATCTCAGGCCCAGGGTCCGCGGCTGATGTTGTGTAATGCCAGGTCGGTTGTTAATAAAGCCCCCCTCATTTGTGATCTTATTTTAGAGGGGGGTGCGGACCTGGCAGGTATTACGGAGACCTGGTTGGGCCACGAGGGGGGGGTCCCCCTCGTTGAAATGTGCCCACCAGGTTTCTGTGCATTTCATCAGCCAAGGGCCCAGGGGAGGGGTGGGGGAGTGGCGGTGGTTATTAGGGAGAGTCTTTGTCCGAGGGAGACCACTGTTCCTCAGATAGCCGGATGTGAGTCCCTCTTTGTGAAGTGGGGCCGTGGGGTGCAGATGGGTTTGCTGACTGCGTACCTGGCTCCCTGCCACGTGGCAGCGACCCTGCCCGAGCTACTCGACGTCATTGCCGGGGTGGCGGTTGACACCCCCAGACTTATTGTCATGGGGGATTTCAACCTTCCGTCTGCGGGTGAGGCGTCAGAGGCGGCTCGGGAGTTCATGGCTTCCATGACGGCCATGGACCTGACCCAGTTAGTTCAAGGCCCGACTCACATAGGGGGACACACTCTGGACCTGATTTTTGTCTCTGGTCAGTGGTTGAATGATCTTGGTAGAGGGGACCTAGACATCAAACCCTTGTCATGGACAGATCATTCGCTCCTTCACTTGGACTTTCCTACCGCTTTCCCCCGCCGCAGGGAGACGGAACCGACCAAATGGTTCCGTCCCAGGCGCCTGATGGACCCCGAAAGGTTCCTGACGGAGCTTGGGCCGTTTCCTGAGACTCTGGCACACGACTCGACTGAAGAGCTGGTGGCCGCCTGGGAGAGTGCGGCCACCGGAGCTTTGGACCGCGTCGTGCCTTTGCGGCCTCTGACCCGATGCCGATCTCAATTGGCTCCTTGGTTCTCTGAGGAGCTGAGAGAGATGAAGCGTCGGAAAAGACGCCTAGAGAGCATTTGGAGGACTAGTCAATCTGATTCCGACCGGACACAGGTGAGGTCTTATATCAAGACCTACCTAGTGGCGATAAAAGCGGCGAAATCTAATCATTTTTCCGCTCTTATCGCATCTGCAGAGAACCGCCCAGCCGCCCTGTTTAGGGTGACCCACTCCCTTCTTGGGGGGGGAGTGCGGGAAGATCCCTTACAAGGCCGCGCTGAGGATTTTGTGCAATTCCTGCATGATAAAGTCGCTCGGATTCGGGATGGCTTGGACTCCGATTGGATGAGTCCAGGGGGGGAGACAGGGGCAGGCCTTGAGAATATTATCTGGGAGGAGTTTGATCCTGTGGCTCCCGAGGATGTGGACAGGGTTCTGGGTAGGATTAGTGCCGCCACATGTTTATTGGACCCGTGTCCCTCCTGGTTGGTACTGGCCTCCCGGGAGGTTACACGAGGCTGGCTCCAGGGGATTATAACTGCTTCTCTGAGTGAGGGTGCCTTTCCCGCCGCCTTGAAAGAGGCGGTGGTGAGGCCCCTCCTCAAGAAGCCTTCCCTGGACCCGGCTGAATTAGCTAACTACCGTCCGGTCTCCAACCTTCGTTTTGTGGCGAAGGTTGTTGAGAGTGTGGTGGCACGACAACTGCCCGGGCACCTGGATGAAGCTATCTATCTAGACCCGTGCCAGTCGGGCTTCAGGCAGGGGCACAGCACAGAAACGGCATTGGTCGCGTTGGTGGATGATCTCTGGAGGGCTCGGGACAGGGGTTGCTCCTCTGTCCTAGTCCTATTAGATCTCTCAGCGGCTTTTGATACCATCGACCATGGTATCATGCTGCGGCGGTTAAGAGGGTTAGGAATAGGGGGCACCGTTCTGCGCTGGTTCTCCTCCTTCCTCTCCGACCGCTCGCAGTTCGTGTTGGCAGGGGGGCAGAGGTCGACCTCAAGGCATCTCGCATGGGGAGTGCCACAAGGGTCGGTCCTCTCGCCCCTTCTGTTCAACATTTATGTGAAGCCACTGGGTGAGATCATCCGTGGTTTTGGGGTGAAGTGTCATCTGTACGCTGATGATACTCAGCTGTACATCTCCACCCCAGACCACCCCAACGATGCCCTTGATGTGATGTCTCGCTGCCTGGAGGCCGTGCGGGTCTGGATGGGGAGGAACAGGCTCAGACTCAACCCGTCCAAGACCGAGTGGCTGTGGCTGCCGGCGTCCCGATATAGTCAGCAGGTGCCATCGCTGACTATTGGGGGTGAATCTTTGCCCCCCACAGAGAGGGCTCGCAATCTGGGTGTCCTCCTGGATGCACGGCTGTCTTTAGAAGAGCATATGACAGCCGTGGCCAGGGGGGCCTTTTATCAGGTTCGCCTGATCCGCCAGTTGCGGCCCTTTCTGAACCGGGACGCCTTGCGCACGGTCACTCATGCCCTTGTCACCTCCCGGCTGGACTATTGTAATGCTCTCTACATGGGGCTCCCCTTGAAGAGCACTCGGAGGCTCCAACTGGTCCAGAATGCGGCCGCGCGGGTGGTTATGGGCGCAACTCGTTGTGCCCGCGTGACACCCCTCCTGCGTGAGCTGCACTGGCTCCCAGTGGTCTTCCGGGTGCGATTCAAGGTGTTGGTTACCACCTTTAAAGCGCTCCATGGCATAGGACCCGGGTACCTTCGAGACCGTCTTCTGCCACCAATAGCCTCCCACCGACCAGTCCGCTCCCACAGAGAGGGTCTCCTCAGGGTGCCATCAGCCAAGTTATGTCGGCTGGCGACGCCCAGGGGGAGGGCCTTTTCTGTGGGAGCCCCAGCCCTGTGGAATGAACTGCCCCCGGAAATACGCAAGATCTCCGACCTCCGAGTGTTTCGTTGCGCACTGAAGACCCTGTTATTCCGCCAGGCAGGGCTATCAACTTAATAATTTTAATTGGGGTATTTTAAATGTTTGGGGTTTTAAATCGGCCAAATCTATGTAATTATTTTAATTTTTAATTATTGTTGTGTGTTGTGTTTTTAAATTGGCTGTACACCGCCCTGAGTCCTTCGGGAGAAGGGCGGTATAGAAATAAAATTATTTATTTATTTTATTTATTTATTTAATGATCTGATTTATTATTCTGCCTTTTATTCAGGAGGGCTTTTACATAATATACAATGTATTTTCTCCTCCTAGTTTTCCCCACAGCAATGTGACATAGGTTGATCTGAGAAAAAAATAGTTACCCAGTCATTCAGGGACCTTCCCTGATTGAGGGTAGATTACAAACTGGGTCTCCCCCACTCCTAGTCCAACATTTTATCCATATACCACACTGAATTCACAAACTGTATTCCCAACACTGCTAAGCCATAAGGTTGGAGAAGAATCTGCTATTGGTATACAATCCTGTAGAGCAGGGGTGGGTTCTATTTACCTTTACTACCGGTATGCAATGGAGCAGCGCATGCGCATGACCTTTGCTCGCGCACATGCGCACTCTTCTGCACATGCGCAGAAGCATTTTGGTGACGTCGGGGTGAACCGGTGTGAACCGGGGGCAACCCACCACTGCTGTAGAGAAGAAGGACAATGGAGGAATCAGAGATCTTGGTAACAGTACTTTCAGCTATGAGTTGGAAACTGCTTTGGGATGGATTGATAAGGCTGGGGGTTGTTTGAAGAGTAATAAAGGGAGTAATAAGTAATAAAGTAATAAATGCTGAGTTTGTCGATCAAAAGGTCAACAGTTCAGCAGTTCGAATCCCTAGTGCCGCGTAACAGAGTGAGCTCCCGTTACTTGTCCCAGCTTCTGCCAACCTAGCAGTTCGAAAGCATGTAAAAAATGCAAGTAGAAAAATAGGGACCACCTTTGGTGGGAAGGTAACAGTGTTCCATGCGCCTTTGGCGTTTAGTCATACCAGCCATATGACCACGGAGACGTCTTTGGACAGCACTGGCTCTTCAGCTTTGAAACGGAGATAAGCATTACCCCCTAGAGTCGGGAACGACTAGCACATATGTGCAAGGGGAACCTTTACCTTACCTTTAATAACCATCAGAAAGAAAGATTGGGGTTTTGCAAATTAGTTTCTGGCCTCTCACTCAGAAAGTTATATCTTATGACAAGCATGTGGAGGTGAAGAGGAGGTGAATACAAAATAATTTGTCTGCATTCCTGGCAGACTTTGAGTTCAGTGCAATGAAACAGAAGGGATAAAGTGGAGGAGAGGAAAAGAAAAAAACTGCTCTGGGCTATTTTTCATATTTGCATGTTTCCAGTAACTTCAAGAAAGCAATTCATACAATAGTTACTCTATATCAGTAGGACAACCATTCAAGTCACAACTCAATGAATGAAAGTTAAATTAAAGTTAGCATTGTTCTTTCTCTTCTATGATATGGAATTCATGAAGATCTTGGGTTTAATCCCAAGCATTGATTGTTCTTTTGTTTAAAAAAAAAAGGAAATTTGGAAGAGAACAAAATATGCCCTTTTAAAGTATGTAAGAGTTGTAGATAACAGCAACAGACTAAATTTGACTACAGCAATCAGTGTCCTGTGACAGTATAAGCCTTATTCAAGTTATGTAATTAATTTATGTTGTCACAATTCAGTAAAAATATTATAAGAAAGCATTAAAAACGATGGCCTCATGCAGGCTATGAATGGCAGTTCCTTCAGTAGTCACATTGACTATGGATAATAAGAGCTGAACTCAAACATGTGTGAAGAACTCTCCCTGAGCTATATGTGTTCTTCACCAGCAACAAAGCATGGGTGCAAAATGAACACAAATGGGAGAAATTCATATTTAGGAAAACCTCCCTAATGTTTTTCTGCATAAAAGCCTACAATTCAAGGATGGTAGGACAAGCTGCTAAATATAAACAGTTAACAACCTCATTTCCCCATGTCAGAGCACTGATGATGTTACCTACAATGGTAATGAAATATCTGCAAAAAGAAAACAAAGCTCAGAGAGTACTAAGAGCTCAATAACAAGAACAGAGGTGAGTATAAACCTAACTGATTTTAACAGGACCCACTTTTGAATATAGGAATGCCTTGTAAATTAGTTTTTGAGTTTCCTTTTAAATCAATGTGTCTTAAGTATTAATTTGATTGATTAAACCTGGTATTGTCTAATTCAATATCAATCTCAAAGCTATACGTAGTATTAATGCCTTTGGTTCATTAAACACACTCATCATCTCTTAAATATCAGCTCCTCTCAAGCTGATAAACTGCTCCAGCAGATACTTTTATGGGTATCAGCTGTATTATTCACAAACTACATCAGATAATGTGAAAAAAACTTGATCTGGAAGGAGCTAGAATGAGGATCATTCTACTTAATACCAAGGATTCTTGGAGGCAGGTGACATATGAATGCTGGCAATTATCACTAATGCAAGGGGATGCAGTGTTCGAACCAGCTTCATTCAGAGCAAGCGTTGTCTACCCCAATCCTTGAATCCTCAAAATATCTTAATTCATAGACTCCACTTACTTTTAAGTGATTGCACAATACATGGCAAGATACATGCCTTTGAATTCTTCTTCACAGTTAAGTTAAAAGCAAAGATACTATTTTTTTTTTTAGAAAGTTCTTAGATTAACAGGGCCTGCCCTTAGGAATATTTTGCCCTCCCCCCTCCCCCAGTGAAATTGGTTCCAATCTTCCTTACCTTTAGTAAGATCCTAAAGACCTGGGTCTGCCAGTTAGTTTGGAGCTCCAATGGAGGAGAATCACAATAAAGATGGTTGATAGATTAATAATGGATCCCACTCCCACCCCCATCCTGCTCCTGCCTCCCTATCTTTTAATTGGGCCTCAGTATTTGGCTTTGTGTAATATATTTTTTTAGCTTTGTACAGTTTTTATCTTTTATGATTGCAAGCCTCCCAGAGTTACACTGAGGTAAGGTGGGCAGTCAATAAATTTTACAAATAAATAAACAAATAGGGCATCAGACCCTTAGGAGCTTGCTGGAGTTGTGCAGCAATTAAAGACTATGATTACAGATTGGTGGGATTTTGTCTGCATGTTGGAAGAAATGTCCATCTAGGTTCAATTCTAAGTGGGAAAAAAGACATTGGAAACATGGAGACTACTTGGAAAGATGGTTTTTAATGGTGGACAGGATCACATGCCTTGATGATGTTGGGTGAAGAAAAAAAGGGGAAGAGATGCTGAGAGTGCCTGAGTCTTATACCCTCTCTGGGCTTTTGAATTTGAGGTTGTATTCTGATTGGTTGTCAGATTCCCATGGGGCCATGCAGGGGCAACTCTGTAGGCTGTCCTGAGTCCCAGGCTTGGTTGAGCCTTGCTGGGTGATGTAATCTTCCCAGGTGCCATGTGGTGAGATGGGTAGAGGGCTAAGCCTGTCATATCCTGAAGGACATGTCTTAATACCATCACCCTGGAGCTGAAGGGAACTGCAGGAAGCTGCTTTGTCTTTAAAAACACATTTCTCCTTTTCTCATCCAGGAAAACATAATATTCTGCCTTTTTAATATTTCCTAAAATATTTCATTCTTCTTGCGCAAGAAGGGTCTAGGCCAGGAGCATCAAACTCGCAGCCCGCGGGCCAGATGCATCATGCATGGGCCATGCCCACACCTGGTTTAGCAAAGGGGGAGAAAGTCCTGATATGTCATGTGACGACGCCGTGATGACCTGAGTTTGACACTGTTGGTCTAGGCCATCCAGCAAATACAGCAATAGCAGCTAGAGTTCTGAGTTATTTACTTAACCAGGACTGGTAAAAATGTGTTTGGCCTAAGGATAATGAGATTATAATTAAAAGCGATTCAAACTATACCCCGTTGAGAATGGAAATGGAAAAGCGTGAATTAAGGACCTGAGAAATTAAGGGCCTTGTCCTACAGGAGGGGGGAGTGCTTAATAGGGCTTTTTAAACCAGTCATTAAAAATCAGACATAACATTGGTCCATAAAGTTCACTATCTATACATGCTCCAAAATATGGGGAATAGAGAGGATGAGGTTAGGCTCTTAGCACAGAGAGTCAAAGAGGACTCAGTAAGCATAATAAAGACCAGGTAGGATGATTCTCATGACTGGAATGTATCAATTAAAAAAGTACATCCAAAATCTGGGCATCACTCTTTAACCTTAATTTTAACTTTTATTAGATTTCTATACCGCCCTTCTCCTGAAGGACTCAGGGAAGTGTACAACCATATTAAAACACAGATAAATTACAAAATTTAAAAAACCATTAAAATCGAATATACAAAAATTTGGCCGACAAATTAAAACTAACATACACCCATTTAAAATTCATATTCATGTTAGGCCAGCCCAGCTTGTTGAAATAAGAGGGTCTTCAGGGCGCGACGAAAGGTGCGCAGGTCGGGGATCATACGTACATCTAGAGGCAGCTTATTCCAGAGGGCTGGTACCCCCACAGAGAAGGCTCTCCCCCTGGGTGTCACCAGTCAACATTATTTGGCCGACGGCACCCTGAGGAGCCCCTCTCTGTGGGAGCGAGTTGGCCGGTGGGAGGCTGTCGATGGCAGAAGGTGGTCTCGTAAATAAGAAGACTCAA
This sequence comes from Pituophis catenifer annectens, assembly GCF_029215685.1. NCBI lineage: Eukaryota > Metazoa > Chordata > Lepidosauria > Squamata > Colubridae > Pituophis > Pituophis catenifer. The sequence continues at coordinate 39,551,289 of NW_027256884.1, forward strand.
AAAAGTGGGTTGTTTTTCCGTTGGAAAACTACACACAAACTCACCACCCAATCATAATAGGGACATTTAAATAAGGACTTTCCAATAAGCAGTTTGGGGCAGGGGTGAAATCTACTTACCTTCCCTATAAGTTCGGAAGTGCATGCACACGGACCCTCTTCGCATGCACAAACCTTTCTGCGCATGTGCAGAGGGTAAAAAACAGGTTACATCCTGCTTAAAACAAGGATGTAATGACAACCGGGTGGGTGGGCGGAGCCTCATGCTGACGTCACTACCGGTTCTCCGACCCACCCGCCGCCATCACTACCAGTTCAGCTGAACCAGTCTGAATAGTAGCATTTCACCCCTGGTGTTTGGGAAGCACTGAATTAAAGGATACAGTTTGTTCAAAGGTACTGACACAGGAGGAAGAGAAAGAAGCCACTGCCACCCATTCATTTATGCAAGATGGTAGCAGCCAGGCATAAGGCATTCATTGCAAAAGGTGCTTTATTATTCAATCAGACAAAAAATGTACTGAGTGCCAATACTAAACATAATGATTTCTTATTTGGGTCCCTTTTAAAACATAACCTTCTGAAAAAAATGTGCTTTTTTCTTTGTTACACTAATGCAATTTCCTAGAAGTTTTAGTTTTGAGCCATGAACTCTAGTTATTGTTTTCTCCATCTCAACAGTAAGTTCAGCTCTCCTGCTTTCAACTCCTTGATTTATCACATTAATATTTTACCTCTGTGGAGATTCTCAGTCATGAAGCTCACAGTTGTCTGAAAAGTGCTTTTTCCAAAAGGCAACTGGAATATTTTTTTCCTTGAGGAAGACGTTTCATCTCTTAGCAAGAAGCTTCATTGGTTCTGGCAGGATGGTGGGGTCAATGGAAGGAGTCATCTGGTCGTTAGCATTCTCCCTGAGAGCTCTTGAGGGCACTTGGGAATCACTAGATAAACAGATAAACTCCCAAGTGGCCTCAAGAGCTCTCAGGGAGAATGAGCAGATGACTTCAAAGAAATATGATTCTTCCAAACCAACCCCCCGATCCTGTCAGAACTAATCCTTCCATTGCCCCCACCATCCTGCCAGAACCGATGAAGCTTCTTGGATAAGAGATGAAAGATGTTCCTCAAGGAAAAAACATTCCAGTTGCCTTTTGGAAAAAGCACTTTTCAGACAATTGTAACCTGCATGACTGAGAATCTCCACAGATGTGAAGTATTAATGTGATAAATCAAGGAGTGAGAACTGGAGAGGTGAAGAACTTACTGTTGAGATGGAGAAAACAATAACCAGAGTTCAAGGCTCAAAACTAAAATCTAGAGGAAATTGCATTGAGACTTTACCCTTTTTTTATTGTTTTACAGATCAATTCTGACACTTTTTGAAATAGTAATTTCTCTTCTCCCCTTGAACATGGTCTTTAAGGACAGTCCCCTGTAGAGTGTCTTATAATAAAAATGTCAGGATAATTCCTCCCTACCCCCATCCCATTTCTTCCGTCCCAGGTCAGCCTTGTGGGGTATTTCACACAGAGAGCAATGTTACAGTAACAGAATCTTGCAAGTCTCAAAGTACATTTGTCTCTTTTCCCCTCCCCTCCCCCTCCCCATCACCTTTACAGCCCAAGAAACTAGAGGTAGTCCCTTCTGGGAAGTTTGTCACATCCATGTTCCTTCTGCAAATTAAGCTGCCCGAATTTACCATTCCCCTGGCAGTGGCACTTCCCTTTCCCCCAAGGGCATTCCCACATACTGTTTACAGCCAGTAGTCCAGTAATCAGCTGGACTACTGTAACTACAGCTTCCCCACTTCCATCTTCTCTAGTCAGATCCACAGTTACAAAACAATCACTCATCAATCCACGGAATGTCTTCTTAGGCTCACAATTTCTATGGGCTTTTGTGTTTTCTAGTTTTCGTTTCTTCTCTGCCACTCTGGCATTCTCATGAGTAGCATCCCTTTTTAAATGCAATAGCTCTTCTCAGTTGCCAACTCTCAATTGACCTTATGTCATTTTTCTCACTTCCCACCTCCCCCATTCCAGAGAGGTACTAATCAGAGATGGGTTTCAGCAGGTTCTGACTAGTTCTGGAGAACTGGTAGTGGAAATTTTGAGTAGTTCGGAGAACTGGTAAATACCACTTCTGACTGCCCCCACCCCATCTATTTGCTGCATCCCAAGTCCCAGCTGATTGGGAGGAAATGGGGATTTTGCAGTAACCTTCCCCTGCCATGCCCACCAAGCCAAGCCAAGCCACGCCCACCAAGCCATGCCACCAAGCCACACCCACAGAACCGGTAGAAAAAAAAATTGAAACCCACCACTGGTACTAATTTACAAAGGCAAACTTTTTGAAAGGGGCAGGAAGAGAACAGTGGAACAAGTCACTGTGGCTGCACAGAAAATGAAAAAGTGTAAGTGAAAAAGATATCAGACAAGAGGAAGAATTGAAGAAATTCTGAAAGATTAAAGTTCACAGGGAGCCAAAGTTGGCAAAGAATTCAAAGAACAGCTAAAATGGCATCTTCATGTTCAAAATAAAAGGAAAAATAATCAGGATACCAGCTGCTCAGTGAAGATGTGTACAAAGAAAATACAGAGCTACTCACCATTTTGGTACAACCAAAAAGTATACAGTGCATTCAGACCCCTTTGTTGCAATCTGATTCTACAGTTGTTGAAATTCATTTTTTTCTCAATCTACCTTCAGTACCCCCTACAGAATTTTAGAAATGTTTGTAAATGTATTAAAAAGAAAAAAACTGAAATATCACATTGGCATAAGTATTCAGACCCTTCACTCAGTAATTTGTTGAAGCACCTTTGGCAGCAATTACAGCCTCGAGTCTTTTGGGGTATGATGCAACAAGCTTTGCACACCTGGATTGCGAGATTTTCTGCCATCCTCCTTGCAAATCCTCTCAAGCTCAGTCAGGTTGGATGACGACCCTCTGTGGACAGCCACTTTCAGGTCCCTTCAGAGATGTTCAATAGTGTTCAAGTAAAGGCTTTGGGCCACTCTAGGACATTCACAGAGTTCTCCCTAAGCCATTCCTGTATTGTCTTGGCTATGTCCTTAGGATCATTGTCATGTTGGAAAGTGAACCTTTGGCCCAGTCTGAGGTCCTGAGCACTGTGGAACAGGTTTGAAGATATCCCTGTATATTCCATTCAGTTTTCCGTCAACCCTGACCAGTCTCCCAGTCCCTGCTGCTGAAAAACACCTCCACAGCATGATGCTGCCACCACCATGCTTCACTGTTGGAATAATATTGGGCAGGTGATCAGAGGTTTTCTCCAGACATAATGTTTAGAATTGAAGCCAAACAGTTCAATCTTGGCTTCATCAAACTAGAGATTCTTGTTCCTTGTAGTCTGAGAGTCCTTCAGGTGCTTTTTTGCAAACTCCAAGTGGATTTTCATGTGCTTTGCACTGAGGAGAGGCTTCCATCTAGCCACTTTGCCATAAAGCCCAGATTGGTGGAGAGCTGCCATGATAGTTGTCCTTATGGAAGTTTTTCCCATCTCCACACAGGATATCTGGAGCTCAAGCAAGGTGACCATCAAGTTCTAGGTCACATCTCTTACTAAGGACCTTCTTCCCCAATTGCTCAGTTTGACCAGGTGACCAGCACTTGGAAGATCCTGGTTGTGCCAAACGTCTTCCATTTGAGAATTATGGAGGCCGCTGTGCTCTTAGGAACCTTCAGTGCAGCAGAAATTTTATTGTAGACTTCCCAAGATCTGTACTTTTCAATAACCCTGTCTCTGAGTTCTGCAGTTACTTTGACCTCATGGTTTTTGCTCTGCTACAGTATACATTTTCAGCTGTGAGGCCTTCTATAGAAAGGTGTGTGCCTTTCCAAATCATGTCCAATCAATTTATCAAGGTCAACCCCAATCAAGGTGTAGAAACATGTCAGCAGCAATCAAGAGAAATGGGAAGCACCTGAGCTAAATTTCAAGGGTTATTGCAAAGGGTCTGAATATGCCAATGTGTTATTTCTGATTTTTCTTTTTAATAAATTTACAGGCATTTCTAAAATTCTGTTTCCTCTTTGTCATTATGGGGTACTGAATGTAGATTGAGAAAAAAATGAATTTCAACAATTGTAGAATCAGGCTGCAGCATACAAAATTAACAAAAGGGGTCTAAATATTTCCTGAATGTGCTGTATACTCCATCACAGCTTCTCCGGTACTAATGGAGTTAGCTACTGAACTCCCCAACCTTTATGTGTTCCCCTTGAGAAGTCTGGAATAGTGAAATGGTAGATGACTGATGGGAGAGCAAATACTGGTAGTTCTCATTTAGCGACAATTGAGACTAGCAACTTATTAGTTAAGCAAAGTAGTCACTAAGTGAAACATCATGATTTTATGATCATATTTCCGTTTTTCTTTGCTTTGCAGACCTACAATGGTTGCAAATGCAAGGACTAGTCACAAAGTTACTTTTACACAACCATTCTAACTGAACAATTGCTAAATACTAAACAAGGCAGTTGCTAAATAAGGACAATCTGTATCACCTATCATCAAAAAGACGAGAAAAGAGGATCCAGCAATTACAAGCCAGCCAATGGTTTATCAGTGTCTGTGAAAATTCTGGAGTACAATGCAGACCTTTTTATGATATATTCTCTAAGTTTGAAAACCATGCAGTAATAACCAGGAGTCAACAAGGATTTGTTGCACTAAGTTCTCAGATTTTGATTAGGGAATTTTATTCATACATCATGGGAATCCTGTAAATATAATGTCTTCAGCAAAACCTCAGTCGACTAAGGCAAATAAGCACTGTTTTATTAAGTTGCTTGTTTTAAAACATTTTGAAGGAAGTTCATTTCAATCAAAGAATTAACTGGTGTTTGTGTCCAGCTATGTGACTTTTACCAGCTTAGCCCTGGAGCAAATAACTGATTTGAAAGTAATGTGGGAGAATTTAGTATGTTCTTTTAAAAAAGAACCCTAAGTTTAGTTTTTCTTGACATTCCTTCCAATTAGACTACTTTAAGGGGAAAAGAAGACTGTTGGAGTGTTAGAATAAAAAGAAATTGTTTCTGTACAGTTTTTATAGTGGGAGTTTTCAAAAGTTTTAAACGTAATCTCTCTGGGCAATTTGTCTGAAAGTTGGTTGGTAGCATCAAGGATAATTGAAACACTAGATACCTTTTGAATCCTAGGGTGAAAAACAACAGGCTTGACTTCCCATTTTTTCCCCACGGCAAGAACGTTTAAAAATTTTCAAATATTGTTCCAACAAAATACAGAATATGGAATAGTTGAGTTGTTTAAATTTTGTTCTGCAGTCACTTCAGAATACTCCAGCAGAATATTCCTAGTAAAGATATTTTGTTCTGAATTGGAAGCAAAATACATTTTCCATTTCAAGCATAGCCTTGACAATAGTGTGACATTGTTTCTGATCCCATTCTATTACTCACCTATTACCAATTTCTGCACTCTCTCTTTTTTTAATCTAAAGTTAACACTTCACAATGACAAAGCCATCTTGAGGATTATCTAAAATTAAAGTTTCAGGGTGACATTGTCTTTTACACAACCCTGTAAGTTGTGTAAAAAAGAAAAACTCCTGAAGTGAAAAACTGAACTCCTGAATCTACGCTCCAATTTTCAAATAAAACAAGGTAGCTAGCCCCATAGTTAGATATTAGATTTTAACTAAACAAAGCTACATTCAACAAGCAGGCTGATAGTCGACATATGACCACAATTGAGCCCAAAATTTCTGTTGCTAATTGAAACATTTGTTAAGTGAGTTTACCCCATTTTACGACCTTTCTTGCCATAGTTGTTAAGTGAATTATTGTAGTTGTTAAATTAGTCAAACTGTTGTTAAGTAAATCTGGCTTCCCCATTGACTTTGCTTGTCAGAAGGTCGCAAAAAAGGAACACATCAGGGATGGGGTCTACTTACCTTAACTACCGGTTCGCAACATTGATGACGTTGGGGTCGGTGGGCGGAGCCTTCCGCCGGTTTTACTACCGGTTCTATAGAACCGGTGCGAACCAGGGGCAACCCACCACTGGAACACATGACCTTGGGACACAGCAGTAGTTCATAAGTATGAACCAACTGCCAAGCATTTGAATTTTGATAACATGATCATGGGGATGCTACAACAGGTTGTAATTGAGAAAAACTGGTCATAAGCTACTTTTTTCAGTGCCATTGCAACTTTGAACGGTCACTAAACAAACTGTTGTAGGTCAAGGACTACCTATAGTTTAAAACTCCTGTTCGCTAGGAAAGCAATATAATTACAAAAGAGCACTTATGATTGAGAAAGCAAGACGTGTGAATTACGTATTATAAATATAATTTTCCGAGATTTCAGGCCTGTTTCTTCATATAAACCAAGGCTAGCATTTTCACCAGCAAGATAATATATATATATCAGGGGCAGGTTTCAAAACCTGTTGCTACTGGTTCGCTCGTGGGCATGCGCAGAAGCATCCGGGCAGGTGTGCAGAGCCTCCTGCAACCACCGCTATCAGTTCGCCCGATCCAGGGCGAACCGGTAGCAGCCCACCACTGATGTACATATTAGTTGCTCTCACACCCAAAAAGTAATTGACACATTATATTTTTAAGCCTGTATCTTGGTAACATCTGTTCTTTTACCCTTCTCTGGGCAGTAACAGTACATGCAACCTGAAGTATTTAGCCTTCGGAGACAGGCTCCAAATGAAGTTCCAACCTATATCCGCAAACTCATAGTAGCAGGAAGTCAAATCATAAAACAGCTGCCTGAATCCTAAACACATTTCTGGTTATAGCTTGATGATGGTAACAAACAGAATGGCTGCATGATCAAGTTTTAGTTTCTAATTTCTACAGAATTTCTACAATTGGACTTCTCTTACAGAACAGTGAGTGAAAACTTGTTACATGCCTTATATAAAGGGTTGTTTCAGATTATGGTATGTTACTTTCCAGTTGGCCTCTCTTGAATTCCAGTAATTGTGGTTTAACTTTGGGTTAACCCAGCAAGTAAATATTAGGGCTATTGGCAATATTGATTCCAGTTATAACATCTCATTTGGCATTGGTACCAAATGTTCAATTCTGTACGATAGGTTATGTAAAAAATCTTTTGCCATGTGACTTTGAACAGTGCTGAAAATGCAAGAGCAAGGGAAGTTTCTTTGCAAGTCAAAAACTGAGCCAGCACAGGATTTTTTTAAGTTAATGCAATAACAAAGCCAAAAGAATTTGCCCTTTCAATGAACAGAGGCCTCACATTGCTTAGTGAAATAGAAAAATATGAGATAGAATGGGATAATCTAAGATTGTTAATGAAAATCTTATTGTAGGGGGGTTGTGTTAGTTTTTAAAACACTGGACCCACTTTTGCAAACTAATCCTAGAGAGAGACAAGTCAAGGAATAGCCAGAGATTAGCATAGTTTAAAGGAGCTTTTAGGAAACCCATTGTAAAGTGAAAGAGCAACACAAGGAAAGTATTATTATTAAAGCAGAAATTTGTCAATGGACCTAAATTCTGACTTAAAATTTTGGAATAAAATTAAAAATTTGCCCTGAGCTTAAGCAAATAATCAAGGGACAATTTTCATTTCCTAACTGAGTTCCAATTGATCCAACACTATGCATTTAAATTTAATAAATAAATGTTTGAAACAAACATAGATAAAATAATAGATAAAAAATAGGTATAATCATGATTTTGACAGAAAACGGTTGAACTGTCTTAGGCAGTGTCTGTGTATATGCCCAAAATTCATGTCAATCCCTTAAAACTGAATTTACATTGCATTTTAAAGCACTTTTTAACGTCACTTAGTATGTGATTCATCACCCGATATAAATTTATATTTGTACACTAAGGCAGGGGTCCTCAGCCCCCAGCCCAGTGGTGGGTTGCCCCTGGTTCGCACCAGTTCTATAGAACTGGTAGTAAAACCGGCAGGAAGCTCCGCCCACCGACCCCCAAGTCATCAAAACGCTTCTGCGCTTGCACAGAAGAGAGCGCGTGGCCCCACTGCGAACCAGTAATAAAGGTAAGTAGAACCCATCCCTACCCCAGCCCACTACGAGGCCAGGAACCAAACACACAAGAGATGGCTAGTCTGTATGGGTATGCACACGCAAGTCGACTTGCAGTTGAGCAGTGGGTGCATATGTTTGCACTCCAGCCCACTGCTTGTGCGAACTGAGCTGTGTGTTTGCATGCATGGCAGCCCGCCACTCATGTGGCCTGGATCCCCTTCCATCCCCAGCCAGACCACCAAGTTGCAAAAGTTGGGGACCGTTGCACTAAGGTACTAACTAAATCAAACAATTGTTCATCAGCATAGTAGTTCTAATTTTATTTTTCAAAAATAGTCCAATACTTAATGCGAAGATTTAAAATTAAAAAGAATGATTAGTGAAAATGTAATTTAAGAAACAAAGGAAACAAAGAATAATTTGAAACAGGTTCTATGGGACAGAAAGAAAAAATCAAGATTAAGCGGTGATTTTGTCATGTGACTATGATGTGGCAGTTTGAAGATTGTGTGTGTGTGTGTATGCGTGTATGTGTGTGTGTGTGTGTGTGTGTGTGTATATAAATATATATAAATATATATATAATATAACATTATATTATATTATGTTTTATATATATATATATGCTTTCTGAGGTTTTCGCGGGTGTTTGTATGTAGGTCTTTGGTTATTCGAATTTTCTCCCGCGTAAAATTGGAAGTGTCTTGACGACGTTTCGACGAAGTCTCATTCGTCATCTTCAGGCTGGTGTTTTTGGCTTCGTGCTCCTAGAAGCACGGAGCCGAAAACACCAGCCTGAAGATGACGAATGAGACTTTGTCGAAACGTCGCCAAGACACTTCCAATTTTACGCGGGAGAAAACTCGAATAACCAAAGACCTACATATATATATATATGTATGTATACATATATGTATGTATGTATGTGCATGTGTGTATATGTATATGTGTATGTGTATATGTATATATGTATATCTATATATGCGAATGTCTATGTGTATGTGTATGTGTATGTGTGTATGTGTGTGTGTATATATATATATACACACACACACATATTCAGATCTTACTCTTCTTAAAAACTCTTGGTGGTCTTAGAATGTGAATGGCAAATTATTTAGATTCATAAAAACAATTACGGCAGCAGTAAGTGGAAACAAGATGGGAAATTTCCTACTTCATAGCTAAAATCCCAAGACTGGCTAGAGAATCCCAGGCTTTTTGCAATTTAGGAAGCTAAAAATATATCCAGGAAGAAAGCAATCGCAAATCGCTTCTGTAGCATGCCAAGAGAACTGTACAGGTATACCCACATAAATCACCAGGAATCAAATTTCACTCAAAAGCAACTTTTTTCTTTTTAACTAATTCAGAAATAAACTCTAGGCTATCTAAAACTTGAAATTTTAGTAGAAAAAATACTTCTTTATTGAATCTACAATGATGTTTTAGAAGTTGGAAACCCCTGGAAAGATTTCTCACCATAAAAAGCCCTATTAAACTGTCAGTGAGTAGTGATGGCTGTTTTATTGAGAGAAAAATTATAATTTGACATGGTCATGGCACAATTATGTAGATTTTATATCTTATGTTAAGAATCCTGTTATTCAGAGAGAGGGAGGGAAGACAGGAGATAACATGACATTGAAAGATGGCAAGCTTAATAAGTTGTTGGCTAGTTAATAGGGCAGCTAGTTGACTAGAATATAATGAATACTGATAACGGCGTTCAAAAAAGTTTTTAATAACCAAACAACTATTAAAGTTAATTGAAATATTTATAATACTATTCAGTAATTGCACAGTAGTTCCAATATACAATCAAGAAGATGCAAAGAACACAACACTTAATTTGAAAAAAAAAAACTATTGCACTAACCATTTAAAATAATTTCAGTTTTTTAAATTCCACACTACCAATGTTTTATAAACATTTACAACACATCAGTAAACACCAAGTTCTATCTGCAGTGCAGCATAAAGTGGATGAAGGGAATCTCCAGCCATCAAAACAGATGTTCAATGCCCATGTAGGCACCCACAAGTGCTAGAGACAGTTATTTCCATTATTTGCCATTATTCCTACAACAAGTAGTACATACTCCTTGTTTAGTAATAATTAGTAGTTCTCTGGTTGCATGCCTGGACTGTGACCCGTTGCATCAAAGCTATTTTGTGGCACTCTGATCCGGGGCTCCAGCATTGTCTCTGGCAAGGAGCCTTCCCTCTCAATGGCCAGTTAAATAGTCTTGTGTGGAGTCAGAAGCAAAAGAATCAGCATCTTCATTGTCAGAATCATCACTGCTGTCATCAGCAGTTGGCTCCCCTGTCAATGCTATTCGAGCATAGTCATCCGTGTCTATGGATTTACAGAAATGGATGGCATACTTCAGTTTCTCTTCTAGAACCTGTTTGCAAGAATACCTAGGAAGCTTCAGCAGAAAAAAGCATGTGTAGGACTCAGGAAGAAAATGGTCTGGAGGATTGTATTTATCCAGAACCTGTGAGGGGGAAAAAAAATAACAATTTCATTGAATGCAATTTGCATAGCAGAAAATTCAAAGTAGTCACCTATCCATGCTTACAGAAAAAAAAAAGGCTTATCTCTAGTTAAGAGGGCCAGAGTCCTGCTCCTAAAAAAGGACCAGGGAAGGTAGTTGTCACCTCCTTTTGCTTTCTCCCAAGTCAAATAACAGCTAATTTTGAAGCTGTATCTCAAGTTGCTATCCACATAATAGTAATTTAATGGCAGAAATATTGTGCAAAGGAGATATGTACCGTGTTTCCCCGAAAATAAGACCCTGTTTGTTTGTTTGTTTTTTGTTGTTTTTTTTAACCCTGAAATAAGCGCTTGGCCTTATTGCCATGCACTCAAAAGCCCGATTGGGCTTATTATCAGTGGATATCTTATTTTGGGGGGAACAGGGTATATGTTTCACTGTGTCAGCAGCCATGCAAGTTTTAGCTAAGTATTTTGCACATTTTGGACTAGTGCTTGTGACTATCCAATTACATATGAGGAACCCTCTTGATTTGACCATTGGGTTGTTATGACTAGTGCTTTGTGCCACTGGAATGCCATCCATGTGTTTTACAGTAAAACCTCAATTTTATGCCTGAATTTGGGGAAGTAATGTCAAAGCCAAACATCCATTAAGTTCAAATTTGCATAATTGAAGTAACTAACATAATTTGCAGCAATTTATGCCATTTACCTAATTACACAAATGACATAAATGATGCAAATGACGTCAATTATATTAATTACTTCAATTGTCAGGGATTCTTGGAAGAAAAAAAAAGAACTTTATTGCTGGGGGGAGGGGGGCTGGGGGGGAAGCCTGACCTAGAATTTTATTTGTTGCATCTGAACACTGCTGAATGGGTGTCTGTAAATTAAAGTTTCACCGTCTTTCCACAGAATATTTTAGAAAATGTTCTTGTTGAAGAATATTAAATCTTTTCCTACCCACACCACCTCACAATTTGTTATGGGCTGATTTACGTGATGAACATTTAAATATACCGTCATTAAGCGTTTTGTTTCAATCTCCTAAAAATAAAAAACTTTCTCATTTAAAGTACATCACTATTCAGCAGAATAATTATGGGATCAAGAAAAATTTTACTTTCCATCAGTGACAAATGTGTGTGTGTGTGTGTGTGTGTGTGTGTGTGTGTGTGTGTGTGTGTAGTTAATATTTCGGGTTTCTTCCCGTGTAATTGTGGATATATCCCTAAAAGGGTAGAAGCGACGTTTCGACATATATGTGTGTGTGTGTGTGTGTGTGTGTGTGTGTGTGTGTGTGTGTGTGTGTATGTATCAGTGCATTACTTTCGGAACCATTTTGTTTGTATCCAAAAAAAATCAACAACATAGAAATCATGACCAGAAAAAATTGAGAACTGGAAATCTTCAAAGAAACACCTAACAAGAACAAGTATTTCTCTGTAAGCTTCGCGTTTTCTTTCTATACATTTCCTACGTTGCATGAGGTAAGGGGATTTTGCTGTCCTGAAGCTCTCAAAGTCTTACCTGGATGACAAAGTCCCTGCCTCTGAAATCTGCAATGGTTCTTGGAAGTCTTGTCCTACCCCATACGAAGCGCAAAAAGAGAGACCGTTCTGTGTTGGAGAAGGATTCCATCACCTCCCAAAACCACTGAATGAGAGAAGCGCTCGGTTCAATCCCTTTGTATGTAGCCACAGATTTCAAAAGATGGAGAGGAATATCTGGACTCCCACACACCTGAAAGGGGGGGGAAACAGAAACTTCTTTAGTTTAGCTTTTATTCTCATGAGAATTTGAAATATAATTCTTCATAGGAATCTATTTTAAAAATGCTACTATTAGAGATTTCTGAATTCTCAAGTGCACTTTGATATGTTCTTTGCATAGTTAGTGTCCTTTTTCTTTGTGTCATTGTGTGAGTTTTAATTATCTCTCAATAGCTATAAAAGTTCAGATCCAATGTTTGGAACCAAAAAACAGAAAAATCTATTATAACTTAGCCACCAAAACCCAAAATAATTTTGCACAAGAAAACTATAGGAGAAAAGGCAAATAAAAGACAACTGACTAAAAAATAACCATAGGAGTCGTATCTCTGATACATGTGCAAGAGACAGAGAAAAGAGAATGTGGGCACACATAACAGAGACAATGAAATAACTATGGATCAACACCCTGGTGTTTATATGGGAGAAGAATAAAAGGAAATATGGTGGGGGCAGGGGGAAGGAAATAACTGCAGTTACTGAGAATTCTGAAAACTTAAGACTCCACATCTGGAAGACTTCCACTTTATAGAAGACAGGCTGGCCTAAAAATCTTTGAATTATTCTCAATTCTTGAATGTTTAATTTTCGCTTTAAGATCCAGTAACTGGTAAACGTTTATTGCTGTTATTTCTATCAATTACTTAATTTCCCCATAAATGCTCTGCTATCAAACAAAAAACCCTATTTTTATGGTTCACACAGATGTAGCAGCGGAGGAACCTAGATCTAGAGGTTCTAGGACAGGTAGAAAAGAGGTGGGCTGATTTCAGGACTGCAAAATATGTTTTGTCTAAGCGTTCTGTTTGAGTCTAAGATCTATCAAGTAAAAAGCTAAAGGAAAAAGCTAAATTTCCTGAGCTCCAGTGCTTAGACTGAACAGCATTTTGTCTTCCTTTATGAAAGATCCACCAGGGTTTTTTTTAACATGATCAGAATAATTTTAAAATGGAGAATAAATCATTTGTGCTATTATTAAATAGAAAAAACATCAGAGATGCACATCTATTTTCCAACAACATCTGGACAGAAAACAAAAAGAATTATTCATTTTCACTGTCAGTGATAATTTTTCACGCATCTTCCTATTATATAGAAATTGCTGGTTGTGGTTTCACATACAAGTCTAAATTGTAAATTTAGATTTTAAATCTTTTTAAAGCATAAAATAACTGTCTCATTTCCTTAGCATTGTTCTGTTATGTAACTCAGCCAAACCTAACTTTTAAGAAATAATGAGGCATAGTTACTGTCATGCTTCCATTTTAAATAGTTATAAATCTTTGAAGTACAAATATGTGTTCTGATTTTTATTAAGTTGGCCAACAACTGTATATACACACCATAGTTTCCAGTTCATATCCTGTGAATAGCGAAAGAAGAGGAACAGGGACAACCCTGGCCATCCCTTCTCGAACAGCAGCCACTTGTTCATCAAATTCATGTAATCTGCCAAAAAAAATCACGCCACCATATCTTTGTTAGTAAAAGAAATATAATTGCTTCATAATCATATGGGAGGACAGGAAGAGATATCTGCATATCTTCCATAATTAGCTTAGAAAGCCTAGAGAAAGTCCAGTTGTAATAAATTGAAAGTTGTAATAAATGGGTGAATGAATAAGATCACTGACACTGAGGATGATATACGGTTGTATTGAGTTTTTCAGTTTTTTTCAAATAATCTGAATTCTTAACAATTGTCATCGTACTCTATCAATGCTCTCTTTGCTTGATTTCATCTCAACACTGACAAATATTACAGCACAAATTCAACAGTGGACTAACTGTCACTTATCATATCTTTGACTACTTTACAAACCTGTAGTTTATTGCAAGCCTCACATATTCTGTTCGATTATCCAGTGTAATATGAGTATATTTAGAACTGAGTTGAATATCTTGGCCACTGGCATTTGGCACTGTAAACGGCAGGCTCATGGCTTCAAATTCTTCTGAGGTAGCTTCATTGTCTCGGATATACATAAGTCCAGGAATAAAATCCTTATCAACCTTTTAAATATAAAACAGAACTAAGTGAAATCTTTTCTACATAATGTTTAAATATCCTATTATTTAGGAAAAATTACATGGCTAATTCATTAATTCACATTATGATCCTTCAAGCAAGTAAGAACACTTGCTTAAAGTTAGAGATATTGGCATATTGACACTAAAACTGCAAACCATTTACAAAACTTTTAGGATTTTAAACTCTTAGAGAGGAACAATTAGAACAGGCAATCTTGTAATGAGCTACAGAACAATAATATAAATACCTCAAAACTCATTTTCAAGCCTGAGGAAACTATCATATAATTTTTGGAAATATGAAAAGCAGGAGAATGAATACATTTGATGAAAGGGAGTAGCAAGCTGAACATATGCCAAATTAAGTATTTCCCATACAGTGTCATTTTCCTTTTTATGCAAGAAGACACTAATACTAGAACCATCAATAGAAATACTTGATTTTGACTTATCAAGCTGATTAAGGGCTCTGGAAATAAGGGCTCACTTTAAGAAGAGAGTATATCTTTGAGTCTATATACAAATGCTTCCTTTTTACTTTTTACTGTCTTCTCATCTTATCCCTCATGAAAGCAACATGTTATTCAGCCAAATACAAATATGTATCATACAAAAATAATGGCCTTCTGGCAGTAGAAGGATGTAACCATAACCAGGTAAAACCTTATGCCAGTGGATCTCAACCTTTTCTTTGCCACGGATCCCCTTTAAATACCTTTTGTGGCCAACAACCATGGTCATGGAACACCAAGACTTAAGATTTAAATCATAATATTTCTTCAAGCCTTCGCCAACCCTGTGATGACATTACAGCCTCCCAGGGGTTCACGGACCACAAGCTGAGAACCACCGCCTTATGCTAATAATATTATATAGATGAACATAAGCATTTTCTTGCCTCACTGAGATCAGCAATTGTTAAATTCATTCCTGCCAATTGTTTCCATACAGGTTCTGCCAGATTAAGGCTCAGAGGACTTCCAGTCCGAATAGCTATCCCCAACATAACTCCTAGGTAATTTAAAAAAAAAAAAAAGGAAAAGTGTTACACATATTGTATGATCAAAGTTTTACTCAAAGTTTTTAAAAAAGTTTAAAAGCTAAGTGTAATTTACCGAGGAAGCGAAACATGTTCATGTGCAATGAAGATTTTGCTGCAGGGTTTAGGAGAAAGCAATCTCTGTTTGCTCCAGATTCATCCCTTCCATTAGGAGTCACAATTAATAATGGGGTCAGTCCATTCTGAAGTTCTTCACACATTTCTGCTATTGATTCGCTGTAGCCCCCACCACAGTCATCCACAGATTCACCTGAGAGAAAGAAAAAATTACTTTGTGGAACTGCTGAATTAGTAGTTTAAAGCTACGTTCAGCCACTTTTATAATAAACATTAGATGCAGTGAAAAGGAATACTTGCTGAATTCACTCATTTTGCCATTCAGTTAATCCTAGACATAATAGAATACATATTTCAAAATGTTTATTGATCTATAAAAACTTGCTTAATCAGTAAACGTGCAGTCAGATACTTCAGAATAAGCCAATTAGTGCCCTCAATATGATCTATTCAAAGCCACACATCCTTCCGCTTGTTCTACATATTTAAGTTTCATAAACATTTATTTCCATGTACAGGTCAACCTCAACTTACAACTGGTCGCTTAGTGACCATTCAAAGTTATGATAGACCTGACTGAAGCCTCCCATGGTCACATGACTACATTTAGAAACAGTTTTGCTGAAAACTTGCACTTATATCTGCTTGTGGTCAGAACTGGCCCATCCTTAATGACCACTTAATGAACACCACAATAAAAAATCAGGTAGGGCACATAGGTCCCAACGTATGACTGTAATGGGCAGGTTCTATTATGGTCATAAATTGAGAACTACCCATATATGCAAAATAAAAGAAAATAGCAAGGGAAAAAATAACCAGCAAGCAACATGTAACAGAAATATTTTTAATCTAAGAAGCTGTCTGTATGAGAATGACAATCTGCAATTAATTTGGGTTGAGAACCAGTTGACAATATTTAGTGCTAAGGAAAAATTATGACTGACATTTCTTCTTTTCGGTATTTATTGTACAAGAAAGGGCAAAGTATTGTAAAATTAGATAAAGTGAAAAAAAATACTACCAACAAACTTGACTTTCCAAACACGATGAGGTAGAAGAAGACTATCTGGACTGAATGAGCTCATTTTAGCACACATCTGTCCAAACACAGATTTTGTGCCATCAGGACCAGCCAATCCTCCTTTGCTTCTAGATCGCTTTACCTAATCACAAAACAGAAGTTACTCTAGTAAAAAATCTAACTCTAGCAAAACTTAAAAGTTTAGAGTATTTTAGTAATTCAAAAACACAAACTCAAATTAATGGTCCTAATAACACTTTTCAGCAGCTGGTTTTGAAGACACATACACAATACTGGATGAAAATCAGATTAAAAAGATGATGTCCTTGAAAGTTAAACAGTGACACAATTTTAAATCTGTTCTGCACTTATTCCCTCCTATTTTAACACTGATTTTCCTTTAAAGAGATACTGAATTCTCTAAAACACATTATTCCAAAACACATGTTTTGCTCAATGAAATAAAACAATAAACAGTAGTATATTCAGCCTCTGGGGAAAAAATTCTTGAAATTTAAGGCCAAATATTAGATCTGTTTACGTCACTGACATTTTTTATGATAACCACTTCCTTCTATGAAGTGACCACATGTAATGCTGATTTCCTGAAACTTAGTGATGCCTGAGGGCATTCTAAACAATGTCAAGTTATAGAAGATGGGTAAAACAATAACAACAATGTACAATGTGAGATGTTCTATGTAGAGAAGCATTATGTTTTTTTGTGATTTTAGCCTCATCCAGATTTTTATATATACTGTAGACCAGAGATCCCCAACCCTGTTGGGAACTTAGCCACAGAAGCAACGGGTGTGTGCAAAGCTTCATTTGCGCATATGTGGGATCAAGGTTGCACACCATCCCTTCTCTCCCCCTGCCCCCCAGCACCATCGCTGCCAATCCATGGAGCCAGAAAGGTTGGGGACTGAGCTGTAGGCAATGAAGATTTTATAATGTTTTAGTACAGTCTTAATGCTCTCAATTCACGTAAGTATGTATTTGCTATCTTTCATCAGTGTCACGATGCCATGATTATCAATATAACAAAAATAAGTGTCCAAGCCATGTTCTTATTAACAGCTGCTTGTATTCCTAAAAAGCCTTTCTAGATAACTTAGACATGATGTTATTCAGGAAAAGAATCACTCAAAATTAATCAGGCCTCTGCTTAATTGAGCTCTTTCCTCTCTCAGCCATGTTACCACCATCAATTCCACGTTACTCAGGATAGATAACCCTGTTTTCTTCCAGAAAGGCTCTTGAGGAGGAAAATGTGGGTGCAGGGAGTGTGGGAAGGAAATGTAAACTACTTCCATTCACAGAGGCTATATATAGTGTGAAAGATCAGAATTACACATGCCTAACAGAGGGTGACTATGTACATACAGCCCACACAATTGTGAAGAGTTACACAAAGCAGACTTTGTCTTTACAGATTGTTTGATTTACATATATCTGTATCTACCACAAAACCACAAAAATTTCACAGATGTCTCATGGCTACTAAAATGTTTTATTTCTGACCTATCAAATAATGCAAAGCTTTTAAAAGCCACAAATCAATAAGCACAATCAATCAGAATTAGAAAGTGGCAAAATCTTCTATCAGTATTATAAGTGGACTTTCCCATTCTCTAATCCTCAACTTCAAACACAAGGTTGGCCAGAAATCTTACATTCAACAGTCATATTATCACATTCTTACTTGTATTCTGTTGAGTTCTACAACTGGCCCATGCTGACGATCTCTCACCATAGTTGCTTGTACAACTTTTCTAAAAGCTGCCTCCTAAAAAGAGAAAATAAGTGATTTGGAACATAACATAATTTTTGGTTGAATATTTGACATTATTCACTTTTCATTTAAAATACAAAATATTACATTAGCAGAAATATTTTATAAGAAACCTTATTAGTAATTCATACTTGAATTCCATGTATCAATGCTATGATCTTTATATACTGTAAATCATAAATCATACCTTGGATCAGATGTTAACAATTTGCACACTTTAAGCATTATGGCAGTAACTGGTAATTATTAGTAGGATGTTTTGAGATACATGCCTTTCCTTGTGATATCAAAATTCCTCGTAATGCATCAAATCCCACTGAAGGACCCTGGCCAGTCTCATCAAGGCGTCCCTCAAGATCAAACATGGGAATACAAGGACAAAAGAGCTCAGAAATGTGATGTAGTAGCAGCAATCTGTTCCTTAAGGCAATGATAGGAATTTCCTGTAGATGATTGTATTCCATGGGAACCTACAAAATTCACATCATTAGAATTTCATGTGCTTTGAGTAACGGGTGTTCTTTAATGTAAGATAATGTAAGACCTAATAGTCAGCTAATTAGGCTATTGAGTATTATACATTGTTTTTATATGTTTTATGTTTTAATCATAATACACACAGTATTCATGGA
This sequence comes from Pituophis catenifer annectens, assembly GCF_029215685.1. Taxonomy (NCBI): domain Eukaryota; kingdom Metazoa; phylum Chordata; class Lepidosauria; order Squamata; family Colubridae; genus Pituophis; species Pituophis catenifer. The sequence goes on from NW_027256884.1 coordinate 39,570,198, forward strand.
CTGACTACAAACAATGGTATTATTAAGTAGCAACAATGCTACTTGCACAATGGTGCATTGGAAGATCTGTAAGAAATACCATTTGCCTGGAAGCAAGAACTGGTGGGACCATAAAATAGAGAAAGTCATTGAAAAGGAAGAAGCTAAAGTCATTATGATTTTTAAGAAATCATAAGACGTCTCTGGGAAAACATTAGCGTATTTTCCGGCATATAAGACGACTTTTTAACACATGAAAATCTTCTCAAAAGTCGGGGGTCGTCTTATACGCCGGGTGTCGTTCTCCTGTAACCAGGCAGACCAGCCCGAAAGGCTCTGATGAGCCTTAAATGGCTCTGGCGATCCAAGCTCTGACGATCCCAGCTGAGTTGCCTGCTAATCAGGCAACGCAGCTGGGATCGCCAGAGCCATGTAAAAGGAAAAAAAGTTTTCCCCCTCCAGCTTGCTTACCTTAGCTGCTAGTCACAATGCTTGCCTTGCTTTGCTTCCATTCCATCAGCAAGCCACTCCCTGCCTGCAATCAAGCAGGCAGGGAGTTGTGGACTTCAACTCCCAGAATTCCTCAGCCAGCAAAACAAAGCTGGCTGAGGAATTCTGGGAGTTGAAGTCTACAAGTCTTAAAGTTGCCAAGGTTGGAGACCCCTGTTCTATTGGGTAAGTTTTTTTCCCCTTTGGGAGCTTTAAAAAAAATAGTTAATTGGGTTTTTTTTTTAAGTTGTTCTTTTTTAGACCTAGCCATTTAAAGTTTAGGAAGTTTTAAATTTAGTTTTCATATAAAAATAAAAATAAAATAAAATAAAATAATATTTGTGCAGCTTTCTGAGATTTAGTGTGTTTCTGTAGTGTTTCACTCTAACTACACAAACAGACAAAATCTCACAAAGCTGTATGTGGAATTTTGTGTGTGTAAAGTGTGAAAGTTGTTTTTTTGGGGGGGCTTTTTGTGGCTGTGTGAGGTTCCTGCTTGTTGCAGGGGCCATTTTGGGTCTAGCACAGCTGCTTTTACATTGTGGGTGAGCCAGTTGATGTTTTTTAATTTTTATTTGGTGTGTGTTGGAAGAGGGGGTAGTCTTATACGGCGAGTATAACCCAAACCCTATATTTTAACAGGAAAAGTCGGGGGGTCGTCTTATACGCCGGAAAATACGGTATATCTTTATCATCAGATCATTCCTTTTGGCCTGAAGCACAAGAAGACATTAGATAACATGGCCAGTGAATAAATAGAGCAATACTTCTACACTTCTATACTTATGAGTATCATGTTTTCCCAAAAATAAGACCCTATCTTATATTTTTTTTTTGAACCCTGAAATAAGTGCTTGGCCTTATTGCCATGTGCTTAAAACTTCAATTGGGCTTATTATCAGGGGATGTCTTATTTTGGGGAAAACAGGGTATTATATTCTGATTTTACAGTTTTCAAAATATTAAAAACATGAGTTAAAAGATTTTTTTTTTACCTGGGAAGGGAGCTTGCCTGCATTAGCAGGTTTACTAGTAGACCAAGCTAAAGTATGCGCTGAACCACAAGCTACTCTGTTGATCTTTTTACCCTGAAGTGCTGCAACCAGACGTGGCCTTTGGATGGCATTAGTTGTCCCATCTCCAAGCTGCCCTTCATCATTATCTCCCCAGGTATAGACTTCACCTGTACCGTTCAAAAGTATTATTTACCAACTCAAACAAATCAATCATTTATAATAATGACGTAGAAACGTTGTATCATTTACAAAATGATACAACAACAATACCTATTAATGAGAGCCAGTAATAATTGGTACACAACAATCAAAACATTTAATAAAACATATATATCAATACTACAAGTAGAAGGTACTGTTTCAGCAGTCTCAGTAGACATGAGTATTTCCTTTAATTAATTTAGTGTCAGTTTAGCAACAAAAGGGGAAAAAAAGGTGGTGATTCAGGAATTGTCATGTCTCAGAAAAGAGCTGATGATGACATAGTCTTCCAACTGTGGCTGATTAACTTGGACAAATAAGTATTCTTTCATGCATGAGACTGAAAATGTATGCTTGTTAGAAATCTGAGGTATAGCCTCTACTTTAGCACAAAGGAAAAATAGAGCCTGGATTCTTGAACCTGAATGATAATTTGGGGGAAGAGGGAGGGGAGGCACAGGAAATTTAAGCTATTAGTATTTCTTAAGATAATTACATCCATTTGCTGAAGTCAGTTGTTACAATTCTTGTTTTTGATAATATTCTAGCATTATCTTCTAACAGCCTGAATTTTGAACACTACTTCTGTAACCATTTCAGCTTCAGTATCATATACCCTTGGCAAAACAAATGGCCAGGAGTCTTTCTTTGACTGAGTGGGATGGTTGACATTAAACTGAATCTGAGGTTTTCCCGTGTAAAGTACATTAAGTACATTAAGTTTACATGTGCAATGCAAATTATAACACATGGGTATATTTTAAAGGTTTACCACTTCGTCATGTTCTGCACAAATTGAACAAAAGGCAAAGATTATTTTTGGAAGATTTTCTTCAGAAATAGTGAAAGGATACATTTTTAAAAATTGAAAGCAAGTGGGATTTGAAGTAAATACTTAGCAGTGTACCAAAAGACCAGGGATGATATAATAGCCTTCTAAAAGGTGTTCACTTTGGAAGTTACAGCTGTTGTTTTGTTTTTAAAGGAAGTGAATTATTCCACATACCATCTTCAGTACAACACACGCAGTGTAAAGAGCCCGTTGCTATGGCAATTACTTTCTTTCCTTGTAAACCCTGGACTTGTCGAGGTCTTCGAACATGGTCATCTGATCCATGACCTAATCGATGGTAATCGCCTTTGCCCCTATATGCAAAACATAAATTGCAATTAACACATCCATTTTTAATTGTTCCTAATTATACAGGAATATAAATTAGGAGAATATAGATTTTGATAGAATTCTGTTCCCTATATTTAAAAAAGCAGATATCACAAAGATAAACCTGTGGTCTTTCTAGATTCCATTAAAGAAGCATAATTTTGGTAAAGGAATACCTTACCTCTGTTTGTAACAAATGCCAGTATTATGTTTTTTAACCTCCAGCCTGCCGTGATTATGTTTTTGTTTAAAAGAAAATAAATCACTAAGAGTGGTATTATGTTTTTTGGAAGAATAAATACACTTACCAAGTGTACACTGTTCCCGATTTGGTAAGGGCCACAGAAAATTGTGAGCCACATTCTACTTTAATTACTCCAACACCAGTGAGAGAATCAATCTAGGGGGGGAAAGTTTAAACACAGCTTGTCAAAGAAGGTAACTGCAGAACATGCAGCACATTGAGGTATCTTAAAAATAAAGCTCTACTCTATCCAAAAAAATACTACTAAAATCCAAGTTTCATTATTTAAAGAAATAATTTAAAATACTCTGATCTCATTCTCTTTTCTTTATCATCTCTGTTTAATTGAGCTACCCACCCATTTTCCCAGGGAAGTATAAACTGGAGAAAATGAATGCCACATCTGAACCAACAATATACTGGTGAACATAGCTTTCATTCCCATGAAAGCAGATGATAGCCATGTAGTGCAGTCTCACAAAGAGTAAAACAATTGTTAAAAAAGCCTTAAAATTCAGAAAATATATCAAGAAATTGATATAGTTGTTTCTAAGAAAATGGCTACATTCAAAGAGATCTGATCAACTAATCAACATCAGTAATGATGTGCCTACTTCTTCTGCATATTGTTAGTTACCAGCCAGGAAGAAGACATTTCTATTATTACACCTGGTATGTGGAATACCATACACCTAATTGTAAATCATTTACACATCTTTTCAAACACTTCAAACAGTTGCTTAATGGCTCACAATGATGATTCATATCTTTTTATTATTATTATTATTATTATTATTATTATTATTATTATTATTATTATTATTATTATTATTATTATTATTTATTGAATTTGTATACCGCCCTACTCCCGAAGGACTCAGGGCGGTGAACAGCCAAATAAAATACATATAATACAAATGTTAAAAAACCATTAAAATACAATTAAATAATTGGCCCAAAAAATGAAATTTAAAACACCCCAATTCATAAGACAAATTTAAAATTTAAGAATTTTAAAAATTTTAAGTTTAAAAGAGAGGTTAGGCTATATCTAATAGTTTATACACATTAACATATTTCCGTGATTATTTCATAATATTATTGGATTTTAATACTATACACTTGCTGGAAGTGACACAGAATGTCAGGTAGACTAGAAAAGAATCTGAAACTTTTCATGCTTTTTCCCCCGATTTAAATTTCTGGCCTTGCTAAGCTATACAGTTGCATTAATTATGGATGCAAATGATTACAGTAAACAAGTTACTTGTGTCCTGAACAGGTGAGCTAAGCATGATTGCAAATGCAGAATTCTGGTGCCATTTGTTTGGAAGTATCCAGAGAACAAAGAGAAATTCAAAAACAAAAGTACAAGCCAGAGGGACCAATATTTCCAATCACGGGAGAAATCAGAATCTTTCGCGGTCTTCTATAACTTATTGGACTTTCATCAAACTAGTCTGAAATACATTTGTTAAATACACAGATTTTCTCGAATGAAAATCCTGTTTAGCTCATACCATTCGACATTATTCCGAATCCAATAGATAAGGCTAAATATTTTTACAATGTAGAAAAAGGGTGCACATTTTTTCTCATTTTACTAAAGTATGAATGAAGTACCTTCATTGGCACTTTGCAGCCATCACTTCCACCTCTCCCAAGCTTTCCATAGTCTCCATCTCCCCAGGACCAGACAGTATCATCATCTGTCAAACAGAGGGTCTGTGCATCCCCACTGCCACAGGCTATGTCAATCACACGGTAACCCTGGAGTGCTTCAACCTGTCAAACAAGCATTTGATTATCAAATAATTCGAATGATCACAGTTTTAAAAGGTTAATTAGTATAATCACACACGATCATGTAGGTCTTCTCTTCAGTGGTACATTACATTGAGTACAATGGAACAGTGCTACATTACATATTAGATGCCATTCTGAAAGATTTGAGCATTTGCATGCATTTCATGAAATAGGAACATATGGTATATTCACTTTTAGATGTGATATTCATTTCATTGAATTAATATTGTATTTTGATTTGCATGTACATTATACTCTTGTGTTTTGCAATTTTAAGATTTTCTGATAAAATGAAATAAAAATTAAGTAAAAGTAAAAATGAATTGAAATTCAAGCAATGTTTTATAATTTTCATTTTTACAAGGTAATTTCAGCAAAGTAAAAGATCAACACGATAGCCTGAAACAGAAGTTAAATATAGCTGATTGCCCTGATTTTATTACACTTGCCATAACTGCCTTAAGAATAATTTTCAATATGAATTATAATTCAATGTTAATAACTACATAATCAAAGTATATATAGTTGAACTGACTGTTTCTTTAATAATATATTGTCTTGAATATATTATACTGATTGCACTACCCCCTGAATATTTTTATACGTAATTGGGTTTTTAATAGTGGTTTTAAAATAGCTGTATGGTTGATGTTTTTATGTATTTTTTTAAAAAAAATATTTTTCTGGTTTAAGATGGGCAGATGAATGAATGAATGAATGAATGAATGAAGACTTCCAAAATAAATCTGGCAAAACAGGAGGTCCAAAGTTATTTGTTTATTGATTTGACTTCCTTTAAATCTTTTGCATGAAATTTGGCATAATGAGGTGACCTATTTCAACTTGAATTGAATGCTTTATCAGTTCAAAAAGGTAGTTCAAACATGCAACTTGGACACCATCTCACCAGCTTAGGTTTCAACTGATCTTCACTGTCCCCGTGACCAAGACGTCCATATCTTCCCTTGCCCCATGTATAAAGATCTCCTGCAGCAGTAATACATGCACTGTGTGCTCCACCAGCAGCAATATCAACAACTTCTATGCCCCGCAAAGATTCAATTACTCGAGGACGATCACACGGACTAAACAAAATAATTGTAAAGCATAAAGGGCAATACGTTAGTAAATACATTGTGAACTGCAAGGTATAACAGATTAACTGGAACAGTTAAAACACAGTTTGAGACTTTTCAAGATAAATAATCCTTACACATTTTTTGCTGCCTTTAAAGGATTATAGAGAGCTCTTATGTTTTGTTCCATTCTGAACTTGTGAGGAAAAAATCCAGTGATAAGCCACTGCAATTCCATATTTCTAGCTTCCCTCTTTCTCTCAAATGCATGCACTACTTTCTGAACTATGCCTGCTGCTTTAAAATCCCTGGCACAGATTAGTGGTTAGTGCAATTCAAACCTGCACCATGCACCAATGTCTAACCCAATTGATGTATTAAGGTTTTCCATTTCCTGCTAAATTATTATTCGATTTATTATAAACACTGCAGCTTTGTTGCTTTGCTGATATGGTCAATCAAGTCAATCCTGGCTCCTGGTGACCACCAAAACAAGGTGTTTGGGACAACATTTTCAGAAATGATTGAAGTAATTTCTTTCTAGAGCAGGGGTATTAAACTCAAGGCCCAGGGGCCGCATTTGGCCTGCAGGATGCTTAGATATAGCCTGCAGGGCCACCCCGGAAACAGTGAAGGACTGGCCCGTGGTGTTTCTGCCAGCGAAAATGGAGCTTGCAAGGGCCACACATGCCCCCCCCCCGCACTCCATTTTCGCTGGCAGAGGGTTGCAGGAGGCTGTTGCAGCCGAAAACGGAGTTTGGGAGCCTGTTTTTGGTGGCAGAGTGCTCGTGCCACCACTGGCACCAACACAAGTGACATCAAACTGGCGATACCCACTCTGGCCATCCCACCCTTGCCCCTCAAGGTCAAAGACATCCCTGATGTGACCCTCAATGAAATCGAGTTTGACACCCCTGTTCTAGAGTGACTAATCTTCAATTATCCAACTGAATTTCATGCCTAAAGCAGGACTAGAAGTCAGTCTCCAGGCTTCTAAGCCAGCACTTTTAATTACTACACCAAACTGCTTTAGGATTGTACACATCTATGGAATGTATATGATATTACTTATAAAATTGTTATACCTCCGGTTGCCATGGCCCAGTTTGCCATCTTCTGCCTCACCCCAGGAATAAACTTCTCCCTCTGAAGACAATGCTAGACAATGTTTTCCTCCAGAATTCACAGCAACTTTCTTGATAAACACATGCTGAATGGATTCTAGCAATGTGGGAGTAGAAACAGACTCTGTCCCCCCAATTCCAAGTCTTCCACCTGCACCATATCCTGTGGCATAGAGCTAAAATTAAAAAATGAGTTATTTGAATGAATTTCTCACACACGAATATTATTAGATTACATCAAGAACAGTACTGCCATCTAAAATTAAGATCTTTAATTATTTTTCACAAATTCTGTTTGCTTCACCTAGAAGCATTTGTATATTTTGGGCTGATTATCATGTTCTCTTTGCTAGCTTTGTTTGTATTCTACAAATCTTGGTGTTACCAGCCCATTTATGGATTTATGCCGGCTAAAAAGCTCAACTAGAGAAAGTTTCAAAACATTGCAGGTCCTTAAAATTCAAGTGATTGTAAATGAACACTCCCCAGCATTTGGTCTGTACTGCAGATACAGTATTGTTTGTTTGTTTGTTTGTTTGTTTATTATTTGTCATATTTCTATGCCGCCCACTCTCCGAGGACTCTGGGCGGCTTACACCAAAGACAGTATACTAAATAGCATATTGCCCCCAACAATCTGGGTCCTTTTACCAACCTCGGAAGGATGGAAGGCTGAGTCAACCTTGAGCCAGTGAGATTTGATCCGCTGATCTGCTGAACTAGCAGTCAGCTAAAGTAGCTGCAGTACTGCACTCTAACCACTGTGCCACCTCGGCTCATTACTCTACCTATTACTGTCATTAGCCAGGCTATTCTGTTATTATGGAAGACCTGATCAGTTTCCATCTCAAAATTTCAATTCCAACATTCATAGCCCTCTACTGTAATAATTCTTTTTGGAAGACCCTTTTGAGATGAGAATTTATTAAGTGATTCTGGAAGATTTGGATAGAAATAAGGCACTATTTAAAGCAATAGCACTTAGACTTATATACTGCTTCATAGTGCTTTACAGCCCTCTCTAAGCAGTTTACAGAGTCAACATATTGCCCCCAACCATCTGAGTCCTCATTTTACCGACCTCAGAAAGATGGAAGGCTGAGTCAACCTTGAACTCCTGGCAGTAGGCAGAGTTAGCCTATAATACTGCATTCTAACCACTACACCACCACAGTTCCTGGTATATGGAATGGAATATAACAATATATGCCACACATAGCAATGTGATTCACTATATCATTAAAATAGTGATCAATATCTTTTAATAAGATAATAACTTTCCTTTAATGAGTAAATCTTTGGTTTTCATTCACAGTACTGTTTCGCTTTATAGACTCTTTGGGATCTTCCCAATACCACTAATATTTGGCATGTTTATATTTTAATTGGTTTTATTGAAACTTTCAATCCCTGGTTTTATTTCAATAAACACACATATTAATAAGGAGAGGAAGGGAGGGAAGGGGAGGGGAAGGGAGGGGAAGGGAGGGGAGAGGAGGGGAGAGGAGAGGAGAGGAGAGGAGGAGAGGAGAAGGAGATTTTATACATAAATATACTCCTTACCTTCCCATCAGCAGTCACTGCAAAAAGTGTCTGCTCACCACCTATTAACTGTACTGGTCTAAGCGTAGCAAGAGCTTCACACGGTGTAGGAACCTTAACTTTTGCTCCTTCTATACCTCCAAGTTGTCCTCTGTGATTATGGCCCCAGCCATATATTGTTCCACTGCCTCCTGCAGAAAGTGTCCAGTCATCTGGTCTCCTGTTAAAGGAAAGAACAAGTAGTTTAACCATATAAAATTCCCTAAAATCCCAATTCTTTACATATTTAGAAATGGAATATTGTTATCAAAAGGTTTCTCCACCCCACCCCAAAAAATATAGCTCCAAAGAACCTGTTCATCCACTGTACAAGCTGTTCATCTTGTTCTCTTTTAAAAACTTCGTGGCTCTCATGCAGAATATCAATATTTTCATGATCTGCCATTAATTCTTGAATTTTCTTGGCAACCTATAATTTAAATAATGGTATTTTGTGATCAGTTGAGCTTGAATGTTGTTTAAACTCTCGAGTCTATAATGAGTCATTAAAATCCCATTATGAAATAGGCCAAGTTATGACAAGGGATCCAATACTGACTGACTTCAAACCATATATATCCTCATGGTCTTGACCCAATATAATGTAGATAACTGATTTAAATGTGTATTTATATAGCAGACTTTTGTGCATTGTTTTAAGAACCAATATTTAAATATCCAAATAAACAAACATTATGTTAAACCAATACCTCATCAAGAAAGAGGCGAGGCAGTGGTGTTCTTTTATCAAGGGCTACAGCAACTCTGGAAGCCATGCAGTATCTTCTAAACCAAGCCCATTTGTGTGTCTCTGCACAGCAGGGAAGAGTATCCAATTCCAGATCACAAGCAAGGGCTACAAGCACCTATACAAATAAAAAAAGAACACACTTTCAGCTTTTGTCTGGACCCATCAGATTGATGTTATTACTGGCGTCTCCTTGGCTTCATTGTATTATTACTGGAGGTGGGGGCAAATATTATGGCAAGGATTTCATTAATTGAATAAGAAACCACTTTGGTGCATTGAAATACATTGAGACAATTAACAATGAAAGTATAAAATCAAAAGATTTTAATTCTTCATTTATTGCACTGCTCTTTATTTAAAAAATAGCAGCTCAGTTCATACATGAAAGAAAAAGAATTTGATTATTTTAAAGCCCATGACTAGCGTTGTTGCATTCTTCATTTTAATCAAAGTAATTCTACTATATATTCTGATGAAATTTCAGGCTGACCATTCAGGTTTGCTTACAAGCAGTGCTAAAGGATTCCCATTTCTAATTTTTAAATCTTTCCACCCAATGTTAAATTACCTTAAAAAAAGGACTATGAAGCAGTTGTTTGCCACCTCTGACAATGGGATCTTCGTAATCAAACTGCCGCTGTAAAGCCTCAGGAAGGCCTTTAACTAGAGCAGCTAAGGCACTGCCAGTGAAACTCTGACACACATACACACACAAAATAAAAATAAAAATAAAAATAAAAAGGATTAGATAGAAGTGATAGTTTTCTAATGTTGCATTTCAGCTATATTTTACAGCCAAGAGATAATTATCTAGTTTGAAAATATTATCCATCTTAGCCTTCCACAATTTATACCAAGGATTGGAAGCATACAATGCATATTTGACAAAGCCAGTATTCAAGTACAATTTGTCAACCTTAATCAAATAAGTCAATTTTTTTATTTGTATTTATTTATGCTTCATATTTCTTAACCATCTATCCCCCTCAGATATCCAGATAATCCCACATACATTCTGAAATCAAAACATTGCTCAATTGTACAGCTTAAGAAACAAGAGAGAAAAAGAGACAGAGAGAGTGAGGGAGATTTAGACTTATATCTGTATCTCTTAAGATTTAAGTCTGCCACAGAATTTATGATACTAGCAATGGAAGGCTTGATAATTTTACCATAGTTCGTGCTTCACCATCATTATCTCCTAAGATTCGATTGATATTAATTGATTGGCCAAACTCAGTAGTCAGTAACTTTCGTAGTCTCTGTAAAGCCCACATTCGGTGGCCAGCAGCTACAGGATATACAGAAAAATGCACACAGGCTTAAGAAATGGTTTTTCAGTATTAGAAATAAGAAACTCAATAGAAATGTGAACTCACCTAGAGCGCTCAGCTGAGCACATGCAGCTAATGAAGCTGCTAAGCGAGGAACTATGCTCCTGTTAGAAGCAAAATTCAAACGGAAATCCAGTAAACACGTTACCAAATCCATTGACGGACAAGAAAGAATACAGCGATCTGAAAGAAGATCTTTTGGACCTGTAGGAAAAAGTCCAAAATATTAGCCATTTTCCAATCAAAAATTAGTGCTCTTATTTAGAGAAATAAAACAAATACAATTGAACTGTGTTGGGGAAGTGAATGAAAATGACTTAACAATTCATGTAAACTCCAACTATACCTGCGATGATTGCAATCCCATTTAATGCTTTATTTGTATCTAAAAAAAACCTTTTATCACAGACATATGGCTGCCATCAATGGATGAAAAGCTAACACTGGCTTAGTTTATCATTTTACAAATTAGATACCAACCATAGTATCTTTAACACAGGAGTAAATCTCTCTTTTTTCTGCTATTTAAGCTGCTTGCTAATAACTCAAGTGAAAAATGAAAAGAACAAATATGCCAGTACAGAGAAATATTTCTATCCTGAAACAATACATGGGATTCACCTGCAGCTGGCATGATGGGATAAACTGTGAAGCGCCAACCCCATCCATTCACAGAGCCATCACTGATAAATTTCCATTTTAATTCATCACCTGGAATGCGCAGTTCACTAGACCAGTCAGACCATTCACGACCTGAAATATTTAGATAAAGTAGTCAATTTAATCTTTGACCTATTCAGGAAGGGAATCTATTATTTTCGCTCTGCCACATAAAACAGTACAATACATCATGATAATCCTCCAGTCATAACTTTTCATCTTCACTGAAGATCATGACTCCAAACGCAGCAGGTGATGTAACAATCCAATCAGTCTGGATATTTTTTTTTCCTGAGACACTAAGGGGCAACACTAAAATGCCTAGAAGGGATGCTCAGGCCCAAACGATTACTCCATTTCAAAACATCTTCCCCAAATACAAGTTTTGCAGAGATAATCAGAAAACGACATCAACATTAAAAATTGGGACCAACAAAAATAGGTGGTTCAAGAAATTCAAATAGGAAAAAAAAATGACAGAAAGTACAATGTAATGTAGGGATGGAGGGAAGGGGGGAGAATTTAATTATTACTTCTAATTTATGAAATGTATCTGAATTAAATATTTTAATGTATTTAAAATTCTGTTACATTTACATACTTTCAACATGAAGTTCAGCCACAAAAAAAACTTTTTTTCTAACTTAAAATGTCACATACATATTTCATTACCTGATCTCACAGAAACTATCCGGTTGACTCCATCCATGACAGTGAGAGGATCGTGGCGTCGTTCTGTGGAGCACTGGCGGTCAAATTCTACTCTAAGACCTTCAGCACCTGAAGAATGAATGCAACAAGAGTAAAATCAAAAGACTCAGAAGGAGGAGGAGGAGAAAGATTTGTTTTCTTTAAATTCTGCATTCATTGTTTAGTTGGATTCAATGATCTTTTCAGGCAAGATAATTAAACCTTACATGCTGAATATCTGAAAATTGCACAATATTAATTGAAGTGCACATAGTTTAGAACCACTACTCCAATCTTGAAGCTAAATTCCAAATGATTATTTAATTGTGCTAGTAATAATCTGTAATATGATTTTATTAAGCCAAGATATCTGAAATAATTTTAATAGATACAGGAACACTGTTTCTAAATTAATCTAGCACTGCAACAGCATCATTATGGTACACTATATGAATCATTATATTGCATAATATTATGCCTGCCCTTTTGCTATCTCTTAGAACTCTGTGGGCTGATCAAGTATGCATTATATGACCTTAGCAGCAATTGAAGCATTTTAGATCACTTTCATCAAAGCTAAAACTACTATATATTCCCAATATAACTTACAATGGTAGTACATATCCTATGTCTGATTTCAGGATACTCTTTAAAAGATTTTAGTACCTGGTATTTTAACAGTGCCACTGGTAGAAGTATCATCAGTATATGGATGACTACTTTCTACCACCACTGGCTGAGAAGAGAGACGCCCACTTTGTGAATCAGTTGCTACATCTTCCAACTCAGTAACACACAGTTCCAACAACATATCAGCCACCTGAAAAGAAAGCTTTTTTTTAACTCTAATCTTCAGACAAAACGACTTACAAATTATCAATCATTAATTTTTATCATTATCTAAATATGATTTAAATCCTGGCTTTCTGCCTACTGAATGACTTAACAAAAAAACCCCATAAAACTGTTAATTTTTTAAAAAGCTATTGTTAAATTTAACTGAAAATATCTGGCTAAAGAGGAAAGACTAAGCTTTTATTCTTAAAAGCAGAAAGACTAGGGGGTAGATGAAAATCTCCTTTGCTTGGAACAAGACAGAAGATGGCCCTCTCCTATATTCCTGCCAAGCAGATGGCATAAAGTGACAAAAGGGTTCTACTGGTCTTAATGTCTTGATAGGATGTCTAGAAAGGCTAAAGCTTTAAATGTTCTACACCTTGTTGTGCTTGGAAATAACTAACAACCAACAGATGTCTTTCACCATGTGATAATACATTCCTGATAGTGGACACAAGTTAGTGAACAAGCTGCTATAATCTGCATAAATACAGACTATTAGATGCACAAAGGTAGTTGCACACAGAGTGTACCACAGCACTCAAGGCTGAATGGAATCAATGCATGGCCAACTATTGACAATTCAACTATTGCAAAACTCTTCAAATAAAATTTTTGCTACAGAACACGAAAATCCAAATTCAAGGAGCTCTTCCAAAAGTGGTACAACTCCATCAGGAACAGACTGAAATATATCCTACAACCTATTTTTTAAATTATTTATTTATTAAGAATACTTCTAGATTGTCTGATCTTAATTTTTGCTTCTTTATCCTTACTGAACAAGCACCAGTAATGCAAATCTACTGCTTCCTTGGAGGAAGATGGCAAGGAACAGTGCGGTTAGATCAGAAGAATAATGGTCCTTCATTTCCAAGTGCCTGCTAATTTCTCCCAACCTTTTCATATCAATACAGCATAGTAGATAATAGACATTTATGACATTGTTTATCCCTGTATTCAATGCAGGAATCCAAATTAAAGAATTCACCCCAAACCATCAATTCTGTTCACGAACATATCCACTGATTGGCCAGCCAATCTTTTCACTAGGTAATTGGTTTTACTTATTATCAGAAAGATTTTCTTGACATTGAACCAGAATCTTACTTCCTCAAAATTGACGCCATTATTTCATGGCCTGTAATCTAGAGTAATCAAGGTCATGCGTCAGGACTTTTTACTGTGTGACAGTCTTCAGAGAAGTACTATCAGATATCTTTTGAGACCTCTTTCTCAAGATAAAAATATCATGATCTCTCAATCTCTACTTCAATCAATCAATTTATCAATAAATCAATCAGAACAGAGCTGGAAGGGACCCTGGAGGTCTTCTAGCCCAACCCACTGCTCAAGCAGAAGATCCTATACCATTTCAGACAAATGGCTGTCCAGCCTCTTCTTAAAAACCTCCAGTGATGAAGCACCCACAGCTTCTGAAAGCAACCTGTCCCACTGGTTAACTGCTTTTACTGTTAGGAAGTTTCTCCTTAATTCCAGATTGCTTCTGTCCTTGAGTAGTTTCCATCCATTGTTTCTTCTCTTGCTTTCTGGTGCTTTGGAAAATGCCTCTTCTTTGTGGCAGCCCCTCAAATACTGGAATACTGCTTGTAAGACTTAGCCCCTCAAATACTGGAATTGGCCCTCAAATCCTAGAATACTACTTTTAAATCCTAGAATACTATTTTAAGTCTAGGAGTCTCTGGAGGCTGGGGATAGCAAAAAAGTCACTTCTTGTCCCACCGGGAGTTGGGAAATGGGCCCTTTCAGGCCTCCGGAGGGCCTCCAAGGGAGTGGGAAAGGCTGTTTCGTTCTTCCCAAATGCATAGAGAGGATCTGGAGTCAGGTAAGAAAAAAAAAATGGGCCCATTACGTGCCAGGAGTGGGGGGGAGGGGGTTGTGCATGCATGCGCAGGGCAGGGTGCATAGAATTGTGGGTGTGGGAACGCATGCGTGCGAACCTCCCCCACCCACCCCCCTCTCCTGGCATGCAATGGCAAAAAGGTTAGCCATCACTGGTCTAGATCATCCATGCCAAAGAAACTAGCAATCTTATTAGTTTCATATCCTGGTTGAAAGCCCAAATTAAATGGATCAAGATGATCGGAATTCTCAAGGATATTATAGTTGCAGAGCCATCACATTGTCTATTATTCTAGCCACAAATGGTAAACTTGAAACTGGTTGATATTACCCAGATGTAGGTTTTCTGAAATAATATTATCTTTTTTGTCTTTAAACTGGCAGAGAAACATTCTTCCTTCGAGGCAGCATTAATTAGCTCCCTTAATTATAACATTTCTTTGTTATCAGCCTCAAAAGAAGAGACAATAAACTGGTCTGGTGGTAATCTTCATCTTTCCAGAGATCCTATTTCTAAAGTTTCACACACTGGAAAAAAATGGAAAACAATTGGTTCAAAGTCACAGGGTAAATTCTGCCCAACATTAGAGTCTAACGTGAAACAGATATAAGTGACTTTATCAGTAAAGAATATTGCAAAATGTCCACAGTTTGCCACCATGCTGCTCTGGTTCTTCTCTCCAGCATCAAGGAGAAGATGGAGAAGATGCCACACATAGTATGGGAAAGAAACACCTATTCTGAGTAAAACCTAAAACGGTTCTTTGCTGCTTTCACCAAAGGAATACAAGTGAAATAGTCTTCACCTGTAACCAATCTGAGTCATCCTGAGAATTGTTTAATTTGTACTGAAGTTGCTGTTCTTTCCACTTCGTTGCTTTCAGGGGAGCAGGGGATAATTTGGCCACAGTGCTCAGAAGCAACAATGTTTATCATCGGGATTATTTCCCTATGCCAGGGATCAGTCGAAAACATTTTAAATATCAGCAACAGAGGAAAGAGGAAAATTCCTATTCTGAAAGCTATCTGGATCTATCAGTAGTTTGAGAGGACCATTATTTTTTTATAACTTCAAAGGGGTGAAATGAGACAAAACCGTCATTGTATTTGATTAATCACTAAACTAGATGATCAGCCTTGTGCTCTCAAGCATAAACAATGCCCAGGAATTATAGTGATTGCATCTTGAAGGCACTGATTGCCTATCCATTGGGTACATTACCTTACAGATACAACTATTCTCAGTCCTGGACACTTATTCTCTAATTTGGGCTGGCCTATTCTTATTTTCTCTTTCTCTACTCTTTATATTTTGGTTCATCAACCCTCAAATTTTCAATAGGGGTGTAATAATTAAGACATTAGAAGCACCAAGTAAACCCTTCAGCAAGTTTCAAAGCAACTAATTAGCAACAAGTACAGAATTAATAATACAGCAACAATTTAATTTACCTGAGGATAAGCAGTACCCATGCCAGACAGCACAGCAGAAAGAACGTCTTTCCCCTTCTCTCCAGCTCGTCCTGATACAGCCAACTTCAATAGATCAACCATGACTCGGGTATCATCTGGTACCAAGAGACTGGTGAATTCATCCAAGTACTGAGGCTCCGGCCCAGAGACTTTGCTTTGGCTTTCTACATCCTTCAAAATAAAATGGAAGACAAGGCAGAGTACCATAATGATGTGAAAAGAGGAAAGTGCAAATTCCCAACATGTATTAATATTTAGTTTTGGTTTATATAGCTTTAGACACTTATTTCTGATTTAACTATCAAAGTTTTAGCATTTCAAAATACACAGAAAGTTTGTAGAGTAGCTAAATTTAGAAATTTTAAAATAGAAAATACTTTTTCTGAAGCTGAATTCTTATCATTGGAAGATGGTGAAAGCAATTTGTTACTTGACAGCTCTACAGAATTTTAATAATTCACTCTAAATTAAATGTCGTAAAACAGGTAAATGCTTTTTGTTATAATTACAGAAAAACAGAGTCTATGATATGTGGCCAATAAGCATATGACATTTCTCATTAGATATTCACCACAAATCTCTCAATTCTCAGCTATATTCAATTACTTTTGAAGAAAATCTAGTTAAGTGTGTAATCAGTACAAATGAGGATCTTACTTCTTTGGTTTTGGTCATTGTCTCTGCTATTATACTGGCTGCTCCAGGATCATCTGTGACAGGAATGAAAGGACGAGATGAGGCTGCTGAAGCAGAGGGGGTCACAGCAGAGGGAGTCAAGGCATCTTCTGCAGAAGCCACCTTAATAAGCAGAATAGCAGAGGTCTAATAAGAGAGAGCCTGATACGGCAGATAGATTAGGACTCTGGAAATCCCCAACTGAAGAATTAAGGTCTTGCATTAATACTTAATGACTACCTATAGTTTCTTTTCTGTAACCCCCAAACCAAAACAAAATATAACAACAATAAACAGCCCCCCTCCAACCAGAGTAAGCTTGAATGCCTTGTTACTTATTTTAATGACCTTTTCAAATCAGATTCTCTTTTTTGAACTTTTCTGGCCTGGATATTTAAACCACGAATTTAACTGAGAAATTTTAAAATGGATATGTCTTAAGTGATTGGGAACTTTTTATTGTAATAGGGGAGTGGTTTGTCCTACACATTTGGTTTTAAAGCTTACCGGCTAGATCGCAGCCTGTTAGAATGGTGAGTGTCTTTATCATAACATATATCTGAGAAAAGATTACCTCCACCCTCCTGTCTTGCCAAGGTGTTGGGCTCTGCCTGTCCTCCGTATCAATTGCTAGCATGCTTTCATCCAGGCTAGGAGCACTGCCTATGGAAGCAAGGTCTGGAGGTGGCGCAGGAGATGAGGACAAACACTCTACTGGTGCAATCATACTTGCAGGCATCAGTGCTCCAACCACAGCATCCCTAAATCAAAAGAAAAAAATATTTAACAGATTCTTCCATTGCATTGTACAGGTGTCTTATACTATATGGCAGAAAAGGTGCTATCTTCATTTTTTTAAATACATTTGATATAGAGTTTGGGATTGTGACAATTTATCTATCAGCAAAATACATACACTTACACAAAGAAGTCTCTCATCCCAAACATTTTCATTGGAAGAGTTTAAGATATAAGTATTTAGCTATCATTTCTTTTCCAAATTTTATTATTTGAAACACAGTAAGGGACTTGTAGAATTTTACAAATATTTTCAAGCTCAAAGCTTAAATGACTTGTCAATATTTTCAATGGAATATGCCCAATTATTATTTTAAAAACATCAGACCTAAGAATCAGTCAATAGGATATATATAATTCTGCAATCCACAGAAGCAGATAGGTAGACTACTTTGTAGTGTTACAAAGACATATAAAAAGCTATCTCAAAACATGTTGTTTTTCAGTTTTCATTAAATAAGAATTTTTTCTTCAAAACTTCCTACATGTACTTAAACAAAGCTAATATCCTTGAGCAGTTTGTTAATTTGTAAATGCATTTACATATATATCTTTATATACATGCGTACCTAGCGTACATGATCTGTAGTGCTGTCAGTATATGAGATAATGACTGCTGCTTGGCAAGATTTCCATCTAATGACAAAAGGATCTTAGCAAGTGAAGGTCGGTTAGATTTAGAGCTGTTTATACCATTGATTTTGTTACTAGAAGCAGAAGAATCGGCATCTGATGGAACACCTAGAGAATAAAAAAGATCTTCAACCTCAACGAGTGTGGAAGATGATTTATTATAAAATAAAACAAATATTGAAGACTGAATTCTGTTTACGCCAACTATTTTCTGATAAATATCATCAACTCTTCTCCTTACTAAGTATACAGATATCATATAAATTATTTCTCTAGAAGAATTGTACAAGAGGGCAAGCTATGCTTCAGATTTAATGGATTATATAGTACTAGTTAAGACCATTATGATTGCTTCAACCAAAATACAGCTGTAATTTCTCTATCTTACTACTTGCCCTACTTATTTTTATCTTTAAGGAAAGAAAGGTTAAACTTTATGGTACCCAAATAAGATGCGCCTAAAGGGTCCCTTGCAGTTTGAAAGAGAACTGGTTCATGAACAGATGGTGTAGCAACATCCATTGTTGTCCAAGCCACACTATGGGAAGATCCACATGCAACACGGGTTATTTTCTGGCCTTCTAAACCCTGCACCAGAGTGGGTTTTCTGTTGACTGTGGTAGTTCCATTGCCTTGTTGTCCATGATCATTATCACCCCAAGCATATACCTGCCAATAAATCAAATAATTTTCTTTGATTCTCAAACAAATTTATCTTTCCTGTAGCATACATATGCTACTCTCAAAATATTTTAGGAGAAATCAATATGTAATTCGTTTAATATTTAACATGTGCTTACTTTTTCCACATGTGTGTATGTACATAGGAGATAGCTTAGCCTCTTCACTGTACTGCACAGACTAATTGTTTAAGGACTTTAATATCAAACATTATAAAAGCCTTCATTATTTTAGCTGGATAGCAAACAAAAAGCGTGGGAAATATCTTATTCAACAGGAATAACTTTCAATGTTTATAAAAACAGCATGCAAATAATGCTAAAATGAAATGTTTTATTTCCTATTAACCAACATTAGAACAAATTACGGAATAGGAATGATCTATATAGACAAGACTACTGGCTGCCAAAAACATTCAACTGCAAATTAAGCATGTATGAATAATGCCAGGAAAAATGTTAACCCATTTAGTCCAACACTCCTACACAGAGTAGTGTTTATTCATATCTGAACAGCGTATCTTTTCAGTTATGGTAGTTTCTGGAGAATTCTATTTCCTAACAGGGACTTGGACTGCTCCAAAAAGATGAAAATCTCTTTTTAACAGAACGTGATATTCCTGCTCTATTTCTACTTAATTTTAATTTACTGACTGAGATTTTTTTTAAATGTTTTATTATGTTTTTAGATTTCCGTTTCATTTAATAGCACTTTGAATTCCTATAATTAAGAGAAAGAAGTTGAATTAGTAAATATATTTGTTGTAGAATATTTAAGTGTATAATGAAATGAACTGATTGTTCTTAATAGCTTAGGCAAAAATATCAACAAATTCCCAAATGTGAATTTATTTAGGTTTTTATAACGAACCGCATAGCAAAGAATCTATGACATATCTATTTTAGCTATAAAAATGTTTTAAAATCTTAAAAAATATGCTATAATGCTATTAGAAAAGGGGATTGATGCCTGAACAGGAGGAAAAGAAAAAGAAAAAATATTCAATAGTGGCAATCGTTAATCAGACCATTTTATTGCTCTATTCCATACTTCTGTATTTACTTATCTATAGCAAAAAGCTTAATTAGCTCCTCAATAAGGAAAATTACTCTGTTGTGGTTGTTGTTTTAAATGGGGTTTTACTACCAAATAGTAGTCTTCAAAGTAAATTGATTTTTTCCTTACCTGTCCAGTGTCTGTGACGGCTAAGCAGTGGAGAGCACCCACAGCTACATGTACTATCTTCTTTCCTCTCAGACCTTCTACTACTTGGGGTTTTCGTACATGGACATCAGTCCCATGTCCTAGCCTAAAGTAGTCTCCTTTGCCCCTAAGGATAGCAAATTCTAATTTTAGAACCCCTATATATTATTAAGCATTTAAAGCAAACATAAATGAAAACCTAGAGTTAAAAATAAAAATGTCTGCCTGTCCTTGAGTGGAAGGGAAACAGGGAGTAAGTAAGTAAAGCCTAGATCTCATAATGATTTTTCCATACTACTGTATATCCAAACCTTCCTTCTCCATTCCATTCATTTTTTTTTTACAAGTGGTTCTGCAACTGAAGAGAAGGGAATGAAAGGACATTCAAATGAGGGTAAAATTTTTGCTTACAGGTTTAAAAGCCACATTCATCTTATCTTACATTTTTCATGAGGGTGTATAAATGAAAGTCATCTTATGTATCCTTTTAAGTATCAAAGCAAAGAACTAGTAGTGAAGTGCTGGATGTTAATAAAGCCAGTGAAATTTATACCCTCTTTAAATCTGCACAGAAAACATTCACAGAAGAAGCTAACATCTCAGTTTCTTGATGGTAAATAATTAATCTCATGAATAGTGTGTGCCATTTCTGTTATAAAATATTCACTATTTCTATTCTGCCTTTTCTACAAATTTAGTTCAGTCTACGATAATTAGGTAAGAAATCCAACATGAAAAGAACAATATTTGCATATTTAATTTTATATAATTACTTTAAATGTTATACATGACATACCATGTCCACACTACTCCAGATTTCGTAAGAGCCAAAGAGAACTGAGCTCCACACTCAATCTGACAAACTCCCTGTCCGTTCAGCCTTTCAATGTTCTGAGGAATGTTGCATCCTTCGCTTCCTCCTCGACCCAGTTTTCCAAAATCTCCGTCTCCCCAGGAAAATACTAGACCTAGTAGAACAGACCTGCATTAAAGACTGCAACTGTGATACATCCACAATGCAGGAATGAAGGAAAAGGCAAAAGACCCCTCTCCCCTAAAATTGTTACTAGAAATTAGGGGCAAATGTGCTGATGATTGCTAAACATTGCAAATGCAAGCTAAACAATATTAACAAAACTTTATAAGGTCATAGGAAGGATTGGCTTACGGTGGGTCCATGGACAAGTATCTATAAAAATTGTACTATTGATGGAGTGGTCTTTGCACAGACCTAGTGGGTATGATCCCCGTGTCCTTTCTTATGCACAGAATAAAGTTTTTGCTAATCTCCTTCTCAGTATGTGGTTTATTGGGTGTTGCACACCAGGCAGAACCAGTTTTCTGGGACAACAGCAATTCTAAATGATTTTCTTACCCTCATCTGTCAAAGCCAGAGTCTGAGCATCTCTGCTTCCACAAGCAACTTGAACGACCCTGTGGCCAAGAAGTACTTTAACCTACAACATAGGAAGCAAGTGAACTGAAGCATATTAATTTCAAGACTTAAATAAGGTGTTCATTTCAAAATCCTAAATTGTTGGCCAATAGAGGTTGATTTGTTACAAATTAAGGCCTTCCTACATGAAGAAAAAACAGGACTCATCCAAAATGTATACATTTTACTAGAAGTTACCAAGAAAAGGGAAGCTACTGTTTGTAACATAGGAACAAACCTAACAGCTACCTTCTGTAACAGACACAAACTGTCTTGAAATCTCCTAATCCAAGTAAATATCAAAGAAAGTTTCCACAGAGACTTAATTTGCTCCTTCACTGCCTTTTGAGTGACAGCAATTGGATAGTTTTATTTCATTTTATTTCAAAAGACAGAGGTTTTAAGACAGACAAAATGTCCTAAGAATATGGTTTTACCATCTTTGGTTTAAGTTGCGTAGTATTGTCCCCATGTCCTAGTCGACCATATTCACCAAGCCCCCATGTATATAATTCTCCACTTGAAGTAATAGCAGCACTATGGGAACTGCCACAGGCAATATCTCGAATACGTTTTGTTTTCAGTGCTTCTATCAGCCTTGGTTTATCACAGTTCCTAAAAATATAAGAGAATCACCCAATTATTATTTGTGGCTTAATCAATTTACTTAGTGAAAGTACACATTAATAATATAAATATTCTAGTATACTGAACATTGGGTTTTTATCATTTTTAATTTTTTAAGGAATGTTTGGCAAAATGTCTGTAACAAATAGCCAAATTCTACTTTAATCCTTAAATTACAATTAAGGATTATCACTATCACTAAGCAACTGTCTTTCAAATATTGTTTTTACTAACTTGTATCAAACAGAACCATTTTAAGATCAACTTTATAGTTCTTACAGCTTCCTGATTGTTCAGAACACTCTTCATAAACTACTGAATTAGGCATAACAACCACCCAGCAATACAAATGCAAAAATAGCATCCTTACATTCTACTGAAATGTCCAAGTTTTCCATCATCTCCTTCTCCCCAGGAGAATACTTTGCCATCAACAGTTAAAGCCATAGCATGGCGACCACCTAGAATGACAGAGTACAAAAAAAAAGGAGAAAATAGCATTAAAGGAAGAAAAAAAAACCCAAATAAAATGTATCTTTTTCAACCTATTTGTCAATAACATTAATTTAGCTATATGCTCATTTATGACAAAGACCTTATGACACATCATCAATAGTTTTTGCTAATATTAAAATTGATTTGGCTCAATTAGTATAGTCACACTGAAAGTGAATGAGAATTGCACCGAAGAAAATAAAGGGGAAAGAAAGGAAAAAACAAGGCACAAGACCAACCACATGGCACACCCTGCCATACATCAAAAACATTTCGGAAGCTGTAGAACGCAGCTTCCGAGATCTGCAAGTGGGCATTGCACACCACCCAGAAGCTACCATATGAGAACAAATTATGCATTGCAAAAATCAGTTGGAGGTGGGAGATACTTCAATGTCCCAAATCCCTGCATGGACTGTCTCTATGATTATGTAGGACAGACGGAGAGGAAGCTAACCATCAAACTACAAGAACACAAGCGAGCGCTCAGACAAGGAGACCCAAACTCATTGGTAGCCTTGCATTGCAATGAACAAGGACACACATTCAATTTTGCAGCTACTAAGATTGTTGGACAAGCAGGCACACAAACAGCCAGGGAAGTGCTTGAAGCCTGGGAAACAGGCCCCTCGTCAGTAAACAGGAGTGCTGATCACCAGCATATCACCAGCATATCAAGTAGTTAGAAGGCGAGGGCTAGGCAGCACAAGCAAATGACAGCCAAGGACTTAAAAGCCAGCCATCAACATACCCCAATCAGCATCTAAAAAGCCACATACAACAGGCACCATATAAATACCACACACAGAGCAGCACACACTCTGCTAGAGAGAAGTTCCCTGAAGATTGGCTCCAGCATGAGTCTGAAAGCTTGGAAGACTAAACTTCTGGTCCTGGTGACCGACCCAGATTGGATCCTGCAGTATTATCCTGGGACATGTATATTCGCCTTCATTCGTGAAGAAAATAAACTTGAAAACCTTTTGCAATTCTCAGCTGGACTTAAACCATAATACTGAGAAAAAGTTTTTTTTTTAATTGTTTCTGATTGAAAAAATTAGGAAAAATTAGGAAAAAACAAAAACATGCACTGTTTTTATACATTTTGCACATAATTGTATCCAAACTTCCCTTTCTCCGAATGGTATCAGTCTTTCAACTGCTGAAACAAAGAATTTTCCTAGGACTTCCTCTTGAGACCTTATTAACTCAATATGCCAGCATGAGTATCATATTAAGCGAGAAAGAATGAGCTTTATCTTCATAGTTAAGTCCATTCCCAAATTCATGTCCTTTTTCAAATGATTTGCAATAGCCACCTATTTTACACTATGTCAGTAAATGTAAGTATTTTCAACTACTTTGAATGAGGACAAGAAAACAACTTTCTATCTATATGGTGAGTTTACTGTTTTCGGCTTATTTCTACTACAAATCTTTGTTTCAAATCACTTGTTTTCTATACCAGAAGAAAGCTTTCCAAGAAGAATCTGTTAAGACTAAACCATCACACCTCTCTTGTGTGCATATTTCCTTGTATTGATTATAACAGAGAAAAGACCAGCCTGGTGTGTATCCAGTTGTATCTTCCAAAGCATTTCTCACAAATCATCACCAGAAATATACAGTGGATTAAAAATAAGGAGACATTGCAAAGAGAGTTCCATTTCACTTATTTATTGATTGTCAAACATAGAAAAATGTTAGTACCTGAGTGAACAGCGACTTTCTTGACTACATAGTTACTGAGTGCAGTAATCTGCCGGGGAATAGGAACCGTTCCACTTGAGAGGCCTAGTCCAAGCCTTCCATTTGTAGCCTCTCCACAGGCATACACTTTACCTTCCACAGTTACTAAAACATAAAGGTAATTTTGGTTCCATGACCATGAAATTGGCACAAATAAAAGGTGTTGTTCTCAATTATATCTTATGTAACTTTCAAAATGCATAGTAAAAAGCTTTCCTACCTGCAAAAAGACTTTTTGAACCACCAGCTACTTGTACCACATTCAAAGCCGACAGGGTTTCAGAAAAGGAAGGCACTTTGATCTGTAAAATGTAAATAAACAAGAAAATTCATTGCTAAAGCGGACTGATTTATTGCTTTTCGCATTCAATAATCTTTATATCCAGCTGGCTATTTTAGATGTTTGAAATAAGTTTTTTTATTTACCGTATTTTTCGGACTATAAGATGCACTGGAGTATAAGATGCACCTTCGGGTTTTTGTTTGTTTGTTTTTTTGTTTGTTTGTTTGTTTTTTGGGGGGGCGGGGAGGAGAAAAAAGCTGATTGGTGGATCAACCAGCCTCCCGGAATACTCCCAATCAGCTGTTCCCAGAGATGAACTTTAGCAACAGGTTCCTTGGTTGTGAGCTCTGTGGCTTGCTTTTTCAGCCTCTGAAACCTCTGTTTGAGAGCCTTTTTTTTCAGCCTCTGAAACCTCAGTTTGAGAGGCTGGGCGGGGCTACATTCAGTGTATAAGACACACCCAAATTTTCACCCTCTTTTAGGGGGGGGAAAGGTGTGTTTTATACTCCAGAAAATACGGTAAATTTGTTTCTCCCCAGGTACTTTCTTGAGAAATAATTATTTTGAAAAATACATTTCATCAATTATATTGAAGTCCTTCAGTATTCTTTTTGGATAGTCATCACTATGATCTAATTATTCCCTATTCTTCTTACAAATGGTGTTGCTCTGCTATCTGTTAGCAGTGTTCCATCCATTTTTACTTTTCTTTGAATGGACGTTGTCTTACCTGAACGTCCCTTCTGCGTAGCAGAGGGTCCAGCAGTCATTATGGGGTTAACTTGGAGTTCCGGTGAGGACTGAGTCTGCAATTTGTGAAGCTCCTCCCACATCCACTGGCTTCCCAGATTCCTGACGAGGGAGATTCTGCAGACCGAATAGCTGAGCTGGGAAAACCACAACAAAGAACAGAAAGAACCCCACCCCCCAACACGAAACATGAAGAAGAAGAAGAAGAAGAAGAAGAAGAAGAAGAAGAAGAAGAAGAAGAAGAAGAAGAAGAAGAAGAGGAAGAGGAAGAGGAAGAGGAAGAGGAAGAGGAAGAGGAAGAGGAAGAGGAAGAGGAAGAGGAAGAGGAAGAGGAAGAGGAAGGACCGGATAGGGTGGGGATGACTGCTGGATCCTCTGCTACGCAGAAGGGACATTCAGGTAAGACAACGTCCATTCTACTATAGCGAGAGTCCAGCAGTCATTACAGGGACATGCCAAAGCAGGACCTCTATTGGGGGGGTACTACCGGTCCAAAAGAGAATCCCCCTGAAGCACCTGCTGCAAAACTTGGCAGCCAAAGGCCGCCTCCGCAGAAGCGTATACATCCAACTTATAGTGACGAGTAAACGGAGAAGGGGAAGACCATGAGGCTGCCCGGCAAATATCCTCCAGGAAAGAACGACCCTTCCCCCCTCTGAAAGATTTGCGACCTTGGCCGCGGAATCCAGGACCCAATTGTCTGTCCTGGGATCTATCTTGCCTGGGAGATTGAAATCTCTGGGTTCTGGAGGAAGGAAAACTCGAAGGGGGGGTTCTGAAAGGGCCGAAAGGAAGAAGGGGAAGGTTGACCTTCTGACCTTCGGGACAAGCTAGGCAGGACTTTCCTCTTATCCTGTCCACCGAACTAGGATTAGGCCCAGAAACTGGGGCTGACCATTGTCTAGTAATAACATCCTTAAACATCTTGGGACCTGGGATTTCCTCTGTTTCTGGAGTAGGTTCCTCAAATAGGGAAGAGGAGGCCCCTGCTTCCACACCCAAAGAGTCAGGCTTCTGTGAAGGGAGATCCAGGCCAGTGGTTAATTTGGCCTTGTGGAGAAGGGATCTGAAAACTTGAGGTTTAAATAACCCAATGAATGAAGGTTGATCAGGAGAAAGATCTTCATCATCAGATAAACCAGGCTCATCTAGCTCCTCCCCCGTAGCAGACCCCTGACCAGCACAGGTTCCAGAATAATCCTGCTCTTGTGCTTGTTCAAGGTCAGCAGAACCCTGAGTGAGTGAAGCCCCATGAGTCCTGGCCTGTTCTGAAACCCAAGATCCAGTTCTACGTTGCATTTCTGCAGCAATGCCCCGCTGCACAGCTGCTTGAATAAGGGCTGCTAAATCAAGAGGTTCCCAGAAGGAGGAAGAGAAGTCTCTCCCTGGGTGGCGATAGGTTCAGGAGGAGAATGAACTGGCTCCTCTTGAGGAGTTAAGACTGGAGCCTGAGGGGCCACCTGAGGGGAAGCTATAACCTGAACAACAGGAAAAATATGGGGAGGTGGAGGAGAATGCTGAACAGCCCCAAAAAGAGCACTAGCCTCAGCTTGAGAAGGAGGAATTGTGCTCACATCTGGAGACCAGGAAGCCATTCCAGGCTGATTAGGAGAAGCAATAGGCTCCACAGCAGAAGCCTCCATGGCCGGAGACTGGAGAAACTCCCCTCTAGAGACCTGCTGAACCGCTTTCTCAATTGCCCTTTCCAGGGACTTATGACTTTGAGCCTCCACCCTTTCACTAGATCGAGACCCTTTCTGAGCAGGCTGGGCTTTGGAAGCAGAAACCTTGCTCCTTTTAGAATGGTCCGAATCCGAACGGGTAGATGAGGAAATTGAGGGCTGAGATGGAGCCGGTCTCTTAGAAGGGCAAGAGGGAGGCTTGGAAGCAATAGAAAGGCTTGGCTTGAAGCGGTTGGAAAGAGGTTAAATTCCTGTGCCGGCACTCAGTGGAGTATAGATCAAAATGGCTGCCCCCGCAAGGGAAAACAAAATGGCCGCCCCCACAAAGGAAAACAAAATGACCACCACCACAAAGGAAAACAAAATGGCCACCACCACAAAGGAAAACAAAATGGCCACCGCCACAAAGGAAACAAAATGGCCACCGCCACAAAAAGCTACTAAAAATTCCACAAAGGCAAGGCTCCTTTAAAGGTGGAGGGGGAACGCCCAAAAAACCCTCCGAAGCAAGCCGGAACAGGCTTACCAAGCTCCAGTGCTGCCTGCAAAGACCTCTGGAGAAGTCTCACACGGACCGCTGATTCTCCAGGCCTGCTGAGTTCAGAGTAAGCCACAGCCAGCAAGCGTATGGAGCATCACCCCAGGGACGCCAAATTGGGTCTGCCAGCCGGCAGACCCACCACTGAAAAAAGCGGTCCTCAGCGGTATTGGGCGTGAGCCTGTCTCGCTGGAGAAAGCAGAGCTCAACCAGGTCCCTGGGAGCTCTGCAATCTTGCAAAGAAATAAAGAAACTAACTACCAAAAGGAATTATTATCTAATTTAAAGAATAATTCCCAGGTCAGGGAATAGGTCTAACCAGAACAACTGAGTCTGAAATCTGGGAAGCCAGTGGATGTGGGAGGAGCTTCACAAATTGCAGACTCAGTCATCACCGGAACTCCAAGTTAACCCTGTAATGACTGCTGGACCTCGCTATAGTAGAAAGGACAATATTTAGGAGTAGGCTTATCTACCTTTCCTAGTCTTTTTGCCTAACGTATTTTGAATGATATTCTGTTCATTTAAATCATTCTGCAAGATACACAGATGTATTATATCCTCAATTTCACAACAAATCCCAGTAAAAATGCTCTTATTATATTCTTTTGACTTGTAAATCACAGAAGTCACTACACATTAACATCTGTTCTAGATCTAGATCTGTTCTAGATCTCATGTTATTTTCAAAGCCAAAATCCTCAATACAGCCAGCCTTATTCACTTACATCTGAGACTGTAACAGAAATGCAAAATTTTATGTAATAAGCAACCAGTGCAAGAAGTCCAAACCACATACAGCCTACATGGGCAGCCATCCACTACTGTCCTACTCACCATTCTTACAGGTTCCCTCATGTTTTTGCTTATGACAGTGAAATCAGGAAACACAGTTAATTTATATATAATTTAATTTTTCAAGATCCAAACCTTAGAACCTTTCAATCCTCCCAGTTGATCTTTATCATTTAAGCCCCAGACAAAGACTTTCGTCCTAATTGAAGCTGCAGATTCCAGGCCTGTAGTCTTCTTTCTAACAAGACTAAGAATGCACACAATATATTAGATTGGAAATTTTGTTTAAAAAACAGAAAGGAAAATAGCACAATAATCTCTCTTTGATATGTTGATCAACACTACTCTTTCATATGTACTCATGTTATGTTGTGCTTGGTGTAAAAAATATTATTTCTAAAATATGTCCAACTGCCTGAAACCAACCAGGCTCCAGGAGGCTTGTAGCCATGTTTTCACTACCTTCTGTAAAGCCCCTGAGATGGGGCAATACACACTTCAGGGGACACGCTGATGCATTCTCTATAGAGAATGCTTGCCCCATATCCTTTACTTGTTGATAGGTGGGAACTCTCAGCAGGCATTTCCTTGATATTCAGTGGTGGGCAGAAACTGTTGGAAAAGACCGTCTCTAAGATACCAAGTCCCTGAGCTACATAGGGCTTTATTGGCAGTTGCCAAACCTTGGAAAGCTGTTGATACCAACTGCAGCAAAGATGTGACATAACAGTATTAAAGCCAAATGCTAAGCACATACACCATGCATTTTGGACCAGTTTTCTTGATAGCCTTAGCACTCATGTATATTGAATAAGTGTATTCTAAGAGAGAGATGCCAAGATATCAGCGACTGTCTTCACTTCATACTGTACCAGATAAGGCTGCAACTATCAGCCAAAGCTGTTCAAAAACTCTCTTGGCCATGCTCTCCATCTCTCATTTCAGCCCCAGAAAAACTCTAGATTATGAGTCTGCTTTTACTGTGGGAAGCAAAATCCCATAAGAATCAAAAATACAATTCTGAAATTGGTTGGGTTCGGAGTTAACAGATCCTCTATTTTGTTTGAGTTGAGTCTGAGTCTGTTTTTCCCTATTCACACCCTAAAAATCCTCAGACTTGGGATATGGCTTTCTACAACAGGGGTATCAAACTCGTGTTCCGCAGGCCAGATGCGTCACATGCTGGCTCCGCCCCTGCCCAGTTTAGTGAAGGGGGAAAAAAGTCCCAATATGTCACGTGACGCCACCGTGACGCCACAAGTTTGACACCCGTGTTCTACAATATTGCCATCCTCGAGTTCTCCTGGTCTCCTAGCTTTCAACTTCTGCATTATAGTAGAGGGAAATCATGGCTAGGGGAAGATTTGATTCGTGTGTCAGTTACAATCTTCTCTGGACTATACTGCCCCGGAGACAGTAATTCATGCTTTGGTCACTGCTCAGATAGACGACTGCAACAAGCCATATGTGAGATTGCCTTTGGAAATGTGCAAAAGTTTCAGTTAGTACAAAATGCAGCAGCTACATTCTTGGTGATCAACATCACCAAGAAAATCACCTATTTTAAGTCATAGCATTGGTTACCAGTTGATTTCTGAGTCCAATTCAGACTGCTTTTAAGGCTTATTTACATTGCAGCACTGTGATATATCAGGGAAACTGAATCATGGTATTTAGACTGGACATCAAGAGGACTGTTGCAGTTTTCCCCTCTGAAAGAGGTACTAACAGGCTCGACTCTACCAGCACTTTGAAAATTAACCTAAGTGATATTGTCTTAGGTAGTGTTTAGCACGCAGATTAATTTAACTGAATAGTGTTAGATCATATTGATGATGTTTGTTACTTGTACTTAATTTTAATTGTTTGTTTTTGTCTTGATTTTGTTATAATCTCTCCAGCATCTACCTGAATTGAGATGGGCTAGAAATATTATAAAACAGATAAATATATTTTAGCCTTCATTCTTTTTGCAAAAAGCTTAAAACAAGGTAACTGTATATAGTGTATTTCCAGTTTATTTCATACCCCTTTCTCCATATTTATAAGCCCTTCTTCATTAAAGTTATTGTTTTATTTTGTTACACTATTCAAATGATCTGTAAAGAATACTAAAAATGGATTATAAAATGCTTAAGAGCACAATTACTCAGTTGCCATAATCTGCTAATAATATAAAATTAAAAGGTTTGACCTAAATATTCCAAATGCAGGGTCTCCTAATGCTAATCACACAGTAGGATTTGATATTATAAAATATCTAGCATAATTACAAAAATGTTTTTAAAAGATGAATTGTTTTAATACTCCGTACCTCCCAGTGTTCGCTTTATCATCATCTTCTTCTTCGTTATCAGAAGCAAGGAAGGGAACTGCAGCTAAGTCTTCATCCTCTGCACGGATACGTCCTAGTATACTCAGGACATGTATCTTACAATCAATGCCAGAACTCCTGCACTGCTTAATAGCCACCTCAATATATCTGTGATACTTGGAAAAAAGTGTTACATTTTTATATTTGCATTGTTTGGATCTTTAAAGTGTTCAACATCATTAAGAAAAAGGATTCAAGATTCATTCCATCTTTTCAACAAAACTATTTTACTAGCGTAAGGGTCATTCACATCCCTTCCCAAATTAACTAAGACGAAAGACACAGAAGTAGAAACGATGACAAACAAATGCTTTAGCCTTAACATTCAGATATGTATTAGCTATTGACATGAACAAATGTGGTGAAATCAGATGTCATAGAAAATAAATAAATAACACACCAACAAATCTAATGATTAGTTTCTCCTATTTTGGGATATACACTCATACAATAATGGTATGTGAGAATGATCTTGTGAGATATGAGGAAGAGTTATAACCAGAGGAACAGTTGGATAAAGGGCAGCTTTTATCTGACACCAGCAAGAAAGTGGCTGTGGCAAATGTTTCAAAAGAGACCCTCCCTAGTTTCTTGGGCTGTAGAGGCAACGGGGAAGAAATATACTTTCACACTTGCAAGATAGATGTCAACCTTGCAAAGTTGTCCAGACAGAAAGCATGACTAGTTGAATTAATTCTACTTTATTGGAGGTTACATTAACAGAATCTTGCATGTTTGAAAAAACGTTACCCTAGTTGCAGCTCTTTCTTGTGTCCCAAGGCTATTCACACATACGATTACATATACCTACCTGCTAGATAATCAGATGGAGGCAGTGGCTGCAAGAATCTAAGCCTAGCTTTAGCTAGTGTGGCATACATAAGCTTTCCTACAAAAAGAAGCCCTAGTAATAGCAATTTATGGTTTTGTCTCCTCCCATACAGATCACTGCAAAGTGTTCTAAATACTGCCCTTGAAGATAATAAAAAACTGCAGTTAGTGCAAAAAGCAGAAGTCCACTTATCAGTAGGTGAGAGCTGTTTCTTACATATAATACCAATGACAATCAATTGGCTTCCAGGGATAACTGGCTTCCCTACCCACCAGAGACCCCTGGATTCCCTCCCCCGTCCTGCCTTTCTCATACAGGCACCACCCACGAATGATGTACAGTTGGCTATGCCCACTCAGTCACATGATCATCACCCCAGCCACGCCCATCAGGTCATTAGGAAGAACCAGTTGTTAAATTATTTGAATCCCACCACTGGTAGTAAAACCTTATGATTCAGGTTAAATTGCCGTGTTGGCACTTTGTGATAAATAAGTGGGGTTTGGGTTGCAGTTTGGGTCCTAAAAGGTTTGCCATCACTAGTATATACTATCAGGAACTTGTTGAGAATGTTCATTACCACCAGCCATGAATTGTGATTAATACGATTAATACAGAAGCCTCCTAATGTGAAAATGCACTAAAGTTCTTAAACCAGCAAAAAAAAAAAAAAAATCAGACCAGAAATCCATATTGTAAAAAACTGACTGAAACAAAACAAAAAATTAGAGTTGTTGAATATGAGAAACAACACCAAACCCCAAAGGTATTAGTATTTCTTTAAAAGATATTATCCTCCATAAATACAATATTTGTATTTCTTGATAATCAGCAGATACCTACTTCTGTGCAATCACCAAGAAGTGGAACTGTTGTATCAGTAGGATTAATATTGATAGTCTTCAACTCTATGAGGTTATTTAAAGAACTTCCACCTATAGAAAAATTAAACAAAGCCATACTGAACTATTTATATACTGCAGAGCTTTTTTGTGTTACAAAGCTATGAAAAGACAAAAGTTGATTCTTTCTTTCCAAACTCAATAAAAGTAATGCCCTACCTGAGACCACAACTAAAGAAGGCATGTAACTGCTGTCTGCAGGGTCCACTATCATCTTCAATCTGTGTACTAGGACATCAGGAAAAATTTCCAGCCGTATCCAGTGCTAGAAAATATTATATTCAATTAATTCAAATCCTTTGAAGACATATTATGAACAGCAATTATATCTCAGTAGTATTATTTCTTAGAATTTAAAAACTACATTTACTCTAAGACAAAAATAATTATCTACTGCCACTTTGAATTATGGGGAATTATACAAGTATAATAGAGAAGTGAATGTTATATTGTGATTTATTCTGCTAATTGTCAGTACATTATTGTATTTATTTGCTTTACTCTGTTTTTGTTCTTTTAACAAAAGAACAAAATCCTGGTCATTGACCAAGTAAATATTATCGATTGATACAAACATGGCAGATATTTGCAGATATCTTTTTAAACTTACCTTTCCTTGTGAGCCAGAAGACTGCCAACACTGTTCACTTCCATCAATCAAACAAGAAACTTGATTCACAGAAGATGACACATTCAAATTTTTAACAATTCTGGACCAATCATCAAGTAGCATGCCTCGCTGGCTACTATGATGTCTTTTTAGCTGCTTTCCAGAGCGACCACAAAATACTGGAGACTGGCCTGGTGTTGAAAGTTGGAAGATAGCTATATTAATTCAACAGTACAAATGCAATACAGTATAAATACTAAAAACAAGGAAACTGTATTCGTCTAACAGGAAGGTATATTTACGAACACCCCCCACTATACAGTTTTGTGCATAATTCTACGCAGCCAAAAAGTTGGTTAATATGAAGTTACGATACAACTTACCTTGTGCATGACAAAAACTAGGAATTCCAAAAATACACAATTGTTCTCAAGAACATAAATAAACATTTCATGAAATGGTAAGGAAAATATATTTGGGTTTATTTAAATATACCTGGTTCATTTATTCTGCCAAAAGTGTGTCTTGTATTATGTTTCCTACTTTTGAAGCAGGTTTCACAGAAATCAAAATCATCGCAGTTTCTGCATTTAAATCTAGGTCCATTAATAGGGAACATCTGACAGCCATCACACCTGAATGATGACAAAAAAAAATGACTACAAAATGCTCAATTTACCATCTTGCATATTTTTTTATTATCTCAAGGTTAAGAAATTCTATTGTTTCAGGTTTTAGCTGCTGCCACCTTGTGGAATTCAAACAATAGGATACATTACAGAAATAGCAAAGGAAAAATGCAAAAGATTAACAAAGTAAAATTTGTCAAAGAAAAATGGAAAAACTTACGTAACTCCTGGGTGAATACTGGGGACCAGTTCCATTTCTGACAATAATCCAGTCCAATGAGATTGTTGAGGGAAGTCAACAATAACATCTTTACCATTGGCACTAAAAGCTTTGGCAAGGAAATATTTAAGAGTTATTCATTTATTTATTTCTAGAACTTGAATACAGTGATCTTATGTGATTCACAGCAACTAGTAAAATCAACAATGTAAAAATATACAAAAGGTAAGAGTCAGAAATAAACATGTATTTACTACTGCATTTTCAGATATTTTGTATTAATAAATGGTACTTGTACATTTCCTGGAATATACGGAATGTTAATATTATAGTGCCTCAAAACTACTTTTCCAGTTGTGAATAAAGGAATTAATTAACTCCAATTACCCACAGGAAATTTTGAACAGATAGAATATCAATAGTACTATCATCATCATCATCATCATCATCATCATCTAACAATTCTAAGAGGAATATTTACACTCAGAGGTAGCAATTTATTTAACAGAATTTTATAACATATGATATCAAAAATTTCAGTGAAACATCATCAGGAGATCATAGAAGCAATCGTTCCGTGATATAAGCCATAATACTCTGCAGCGAATCTATTACATGCTCAAAGGTGGAAAGGTTTAGCAGAATACAGGAATGGTTGGTACAGATGATGGAACTTGTAGAGATGGCTAAATTAACCTCTTATTTTAAAGAAAAAATAACTACCTTTATGGCTGACTGAAAACCACTTAGCTTTTTGCGTAAAACAATAAAAATGCATTTATGATTTGTGGTTTTCATGATTAGGGGAAAAAAACCCTGGGCAATAGAAAAGTGTGAGCTTTCTTTTATAATCATAGAGTAAGAGATTATTTTGGAATTGTAGTTATATTTCCTGCAAAGTAAATCAGAAGGTTCTTCTAATTCTTTTTGTTCTTTCTTTATGCACTTTTTTCCCTTCCTTCTTTACTTTTACCCTTTATTAGCTTGTTTTATTTTTTATGTTTCTAATAAAACTTTCAGTGAAAAATGAAGATGTCAAAATACTGATTTATAAAAATCTCATTCTCCTATTCTTTTCAAACAAGCAATTCTGCTCCCAAGATCAATTTAAATAAGTGATAAGTAATTAATTTTTTTAATGCTTCCTCTTTTTCACCAGCCCAGAAACCCTCTGGAACATACATAAGGCATGTCACAAATAACTGCAGAAAAGGAAAGGAAATGGCAAAAAGCACTCATCTCCCACCCACATGAGAAGTGTTTTCCACTTGCACAGGCATTCTTCAACAAACTATTAGAAAAAAAATAACAACAGGAAGATCAAGTTTTGAACACAGTTGAATATTATTTTGTAGAAGCACAATCACTGTACTGAGATAACATCTGTAATTATTCATATTTAAAAAATACAAATTACCTTTTACTACACCCACACTTCTGTGGGTAACAGATCCCCATTTGTATTTGGGTGTCATTACAGAAGTTTTTACACGAACTTTGTCACCAATCTTTATGTGTGACGGAGAACTTTGTGGTGGGAATCCTATAAAGTATTAAGATCAGTGATATCAATTAGTTTGAATTCCAAATTATATCTCATTATGAATATAATCAGAATAATACTTTATGTCTTCAACTCACCTATCAGTTCCACATGGATATATCTGACCCAGTAAGTGCCACCTTTTTGTTGCCAGTCACATTGCACATTGAGATCATGCAAACCATCGCGATCCAACTTTATAACTTTACCCACATCTCCCTCACAAACCTCCTCATAGGTTCTGCAACATCGGACCATCATCCCCACCTTAGATGACAATAAATAAGTGAAAAGACCAAAGTACCACTTGATATTCAATCATTCAAGTAATATTATATATAATAAGGAAAACTGTAACAGGACAAACTACTAGGGGGGAAAAATTATAGCTATAAAAATACTTCATAACAACTTAGGGAGAAAAAAATCTTTTTACCTCTAAATATGGAATCCTAATATAATTCTACACAGACCTTTATTTAAGAGAAAAAGTAAAAAGAAGAACCTGAAAAAAAAATCTCTTAAATGTTAAACAAACCTAGTGCTATCCTTTTATCATATATGTTTGTTACCATTGCAATCAATTTACTTTTAAGAAAAAATAAGTTTAGTTTATTTATTTAAAG
This sequence comes from Pituophis catenifer annectens, assembly GCF_029215685.1. NCBI lineage: Eukaryota > Metazoa > Chordata > Lepidosauria > Squamata > Colubridae > Pituophis > Pituophis catenifer. The sequence continues at coordinate 39,606,564 of NW_027256884.1, forward strand.
GATTTGTTTTCTAGCTACTTCTTTCCTAGTTCAAGACAAAAATTAAGCATATATGGGGCAAAATTCTAAACAGTCTTCCAGTTGGGATTCCAAGAGCAAAATGCTTGTTCAAATATAGCAAAATCTGACTACTTTAGCCTACTATATAATAGTCCAACATTAGGCATTCTTCCAGCATTTGTTTCATTTTTTGAAACAAAATGCATCGTATCTTTTTCTCAATTCTTATTAATTTCTAAATCACTGGTACATGATTCAAAATAGCATGATCTATAAAAATGCAATGACTTTTTCAGAACAATATGAATATGTGCTCAAAAAGGAGTCTCTATAGCACATGATGATCATATGAACCAATGCTGTACTTCAAGGCATACTGCCAGCATTTAACTGAGTCCGTCAATTTACTTGTAAAAGAATTCATACTACATGATCAATAGATACCAAATAGAATGTTTGTTGCATTCATTGTAATTTCAAATCTATAGTATGGTACACTGATGTCAAAATGGACATCCTTTATCATTCATGACTCAGATTTTCCAAATTCTCAGATTATCCCATTCTTCTCTACATTCTTGGAGATTCAGCTCCCTCCCTCCCTCCCTCCCTCCCTCTCTCTCTCTCTCTCTCTCTCTCTCTCTCTCTCTCTCACACACACACACACACACACACACACACACACACACACACACACACAAACTAGGTTATAGGTTCATTATAGGTTCATAATTTTGTAATGGTAAGGTCACCTTCAAACCACCCTCAAACTGATTACCTCATGGACATGTCCATGCAGTGATCTTGGCAACAGTGCAGAAATGTCAGCCAGTGCCTTCCTTAGCAAACTTTTTCAATCTCCCAGTCTAGCCTTAATTCTCTGCTGGTAATCAGATGCAACCTTGCTTAGTGTCCATGCTTTGAAAAGTTCACCTAGGCAGTGCCGTCTATTATTTTGTATATGTATATGTATTAGAACATATTAAAACTTGACCAGTAGAGAGGATTCTAAAGCAGCTAATGTTACCAGTCCTCATGTTAAATGTAAACTGAAGGCGCTGCCATGTTTTAGCAAATGGCATTTATTCTACAAATTCTTAAATACAAAAGCAGTACAGTCAACTTTATTAAGTGATCCAAGATATATTTTCTACACGCTATCCAGGTTCTCTGGAAAAGGAGAACTGTCATATTTTCAAATTTGGAGTTTCCCACAACCCGATCTTAAAGATTAAAGTGTGCTTTCTGTTTTGTACTTTACAACTATTGAAAGCACATCATAAATTACTCATTATTGTAGTGGAGAACATATGGTCTTCCAGGTGTTACTGAATTCTAAGGCTGTGATTTCAAAATATTTTTTTCAAAGCACACTGGGGCACAAACTGCTTGTCTGGAAATTTTTAAAGTAGCTACATTTTTTTCTCAAAAGTATGTGGAAACAGCAGAGAACACCACGAAGACCTACACAGCCCCATTTAATTCCACCCCTATGAATTATAAGCAACATAGCCAGGGAAATAGACTAATGTCTAGCAATATCTGGAGTTACACATATTTCCCACTCCCACCCTACATTTTAAAACTTATGAAACTTCTTTAATCATTATGAAAAAGCTTGACTGTTGTATGTATTAATAAGTACTAGAAGCTAACTTATTAGGAATCAGGCCAATGGTCTACTTAATTATATACTGCCTACATAAGTAGGCATTAACCCTCCAGGTTATCATATAAAAATATTTTCAGTTCTATTGAGAGATGCCATTGAAATTTTTATGTTAATTATTGGTTTGTAATTTTAAAATATTAGCTGCCCAAATCGTTTAAAAATGAGCAGAATAAATAAAATAAAGCCTGTGCTGCCATTAACTTTCACTGATAAAAATAAAGCAGGAAGAGGAGGAGGAGAAAGATGGAGGTAGGGTGTCAGTACCTTCACGAAAGGCAATACAACAGATTGAAATATCCTGGAAAATAACATAAATAGTCTTTTGCATTTAATTGATATTGTCCATGTCTACTTTTCTATATGCATAATATTTCTTTCAGAAAGAGAATTATATAGTCATATTCATGCTTACCTGAATATTCTCCCGGACATATACCGCATAATCATCATTACTTAAGAAATCAGCTCTTTTCTTATATGTTTGGCTTTCTGTTACAACAGCAGACTACAATAAAGAAAACAAATGTTCTGGTTGTCATAATAATATATCATAAATGAAATATCCTCTCCATTAACAACTATAGAGAACTTGTCACTAATTTTTTTTGTTAGAAATTTTTTATAAAAATCGTAAGTAGTTATTCTTAACATTTACCACTGGATACGCGGCTTCTGCTTCCTCTACTTCTTCTGACACTTCATCATCTGAATATTCATCAGATATAGTGTCACCATCTGAGAAATCGGTAATTTGAACATCGGGATGATCCAAAAGCCAGCCCACCAAGGCTTCTACCCCTAGATTAAGACATCAATAGAATTGTTCATATGAGTAGAAGTGCTTAAATTATGCTTTTATTTTATTTATATCACCACTTTAAATCATCATGAACCTTTCCAAATCATCTTCCATAATATTTTTCTATATCTAATAGCTCACTACTGTAGCCAATCTTTACATTTACCCTGTATTATTTTGACCATCAGTACCAAAACAAAGATATTCCCTCAATCTCTTTGAAGTACACTGTGAATACTACAAACATGAGGTACCTGGTAATCCAGAAGCACTTCCAGAAGTGCCTGATAGTGATTTCAATGCAAACTCAATATTCTTTCTAGGGAATCCCATTTCCATAAGTTGCACAACAATTGGGAGTGGTGGAATGGGAGATGCCTTGCATTTTTTTACTTTTGCAGGTCGGATATGTTGGACTGTAACAGGTGTTGTAGCTTCACTGGAGCTACATTCTTCAAAGACCGGAGTTGAAGGATGCCCAGATTCTACAGCCAGATATTGACATACAGCAAGTGCAGCAGCCTATAGGAAATTATATATATAAGCTCTATTTAACACAAAGTAACATAGAAGACAATACATCCATTTATTCTATGGCTGACGTAGACACAAATCCTATGGCATACTTAAAAATAAGAATTAAAATGCTAGGAAGGCAAGAACCTAAACTAGAAATTATATGATTTGTTGTGGCCAAATCTGGTTTACCCAATGCAACCAAATCACTTTGGATACAACATAAATTTTTTAAGCATACAAATAACTACAGTGAACAACAGGCGTACAGCAAAGCATTTTAAATATATCTATTTTTTATGTGCCATACAAGTTTGTTATCAACAAACTATTCTTCTAGAATCAATATAAATATTAATATCTCTAATATAAATATTAAATCAGTATCCTTAGAAGAAATAGAGTTATGTTGTTGCTTATGCTTTAATTTTAGCATTTTCTCTGTGTAACTTATTTATGGGGGCTGTGGCTTCTTTCTGAAGAAATGAATATATCCAAGATAGAAATGCAACAAATATGACATCTTTTTAAAGTACAATGTCAATAATTTTTTAAAACAAATGCAACTGAACTTTTAAGTAACTCAAGTTCAAAACTGATTTGCAATGCTGACATAGGAATCTTAAATGTGACTTTTCAGCACACATGATGGATAACTCTGACTAAACCTCTTTCATGAAAGAGCCTCTCCTGAGCTAAAACAAACTGGGTTTTTATTCTTTGTAAACTGCCCAGACTCACTGAGAGTGAGTGGGCGGCCGTGTAAATCTTCTAAATAAATAAGTAAATAAATAAAAATTGTTTGAAATGTTAACTAAATATAGAAACATCTGAGAGAAATAAAATCAGCAATATAATGACTGTCAGCATTCCTGGGATCAGTCATGGTTTGATCCTTCTGCTTCTCTCAATAGCTATTTCATTTGGCTGCTACAGAGAGAAAGGTGATATAACAAGTCTCTTTTTACTGAAATGGTTGTGGCTAGTAACTATTCGACCTTTATCTTTGCAAAAGTGTGTCATGTCTCATGGTGCTTGGATGTGTCTCTTTTCCTACTGAATTGTATTTAGTAAGTTATAATTTTTTAAAAATATATATATAAACCTTCTTCACAGGTTTACATTGATAGTATATGATTTAAAATAGCAAATGTTAAACAAAATACCTCAAGCTCTTGTTTATCAAATATTGCTTTTACTGGAGATGGTTGTGTTGCTGCTGTCAACAGTTGCTGCAAGAGGATCATGGGAGGCTGAGGCCCTTCTGGAGACATGTCTCCCACCTCAGGTGATGCCACTGCACCATCATCTTAAAGCAACAAAAAAAGTCTTTTAAGCTGTAGAACCTCCATACCAAAATAAACCACCAAAGCTTATATATTCTTGCAGAAACAGTCCATGATGTATCTTATTTCAAATGCAAACGAATATTTCTTTAAGTCTCTTTTTATATGTATATATATTTAGTTTAGCAGATATTTAATAGCATAAAGGGAAAAAAGAATCAGAAACATTGCGCAAACTTAAACAAGAATTCTCAAAATATTAAGTCAATACTACATATAAAATAATCTTAACTGTTAATGGAGTCAATCATCCATATTTAACTAAAGTACCCTGTTTCTCCGAAAATAAGACATCCCCTGATAATAAGCCCAATCAGGCTTTTGAGCGAATGTGCTAAAATAGCCCCCCTCCTGAAAATAAGTCCCCCTGAAAATATTTAAACACATGCGCAGCTGGTCCCCACCATTTCCTCTGGTTTCCTCCATACACCCCAAAATAATAAGACCTCACAAAAAATAAGGCCAAGCGCTTATTTCGGGGTTCAAAAAAATATAAGACAGGGTCTTATTTTTGGGGAAACACGGTAGTTAAACCAGTAGGAATTGTCAATTAGAACAGAGTGTTAATTTTTTAAAAAACCATCAAATTTAGGAGATCCACTCTTATTATGAAAAAACAGACAAGAGATCATTTTTAAAAAATGAAGGCTAAAAGAAATCCAACTACAGATTCAGTATAAATCCAAGTACAGAATTATAATTCATAAATGGATTATATGCATGCTACTTCTTATAATCCTGAGCTTTTTATTTCTGCCAAGCTTTGTGCTTAAATCCCTATTCCTAGTACAATTATCTTTAGTTTATTACATAATTTAAATACAACAGGGCCAATACTGAAGGGGCAGCAAGCATGAGCACAATGGAGCAGACCATTTGTATAAGTACCCTTCTCATGTTAATTCCAGTTAAAGTTACAGGACAGAAAAGACACAGTTTTTTTATACTAATGAAACTAGCATCTGAATGTGAATTTCTGTGATAGAGTAGTTGGATTAAAATTAAGATGACCCGAGTTCAAATCCCTAGAAAGCCACAAAGCTGAGAGCTAAGTAGACTTATCACATAATACTGCTTGAGGATAAGAAGGAAAATACTCATGGATGTTTCTTAAACTATTCAAAGGAAGTGAGGTCTAAAAAAGGAGTGCTTTATCGATGAAAAAATAAAAATATCTATCCTCTTTCGGTCTCTCATATTATGTCCCTGGCATCTATTTTGTTTAATTATATTAAACTTACTCAGGCTACCATGTATCTTGAAATGCTGGTGTCATTCTCACTAATCTATTTATTTTCTTCCTTCCTCCTTATATGATCCCCATATGTCTGATATCTAACACTAAAAGAACAGACACTTTTCTCTTAATTGATAAGTGAAAGTGAGCATATTCTTTTTACCTCATTTCTCTAGTATCTCAACAAATCTATATCTGGGCAACTAATGAACTAGTGAACTCTATACATACAAAACATTATAACTGAAAAGGAACAGCTTGTTGCTTCCAAAAAAACATTAATAAACGTTTGTGGTTAAGTGTGTACTGCTGGAGAATTCTAAGTGAGGAAAAACAAAAAAAGGTAATCACTGAAAATCCAATTCCCTCTCCATTATGCTGCCTAGTTAAGTAGAAAGAGTAAAAAATATGAAAAAAATGTGAAAATTGTAAAAAAGGTGATTAAGTCAAATTTTACCTGTGGGAATTGTGCTAGAATCTTGTACTGCTGGTTGAGATAAGATCTGCCTTAATTTATCCTGGTAAGAAAGCAGAGCTCGGCCTGCTTTTAATATGTATAGCTTTAATTGCTGACATCTTAAGAGATCCAAGTCTATTTGTCCTGTTCAAAATATATTACAGGCATTTGTTAGCACAACTGATAGGAAACATTAGGGATAAACATGAAAGAGAAAACATATTTTGTTTCATGGCTTCAAACTAAGCAACTCCATTTAAGACCTTCTATCTGAGTTTCTGAGTTGGCTGTTACAACAGAAAAATAGAACTTGAGTAGTTTATATTCTAATGGAACAATACTGAAATATGTTGACTATTCAGGTTCTCTAATTTTTACCCAAGGACTGCAAAAATTAATAGGGAAAATGTTCATGCTGAAAGTACAAAAAATTGTTAATGGCAATGATTTTTAAAATAAATTAAAATAAAATATTAAAATAAATTATTAAATAATAAATTATTAAATAATAAATTATTTAAATAAATATCCTTAAAAACAGTAAAAATACAATTCTAATCTCATCCATTGAAAATCTGTTCAGATTACAAAAGTGTTGTGGGAAATTACTACTTTAAATTATCTTTTCCTTTTCCACCTTCACCCAGGTTACAGATCTGGACATGGGACAGAAATAACATTGGTAACTGGCTGATGACCTCAATGGGGGTAGTTCATCCTTCTGGTCCCATCAGGCCCTTTGTCTGGTGTTTAGTACAATTTTAACCATTGGGGGAGGAGAAGTCATCTTGATGGATACTTTTGTGACTATAAATAAAGACTCCTTTTTAACATTATGTCAGCTGAAGGGAAAGGTCACTTGTCAGCTTGGGGTAAGATGCTATCACTGTACAGTTGATACTTAGTTATACAACATCACCCTAGTCTAATCTGGATATGAAATTTAATTCCTGATCCAGTGTCTGGAAGATGCTTGAGGACAGGATAGAATGAACTAGGCTGAAGTTAAACCCAAACAAGGTAGAAAACCTTGACATAAAAATATCAACTCTTATCAGTTCTGCAGATTGTTTTATGAAGTAGATGCACTACTCCTGAAGGAGCAAGTCCATGACTTGCTGGATCTTGAATTCAGAGCTATAAATGAGCAAACAGAGGATATAGCCACAAGGGCTTCTGACCAAATTTGGCTGAAAATAATCCTTGTTTAATGCTGATATTAACCCCCTTCAAATCAAATTATATTTCTTATTTCAGTTTAACAGTCTTGTTATCTTAGACAGAAGAATACTTTCAAGTGGAGAAATATATACCAGAAAGGCCCTGGTTGGGAGTCTTCATTCTTTGTTTTTCTACTTTACTGCCAGCCAGATTTACCAACTGAGCCCAGACAGAAAGCATGGGTTCAGTGAAGGGTAAGTTATTCACATTAAATGGAACCACAGGAACCTAAGGGGAAATACAAAGAATGTTATCAATGTAATTTCATTATAGTTTAGATAGCAAGATTTATTTATTTTCATCAGAAATAACTATGTCCCATTTCTAGAAAGAATAAACCCATGGTATATTCAGTAAAATCATTTTATTTTCTCAAAAAGAAATCTATTGAGTCACATAAACGTGCAGACTTTGGAAAATGCAATTCTCAGGTCTTAAAGATATTTTGCTACCAATTTGAGAATGTAACATAAAAATGAAACAAAATGGAAAGGTGGACTAAAGATTTTCACAATAGACTTAAAACTGTCAGTGAAATTACAAACATCAGTCAGTACCACTATCTTCTCAGAGCAGCAAGATCATTTCAAGAGGTTCAGCATTTAAAGGAAAGTCATATCCTGTGTTTCAGGATACATACACTTCTGCTTCTTATCCACATTTCCCAAGTACTACCAGTATGTTAATTATCAATTTGCTTGTTCTCAATATCCTAATATCGCTTAAGGCACTCACTGGTTTTAGTTGACTGAAAGGACAAACTCTGCAGGTTCTCATGTCATAAAATTGCACTGTGATTTTTCCTTTTGGAGTAATCCTTGTCACCGTGCCTTCTCCAAATTCGTCATGAACTACTTGGCCACCTAACCGCAACCGGCTATCTATTCCACCAATAACTGCCAAAACAGCCATCAGGCCTCCCACTTCTGGAGTCCCAGAATCAGGAAAACAGTCTTCCAAAGCAGCCTAGTAAAAATGATTACATTATTTCGTTATACTACAAGGAGCAGTTCCCTTAGCAGAATATATACACATACATATATAATCATAAATTTAAATTTGCACATAAATTTAAATATTTTTGCACATAAAAATCAATGCACATATGGGTTATCAAGGCAAATTTAATGTTTAAGAAAGAATTTTAAAACTTCATCACAATGCTAATTGAAAAAAGTATAATTGACTGAATTAATTGCTTTCTTTTTAAAAACAACAAATGAGTTGATTGTAAAGATGTGGGAACTACCCCTTCTGACTCTTTTCCTGCAAAGATGTGGGTGATGGAGGTTAGCTGAGAGTTGATATACTTGTTTATGAGTCCATTCCACTGGCCCAATGAATGCAAAGTCCTCAGTAGAGCAACAATCTCTTCAGCTAAAGTACTGCTATGAGTTGCAGTCAGGGAGGCCTGAGGCCTAGCTTTCCTCCTCCTCAGAGTAGATTCTGCAAACAAACAAACAAACACAGTATAGAAGTAATGAAAGAAAGCTAAGATAAAGTTACATCCATGAAGGATGACTAAAAACTGTATCAATGAAGACAAAATATTTTCTTACCTCTGAGCAGTGGGATATCTGAAGAACATGTAGTCAGCAAGCTACCCAAAAACCCAAATAATTTTTCCACAAGGAATTTCATATCCCGTGACCTTTCCGTTTTATCCCAGGAAGGAAGAACTGCTTGTAATAAGTGCACAGCAAGGATCTAAAACAATGAAATAGCAGAAAAAAGAAATGTGCACTACTTATTAAAAATAATGGCTTTAAAACAAAACAGTCCATTTGAAAAATTAACTGAAGTTCCAGTGCATCCATACATTCAATCATGTTAATATACACTTTCCTAAAAGAGAGACTGCTTGCACCCATCTGGAATCAGCACACAAATGTATACATGCTTAAATTAATGCAGGTCGCCCCACTGATCTCAATGGTTTTTATCCTCAGAGGAGTATATTTAGGTTACTGCTATGCTAGAGCTGGGTTTATTTAACCCAATTTATGCCATGTGTGCTGAAACTGGAACTTTAGAAGAGATCCTTACAAAACAAAACTACTGAGTTCAGTGACTCTAGGAATAAACTTTCCATTACAATCAACATGCTGGCCACATTCTCATCTTGTTCTCCCTGCGCCCATAAAGGATGATAATTTGCAATTAAAACCTCTATTGCCATAAAAGCTTTTCATCAGTTGAGGTTCACATTTCCCCAAGTCTCCATTTCTATGAAGAACCCTCAGGATTCACTTTTGGCAAGATGAATAGCTATATAAAGTTGACTAATAAATATAAAGCCTCCTCTGCTTTCCAGTAGAGATACATGTCATCCCCACATGGAGCCTGAAGGTAAATAGATAATCTCCCTTTGCTTATCCGTCCAACTGGAAGGAATGACAGCAACTTCATCACTTTCTCCAGCCTCCATTTCACCCACATTTTCGTTATTTCCAGCTCTGAACCATTCATTTGGTTTGATAGTGTCTCCATACTCCAAGATGGCCCACACTCCAGCACAGGAGAGAGACAATAAATCTAAGCTTCCTTTTGTTAAACACAGTATTAAGTCATGGCCAGTTTTCAAAATGTGAACATGCTATGAGTAATCCCTCCCCCTATTTATTATTTGAAAAGAAGGTCTGCCATGGCACATGCTTATAATTCTCCCAGATTTTCCAAAAAGGTTTGCAAGACAAAATATCTGTTCCTAAACAGAGAGAGGGACCTAGTGTCTGTTGCCCATATATGTTTTCCATGTCTTGAGCACTCTTAACCAATACTTTTAGGTCCAACCTGCCCCAGTTCTCATGACTCTCTCACATCTAAAGTAGATGCAAGGACAAAGCCACACTACATATTCACACTGATCTTCTAAGACACCTGCATATAACAAAGCTATAAAAGACAGCTTTAAAACTATACCATGAATCAACCACTAATCATTAAAACATTATATACTATTACCTGTCTTTGGAGAGATGCAGCAGTGAATGAATCATGTCCTTCTACAATTTTCATTAGCAGGGTTATCCATTGTGATGTACTAAGAGTGCTGCACATTTGAGGCATCAGTGCTATACTTCGGATGAATCCCAGGGTACACCAGTTCCGGTGTTGCTCTTTGTTAACTAATGTATTTGGCAAGGAAGCTGCAAATAATTAACAATGACTGAGTAGTAATCAACATTGGTGTAATCATATTTCTGATTACATGGTAGAAATTCCTATTGCTCCCCACTCTCTGCTCCTCTAAAAGATGGGGAATATGGGCCTTAAAAGGGAGGAGACTTCTTCCCTTTTTCTTATGACTGAAGAGGGAAACCGATTAGATTCAATCCTACCTGGTTTTAGTTTTCAAAACCACCTTGTCTATATTTCATTTTACTTTACTGTAATGTATCTAAACCAAAAAACCTCTAACAAACAATTATAAAAGAGAAGCATTAAAAAAGAAGTTACACCAAAGATCTTTCATTCTGTAAAGGATGAACATTTAAGGCACAATAACTTATGAACTGACTAAACTTCTGAAATATTCTCTTGCCTTTAAAGGTTACTCAGAAACTATAGTGATCCAAAATGCGGCAGCCCACATACTAATTGGCAGCTGTTAGTGGAGCCACATTACACTTGTGCTTTGAGTTCTGCACTGGCTTTTAATAGGCTTCCAGGCACAAGTTTAGACATACAAAGTCCCTAATGACTTGTCATTTAGTTACCTACAATACAAGCTTGACCTCTGTTTGGTTATGTCAGGAAAAACAACCAGTAGCTCTCCTCTTCTGGGAGGAAAAGGGAAAAAGCTAAAATGTACTGCTTTTCAGAGGTGTTTATTCTCTGAAACAGCCTCCCCAGTGAAATCAATCTGGTCCCCTCTCTGGTTTCATTCAGAAAAAACAATTCAAAATTCAAAACATAAAACAATTCTCTTCTATACAGAATTTGCAGTTTGTGCAGTTAATATGACTGAATATAATTAACTGATATTATTATTTCTGGGGTGGGAGATTATAATTCCGTTACCTATAATTATATTTTTTTTTATGTGTGGATTAGTTAGTCATTGTCTAGATCATTTTACCAGATTGTGCTAGGATGAATGAATAAACCAAATAAACACATAAAATTCTTCTTTTACTGATACTTGGATGGTGAATACAACAGAAAGCAAGAATATAATACACTGGATTTACATGATTTTTCTATCGTGCCACTTTCTACCAGCATGCGGAGCAATCCACACAAAGTTCTCGTTGCTTCATTCTGCATTACTTCAGCGTGAAGGCCAGCAGAAAGGCAGAGTGTTTGCAGAAGATTCACTGTGCTGGTCAGCATCATGGAAGTAGGATGGAGATTTTTTTCAGCATGTTCTCCTTCTAAAACAAGAGTCACAGTAAATTACTGAAAACAAGGTTAATGTATTTCAGCTCCCTCATTTTCAGTCACTCTACATAAATTCAGTAATATAAACTTAGTATTTTAATTATGACCAGTATAAAAATCACAGTATTTCCTCAAGAATAGATGTGTTAATCACAAAAGAAGATAGACTATTCAATTTGTTTTATCATGCATGTCAAAGCAAACACAATTCAGAAAGAATAGCTAACACTGCTAGTGCAAATAACAAAAGCAAACTGAAAGAACTCTCATGTCTTTGAAACATTATAGGGGAGCAGAAAGATAAATGATAATGCTTTTGATTCACATTAGAATATAGCAATATATCACCCTTTGTTTGATATACAAATAACTTCAAAGAGGATAATAATAGAACACTAGACAACCTATGACCCATCGAATCATCCTTTTAAAGATATTTTTCTTACCTAAACAGAGAAATAGAATGACCACAAGAAGACAAAATGTCAGTGAGAGCAACTTCCACTTTCCTGTTGGCTTCCCCACTGAGTTTGTGGGAAACTGGCCATGAGCTACAGAAATTCTCCTTCCTTCCTTCCTTCCTTCCTTCCTTCCTTCCTTCCTTCCTTCCTTCCTTCCTTCTTTCTCTTTCCTCCCTCCCTCCCTTTTCCTTCCTTCCCTTCCCATATTACCAAGCATTTTTTTTAATACTTTGAGTCTTTTGAAGAAAGACTCTCTGAAAAAAAGAGAGAAAACAGAAGAAAATTTGATGTGATTACATCCATTCCCACCATAGAATATGTAGATACTAAAATGCCAGTGACCTCAACTCCAAACTTTCTTACCAGAATCATCCTCAGTGTCAGAGTCTTCAGTTGCAGGTTGTGAAGCAGGAGGAGGTTCGGCTAGCTTCAGATCATACTTCCCCTCTTTTCCCATCCGGTAAGAATTGGTACTGCCGGTGTCCCACTGCACTCGAATCCAGCCATCTTCACCCAGTTCTCCAATTACCCGTCCCAAACCTGGAGGAGGCCCATCCTTAGGAAAGCAGAAATGTTTAAAATATACAACAACCAAGATTATATTCCAATTCAATTGATATGTTTGTTTATTACACTTTTATGCCACCCATCTCCCCCATAAGGTGACTCTGGGAAGATATAAGGCAAATAAGTGCAACACTGACAAAGGTATTACCTGGTCACCCCACTTCCAATCTACTCCTCTCATCACTCTAGTACCAATCTTCATCATGGCTGCCAATTCTGGTCCTGAAATAGGAAGCTGAACTGGAGTGCTTTCCTTCCTGGACTCTTCTAGGACTGTAGCAGAAACACCCCGGGATGCAGCAATCATATCTTCTTCCACATTATCGGAGCTCGGTCCTAATTCAACAATAGATTTATTGAGATATACATACCTTGCATTTAGCCATTAATAGATAAAATTCTAAAACCATTAAAATATTTCCACAAAATAGTCAGGAAACAATGAAGACGACATTTTATTTTTTTCTAAGTTCTGAGCAAGGGAAGAAAAAGACAGATCTGCAAATACCTATTAGCCTCAGTGTGGTTTGCATTAATGCCAACATGCCAGAATTGAGAAGAAGATTCAAGGTATTTGCACCGTGTTGTAAAGTTAACATGTTAAGCATGACCAATAAAAAACGTGCTTGTGGGATAGTTCCAAGACTTGGTCCTGCAGGATTTTCATTGGTTATAGTCTGCAGAGGAACAGGCTGGATTCCTAGATGAAAAGTGAAAAAAACCAAGATATTTATTAGCTTAAATAAATGACCTACATAACACCTCTGCCAAAAGATTTTTACTATTATTTTGCCTGAAGTTGGTTTTCTGGTTGCAGACAATACACTATAAACTCCAAAACACACATAAACAGATATAAAAATTCTTCTAATAACTTCTTTCTCAATAGACAATGCAGATATAAATAATATTATGGCCCATGAATCCACAGTACTCAAACATACAAACCAACCAAATTTTCAAACAAGGAATCAGATAATTAAGACTTCAGGATATATCAGTGATCTTCTATTTCTGTTTATTTAATAAAAGTGTCTAAATAACTCAGAAGCAACTGGGAAAGGCAACATAGATACAAATCTATATGACTCATGGCTCCCTCCCTCTCCATGTCTGCTATATTATCAAAAGAAAAGGAAGCTTATCAGATATCCTACAAGACGTAACTGGCAACTATACTTCAAAATTTAAATTACTACCATACAAATTCATGCAAGTAACACCAATGAGTTTTAATAAATCAAAACACAGAGTAAATACCTGGAAGGACTCACCTAATTCTTTAAATCTGCTATTAGCATCAAGCAAAATGTTTCTAACATTTTGAACAGCCCACGAATTCAACTTTCCAAAGGTAACTTCCAGAAGCGTGCGGTTAAAGGGTGGAATCAGATCAACATCCCTTAAGCAGTCTGTTAAAGGCTCTCTTTGTAGATTAAAAAATAAAAAAAAATGATTTCAGGATTTTGAAATATAACATAAAGTATTACAAATGGAGCATATGCTGCACTAGCAAACCTAACATAGCTATACTCTGTTTTTTCAAAAGGCTTCACATTACTGACTTTATATTGGTTCTAGGAAAGCTAGGTGCTTCAAGACACTTCAATGCTGCTCTAAGATTATAATTTATGTTTTCTTCATTTAGCACAAGTCTGTTATACTATACAGGTAGTACAGCAGTTCATTTGGTGACTGTTTGAAGTTACAATGGCACTGAAAAAAGTAACTTATGACCATTTTTCACACTTATGACCGTTGTAGCATTCCTATGATTACATGATTTACATTTGGATGCTTGACAACTGGTTAATATTCATGACGGTTGCAGTATCCTGGAGTCATGTGACCATCTTTTGCTACCTTCTGACGAGCAAAGTCAATGTGGAAAGCCAGATTCGCTTAACAACTGTGTTACTAATTTAACAAGTGACAATTGCAGTTATTCACTTATGTGCCAAGCAAAGTCTTAAAATAGGACAAAACTCACTTAACAAATTTCTCACTTAGCAACATAAATTCTGGGCTCAATTGTGGTCATAAATCAAGGACTACCTGTATTACCCAAGTCCCTAGCCCACTTCTGGCTCAGTTCTAAAATCTGTAGTCTTGATTTTATCTTCCACATGCACTACACTACAAAATGCTCAACAGAACTGAAAGAAAAGGGGTAAGGGAAAGATTACCCTATATTAATTCCTTCTGGAATAAGTCTTTGCCATCCACAGAACATAGCATATTGCACAGAAGGCAGCAAGAAGCTTTTGGCGGCCAATTTTAGAATTGTATCAATCCCCTCTAATCGAACTTCAGCTCGCTCTAGCTGCAAAACAGAGATAAAGCATCACCTCTTTATAAGTTTCTTCTGCAATAAATTCTCAGCCACAATAAAGAAAATAGAGTTTACCTGCTTTAATAAGCACTTCCTCATTTTTTCTACATCAACAGGTTCCTCTTTCAGAGCAAATTCAACTATGGTGTTGAGTAAAGCAGATTGGGGATATAATCCTTGGACATTTTGCTTCAGCCACTTGTATTTGTGAACACCTGTGACTGTATTTATCAGCGGCTGCCATTTATCCTAAGAAGTTAAATGTGCATTAACATGAATTAATAACGGAGGTCTCAGGCTGAAAACAATGTTAATAACCCAAATAAAACATTGAGATATTGAATCTTACAACTTTATGCTCCAAGGGCAAAGAAAAGCTTTACAGACACATCTGATGATGAACACAGTAAGACACAAAAACACCAGTGTTGCATCTAAAAATAACCCCCCAAAAGTGAATTGAATATAAAAATTCCCTAGTTATCAACAGGAAGGCTATTAAAGACACAGAATATTGTACATTGTCAGCTAGGCTTTTTTTTGATGACTATAGTCAACTACAGGGCTACATAACTCATGCAAAGTAGTTGGGGGCTATAGGTGGGTGGGAGTTGGGCTTTCTTTTTGGAATGAATGGGGTTTTTCTTTTTCATCTTTTTTTTAACTGCAAAATTTATTTGAGGGCCTATGCTAGATTTCCCATCTCATAATAGAAATTAGTTTCTAACAACAGCAGTGAGTGAGAGAGAGAGAGAGATCTGAAAGCCACACATACACGCATTTAGAGTTGTGGATACCCATCCTGATGTAAATTATGGAAATAATATTTGATAAGGATATTCTGCGTATAGTTTAAATGCATAACTTCCATTTCCTCATAGTGTCTTCAGCAGCTTGTGCACATAAACATACATAAAAATATGCCAACTAATTAGGTTCTTTAAGAGATACTATAAAAATCTTCCCACAATCCATCCTTACTTACTTACTTGTTCATTGAATTTATTTGCTACTCATCTAGTAATGAAACAACTCTGGGTGACTTACAGTACTTAGGATGCATACACAGAGATTATATTAAAGTAGCTTATATAGCATCTACCATCTTACTGCATGCAACCTTTTTTATATCTACCTTAGGTGATTTGACGGACAAAGGCCTTTTATCAGTTGTCACTGGACTATGAGGTATCATACATGACTCTCCCAAATCACTTTCCCCATTTCCAATTTTGGATTCTTCCACATCAGAAGTTTCGGATTTTTTAGAAGCTAGCAGAAAAAAAGATGCTTTAAGAAAAACCCAGAAATGCAAACCATAATAATTGAATAAATCTGTATTTCCTAACAAGCAAAAGTTTAAGTTTTGTCTAGAAAAATATCACTGCTGAAGTGAATAGCAGTTGTATGTAGCAGAGGATCATATTCCTCAACCTATTCTTGCTAATTGCATTATCTTTTGAATTTACAATATGGAGCCCATTAGGAACTGGACATACAAACCGTGATGGGTAAATGATCATGCCATTTTTTTTCCATTGAGGTAAGTATAAAAGACTTACTTAGGAACAACCCAAAATTCATTGTATTCTACTACGTCAACAAATAAGACTCCCATCTTCTTCAGTATATCCTCTGTAAATCATATTTAAGCCATTGTTTTACCTTTCTTTTTTCTCTTATCTCTAATTATCTTCTGGACTACCCTTCTCCATTGGGGCAAAGAACTAAGACTTTTAAGTTTGGACATGATGGAGAGATCATTGCACACTGCTGGGCGCAGTTCATTGAAGAGAAATCTCAAGCGTTCAATAACAGGAGCACAGACTTCTTTGTAAGATCTTCCTTGTTCTTGATGGGTCTTAAAATAATAATGCACATGAATCAGTCCATAATTTAATTAGCAACAGCAGTTATTAGTACCAAGAAAGGATGCTGCTGACTCCATACTTACTTTGATCAGTGAACATTTTGCTTGATAAACAACACGACAAACATCTGCTACAGATTTTGGAAGTATTCGGTGTTTCACTTGGTCAACTCCAAGCATAATAGGATGAACAAGAGAAAGGGCTACATGACCTTTAGAAAAGAATAAGCAAAAATATAATAGGAAATGAAATACTACAATAAAATAATAAGACAATGAGTTCTTTCTTCCTGATACTCTGAATCTGAATCTGAAATGGCAAATAATTTTCTTTTTGAACTGTTCTGGAAGAACATAAAAGACAACTACTTCCCCCACTCCACAACCATAGTCTGCTGCCCCGCTTGTCCAACCAAATATTTATTAATTTTCCAGTGCAGAAAAAGAGTTTGAGAGCATTAACAATTTAGTTAAGAAAGTTTAATAGGATTAGGAAGAAAAGTTATCCAAGTATGTGCTAGACCAGAGGTCTCCACCCTCTGGGCTGTAGCCCGTTCGGAACTGGACCACAGAAGTGGTGGGCAAGTGTGCATGTGCAAAGCTGCATTTGTGAAAGTGGTCTGTGCATGCTAGGAAATCCATCCCCTCTGCCCCCCAACGCGCCCACCAGTCCACCAAGCTGCAAAGATTGGAGACCACTGTGCT
The DNA here is from genome assembly GCF_029215685.1 of Pituophis catenifer annectens. Classification (NCBI taxonomy): domain Eukaryota; kingdom Metazoa; phylum Chordata; class Lepidosauria; order Squamata; family Colubridae; genus Pituophis; species Pituophis catenifer. Next base: position 39,624,130 of record NW_027256884.1, read on the forward strand.
AAACTAAACACTTTGCAATTTTGATTTCCCCATAGCAAACTATGTGATGGGACAAGCATCTCCATCCTTCTTAGTATCTTTTTTACAAGAAAGATAAGCATTTTTCCCTCTGGATTTATAAGTCCACCCAGCTCAAACAATACAACTCAACAATTTGGAAGCATGTTGACTAAATCCATATTGGGAAGAAACAAAGATTGTTGCATTCTCCGTTCCCCAAGACAGGATCTTCTAAAATATTTAAGTATCTGTCTATTCTGTCTCAGCTTATTTTGAAGGCTGGAATGCCAAAAGGTTGTATTATCATAGTAACCCTAATTTTCCTACACAATCTTATATTCCAAATGGAACCTAGAATAATAAGCAGCACTTTGACTGCCATATGATAATATACAGCACTTTGCCCATGCCATGCTAGACCACCTCACACCTGATTGCATTTAATTATTGTCTCCTTCCTCTCAGTGCCCTATAATTTTTACAGTGCTACTCTGAGATAACTGTATGCCGAATACAGATACCTAAATCCTCATGCTTGAGAAGGCAACATAACAACAGACGTCCTACTTCTTCTACTGGATGCTCAGGAGGGAATGTAATTGGTGTTGTCAAATGACACTGTTTGCAGTACCTCTCAACTTGACATAAGAAGTCCTAGATAAAAGAAATATACACTTAGTAGTGTTTATGACGTTGTAGCAATCAAACAAATGCAATTCAATGAAATCAAATAATTGAAAAAAGCATTATGTGAATATCACATACTGGAATATTATATATCGGAATCTCAAGACAGATTCTTCTACATTCTCTTTTCTTACATATAGATGGAACCATATCCTCCCAAGTTAGGATAATAACTGTATTCTTACAATACATTAAGGCAAAAAACAACAACAAAAACATTCAGAAGTAATTGTCAGACGAGCAGTTTCATAGTTTTATTTAATATTCTTTAATTGTAGTTTTTACAAAAGCAGAAGAAGTTTCTAGCTTAGTAACTCTGTGCAGTTCTGCAGGATAATGTTCTTGCATGATCTATGGAGGGCATGGAACAAGGCTAGACTCAGCATTACTTTCAGAACAAAAACAGCAGATATGGGGGGAGGGCTGAAAGACCAGAAAGAGAAATAAGATCATCACAAAGGCCCCTTTTATTAGATGTTTGTTACCTTTTTAAATTTTTCAGGCTTTCCTATCTATCCCAGAAGTGACAATGTCAACATCATAAAAAAGAAGGACTAGGAGCATCTGATGGCATGCATTTCATGTTGTTTTTGGAGCAACGTTATTTTAAGCAAAGTTTGCTCTCCTGGACAAGTTGAGATGGAGTATTTGTACTAATTATTTGGCTGACTGGCCAGTTGCTTTAGTATGGTACTAGGATTTTCAATGGTGAAAATTTAGCCTGGTTTAGAACGTATAATTTGATATTTGGTATTTATTTTCAAAATCTGATTTGTATTTAATTTTTTTTGCTATACTATTTGTTTTTTAGTTTAAATTTCTTCTGAAATTTGTACTGTAGTTCTGAATTTCTGCTGATATTCGTGAAGGCTCAAACAAGTGATGTTATAAAGTTCAAAAGCCCTTTAAAAAAGTTCTTAAAAAGTTATTTTTCTTTTAGCAGCAACTGGTTGCCTTTAAAAAGTGGGTGTTTTGTGATAGACCACCCTTGTGACACCCATTCTGGGAACGAGCAAATTCCATTCATTACAGTAATTATGGCCTTGATAGGAAAAACTCAGCACCTCCCATGTTATAAGAACCCAGTTATTTCCACTAATATTATGTGTTTGGACCAGTAAGCTCTTACTCGCAACCCTAAATAGTATACAGTAATTATCTCCAAAACACTGTTTAAAACTTGGGATATCAAATGCTTTGGTTTAACAATGGAACAGTTCAAAGATTTATAGCAATACAAGAAATAATTAAATTAGCAATTCCACTGCCCAGAACAGCCCATGTTTATTCTTAAGACAAAGTACTCTTACCTTCACAGTGTGATCCTGAATATTGTTGTCTGCAATAGCTTGCAGAAAAGGCTGTGAATGGTCAGTCAAAATTAGCCGATGGGAATACATCTTTGACTTGTTTGGTGTGGTGTTGCCAGGAGAGCTACAGTGGTCTTCATCCTTTTCTTCATTGTAACTATAATGTATCTGACTAGTTTGCAGGCCTCCAGAAAAAATAGAGGACTTCAACCACTCTATAAGGAAATATATTTAAGCATACTATTTTATCATACTATTTCTGTAGCTTTGTTAAGTAATTATTTAAAAATAAACTTAAAAGAAAATTATTCAAAAGCAGAAATTTCTTTGATTGCTGAGAGCTGTCCAGGGTTGTTGGAAATCAGGAAGTATACAAGTTTAATAAATTGTTCTTATTTTTGTTATTGCCAAATTTTAAGGGATAAGCTTTTTAGACAGTTTCTTGACAAATGCAGGGACTTTATGCCATCCATTTTTTTGCCTATATAATTCTAGTATTAACATAAAGCTTCTAATACGAAAGCAACACTATTGGTCTGCTTTGTTCAATAAAATGTATTCCCAACTGGAAATATTTCCCATAGTCTGAGACACTTCATTCTTTGCTAAATTTTAAACAGTTTTATTTGAATTAGAAATGCCAAGCTTTTTAAAAAAACAAAACAAATAATGCAGTATATCATAGAGATCTTGTATTTCTTGAATCTTAAAAAATAGCTCTTATTTTTAACAAGATCAATGTATTATAGAACATAGACTAACCCTTATATATATTTACATTTAAAGTAAAACTGTAAAAATTCTTACTGGCACATTCAATCTCCACTGGAGAAAGTGGTGTACTCATTGCTAGATAGGAAGCATGTAGACCAAGAAGCAGGCCTAAATTTCTTTCAGTGTCTATGAGAGGAGATGAGAGACTGCCAGTATCTGGTGTTGTGATCACTTCCTGATCAGGCTACAGAAAGAGAAAATAAACAAAACCAGAAGCCGATCCATGATGAATAAACTGTGATTAAATTAAATGACTTTAATTTAGCATTCAGCTATAGAACTATAGCAATATAGAGCTATAGCATATTGGAGACACAGGGAAAAATTAATGAAGGAGGAAGAACTATATAGAAAGAGCAAGAACAACAATAAATTCAGAAAACCACTATTTCTGTTCCTTTATTCATTCTTGTTCTATCAACTGCAGCGAAAGAACAACTGGTCAAAAAGTTTACAGATACTCTATTACACATGTAATCTGTGTAATTAGGTTTTTCAGTGTGAAGCTAAGTTATTCTTTAAATTTGCACAGAAATAAAATTTAATTTGTAATGGAAAGCTGATCTTAAATCTATATTGTAGAAATGTTAAGAATACAAAAAAGTTTAGTTTTTAAAACATTAAGTAATTCAAAAAAGGTAACAACTGTTCCAGGATACTTCTGAATTTGAGTTTATTTAAATTCAATGCATCTGAATCATATTTGGTATTAACTAGGGATTATTTCCATATATGGCTTTCATAATCCAAGCAGTTGAGTTATTTCTGCTTTGCAACTATAATATTGATAAATTATAATTCAAACATAGGTAATCCTTGATTTACGACTGATCGCTTAGGGACTGTTTAAAGTTACAACAAACACCCCTTCCTCAAAAGCTCCATTTAACAATTCACATGTTCATATAACCATGAGTCCTGGTAGTCGTTAAAGTGCAGTATTGCAATATGCAAATAATGCTTACACTGTAAAACACCCAGAGAGTACTGTGAAGCAGTATCTGGCAGTACATAAGCCTAAATGCTGTTGCTATAACAGTTGCATCATGGAGAGCAGGGATGGGTGTCATTAAGTGAGGCCATCTCGCTTAATAGCCATTGCCACTTGCAACTATAATGAGCAGGCTCCATTATTGTTGTAACGCAAGGACCTTTTGTACAAATACAAGGCATTTTCAGAGGAAAATAGAAAGATGAGTTGTCAAAGAAGTCAGTCCTTATGAACCTAAGAGGAAATTGAATTAATTCATGATTCATAATTCTTCAGTATGACTGAAAATGCAGATACGTGCCATACTTGTTATGGCATAGGATTCACTAAGACTATTTTTTTTATCTTACTTGGCTCAAGTTTGAGATAATGTAAGGTTGTTACCTCCATATATTGGCCAACACAGAAAGCATGCATTGATTCTTTTGTATCCTCAAACTGCAAAGCTGCTTCCAAAGCAACAACTGGATCTTCTCCTGCAAACTGGGCTAAAGAAAACAGAAAGTAATCAGTTTATAAAGCACAGCATTTGAACTTGATATTGATATTGATATTTGCTTAAATAAGTAGTCGAATCTCACCAAGTATACCACTCCCTGTTAATGACTGAGTTTGGAAATCTTTTATATCATACACTTTGCCATCAATCACTGTCCAAAAGCCACCATCTTTATTGTGGTTTTCCAAATCAGCTTTTCGTATAAGTGTCACTTCCTCATTATTTCGGCAATTCTGCCCTGTAAAGAATGTACCTAAGAAATGAGGAAAAATGTTAACTATGGTTTGTGACTAACTCTCCAACTGAAAAGAGTAAAACCAAAAAAGTAGGAAAGCACAACTTAATCATGTATTCCCCTATAAATATATTTTGTAGTATGCTTTTTCTAAGATTGTAGATCTGAAAAAAAGCCATTTAGGCCAACTTCCTGTTTAATTCAGAAATCCAAATTGTAAATGCATTCCAAGTCTCTGCTCAATGACAGAAGATGAACAAGAGCACCTTTCGGTTGATGTTGCGGCGAGAACGGCTGGAAAATAGCGGAGCTCCGCCAAGCTCCATGAAATGCAGCCGGCAATTGCTTGCTGGGAGACCCTACGGGGTTAAGCTGCCCTGGAGGGGTGGTGAAGAAAGGAGAGATGCTTCGTTGATTGTGAGGAAACCTCAATTTCCCCGTTGATCCAAAGAAAGCTCTCCTACACAGCAGCAGGGCCGAAAGCCATTTTTGGTCAGTCACAAGCTGGGACAATCATACAGTAAGAACTTGTGCTGGAGCAGTGAGTGGACAAAGCAGTGAAACTGGGTGAGAAAACTTCCAACTGTTACCCTAGATATTTAAAAGTTCCAAAAAATGATCTCCAAATGTTAAAAAAAGTGGTGATTGGGTTTATGGAGAAAGATTAAAGACTAAAAACTAAAAAGGATGGTTAAAGATTAAAGATTTAGAAGTAAAAGAAAAACCTAAAGGAGATTTAAAACATAGAAAGACTGTAAAAGTCGAACAACATTGTGAAAAGTGATTATTGGGAGAAATTGCTTTTCTAAACTCTATCTCTAACTCCCCTGACTGGATAACAATCAGCTGTTTCTGACTTTTACATTCTGTGGAACACTGGAACTGTGATAGATCATCTTACGAAGCAAAAGAAGAAAAGCGAGAAGGGGGAAAAAAGAAAAAGAAGAAAAGATAAATAAGAGTTTAAAATCTGGACAATTGGGAAGGTGTAAATTGGAAATTGTAAAGACTGAAAAGCACAAATTTATAGAAATTTGGGGGATTTGAAGAAATAACTTTGGGATTAACCAAATCTTATTAACAAAGAGAGAAAATGTAATTGTAAAACTTTTTCAATTAAAAAAAATTGATTTTTTCTGGATTTTTCAGATATTGGGATACTGGGATATTAGAGCTATATTGTTACAAAATGATCCAGCAGGAGACAATAAATTTTTATGAAGAAATGCTAGAAATAATGACAAAAATTATAAGAAGTTGATGGGAATATTTAAAGATAAAGATGTGAAAGTAGAAGGCTCTCAAACAAATGGTGGAAAAAACACACAGAAGACAGCGGAGAAATTAGAAGGAGTGGTGGAGGGGACAAAGCAAAATAAATTACAAAAAGATAAAAATAAGTTAAAAGGAGATAAAAATACTGAAAAGGCAGCAATAATAAATACTAAAAATCAAATAGACAATCCCTTAAGAGCTTATAATAGAATAGAGAAAAAAGGAAGATCTTTCAAAAATAATGAAAGGGTTATGGATGGATATTCAAAGGATGCAGCAGAAGGAGATAAAGGGTAAAACAGAGGGAACAATCAGTCTCTGTAAAAAAGCTAAAAAGACATATAGGATTCCAACAGAGAAACAAAGAAGAATCATCAAAAAATCAAAAAATGATGAAATTCTAAAAAGGCTGAGAGATGATGGATGGAGATATAATATTTTGCAATATAGTAACAATATTGAAAACCAATAGAAATAAGTGAAAGTTTAAATTGGGAAAATAGCAGCACATATATAGATATATGATAGAATTTATTATAAATACAAATATATTAAGATTAGGAGGTGGAAGACTAGGATTAGGCAGAAGTTAACTGCTGCCGGTGCGCATTGGTTCACACGAACCAGTAGTTAAGATTCTGCGCAGTTCGGCGAACCAGCAAATCCCATCACTGACAGTCCCCGCCCCCACTCATTTTTCAGCTTGTTTTCCAGGCCATTTTCAGACCATTTTGCAGCCCTTTTTGGGCTGAAAACCAGCCCAAAAACTGGCCTGTTTTTAACAGTTTTTAAGCCTGAATAATTCTATCTAAATTGGACTTGAGACTGTTATACCATTCTCTGTATTCTGAGATAAAAATTAATACATACAGCATTCTTGCAGGAAGCTGTCACATCTCCCACTCATCTTTTTCCTTAGCTAAATATACTCTATATTCTTTAGTCTTCTTGCAAGAACTAATTAACAATACCTAGAACCAAGAACAGTGTTCATAAATGGGTCTGCTAACTCAAAATGGAGAAGAAACATCTAAAATCTATCTGAAGAATATGTTAAAAACATTTTAAATATTTTAAAAGAGCATACCCATTATTCCAGGCCAAGCTAAGTCTTCATTGTCATCTCTCTCTTTACCAGGCGCTAAGTGGCTGAATCTATCCAGATGTTCTAATAAGCCAGCTAATAAAGGAATTGCTCCAGCTTCCTGAATAAGTCCAGGATTTTTACTGAGAAGGAGTACCACAGATACCACTAACTCTGGAAGGAGTACACCTAAGGAGAACAAAAATTTTAATAAAAAGATAGAATTATATATTTTGTGTATCTCCCAATACATTTCAAATGGCTTGAATCCAGACTTGCAAATCAGCAAAATGATAAATTAGGCCATTTTTGCCCATTCCCATTACACAGATGGTCTTTAATAATAGCACTTCCTTTTTTTAAAAAAAAGGGGGGCACTCCCCCTTTCTTGGTACAATCCACATTTTTGAATCTAAATGTGTGGAACTAGATTTATGTCCATTAGGTTTCTTAAGTTTTACTTATCGTTACAAGTGATAAAAAGGAATTAAAACAATGCATCATTACCTGTTAAATCCCCATCTACAACACGAGATACTTCTGCAAAATGCCTATGGCTAATAGAAGCAATGCTAGTTGCTACAGGCAAAATATCTCCAATGTGTGTACACAAAAGGGCTGTGTATTTCTTTAGCAGGGAACCAACTCCTAGAAGCTCAGGACCTGTCAAGAAATAGAAGTATCACATTCTGATCATCATCATAGTATTTAATCTCAGCAAAATTTAGAGGAAACTCATGTGAAATGGCTGTTTAGTCCAACAGCAAGTGTTTCAACTTCTTCCCTCAAGACGCTATAAGGCAGTGCATGCCAAAACAACTAGACACAAGAACAGTTTTTCCCTCTATGCCATCTCTCTGCTAAACACCTAATTCTCCCAACACTGTCAAGCTACCTAGTAAGGCTGTATTACTATTATTCTTCTCATCTTTCATATTACCTATTTCCTTACCTTCCTGTGACTATATCTTTGTTGCTTGTATCTTACAATTTATATTAATTGTTTTATTTAGTTTTCCTAGTATGATTTATGTTGATTGCTTATTTAGTATCCTATGATTATCACTGTTGTATCTTATGATTTCTGATGGATGTATCTTATGATGAGTATGATCATGATTTAACACTTGCTGCTTGTATGTATACTGACAGCTTATGCACTGGAGACAAATTCATGTATCCAATAAAGAACACTTGGCCAATAAAGAATTCTATTCTATTTTATATAATTTCAACACTAATTTTTTTTGCCATACTTACTGTATGTATTAGAGACATGTCCAAAATGATCTCCTGGATATAACTTACTAACAAGCAAGCGCTGAAAACGCAGCAGTAAGTCCAAAGAAGCAGACCTTTCTTTATTATAATGTTCATGGTCTAAACAAGAAGAAATGGGACGAGCCACGTCTTTCAATTTAGCAATAGTTTGTGAAGCAATGTTCCTGGTGGGAATAATATTTTTAAAAAGACTTTAAAAAGTTGAACAAAAAAGATCACTAGCCAACCTTATACTAATATTTCGTTGATTTTTTTTAGACATTATTTGGCATCATAGTCCCAAATCTGTAACTATATCTTCCTCATTCCTCCACCCAGTGTTTTGTTTCTATGAAACGTGTCAACATAATAAACCACTGATAAAGAAGTATTGTTTTCAAACATTGCATAATATAACTCTTACTTTTAATCATTATTGTAATCTATAAATCAAATAAATAAAAACAGAAACTTGAAATTTTATAAAATACAGTACAGCCTTAAGAATATTACATATAAAGCATATTTTTCTTATTAAACTACAATGTATTAACCACAATCTGCAATATTAAAAGTTGCTTAAACAATCAATAGGGGAAAATCTACTTAACAGTTATAAATGTTTCACTAACTGCATAAGCAACAGAGAACAATTTGCACAAACACACAACCACAAAGATCCTTCTTTGGACAACAGCAAATCAGCCATCCTGGAGAACAACAATGAGCATGTGCATGGTTGATGGGTGCTGTGGCCCAGCACCAGAGGCCACAGAAAAGACTGCTAAAGGATAACTTTTAAAACGTTTTTAACACAAAGAATTGAAAAAGCATTTTTTTCCTGTCTCCAAGGCCTGAAATTTACTTCTAAACCTAATGGTGGGGGTAATATGTAGTTTAAGAACCTCTGACCTAAGGGCTTGGCTGTGACCTATATCTTTAAAACAAAACAAAAAGAAAGTAAGTTAAACCCCCAGGCTATGCTACAAACTGATATCAAAAATCCTGTTGTAAAAGCAGAAGAAAATTGTCCAGACTTGCATAAGTTTGCAGCTCAAAATGGCAAGCTTATCAAAAGTACCCTTAATCAGGACTCATAAAATGATTTTTAGTGCCGTCTTTATTCTCAACACAGTATGCTTCTTAGACAGTAGACAAATATTGAAAAGAAATCAAAAATTAAAAAATGAAGAGGAACAATAATTCTAAGACACCTTTGTTATCAAACCAGAATACCTCAATAGTTGCTGGATTAATTGAACCAAGGGCAAGCTTTGTTTTCCTGCAGATTCGTAGATCCCAGTATTAATGAGGTCTTTATCTAATGGTGTCTTGTTCCTGTGAAACGTGGATGCATTTGCTTCCTGCTCATCAATTTCTTTTTCTTTCTGAGCTTCTTTTTTTGCCTCAATATCCTACAAAGCAAAAGATATAAGTGAAAGCACTGAACATTTTCATTCTTATGTCCATTAAATAAGAGATGTAATGCCCCAATCCCTAATGATTTATTGACTTTCCAGCTTCCTGTCTCTTAGATGAATCTGCAACTCTATCACTCCATAAAGCCCAAATGGCTGTGAGAGATAAAGCAGAACAAAAGAGAATCCAAACAAGGTTTAAAAAAAACAAAGTTTCCAATCACATCTAACATCTTTCAACTGCACAGACCCATCAGGGTAATTTAATTAATAATAAGAAATAATTTGCCATTGCCTCCTTTCAGGATTATTTTTTGCTTCAGGTCTAGACTATAATAGTAATATTTCCTGATGGCATCCCTGTAACACCCAGACAGGCTTGATCTTACTTACCTTTCCAAAATTAATCACGCTGACTACATGCAACCATCAAGATATCAAATCAGCCACTATGTTCCAAGAAAAATTCTAAACTTATTCAGGTTGGAGAAATGTGGTTATTGAGTCATGTGTCACAGAGTTAAAGTTACTAGTACACTCTAAAACAAATGGCTCTCTTGTCTTGTGTAAGCACCAACTTATTTTTACTGCATATCCTAAACTCCGCCTACTCCCCTACAAACACTGTTACCACATTAGATTAATGGCTTTTGCTGGTGAACCAGAAACTAAGACTTCCAACATGAATATGAATACAATCAGGCTTAAAAGAAAAATAAGCACCTTGAACTGAAGTTAGAAATGAGTAATTAACAAATGTAAATCATGTAAAATTGATAAAATATTAATATACACTGCACAAGTATTTCTTTATTCCGTATTAGTTGCAATTTGGGGCTGCTGTTGTTAAATCAGCATAAATGGGTTAAAAATGTCACCTGTATTACTACATACAGTACTGCCTCAGGAACATATTTGGCCCTCTAAGTTGAATTTAACCATAATCCTTTTTTATAGATGACAGGATTTCCCAATCCATAGTACTCCTAGTTAATGGGGTAGACTATGCAATAATCTATGTATACCAGCGGTTCTCAACCTGGGGGTCGCGACCCCTTTGGGGGTCGAACGGCCATTTCACAGGGGTCGCCAAAGCCCTCTCTCGCCCCCCCCCCCGCCTTCACTCACCCTCACTCTCTGCTCTGTTGGATCGTCGGCCGTTCGTTTACCCCGCCCACTCCCAATCTATTGATGCCTAGAGGAAAAAAAACTGTTTAAATTTTTGCCGCGGGGCTTCAAAGGGCCGCCCTATAGCCAGTGGTGCAGCCGAACCGTTTGTTAAATTGCTGGCTTGCCCCCCCTCTCCGCACCACTATTTATTGCCAATAAATAGTGGTGGGCGAGGGGCGGGGAGCCAGCAATTTAACAAATGGTTCAGTGTTTTTTTGTAATTTTATTGGCCCACGGAGCTTCAGCATAGGCTAATTAGCCCTTGCTTAGATCAGCTCCCGACCCCCAGCTGATTTGCTCTCAGCTGTTTTGCTCAGGGCTCTGCTGCTTCCTTGCAAAGAGTACTTATTTTTTTTCCCCCTATCTATGCTTAAAAACGAAACTGAAACTGCTTTGCTGTTGCTGCAACTTGGAAAATTAGGCAGGCATATTTCTTTTCTTTTTCTTCACCAAAAAAGGTAGGTGCAAACAACGGGAAATTTAGGGAAAAAGAGGAGATTTTAAAACACACAAAAAAAAGCTCTATTTAACTAGGGAATTGTAATAATTGAGATACTATTAATTGTATATTGTGTTGAAAGCAGAAATGGTTTAAGTTGTGGTTTGGAGGAATATATGGGGGAAATTATTTGGTTTATTATTATTGGTAAATATAATTAATTGATTTGTAAGAAATTGGATTGCATGGAAATAATTGGAATATTCATGTTCATATTGATTAATATACAAAAAAGATAGTTATATAACTAATTGATTTATATTAAAATGTTGAATTTATATTAAACAACTGTAATATTACATAATTAACCAATGTGAGGATGGATATAAAAATAGATGACAATGGGAAGGGGTATAATATAGAATAGAAGGGAAAAATTGAATTTGATTAAGATTAGAGATGAGGATGAAGGGTAATATTGCTTTTTTTACAAAAATAGATGAGGAATAAATATGGCAAAAAGGAAATATAGAAATTGTAAATTTAATTGAAATGACTAAACACTGTTTAAATTTATGAACCGGCCAAATACTCTGTTCAAAGAAAATACATTGTATGTTTGTATGTGTGTTTCTAATTATTGTTATTTATTCATATTTGTTCTCTTTTATTCTTTAAAGTTTAACAATTCATTCTTTATCTTAATATCTTTATATTTGTTTGGGGTTGGCTTTCTTCCCTTTCATCTTTTTTATGGTACAGCAATCTTTCTCCTCAAACCTACCACCTCTCTCTTTTCTTTCCTTCTTACTTTCTCTTCCCCCCTCTCTTCTTTTCCTCCCTACTTCCTCTTCCTTTCTCCTTCTCCTCCTCTCTTCCTCCCTCTCTTACACTCACTCCTACTCTAATTTCCCTTCCCTTCCTTCATCCCTCTCTATTGCTGTATCCTTTTATGCATATGGACTACTCAGAGGGCTGAAAAAGTTATTTCTGACTGATCCTCGCACTTTTGACCAGTCTTCGAACTTACGACTGTCCTCACATTTTACGTTTTTGCCCTATCTTGTCACCATGGTGAAGAGAAGCAGTTGTGAAATGAGTGACACATTGTTAAGAATGCTACAATGGGCATAAATGATGACCAGTCATAAGTGCGAAGACCGGTCAAAAGTGCGAGGACCTGTCAGAAGTCACTTTTTTCAGCCCTCTGGGTAGTCCTTTTGTGCATATGGACTACTCAGAGGGCTGAAAAAGTTATTTTTGACTGGTCCTCGCACTTTTGACCAGTCCTCGAACTTACGACTGTCCTCACATTTTACGTTTTTGCCCTATCTTGTCACCATGGTGAAGAGAAGCAGTTGTGAAATGAGTGACATGGTTGTTAAGAATGCTGCACGGGCATAAATGTGAGGATGGTCATAAGTGTGAGGATCAGTCAGAAGTGCAAGGACCTGTCAGAAATGACTTTTTTCAGCCCTCTGAGTAGTCCCTATATACATAGCCATGGCCACCCGGTCACATGACCAGCTAGCCACGCCCACCCAGTCACATGACCTCCAAGCCATGCCCACAAAATAAGCCACGCCCACAGAACCGGTAGTAAAAAAATTTAGAACCCACCCCTGGTTGGGGGTCACCACAACATGAGGAACTGTCTTAAAGGGTCGCGGCATTAGGAAGGTTGAGAACCACTGATGTATACCATTTATTGACTGATAAATGACAATATTTTCCCCTCTTAAGCATTGCTAGCCTAAAAATTCATAATTTATTTCAACAAAAATGATAAAACATAGCAAAGTTACTTTATAACCAAACAAGTTTTCCAATCTGTAGTGAACACAAAGCCAACCTACCTGAATTTCTGCAGTAATAGCAGCATTCAGTGCAGATTCTAGACCGCCATCAGCCATCAAACTTCCAACCAGTAGATCAATCATAAATCTACGACCTGGACTCACATTTGTTTCATTCCCTGAAACTAAAAGTTAACAACACTTTTGTAATGTATGATGTGTTAACAATATCTTTCTCTGTGTTATCTTCACATATCTGTGAATGAAGCATACCTGCACTGGGTAAAAGTGCTGAAAGAGCTCTTGCTCGTTCCTCTGCAGTTGGTAGCAACACAGACCATCCACTTTGCAACACTGCTTGGGCAGCTGACTGCACAGTATTAAGCACACCAGCATTACTTGCTAAAGTCACTACTGTCTGCTTCAGACTGTTGAGCAAGACACTGCCTAATCCCAAGCCAAGGCATTCGGGATCAACTTGGTGACTAATTGCAGCATGAAGCTGAAAGACAAGCACAGATAACTTATAAACAATGAAGCAAATTCAAGAAAGAATTCTAATGCTGCAAATTAAACATACATGGCTGTGAATTTTAAACATTTACCAAGGAATGTATTTGCAACATGTGAAAATTAATTAACATACGTTATAAACACATCCTCAATTATATGGGAAATGAGTGTTGGCCTTGAATTATGGTGATCTAGGATCAAACCGAATAACTAAGTTGGAAGGGACTTTGGAGGATAGGTCACCCAGGTCAGTAATTGAGATGGTAATTATTTGACCATAGGCATGCTGTACCTTTAAGGTGCCACCTACAGATATTATTGTGATAACAGCTATCACTCTTTTAGGCCTATGCAAAGACAGTAACAAATAAAAAATAAAGGGTTTGGAAAATAGCAAGTCAATGTTAATTCCAGCTAATTCAATAGTTAATTACTACAACTGAAATTCTGAGACTCCATTCTGAATGCTACTGCCATGATATTTAAAATACCTGCAGCCTTAGAAGATTCAAAGTAGCTACAGCCATACATTCTTTCTCCTGTGGAGGTGGCCAGTCAGAACTGCCATCCATTCCTTCTGTAACTTGTCTCAATAGGAGATCCAGCTGTTCAAATGTCATTGAGCAAACATCTACCACAAAGGGGACACGTAAACCAATTGACCATTCTGAACAAGAAGACCAGGCAAAGCTCTGCAAAGAAAAGAAAAATCAAAACATATTAGGATTAAATATTATTATCTCTGGGATGTAGAACTGCTGGAAGATGCTCCCTTAGTCATCCGTCTATAAAAGCTATCAATTTTTAAATAAATTATAGTGGAAAATAAATGGGTATTGAGTAACAATAGTTTAGGGCAGGGGTGGGCAAATGTGACTCTTTTGCAACCTGTGGACTTCAACTCCCAGAATTCCTGAGACAGCTTGGCCAAGCTGCGAGTTGAAGTCCACAGGTTGTAAAAGAGCCACATTTGCCCACCCCTGGTTTAGGGCAAAGTAACAATAGTTTAGGACAATTTAAAAACTAGGGGCCTTACAATCAGCTCCCCAAAACTAATTAATTAAATAAATTTATTTCTGCCTGTCACAATTGAAAGATTATTTGGCTTAAAATATCATCGAATATACTAAGACATCCAGGGAAGAAAATAATAAAAATTGAAAACAAAAATAGAAAAGTGTAACAAATACATACACAACAAAGTATATTAAAACAACAGCTATGTCAAACCAAGAGATGCAATCAATAAATAGGTAACAATATTTCATAATTTAACATTCTCTCCTCAACAATTCAGTTTACATGTTCTCATAAAACATTAGCAAGTAATAATTTTAATGTTATTAAAGTGGGAAATTATCTATTGCTGAAGAATAACCATATTAAGTAGTTCTGATTCTAACTGTAATAAAATATAAGTGAGATGGAATCAAATGTAATGTTTGCCTAAACTGGAAATCAAATTTAATTTGTGACTAGATTGGAAATCAAATTTAGTTTTTGCCTAAACTGGCAATCAAATTTAGTTTTTGCCTAAAGTAGTCACCTCCTACTTTGAGTAATATAATTTCCAGCAGCCTATTCAAATGCCAAGTGAAGCCTCTGGTCCATCTAAAAGTAACTGAGTCCTCTGGGGATAGTTGATCCAATTTTACTGAGTTAGGTGAGAAGAACATAATCATCTTTCAAATCACGATTAAATTTTCATTCTGCAAGTTGCCCTAGGAATGAATCTATTTCCAGGACCCATAAACATAACAGAAGACACATAAGTCCTATTTTTTAAGTCATATGCGGAGCTTGTAAAACATAAGTGTTATGCCTAGGAATGAAATTATCTTACATTCTATTCCTGAAATTTCATCCGCCACTTGTTTTTTTTTTTTAAACAAGTAAGAAATCGCTTTTCAGACAAGCTTCTGTACCAGAGAAAATCTCTGTCTCTGTATTCCTACATGTAATTCTGCTTCTGTTTTATCAACCATCTCCAAGAAAAAGGGGGTGGGGGAGGTTATTTGAAGAATAGGATTCTAGCATGGAAACATCATGCGGACAAATAACTAATCCTAAAAATGATAGTTCAATTTACTCTATGCTCAAACACATGCAAACTCAGAAATGGTAGTACAGCTATGATCAAAATATAAATGTGATGTGTAATGGAAGTTAAAAGTATTCTGAATAGCCATATTAGAAAAAAACAGGTGGTACATGTGAAACATAAAACACATAAGGCTTAAATATGCAAAGAAATCATTGTCAAAATGGATAAGTTAGATATGAAGCATAAAAGAGAAACATGCTATTAAACCAATTCCCCAACCCTGTTTGTAACTTCATGAGAACTGTAAAGCAGGGGTCCTCCACGCTAGGCCACGGCCCACTACCGAGCCATGGCCTGTTCGGAATTGGGTCACAGAAGTGGATGGCTGGAACACAGACGCGCCCCACTGCTAACGCAAGTCGAGGTGCACACATGCGCACCAGCTCGCCACTTACATAAGGGCTCCATGCGCACTGACCTGCCACTCACATGGGCCAGTTCTCCTATCTGCCTCCTCTAGCCGGGCCACCAACCACAAAGGTTGGGGACTGCTGCCGTAAAGGAAAACTTACCTGAGCTGGTCCGCAGGCAATACCAACAATGTGCTTTGAGTCCAATCCTGGAAGAGCAGTTGGCTCTGGTTTAGTAATCCTCAAAGTGTCAAAATGCTGGCACTGATCATTGCTTCCCCAGCTATAGACTTCACTATCTTCCGTGAGGGCTAAACAGTGAGTAGAGCCAGCTACTATATCTATAACTTTTTTCCCTGCAGGCAAAATGATGAAACAAAAATTATGACAATAATTACTCTCATTATAACCTGAAAGACAAATTAAAATAAAATACTTTAAACCTGACTTTGAAATCATTTTAGTTATACATTAGTTATACATTATTTCGATATTATTCCATTAGGAACAATGTCTACTAGGCTTCTCCTTTTTGAAATTAATATCTACAGGTGAAACTCGAAAAATTAGAATATCGTGCAAAAGTTCATTTATTTCAGTAATGCAACTTAAAAGGTGAAACTAATATATGAGATAGACTCATTACATGCAAAGTGAGATAGTTCAAGCTTGATTTGTCATAATTTTGATGATTATGGCTTACAGCTCATGAAAACCCCAAATTCACAATCTTAGAAAATTAGAATATTACATGAAATCAATAAAACAAGGATTGTACAGAGAACAATATCGGACCTCTGAAAAGTATAAGCATGCATATGTACTCAGTACTTGGTTTGGGCCCCTTTTGCATCAATTACTGCCTCAATGCGGCATGGCATGGATGCTATCAGCCTGTGGCACTGCTGAGGTGTAATAGAAGACCAGTATGCTTCAATAGCGACCTTCAGCTCTTCTACATTGTTCGGTCTCATGTCTCTCATCTTTCTCTTGGCAATGCCCCATAGATTCTCTATGGGATTCAGGTCAGGCGAGTTTGTGGCCAATCAAACCTGGTTTGTGAACCAAGTTTTGGTACTTTTGGCAGTGTGGGCAGGTGCCAAGTCCTGCTGGAAAATGAAGTCAACATCCCCATAAAGCTCGTCTGCGGAAGGAAGCATGAAGTGCTCAAAAATCTCCTGGTAGATGGCTGCGTTGACCCTGGACTTAATGAATCACAGTGGACCAACACCAGCAGATGACATGGCTCCCCAAATCAACACAGACTGTGGAAACTTTACACCGGACTTCAAGCATCTTGCAGTGTGTGCCTCTCCATTCTTCCTCCAGACTCTGGGTCCTTGGTTTCCAAATGAGATACAAAAATTGCTCTCATCAGAAAAGAGGACTTTGGACCACTGAGCAACAGACCAGTTCTTTTTTTCTTTAGCCCAGGTAAGATGCTTCTGACATTGTTTGTTGTTCAGGAGCGGCTTGACAAGACGAATACAACATTTGAAGCCCATGTCCAGGATCCGTCTGTGTGTGGTGGTTCTTGATGCACTGACTCCAGCCTCAGTCCACTCCTTGTGAAAGTCCCCAACACTTTTGAATGGCCTTTTCCTGACAATCTTCTCCAGGCTGCGGTCATCCCTGCTGCTTGTACACCTTTTTCTTCCACACTTTTCCCTTCCACATAACTTTCTATTAATGTGCTTTGATACAGCACTTTGGGAACATCCAACTTCTTTTGCAATTACCTTTTGAGGCTTTCCCTCCTTATGGAGGGTGTCAATGATGGTTTTCTGCACAACTATCAGGTCAGCAGTCTTTCCCATGATTGTGATTCCTACTGAACCAGACTGAGAGACCATTTAAAGGCTCAGGAACCCTTTGCAGGTGTTATGGCTTACTTAGCTGATTAGAGTGGGACACTTTGAGCCTAGAATATTGAACCTTTTCACAATATTCTAATTTTCTGAGATTGTGAATTTGGGGTTTTCATGAGCCGTAAGCCATAATCATCAAAAGTATGACAAATCAAGGCTTGAACTATCTCGCTTTGCATGTAATGAGTCTATCTCATATATTAGTTTCACCTTTTAAGTTGCATTACTGAAATAAATGAATTTTTGCACTATATTCTCATTTTTCGAGTTTCACCTGTATGAGAGTCCTTGGTGCTCTCTGAGCTTGCTTGTTTTTTGCAGACATTTCATTACCCAAACTAGGTAACATCATCAGTACTAGCGAGACTAGCACTGATGAATCATTAGACTAGCACTCATGATGTTACCTATTGTGGGTAATGAAACATTTGCAAGAAAATAAGCAAGCTGAGAGAGCACCAAGGACGTCTCATTTCAACCCTAAGCTATAAATATTCTCCTTTGTTAATATCTACTGCTGCAAACTGGAAGCCAAGGCCATTCCTGACAGAGGCCAACCAGTTGACTGTGAGAAATAGGGCATAAGAAATAGTCCACCTTCCAAAAACTCTATAAAAATAACCACTCATTGTGATATGATAATTGTAATTGTAATATGAAAATTGTAATGTCTAATTCTTTTTAAAATCAGTAACCAACAAATTAACTGCAGAAGCTAATTCTGTACTTTTACAGTAGATAGTTATTGCAATATAGTAAGCATCCTTTCCCCTGAAAAAACAATTTACTTATTCTTGCTCTTTGCTTCTATTATCTTTAACATACTAAAGCCTGTCTCATTTCATAACTATATATCATGTTTCCCCCAAAATAAGACATCCCCTGATAATAAGCCCAATCGGGCTTTTGAGTGCATGGCGATAAGGCCAAGCGCTTATTTCAGGGTTCAAAAAAATATAAGGTGGGGTCTTATTTTTAGGGAAACAATGGTAATTTCTATAAACTTTATGTATACTAAAATTGAAAACATTCAAGGTCTACTAGAACTGGTCAGCACCCTCTGATGCAAAGGTTGTATGAATCAGGTTTTTTTATAATTCCCACTATAAAGAGCAAATATAAGATAAAAAAGCAAATACAGAATGTGAAAAAGGAGTGACTGTCTCAAAACTGAATTCAGATTGTAGGAACTAACCTATTCCTTACCATTAAAAAAAGGAATGGCTTTAAAATATATTGGATTTTTGTTATTGGTTTTTATCATTATTTTATTTGATATTTAAATTAGATTTCATCATTCAGAGGAAGTGGTATAGGTAATCGTGCCCAATTCTAATTTTTATGAAATCATTCATGGATAAATCATGCACATTCATTTATCATTTTAAGGAGCTAAGGAGTCACAAAGTTTGAGAACCCTTTTTAAGAGCTGTCATGAAATGTTAGCTATGTGTCCACATATGTTCAAGAGTATTTTTGTTTTTTGGAATCAACAGTTTGCAGAAGAATCCTAGCATGTAAATCACAATATTCCACATATTATCAAGTTAAAAAACAAAAGAAACTTTATGTCAGTTAGAGAAGATTTATCTTGACTCTTGATCACTAAGAATTTTTCCATACACTGAAAAATGTTGCTTGGATGTCACCTAGGATAGGCATTAAGTTAACTATTTCTGGGGATTATCAATTTCTAGATTAACATATCAAGCAATTTCCTCTTCACTCACCTTGCAAGCCTTCCAGCAATTTGGGATAACGAACGTGTTCTTCCGTTCCATGCCCAAGTCTCTGATTGTCTCCCTTTCCCCATGAGTACACCTGTCCATCTTTTGTTAGAGCAAGTGAGAACTGGCTCCCACAGCGTACTTTAACAACATCCAAGTCTTGAAGTTTTTCAATCAGCTTGGGAGTTTTGCAGCCATCACTGCCACCTCTTCCCAATTTCCCATAATCTCCATCTCCCCAAGACCATACTTGACCTGGAAAAACAGATCTCAGTAAGGGTAGCATAATAAGATTAAGGATTCAGCCTCATCGTAGGCCTTGAGTTTGACACCCCTGTTTTATATCATTTTATGTCCCACTACCAAAAATCTTCAGCTTGGTAGAAATGAGAGAAATATTCTTTTCTGTGCAGCATTCAAATATTTATGTAATCTCCCCCTTCCATTTTGAAACCTACATCAATTCATTGTTATACTTCTAAGAAAAGAAAATACATTTCTATTGAAATCATCATTTGCTAATTTTTAACAGCTAAATCATGGTTTTATTCTTAAGGAGTTGCTATTATATTAATACTTGTAATTCTTTGATCATATTTTACTATTTAAGTTCCTACAGTACGCAAAGCACCCTTGACCAAAAGAAATCTATAAGTATTTTAATAAGAATAAAACTATTTTACAACAAATAAATACAGAATTCAAACCAACACATAAAACTAATCAAAAGCAGGAAAGACAAAAAATTGGTTTCCCAGTCTCATGATTTCAATAATGTTGCAGATTATGCTACTCACCATTTTCTGTTACAGCAAGAGTCTGGGCATCACTACTCCCACAGGCTACATCAATCACTTTCAATCCTTTCAGGCCAGTAACCAAAACTGGGATTGTCTGGTCTTCACTGGAGCCTTCCGAATAAAAAAAAAAAAGTGAGAGAACCTCAAGATTTATAGTAGGAGTAAAAAATGGGGGTTGCCAGGCCCTCTCTGATTGTAATGGCTTGAATCAGTGTAGGGATTTCCCTTTTAAGCAATGAAACACAGAAGACAATGATGAGAGCTCTAAAGTAGTTCCAATCCATTAAAAAAAATCCACTTCACAATAAACAGATTTATTTTGCTTAATGGTGACAGTTACAGCTATCCTTGTCCCCAAACACATTAAGTGCAGCCCCCAGCATCAATAATCTTGCTCGCTCTTGTTAAAGAGGCTCTGGAGATCCCAGAGGCCATTTTAATAGCCCCATCACAAAACTTGTATTTGACAGCAAAACTATTCACTTTCAGTGATGTTAAGGGGTGGGGGGAATAAATTGATAATGTCTACACATGTATCTATTCCACTTGTTAAATCCACCCATCTAAAAAATGAAAAAAATGCCTCCACCTGTCACAGTGCAACATTATCTCCAACTCCACCAGCATTATCTCCAACTCCACCAGAAAGAAAGACAAGAAGAGGCAAAAACAGAGGGAATTGTTCAGCCCTTTGAGGTAGTCCAGACAAGAAGCACAAACCATGGTACTAACACTACTTTTACTGTTACCTCAAGTCTGAAAGTATTCCTCCCCTCCTTTACTTTTACTTTCCAGAAAATCTACAGAGAGTCCCTTCGAGGCACTTATCATGTCCCTTCCATTTCTGAGATGCCTTCTGAGCGATGGTTGTCTAAGTCTGTGGCTTTTCCTTCTGTCATCTAAGGTCATTCCCACATAGCATTATGGGAACCCAATGAAACCAAAAAGGCTGCTACCTCCTGCTTTAAAGAAAATATCAGAAACATACCATGACCTAGTCTGCCATAGTTTCCTCGGCCCCACGTGTACAATTCTCCATCAGCTGTTATTGCAGCACTGTAGGTACCTCCACATGCAATATGTATAACATGTTTTCCAGCCTGCTTCCCAGAGAGAGCAGAAATCATTTTTGGTTCTTCTAAAGGCCTAGAAGAAGGGAGTGGAACAGGAAAGCACATGTCAGGGTGCTAATTAATCCCATTCTGCTTTTGGGTAATTGCATCTTGATTAGAGAATGTGGATCGAGGCTTTCCCTTGAAGTATACTTTAAGAAAATAAACCCGAAGATATATTTTCTAAGAAAAACTCATTTATTAGTTATAAAAAAAATAAAACATCTCACTAGCTAATTAGTTACATCTTGGCAAAGTTTTCCCCAGCCAGACCTCTCCTGGCCAGAGAACAAAGAAGAGAAAAGAAAGTGAAAGAATGTAGACATGCGCAGTTAGCTTAGAGATAAGAACTTGGCAAGCTACGGTAAGTCTTAGAGTTCAAAAATAAGAGCTCATCTGGTAAATACAAAAACACAGTGACAGCACAACTATGAGAATTAATAGAACACATATTATAAAATGGCAACAGATTCCATGTACACTGCAATAACTATAAACAAATCAAAATAGACAACCTATACTATGCAGTCTATTATTAGAAAAACAAGCTATTCAACAAAAATGTTGGCTTCCTAGCATTGGACAGTTTCAAGCAATAGCCACATAGACACTTGTAAAATACATGGTTTGCATTCTTGCATTGAACAAGGAGTTGCCCGATTGTCTAAATGGACCTGTCCAAATCTATGATGCTATATTTATCAAATCTATGATGCTATATTTATCAAGCAAAGATTTCACTGCTGTGTAAGACAGATTTCCCATACTATTCAACTGTCTGGTTGCAGAAATTTATAGCAAGATGGGTAGATGCAAATGTTGCAGTCTTAGTTATAATCAGAATGATTGTAGTTGAGTATACCAAAATATGTTAATGTTCTGCATAAAACAATTGCTTAGCACATTGTAAGCGGCCCTGAGTCTCCGGAGAAGGGTGGCATATAAATCAAATTTAAAAAATATATATATTCTTAGTATTGGGAAAATTTCTAACACATGCTCCAACATTTTATTCATTTTGCTGGAAACTTAGAAGAATCATCTCTTCTTACATTCACGTTTATAACGACACAAATTGGCTTACTGCTTTCCAAGCTTTTGCCTCATCTGATCCTAATACAGATCAATATCCATCAGAATTACAAAGCAGAAATGCAACTGCTAATTTAGTATACTAAAAATAAAAATAAAAATAAAAACAGAAGCAGAAAGTTTCCCATCCATCATTGCTAACATTATATTCACTATTGAAACAGGAACAAAATATATTAACTTGGAGAAAACAATCCCTTTAAAAAGAAAGATTGACCTCAAATAAATACAAATCCAAACCAAAATCATGGATGCTGCTAGCTTCTCCTACTTGCCAAGTTTATCAATTCCAGCTGAAACCAATGAAAACAAGTGTGGAAATTTAATTTCCGCCACAAATAATATCCTTCCTTCATCCCTCCCTTCTTCCTTCTTTTCTCAAGAATGTATGTTTGTGTGCGTGTGTATCTGTCAAAAGTCACCCTCTAAAAAGCAAGAGCAGCAAGCTTTGCCAGGTTTCTATTAAAGGCACCCACGATTATGTCTAATGTCATCTATACATCATGCCAGTTTGTAACAGATAATTTCAGCTTATTTTTTAACCTAATAATCCTTGTTTCCAGTATTTTTACTAGTTCTAATTTCAATAAACATAAGTGGGAAAAAAGCATTTTACAGTCAAGACTCTTATCACAAGCTATCTAAAATACATACACAGTATCTCCATGGCCCAGTCGTCCACCATCTCCACAACCCCAAGAGAAAACTTCTCCAGTTGCAGCTAAAGCCAGATAGTGATGTCCATCTGAGTGTGCTGCAATTTTAACAATATTTCTAGAAGCAAGACTCTGTACAAGTTGTGGTGCCTAGAAATAAACACACACAAATAAAAACTCTGTATTGCAGAACAGCAGAAAAAGTAAAGTAAGAACCCTTACAGAAAAAAAATTATAGAATAATCTCAAAACTTTTCAATAACTAATTGACTATGTTTTTCACTCAAACTACGTATAAGATTCAAACTATATTCAACATGGAAATATTATCACATATCCTGATTTATATGTTACAAAGGCTTTAAAAGAAGGACTTTTTTCCATTTCTATTTTCTTTTCAACAAAACCACTGGGTGAGGTCATCCTTCATTTCAGGGTCTAATCTTTTCAATATTCTAAAGCAGAACTGAAACACCATGGAAGCTTTTTTTTTTTTTTTTTAAAGGATTGCTTTAAATTTACTTGAGTTTGCTTGAATTATTGAAGAAGACAATAGTCCATTAACACATGAATGGAAACAGTAAAAAGATCTCAGTACAGATATCTATATACTGTACTGCTGAAACTCTCATGTATGTTTGTTTCTAACAATTGGGTGAAATTAAAGCCAGCCAATTGGGCGTAGGGGCTAGAGGGAGGTGGAAACAGTTATTGAACCAAGGTAACTCAAATAGGCTAACTTGTCAGGATCCATCACTCAGATCGGAACGAAATTTAGAAAGTTGTGGCTGCTTCAGCATCACTGTGCCTTCCAACTATACTTCCCAGAAACCATAGGTTGTATGATGCAAGGGAAGATGGGAGGGTTGTATCTGCACCTTCTTTCTACCTCCCTCTGCACTCAACTGGCTGGGGGCAAGGTCTGACAAATAAGCGGTGATTTGGCCAATTTGGAATTGAGGCTGAAATTTGAAAACTCTTAACCATTGTAGGCAGTGAGGGAAGACAAGGGAGCAATATGGATACTTGCTGGCAAGGTAAGGCTGGCTGAGGAGCACAGAAGTCAGCACATGAGCTCTCTTCCTCCCTGAATGGAAAGGACCTTGAGGACATGATAGGATGGGGAGTAGAAGTTCTGTTTTCCTCATAGTTGACAGTTCCCTTTGTTTCCCCAACCCCCCAACAAATTGAAAGACAGTTCCATGGGTCAGTGAAGCAGGAGAAGGAGTTATTTCTGACACTCCCTACCAGCTTCCCATAATCAAAATCAATGGGGAAGGCAGTAAGGAAATTGGCACTTCCACTGTTTTTCTGTGGCCCTCTTCCCAATTCTGTTTCTCCCTTTAGAAAAGAAATATCTCTAAAAGTATGGTCTAATGGGTTACAGGATGTCTAGTATATTTTAAAGCGGAGAAAAATGAGCAGTTTCTCAATTACAAGCTTCAAATTTGTACAGTAAGGATGTTACCTTTTGTTGTAAAAGGAAGCTAGAAAGTAAATAAAAACCACCTACCAATGTGTCATTACTGTAGGCTTGTATATAAACACGCCCATTTTTGGACAAGATCAGAAAACGCTTCTCTGCGCAAGCAATCTGTGTAACTCCAAGACTGGCAAGTCCTTCACATTGAATTGGACAACTGACATTGGAGTAGTATTTCCATCCAATTAATCCCCATGCTATAAACTCCTGCAAAGAAGCCTAGAAGGAAATTCATCATTTGAGAAAATACCAACAATTACTCTTAAATTAGAATTATTAGTATCTTGCATAAATGATTCTAATCTCAACCATGTTACCACTTCGGTTGAGATTTGCAACTAAATAGACTTCAGAAAGATAGTTAGATAAACTTGAATAAGTGACAGTATCTGGACTTTGTTAATTTGATTTAATCTTTGTGAGAAGAATCTAAAAGATCAGACAGTTCTTCTATAATCTAGCAATTACAAAATCTACCAAAAGTCAAAGGACCCTAGCTCACATCAAACAAGGAATTCAGAATCCATAAGACTGCATGATTAACTTATTGTGACCCCGACTCCCGAGCCTGTCCTAACAGAGGAAGAGGACTCAGAAGGTGATGGGGAGGAATTGACAAGGCCTCCCTCTTCAGGACCCTCCTCTCTGGCAATGCCTCAGGTTTCATCTGAAGGCCAAGAGGAACAGCCTGGGATATGCCAGGAGGAAAGCATATCGGAGCAACAACAGATAGGGAGCAAGGGTGATGAATCCTGGCTTGATCCCAGGCAGCGACAGAGGGAGAAGCGTGCGCAGCAACGAAAGAGGTGTGTGAGGGCCAGAGATTGAACTGAGTCACTGAGCCACACCCCACAAGGAATAAAAGTGGGTGTGATTGCTCTTCAGGCTTTGTGATGGTCAAAGTTAAAAACCTGAAAGTCACATCTCGTTATCTGAAATCTGGCTTGTACATATTTGGATTGGACCTTGGCTAACTCTTGCTTCGTGGATTACTTTTTTGCTACTGGACTGGACTGAGGATAAACTCACTCTCGCTTACTGTGAGTGAAAACTGATTTGGCAAGCATTTCGCAGTTTACTGCCAAAACTCTTATCTGCAAGGGATTCTAGTCTAATTGCATAATAAAACCTTGGCAGGCGTGCCTGGCTGTGTGTTTGCCTGTGTAGGGAAGCGGGGACAGAACATAACTGCTCTTGAAGCTGAGATGTACCATGGCAATTTATGGCATGGCAAATTATGGCAAGGCACAGAGGCAGTAGGGCAAAGTTTAAAAATCTATTACAGATAAAGCCTCTTACATAAGCTTTAGCATATCCCCAATTTAATTTATCCAATTTGCTGTACATTACCTTATGAGATGTTGGAGAGCTGCACTGTGGGGGCATGCAGGGAGTGGCTAGACGATCCAGGTGAGCCATAACCACAACCGCTGTTTGCCTTAAATCAATTGCTAGCTCATTGTCCTGTGGCAATATTAGGTATCTTAGGAAGTTTTCATTTGGACTTAGTGGATAAGCCAACATCTAAAATAAACACAATAACATTTAAATCCTTTATCTTAGGTAATACCTGTTTAAAGCCACATATTAAAGAGCTAAAACATTTTTAACAAGAAGAGACATTATAGGGAGTTATAGATTTTATGACAGATCCACATGTAATTAACAAGATTTATACAATATTTTACCAAAAATATCCAACTGACAGCTTACTTATTGGGCAGATCATGGATTTAGTACACAGAACTGATCATCAGAACTAACAGCGATGTACACAATAATGCCAGTTTTCGTATTACAACAATAACTACAGAATTATTTCAACTTTCATTTCCCTGCATTTCATTTCTACTGCATTCAGAAATTAAAAATAATTCAGGGAATTTACAGATATACAGAAAATGCAATTTAAAATAGGTCCCACAACTATAAATTTGAAGTATAATTATTATCAGCAAAATAATTGTACTTCTCAGTCATGGTATTTGCCCAATGGAACATATCCCCATTATGATCCAGATGTTAGTCTTCCAGAAAACTTGACTTTTTCCATAGAACCAGGTTGTTAATTGAGTCTGGCATGTATGGGATTTTGACTATGTGATAGTTTTTTTGGTTACAGTATGTTTTTTTTTTAAATGTATTATTGTATTTCTATATTTATGAGGTCATTAGCAAGAAGCCGGTTCTATACTTTTTATAAGTAAGTAAATACATACATACATACATACATACATACATGCATGCATGCATGCATACAGTTACATGAATGTACAAAAGCACACTTGTAATCTAAATAGAAGCACTGAAACACAAACCTGAATTTCTTCTTCTGTATTGTTCATCTCTTTGTTACAAATTATATTCTGAAATCTCTGCAACAAAGGAAGGAGTGGGGCACTGGTTCCCTGTGCTGTCCGTTCATTATCTGTTTCTCTCGTTCCATTATCCCAGAGTTGAAGCAATAGTATCACAGCAGACAACATTTGGCTGAAAAAAGAACTGAGACTAAATTGAAGGCATGGAGGAATAAATCTTGTCACTTCCATTTCTCTCGCTTTTTTTCATGCACTTCCCTTCACACACACACACAAATAAAATGTTCCCAGAAACTATTATATTCAAATGATGCTGTATTCTGCAATGAAAGATCTCTTAAAAGATTTACCTCAGTGTGCCTCTCTGAACAGCCAATTCCAGTAATATAGCAAGTGCTAAGTGCTGGTCTTGCAGTGGAATGCTTCCTGAGCCTTTTAAACCTGGAGCTCCGTGGATGTCTCTAATTTAAAAGCAGAAATATACTTACTTACAAACACACCCACATATACACAGTACAGAATTTAGTACCCCACTATCCTGTTATCCAGTATTTTCCCTAAAATATCAAAATACCATTTGGTCATACTATTCGTTCTACTTTTCCAATTTCTTTATAAAAAACCAAACAACACAACTATTATGCTGACCCTCATTTAATTTACATTAATTTACATCTATTTACAAAAGATGTATAGATATGTTAATGACATAAATGTAAACAAAACAAAAAGAAATGTAAGTCAAAGACTTCATATTCCTTATGCTGCTATTTTTAAAGCAGTAAAATGATATCCAAGTATTTAATCCAGGTTGTTTAGAGCAGGAATTCTATTACTCTTTAAATCAGGGCTGCACAACAGCCTTTAAAAAGTGAACAAATTTACCATTCTGAAAAGTACACTGCCAAGCATCTACAATGCCTCACAGTCAGCTCTAACACTGCTACCACTTCACTAACCGTCAAACAGCTACTTTGTAGCCCATAATTATTTTTAATTTATCAATGTGACCCTTTTGCCTCTACAAATAGTGAGGCTGTTTTAAATGTTCTAATTATAATTCCAATATTTATCAAAGGCCACACTAGCTAGTAAGGATGATTTTATTAGACTCTTGAACCCATATGAAAAACAGTAAATTGCCTACTCCAATTTATTCCAAAAAGGAAGGAAGGGAGGAAGGGAGGGAGGGAGGGAGGGAGGGAGGGAGGGAGGGAGGGAGGAAGGAAGGAAGGGAGGAAGAAGAAAAATGATGGTCATGCTCAAAATCATGTTTCAAGAACACGATTTGTATTAAAACATGGACCAAGCTCAAACAGTATTTTGAAAACTTACCCAGTTACAACAGACCTTAGAAATTTAGTTGCTCTCTCCACAACTTCCAACCATACAGAGGATACTGTTCCTTCGTCAAACAGGGATGCTTCTGATAGGGCTCGCAGCGCATCTAGAGACTCTTGTAATAATTCACTGCAAAGATCTGCATCCTCACCTACGAATGCAATGTGTTTTAGCTGTAGTAGACAGGGGCGATTGAAGAATTTGGGTTTTTTTCACCAAAACTATCTGCAAATTTAGGGCAGTTAAGCAGTACTCAACCTGTAACTTATACCTGATCTCCAAGCTCGCCGTAGGAATGCAAAGGCAAACGAAAGAGCCGCTCTGGATCCTACTCGGGCGAGACCTTCAACACCTTTGCTTACAGATCTAGGGCTACAAGAGAGAAATTGAGGAATCATCTCTTGCTTAAATCCTAAGCAAACTTTGCCCCCTCCCCCCAAAAAAATCTTAAAACCAGGATTCAAACCCAACCACCTCAAAAGGTATAAACAATAAATAGATGTTTCTGGTATTATCATTCTGACCTAACTTTAGAAGAATTCATCTTCCATGTAAAACAAAATGCTACAGGTAGTCCTCAATTTACAATTTACAGTTTACTGTAAATGAACTGTTTACAGTTCATTTAGTGACCGTTGGAAGTTACAACAGCACTGGAAAAAGTGATTTATGTCCATTTTTCACACTTACGACCATGGCAATATCCCCCTGGATCATCAAAATTCAGACACTTGGCAACTGACTCATATTTATGATAGTTGCAGAATCCCAAGGTCATGTGATCGGTTTTTGTGATCTTCTGATAAGCAAAATCAATGGGGAAGCCAGATTCACTTAACAACCATATTACTAACTTAACAACTGCGGATCATAAAATGGGGCAAAACTCACTTAACAAATACCTTGCTTAACAACAGAAATTTGGGGCTCAATTGTGCTCTTAAGTCAAAAACTACCTGTAATTCTTTATGTACAGAAACAAAATCCTAATGATATTATTATAGGATAGAACTGGGATATGTGGAGGAGAACAGAATGGATTTATTTCATTAAGCGTTTACCTTTTCTTATCCACCATGGGCAATGGGATAGTGCTGCTTTTCCGCTTCACCTTTACATTCTCAAGAAGAATGCTTCTATTTAATGCTATAAAGTAGCGTTCTAATATAGCAAGCCTCTGTTTCAGCCTGAGAGCAGAGAGCGTTGTGGTAGCAGTCTTCTTGGCTAGAACCTGTTGCTCTTTTACTAATACATAAAGGCAGTCTTTCAGTTCGTTGACATCTATAACAAACATAACAGCAATGCACTTAGCAAAATGTATAAAACTAATCAGAATTGAATATAGCTTTGAATTACAGAACTATGTTCATCGTTCATAATATAACAAAAATCTAATGGGGATGAATGTTAAATAAGTATTTTGGGAAGGGTTTCCTGTTAGAGTTATTATTGAATTTATTTAATTTCTATTTCAGAAAGAAGACATTCTCCTATTTTTGTACTAATCATTAGTTCATTTCAGATTCTGAAAGTTACTATGTAATGTCAGTAGTCAACTATAAAAAAATCCTCAATTGGCTCAGATTTATTTTCACAATTCAAACAATTAACCAAATTTTGCTAAACCTTTTGCAGATCAAATAACAATTGCTCAGGATTTTTAAAGAACCTTAGCTACTCTTCTTAGTTTAAATCCCACATCAGTCTACGTCTGCATCAGACGATGTGAGCTGTAACTCATGAAAGTTTATGCCTTTTAATATCATTTGTCAGTCTGAAAAGATACGAACTCCTTCAGTTTTTTCGACTATCACAAACTAGCACAACTCTCCTCCTAGAAAGGAGAGAGCTCCTACCAAAAAAAAGCTTCAGATTCACCCATTCTATCTGCAACTGCATCTGTTGCAATCCTATCAGACTTGACACAGGACACCTATTAACGACTTAACTTAATGAAGAGATAAGGTACATAAATAGCAACAAGTAATCTTCAATTTACAACCATAATTAGACTGTAATTTCTATCACTAAGTAACGCTGTCATAAAGTGCAAGTACATGGTTTAGCTAGGGCAATCCCTGCAGTCCGAGTTGTCATTGTTAATCAAACCATACAATCATTAGGTGAAGCAACTTCTTGCCAGCTTCCCATAACCAAATCAATGGGGAGGTTGGCAGGAAGTTGCACGTTCCAGGCAACTTGCAAGCTGACTTGCAGGCAGGTAAGTGACTACTATTGGATGGGAGAGAGTACAAAGGAGGTGCAGAGATGCTTAGGGAGGATGGATGAGGGTGTGTGAGAGAGTTGTGGTAAGGTTCAGAGAGGGTGAGCAAGGCTGCACAAAACTATGAGAGAAGGGAAGGCTGCCTTAAGTGTGTGCAAATGACTAACACAACCCAAACACAGGGAGGCTGGGGAAGTGTGTGCGAATAGGGGAGACTTACACCAGCAACTTGTGAATGTTCCTGCTGACTTCCCCATTGACTTTCTGGGAAAGCTGGCAAGGAAAACTGCAAATTGCAATCATATCATTATGGAGTGCTACAATCAATCATAATTGCAAAATGGTTGCCAAGCACATGACCACGGGAGTGTGGGATGGTCAAATTTCTGAGGACTGGCCCTAACCACCACTCATTCAGCCCCTTTGTAACTTTAAACAGTTACTGAACAAATGGTTGTAAGATGAGGTCTACATATACTAAACCGGAAGTATATAAGATTTTCATTGAATCTGATTTACTAAACATAAACATTGATGTAAGGCTATTAAAGGGGATGTTTCAAAACAGCCAGTAAAATTTAACCACATAACAGAATCTAGCAAGCTGGTTTATGACAGTAACCATATTATGTAAATAAACGTAATATAGTGCAGCACACAGCCATTTACAAGCCGGTTTTCTGTAATAGTATTGCCTCTCAGGTATGTGCAGGAGACCTATGTTGCTTAAACTTACTAAGAACAGACTATTTTTTATTTGTATTGATTCTCCATATGCTGTGTAGACAATATTTTATAAATTTACAGAGGTCACTATGAAGAGAAAATGTTGCAAAATCAGGGGTGAAATCCAGCAGGTCCTGACAGGTTCTGGAGAACCGGTAGCGGAAATTTTGAGCAGTTCGGAGAACCAATAGTGGAAATTTTGAGTAGTTCGGAGAAAGGGCAAATACAACCTCTGGCTGGCCCCAGAGTGGGGTGGGAATGGAGAGTTTGCAATATCTTTCCCCAGGAGTGGGGAGAGAATGGGGATTTTGCAGTATCCTTCCCCTGGAGTGGGGTGCAAATGGAGATTTTGCAGTATCCGTCCCCTGCCACGCCCACCAAGCCACACCCACAGAACCGGTAGTAAAAAAAATTGGATTTCACCACTGTACAAAATTCTATTTGAGACTCTCAAGACTAGCAACAGTTAGTTCTTTTCAACAACTCCAGGGTTACGCATCAGTAGTGGGTTTCAGTTTCAGCCACTACCAGTTTGCTCATGAGTGTGCACGTGCACTGGTGCAACACTTCTGCACATGTGCAGAAGCTTCTGCGCATGCACAGAGACATCCGGGCGGGTGGGCAGAGCCTCCAACGCGCTGCTACTGGTTCACCCGATCCGGGGCAAACCAGTAGCAACCCACCACTGATATGCATATGTATGTTTATGCACAGATATCACATCTTCCCTTCCTGAATTCTCTTCTACTAAACGCATGGATATTTATCTTCAATCAATTTTACATGACAAGCTTGTGAGGTGACTTGGGCCAAAAGACACACAGCCAACTTTTATATTGTTTTAACCAAGCGTAATAACAGAATACAAATAGGTAAAGGTATGGGACCGCACTAATTTAAATCTCTTTCATTTAATTCATCTATTCTAGGCCTGATTGATTTAGATCCACAAAATAAGCTATCATTTAAAGAAAACATAACTATCTTTTTAAGGTATAATACAGGTATTTCTTGAATTATGACCACTCATTCACCGCCCATTCAAAGTTATGATGGTGATGAACAAGCGGGACTTACAACAGTCTGTAAAGTTATATCTTTCACAATCACGTGATCGCAAACCAGGCACTTGGTGCCTACTTGTGATTATGATGTCATAGAAGATGCAATCATACGATTGTGATTTCCGATATTCCATGTTGGTTTTCCACAAGTAATGTCAATGGGGAAGCTAGCAGGAAGTCAGAAGTCATTCTTGCCACTTTTTCACCAGCCTGCATTTTGGAGTGCCTATCCACAGCACCCCAACTACTCAGTCCGGTGGCTTCCACATACCCATCTGGACTTCAAAGTGTCTGTCTTCAGCAGCACCCCATAGCAGCCATGCACTCATTGGCCAACTCAATTGGGACTCCCACCTTTTCCCAATTAATAATCTGCATGGTCTGGATGTTATGGTAGAGCTGCTATGATTTCTGTCACTAAGCAATGCTATCACAATGCATCATGCTTTATGACTACATTGCTTAGTGGTGGAAGCTCCATCTGAATTGCCATTGTAATCTGAAGACTACCTGTGTTAACAAATTTCTTAAACAAGTGGCTATGGAGCTATCAACTTAGCATTTGATACTTTCATGGCTACAAGGTAAATAGCTCACAATGTTTCCGTGGAACTAGTTTGGTCATTTGAGTGAATTCCTAGTTTAATATGTAACAACAGCAGAAACAAGAGATACTTTTCTGCTTGTACAGATTTATCATGGAAATAAAATGCTCAGCTTCCAAATGAGTAACCAATTTTGTTAGCAAGGTCTTTCTATACAATTGCCACAAAAAAATATTGAAAGCCAGTGGATACCACAAAATAGAAAAGAAATACTGCTTTAAAATCAGAGACCACGTTTCCTGTCTCAGCCAAGATTCTAGGTTCATTCTACTAATGTGCCAGAATTCATTCCTTGGAAAGTATTTAACAATTTATATGATTGTAGTATTTACTATATTATTTAAAACAAAATACATATTAAATTGACTGCTTAGACTACAAATTTAAATATATATATATATATTAAATTAGCAGAACATCTTCAATAAAAGGAGAAGGGGAATTGTCTTATTTAAGTTCCATTTTTTTAAAGATATTACCTGGCTGTTTTCCCCAAATCCAACTTTCAACAATTGATTTAGCTCTATAGGTAGGTGGTGGTGTATCATCTTCGTCTTTCCTCTCTTTGTCATTCTGATCTTCTTTCTTTGATCCAGTCTGGCCTTCAGTGCTTTCATCTATAGAATTTTAGAAACCACAAATACAACTATGAAAATCTTTTTTTTTAAATGCAATTACTTTCACATCTAAGAGTGTCAGTCAAAGTATTCAAAAGTTTATTCTGTGTCCTCATATTCAGTCTAATATCAGCCTTGCATGGGGAAGTCAAGAGAGGCAAAAGAAGAAACATAACAGCCGCAGGTGCCTCATTGCCTCTTTCACTTGACAACTCCATTACTCTTCTACTTAAAAATCTGTATTGCATTGTTAACCATGTTCTGAAAATCAATGTTTACTTCACACACAAACTACCATTAAAACTTTATTAAACCTAGCTTTCCTCCATTTATTTAACTTTTATGTTTTACATAGTGTTTATTTCTTTGCACATTTTAGTCAAGAGCTGCTTAGTGTCAATGGTTTGTTTTCTCATCTCTAAATTGAGCTGCAAGATACTGTATTAACATATCATAACTGAAATGGTTAATTTTGAGGATGTATTACAACATATAATTATGGAAAGTCAAATTTCTTTTAATTATTTTTGTGGCTGCCCAATCTGAAATTTTAGAGAGAGAACAGTATAGAAAAACTGGGACTAGTACTGTTTTGTAAAATTAGATTGTGACTATTTTTTCATGTAAGGTGAGTAGAGAATAGTAAGGGGTCTCTGATTTAGAATTGTTTAAAACAGCTTCAACATAACTCCTCTTCACTGCCCTTTATTATGTGGCTGAAATGAAGAAAATTTATCATTCAGTTATGTACAAAAAAGCTTTGTGTTCTAGTCAGGTCTATTATATTCTGATAAACCCCTTATGCTTATTTCAAAAGCAGCAATATAAATTGGGAAATAGCTTCATTAATAAACAAAAACATGATCCATATCATAAATGCAAATGTTAGAGCAACCTCTTGGGAATGGTGCTACACCTATACTTTACATTTGGGGGAAGCCAAGGGCCCTCGTGAGCACAATCACCTTACAAAGCAGGCAGGTCTGTCACATAAGTGCAGGTTGTTGTTGTTGTTGTTTTAATCCTGGCTTTGAGAAGGGAAGATTTGTTACAGGACTATGTTTATTTTAGGGCTTACTTCAAATATTGTGTAACTCTCACTTTAAAATGAAGATAAACTTAAGCAATTTATTATTATTATTATTATTATTATTATTATTATTATTATTATTATTATTATTATTCCAGTAAGAGGAATATTCACAGGCCACAAAAACAGATTCAAGGGCCGTATGTGGCCCTTAAGCTTTGGCTTACCCATGTTTAATATAAAAAAATTTACCTTTTCGTGGAGATGTTTCACCACTTTGGGTAACTTCTATTCCAGTGTATACAATTTCTCCATCTTTGACCATTTCATTCCAAAGACCACAGAGTCCATCTCTGGTAAATGCAAGCTTTAAGAAAAAAAAAGAATACTGATTGTCTGCTTTTTACAGTTATTACAAACAAAATAAATCTTAAAACGTAACTATTACAAAAATAATCTCAGGCCCGTACTAAATAATTCATTTGATTCGAAGTGCATACTATGTGTTTCTTAAAGAATACTCCTAAATATAATCTTAAGAACAGCTCATATATAAAAAGGAGACCTTCAAAAGCACTTTAATATATCACATGCCAAAGGAAAAAAAAAAATCAAGAATCTTTGGTATACTCAAGATCAGAATTTTTCACTCGCAGTCTTATACAACTTGAGGTCACACCAGCGATGTAATCAACAAAATCAGAAGTACCTCTCTTAATTGCTTAATATTTTTTTAAAAAAAATCTATTATAGATAGTTTCTGACTTACAACCACAAGTGAGCCCAAAATTTCCCTTGCTAAGCAAGACAATTAAGTGAATTTTGCCCCATTTTACAAACTTTCTTGCCACAATTTGTTAAGTGAGACACTGCAATTGTTAAAATTAGTAACATGGTTTCCCCACTTTGCTTGTCAGAAGGTTGCAAAAGGCTATAAGGTGGTTCCATTGTGTTGTAACAGTAACACAGAGTTTTTAAATCAGCTGAACACATTTTTTGGGAAGATTCGAAACATCAAATAGTCCTCTGCAAGAAAGCTGTGCCTCATCCTGATGAGCAAATGCTTAGTTTTGACATTACCTCTGCCTGGAGGATGTTCCAGAAAGTTATTATTTGGAAAGAGGCAGGCCCGGGTAATATCCCTGGGCAAATTCTTAGGGAGCGCGCAGATGAGTTGTCTTGTGTTCTTACAGATATTTTCAATCTTTCATTGCAGCAGGAAATAGTCCCTACATGTTTTAAGACTGCAATTATTTTGCCAGTGCCTAAAAAGTACATTATTGTCCAGTTGCACTTATGTCCATCATTATGAAATGTTTTGAAAGGCTGATAAAGGATTTTATTATAGCCTCCCTCCAGCATTTGACTCAATTCAGTTTGCTTACCAGGCGAATCACTCCATAGAGGATGCTATTTCTCTGTTCTCCATCTGTGCTTGGCGCACTTAGAGGAAAGAACTACTCATGTGCAAATGCTGGTTGTTGACTTTAGTTTGGCATGATTATTCCTTAGCATTTAGTAGATAAATCGGGATTTATTCCTTTGTGCAACTGAATTCTTGATTTTCTCTAATAGGCCCCAGTATATGGCAGTTGGGACTAATATTTCTAACTCCATTTTCTTGAGCATAAGCAGGGCTGTGTCCTAAGTCCATTATTGTTCTCCCTGTTGACTCATGGTTGTTGTGCAAGTTTTGCTACCAACTATATTGTGAAGTATGCAGATGATACTACAATAGTGGACCTTATTCAGGATGACATTTAGGATGCTTACAGGGATGAGATAGTTTGGTGGACTGGTGTAATAAGAATAGCTTGGTTTTAAATGTAGGAAAAATAAGACAGATCATCGTTGATTTCAGAAAAGGAAGGCACTGTCATACAATTCTGTGTATTAATGATTCAACTGTGGAGGGGGTTAGTAGTATTAAGTTTCAGGGTGTGCAGCTAACAAGTAGGTTGGCTTAGTCGCTCAAGAGTGAGACGCTGCTGAATTGGGCATAGCAGTGCCTGCATTTTCTGCATCATATGAGACGAGCACATCTTCCTTCCCCTGTCCTTAGCACTTTCTACAGGACAATTGAAAGCATCCTGTAGTATTGTATTACTGAAAAGATTATTGGAAGTTCACTTCCTTCTATCCGGGACATGACATATAAGCACCGCTTGACCAGGATCCACAGTATGGTCAGGGATGCTACACATCCTCTCTATGACCGGTTTTCTTTGTTGCCTTCTGGGAGGAGGTTTCTTACTTTCTAAAAACAGAACTACTATAATCTGTAATAGCTTTGTACCATATAGTATCAACCTCATTAACTCTCAAGACTCTTTTTTACATTATGTCTTCAAAATGGACTGTGATTAATGTATGTGTATGTGTACACCCACAAAAGAGGAAATGCCAGATATCCTAGAGGAGGAAGTATCAAGTGTCATAAAATCAATGAAAAATGGCAAAGCTCCAGGAATGAATGTGTTACAGTTGAAATGCTGAAACCTGGTGGTCTCAGTTTACATAAGATAGTAGCAAAACTGAGATGCCTCAGAAAAGAAAAAATACCTAATGCATGGAAACATACTTAAGAGATTCTTATACACAAGAAATGGGCCCAAGATGATTTAAAGAACCATCACCCAATAAACAATCACTAATGCATTGCTCAACCAAGGCGTAGACACTGCTTACATAAATGTACTACGATTAACATATTTAAAAACAATGGCAACCATTTCCCTTAATGGTCTTAAAGTGGAAATCAACATAGAACGAGGTGTACCACAAGGTGATACAATATCACCTATCCTTTTCTCAACCTGCCTTGAAAAAGTACTTTGCAAACTAGATTGGGCAAAAGATGGAATAAAAATCAAAGGAGCCTGTTTAATTCACTTAAGATTTGCAGATGATATTCTTCTCTTCTCACAAGACCCAGAAGAGCAACAATGACACATACAAGAGTTGCACAAAGCAGGAGAATCATTTGGCTTAAAAATAAACCTGAAAAGAGCCAGGTTATGTTCACCAAAGAAAGAATTTTTTTTATATCTGAAGAACTAGACGTAGCAGACCACTACATATACCTTGGCCAATGGAAGGTGATACAATAAAGAAAATTGAACGATGTGTTAAATGTGGTTGACAGGCATTCAGCAAGCTAAGCATAATTTTCAAGAACAATGTCCCCCTATGCCTGAAAAGAAAAGTTTTCAATCAGTATGTGCTACCTGCTCTAACATATGCCAGTGAAACATGGACACTAACCTCACAATTGAGCCATGGAAAGATACATGCTTGACATTCCAAGACAAGATACAATGACCTGCACATAGATTAGAGAACAAATGAAAATATATGATATCGTCAAGAGAGTAATTGAAATGGAAATGGGCTGGAAACATAGCAAGAAGAACTGATGGCAGGGGGACCACGGCAGTCATAGAATGGATTCCACTTGATAAAAAGTATCCAGAAAAAGAGACTTCAAACAAGATGGATCGATGACATCAGCAAGTATTGCAGGCCCAATTGGCAAAAGAAAGCTCAGTGGTGGGTTCCAACCGGTGTTACCACCGGTTCGCTTCGCGCACATGCTTTGCATATTAGATTCAAATATTCCAAAGTGAACATTTTCTAATTATTTATATGTAAAGATCATCTTTAATGGCACAATCTTTCCAATTTGGCCAACGAAGATACAATGCAAGTGCTATAGCCAACCAATAACATCAGCATAACTGTTTATGGTACCAATATTCAATCAGATTAGAGCTGGAAGGGACCTTAGAAGTCTTCTAGTCAAACCCCATGCTCAAGCAGGAGACCCTATACCATTTCAGACAAGTGACTGTCCAGTCTCTTCTTAAAAACCTCCAGTGATGAAGCAGCCACAACTTCTGATGGCAAGCTGTTCCACTGGTTAATTATCTTACTGTTAGGAAGTTTCTAATTCCGTGTTAGTTTCTATCCACTGTTTCTTGTCCTGCCCTCTGGTGCTTTGGAAAATAAGTTAACCCCGTCCTCTTTGTGGCAACCTCTCAAATACTAAATATTAAAAAATTAAATTTAATAACCCAGCACAGGGATATAAAATTGTTTTAGGGAAAGGCTTGAGTGAAGAAATGGATTTGTATGTATTTTCACAAAGAATTTCACAAAGTCCTTCAAAACCAGCTATTCTCCAAATTGAAATGATGATCATCACAGCCAATCAACTTCATCAGAGGCTCACCGGAATAATTGTAAGATACCTTCCATATCATTCTATAAACTCCAAACATGCACACTAATTTAGAGTCTCCATAATATAACATCCATTTTAAAGAAACTCCAAGAGCATATTAAAGTGGAAGCATATCTACGTGCATCAGTTGAATTCACAGGCTGTGTATAGAAGACCAACTCAGAAAAATATTCTCTTCCAACAAAAAATGCAACACAGGAAAAGAAGGCCAGTAATTCTGAAAAGCCTTATTTTAAATTAGTTTGGGATTTAATATTTCATTTTAGAATTTAGCTTATCTGTGAACTCAGCATGAAGAAGTCTGTTCACAGATCATTTTATGTCTTGTATTTATTTAGAGTTCCTTTTGTTTGATTTAGGAAGATTTTATATTTCCAAGTACAACTCAAAAAGATGAGGTATAATTGCTCTTGCTTTCTTATGGAACACTTTCAAAGCACTCAAAAATTTAGCAGCAGCTACAAAGCATGCAAATTAATCTTGTTTTGTTGTGATACTAAACAAGTTACACATTGCTACCTCCATGAATTTTAATTCTTGATGCTTTACACATCATATTTACGAGCAATTTGGTTCCTGAAGACTAGAATTCCATTCTTTTTCAAGCATGTTTTTCCCCAGACTTAAATGTTTCTTAAATAACAGAGAATAGCATTGAGAAATATCCCGGATGTTTGAGGGGGGAAAATATAATGTTCCAGGACTGAACTGTTTCCCTATGGAATATATTCTACATATCATCTATTTACAGTAATATATTCAAGGAAAATATATACTCAAGGTGATATATTACTTTAGCTGTTTTTAAATTCTTTCAAAATAATGTTTGGATATCTTCTCTCAGTGAACTTGATCTTTCAACAGAATTAAACTATTATTAACTAGCTGTTCTTCAACAGATTGTCTGAACAGCTATGATAAACAAGTCCAAGCTACTTTTGATTTTTATAACCTGACATGCTAAAAGGTCATATAAGATATATGCAATTCAAAAACTATGCATTAAACTTATGAGTGTCATGCTGCAATCTAGTGGGAACAGCAAAGATACAAACATCTAAAGAATTTCCCTTCTTGGCCCTATCTGCATCCATTCATATGCTACTTGCAACCATTTTTTTTTTTTGCATCTCAGTATCTCATGTTGTTATTATTTCCCATCTCAAAATGCATCCCAAATATAAGAGATGTCTTTCCTACCTATTGCTGAAAACAGGGAACTTTGTCTGGAACAGTTGCTAAAATAATGATTTTTTCTCTCACATATATTTCAGGTAGTCACCTATCTGCTATATGACACAATGAAATACATTAGTAGATTCTCCTGTAGAATATGTGTGTGGTCACTAAGAGTCAACACCAATTTGATATTACATAATCAATCAATCAATCAATGATGAAATGTAAACACATCCAGTACCAGTTTGCACCTTATCATGTGTTCCACTCTATGATGGTTCATACACAGGCATTTTACTATAGGCTGGTGTCATTCCTCAATAAATAATAAAAGCATATAGAAAAAAGTGAGAACTAATTACATGGCAATTAACATTACAACATACTAGTTTCTCTCTTCTGAATAAGATGACATTTAGCACTGACGACCAAGTGTACACAGAAGCTATACTATAAATAACCATATGACATAGGATTTTAGTACACATAATGCCACTTACATGGTGCTAAAACTAAGTTTAGGTCCTCGTTTCAACAGAAAGTGGCATATCAATAAATACATAAATACCTAAATTGTTCTCTAAAAGAGAAGTACTT
Source organism: Pituophis catenifer annectens (assembly GCF_029215685.1). Lineage (NCBI taxonomy): Eukaryota > Metazoa > Chordata > Lepidosauria > Squamata > Colubridae > Pituophis > Pituophis catenifer. Next base: position 39,664,717 of record NW_027256884.1, read on the forward strand.
TTAAAGCTGTAAACTGTTTTATAGTTGTTTTTCATATTGAGTTGTGAAATGTGAAGACCTAGAGAAGGGGGAGGGGAGCAGAAAATACATGGGAAAAAAACCTTTTATTTTCCCTCAATGGCTCCTTTATCTCAACTTCCCCACCCATCCCCAACAAAAACAGTGGAAAAACTGAAAAAAAGAGTTACGAAAGTTCACAGTGTTATATATAATACATGCAAAATGCTTAAAGAAATTGTTTCATGTTGGGAACACCAAACATTTATTTCAACATAAACTAAATTTCATTTTTACAATTTTGTGAAAATGTTTTAAGATTTAAACAGTACTATTTAATTTTAAAAAAATTAGCAATACCTTACAAAAGATGTAAAGGAAAAGATAGCTTTAGCTAACAAGTGTAAAGAATGCTGCCTCATTTCCTAGCCAAAAAACCTGAGATTTATTGAGACTTTTATTAAAAAAACTAGTAAATTTATTAAATGAATTTTAAGCATTCCATTTTGCTTGAAGTGGAAAAGAATGAAACTTTGATTTTGGGTTTTACCGATTATATTGATAGATCTTTATAGAAATGGCTTGTTTATATTATTATGAAAAAACAAAAAGTTGTGATTTGATGTTAATGCCTTACTTTACTGCAACAGAGTGAGTTGGAAGTCAAATGTTTTTTCTTTTTTTCCTACCCTTCCTCACTTCTCTTCCCCTCTTCCTCCCCACCATTCTCCTATTTACTTTTGTATTTTGTATCTTATTTTATCTTATAACTCAATAAAAAAGTTAAACCGATAAATGAATTTTAAGCATTCCTGATATAAGATTTAGATAATTCCTTTCAACAGAGAATTAAGTCAATTTACAGTTTAGTCTTTAATAAAGTTTTGAAGTATTTAATTGCAGAACTAAGAATAGGGAAGTTCAACTGTCCTCTTCATTTCCACAGAAACAGACCAGATAATTTGTAAATAGGAATAACTGCTAGGAACTCCAAACCCAAGTCTTCCATATCCACATTAAATGTACTGAATAAGCTGAACCAAAGAATAGAAAGCATTGTTTACAAGTTCATAGGTTGTAAACCATATCAGAGTTTCTTTGAAATGACTTATACTACTGATTGGCACTTATTTAACAAGCCGGCTTAGAGTACTTTGGTATAATTTAGAGCACAGGAATTTATTCTTAAATTGTCATATGTCCATGCTTGACAGTGTATCTATTGACAATAGTCCCTTAAATGTATATGCAATAAACTTTTTTGATTACAATATCAATTATTCAATCCATGTTTAATTGCAAATGCCTAGTATTGAAGCCAAGCCCTTCTGAATGTCAAGCATGAATGCAGCCACTGACTTTCTTCTGTTCTCTGACCTTAAACCATTCAAGGTACAACGCTGAATTACAATGTAAGTCATATTAACATTCAGTATGCTCCTGCATTAAAACCTTCAAAACGGAAACCACAAATATTCAGTAAGATGAATTAAGTTCATTTTCAGGAAATAGATAAAATATTCTTATGCTAATTTTTCTCGAGTGTTTTATACATTAAAATCTTATTTAATTTTATATTTTAAAAAAGTTATAGAACATTAACAAGTGCTTTTAGAGAGGACCAAAAAAAATTTCATATCCAATATATGTAAATCCCAGTCCCATTTAAATTGGGCTACACTTTATTAGTAAAATGTTTTGGTAGCTGACCTTTGGTAGGAATTGGACTGAAAGTACTAGCCTTCTTTCAACACTATCCTCCTGGTTCATCTAACAAGATTAATTCTAGGTGAGATTGGGTGCCAGTAATGGAGCCATGGAGTTACTGCTCAACATCAAAGCCATTATATATAATCCTCCACTGATTTGTTTATTTATTGATAGGATTTATTTATTGCTTCTAGTGTTTAGGCATCTAGACAATACATAGAACTCAGAAAGCCTGTTAGTTCATTAAAAATATCTAGGCCTTAGGAAAGTGTGTGTAGCCCCAGATAATGTATCAGCTACAATATTTTCTAATTCATCCAAACTAGCAACAGATTCATTCAGTTACATTATGGTAAAATACACTCCACCCAGTTATTATTTATTCATTTCAATAAATGGAAAGTGTAGCATCTGGATTGCTAATCTGTACATAATATTATGATAAGATCATGCAAATACAGAAAGATCTACACAAATACCTAGTTTTTCCCAAGTTCATTTTACTAGTAAGTGTCTTAATGCCTGTCTCTATTAAAGATAACTTTTTTCATTACAGATTGTCATGCTTAATAGCTAGAAAAATTTTTTTTGAATTCACCCAGTTTACCCTATTTTTGAAGAAATCTCACTACATTTCCCACACATTAACTCTATATTTACAGAAGACCAGAATATCCCATAGTATTAACTAACTAGAAAAAAAAAACTTCATCTTACAAAATCTATGAACGAAAAGCTACCTGATTTTAGCTAAGAACCAGAAAGAATACTGCTTTACTCCCTGATTTAAGAGCCAAACTCTATTGCTAATGTATAAACTACTTGCACTTTTCAAGCTTAACTGCCATTGACCATGGCTCTAACACTATCATTTGTTCAAACTACTGAAAATATTTCACAATTCTGTTTTATGCAACCTGCAGCAATTGATCTTTGAAGATGGGCTCCATGTCCTCTTAATGTCTTCTATGTTTCCATGGCAATGTTATATTGGCTTGGAATTTGGAGATTATATACAAAACATGTATAATGAGTATGGATGATACTAGAATTTTTTTGTATTCTAAAAAATAAAACCTGAAACATAGTTAGCATGTAAATTCTTACACTCTTTTAACTTGAAAGAAAACTAATATTCCTTATTGGAAAAAAATACATTTCTCCTATTTAAGAAAACATGGAACTACAAAACATTATGAAATATACAATGAAATCTCTGCATCTCCATAAACTACCTCTAACAACTTCCAGAGATGTAAAACAGAGACACCCCTAAAGTACAATATGGAAATCTCAAAAGTACAATATATCCACCCTGTAATCCCTTTCTTCGGGGTAGAATTTGGGCAACCAGATGGAGCTGAGCTAGCCAGATGCCCTTCATGATACTATGCAGTGTTCACAGCAGATTTTTTTTCTTTGTGCCCTAGAAAAGAAACATCTGTCGCTACCTAGGATTGAACTCTCAACCTTCCGAGTGGGAGGCGAGCATCTTCACAATATATTCACAAATAAACAGTAAAACTCACCTGATCAACCTGCTGTAATTCACACTATGAGGGGAAGTAGAAAGAAGGAAAACCCAAGGAAGAAAACTAAAATCAAAACTGTTCCATCCATAGAAAGGAACTTGAACATTCTGCTCTGATCCTCAATCAGAAAAAAAGTCTTAATATTAAGTTAAATTGTAACTTAGCCTGATTACATATTTGCCTGGTATAAACCACAACAAAATTTGTTAACCATGATATGTGAATCTATCCATAGTGGCTTACTGCAATGTATAAATCAAGCTACTATGGTTTAATCAATGTATTATTGTTTTTAAAAATACAGGCTATAATGTGTAGGGATGTGAAAAATTATCCATGCATTCAACAACTAATTATGGGAAGTCCATGTCTGAACTGAAACACCCATTTTTTTCCAGACACAGAACTGACAAAGTATACAGGTAGTCCTCAACTTACAACAGTTCATTTAGTGACTGCTCAAAGTTACAACAGCACTGAAAAAAGCACTAACTTATGACCATTTTTCACATTTACAACCTTTGCAGCATCCCCATGGTAACATGATTTAGATTCGGCTACTTGACAACTGACTCACATTTATGACAGTTGCAGTGCCCAGGAGTCATGTGATCCTCTTTTGCAACCTTCTGACAAGAATGTCAATGGGGAAACCAGATTCACTTAACAACCGTATTACTAAGTTAAGAACTGCAGCAATTCACTTAACAAATGGAGTGAGGAAAGTTGTAAAATCAGGCAAAACTCACTTAGCAAATTTCTCACTTAGTAACATACATTTTGGGCTCAGTCATGGTCATAAGTTGAGGACTACCTGTATTGTGCATTCTATATAAAAGTGTGAAATCTCTTATATGGGAAAGGGTAAAGAAAATAACAAGAATACACAGCAGTATACAGCAGCTAAGGAGAAGTAACAAACTAGCAGAAATTTGGAGGAAACATGGATTAGTAGAACAGCTGCCACTATCAAAATCCGTGGCTACAAGCACAGTATATCTACCAGCCTTCCCATTGCCCTACCTTCCTTTAATTACATAAGGGAGTGCCCTTGGCTTTATGTACTCAGGAGTTCAGAGCAGCAGCAGGCAGACTAGTTGAGTATGCTAGACATGAAACCAAGGACATGTGCTGCTGCAGCTGAAGGGAAGTAGAGAAAGTAAGTTGCTGAAGAAAATCAGCAAGTTAACTATCCACCACTGTATAGCATAACTAACTGGTTTATAGCTTCCTAAATCTTTTTCTACCTCTTCTTAGAGGCCACCAATAATGCAAAATCCTTGAGGTTGAGGTGGTGAGCTAGCACACAGGCGTGTACAACAGGGGGGAAAAAAGTGGGATGCATCAGGCAAAACCTTGACCAAATCTGGAACATTTAAAATGTTTCAAGTTTCAGTTCAGCTGAAGCACACCCAAATAAAATAGTCTGGCAAAATCTGAAAACATTATGTGTTCGTTCAAGTTTCTTTTTTTTTTTAAAGGAGAAGTTCATTTTGGACACATTCTTGTTTTACAATATACGAAGGTCAATTGACTACTTATCCCTACTCACTTTCATTTTTAACCAACAAGTCCATAATTTAAATAATTAAAATTCAAAACTAAAATAAGTAACTTTTTGACTCTATTACTCTAGTGTTAATCTGGAAGACTATACAATTCCTCCATATAGTTCAAATCTGTCATAGAGAGCAAGCTATTACAATATTTGATAGTCTTATTAAATCTACTTTCTTAGGAACAATACATTTAATACAATTCAACTTTTAATATATGACTATGACAAAGGTAAATTTTCATTATTTCTCCTGAGCAAATTAGGTAGTTTTCAATAGAAAAAGCTAATTTCAATCTCAAGGGGTTTTTTTTATTGCCAAAAGCATTGCTTTCCAAAACAAAAGCTGTCATATTACATAACCATTAAATATAAGCATTGAGGAGTTCTTACCTGTAAGTCTGTCTTCAGCCATTTGGAATCAAATCTAATTTGAGCAGCCAAACAAAAGGATTCAGAAGACATTTTCTCTTTTCCAGATAACTGTTTTGCCTGGCTTGGCAACCTATCAATATATATGCACATATGTTTTACTAAGAGTGACAGAATAATCTTCTCAAGTGTATTTGCACATATTTTCTCCCCAGATGATGTCATGGTTTCTTAACAACCATTCACTACAGCAAGTTACAGCAATCCAGTACAGTATATATTGTAAGCAGGGAAACAAGATCATTAGTACTCTGTTGACAAGAGGTCTGTTTATATCACACAAGAGTCCTCCCAAAGCTAGAGTGAAAAACATCCACTTCTATTGCACCATACTATATTTTCAGAAGCTTCTGCTGCTGCTCATCATTCAGGCTTATAATTGGTGCGTGAAATAAATAATTAACAATTATGCAAGCCAACAAAACCAAACCATTCATCCCTGCTCATCCTGAAAAAGTGATGCCTGGAAGAATTAAAACCACTTTCAACTCCACCAATCCACAGCATCTATTCTCCAGTCCCATCATCTAATCTAATTCACTTTAATGAGAGGCTGCACCTATTATTATCATGCATTATTTGGTGGGTTGGTTTTTGTTTTGCTATTTTAAGCTGCAAATCTTTTTTTGCTAACCAAAGCACATACACGTGTGGCAGGGGAAGAGAAAGTGCCATCTTGGACAGCAACCTCCAAAGCTGCAACATAATAGTTGATGGTGTTTACATTTTTGGAGAACCTTTTTCACTTGTCCTGTAATTATTTTGTTAGGGAAGGACTATGGGGTGGGGAAAAGACAAGACCACACCAAACTCTGGAAATATTGACAGAGATACTAGCCTTCAATATTCAAATAAAATAAAAAATTATCCTGAATCTCCCATTATTAAAAAAAAATAAATAAACCCAAAAGGCTCCTTAGGATGAAAGTCACGTTCATGCCTTTTCTGTGCCTCCCGTTCGCTCTTTCATATGGGATGAGCTCCTGGCCTGCCTTCGGTTATTTTCCAACGGTGTTGTTGCTCCTGACAACCAAAGACGCCCCTCCGCCAACCGCCTCCCGCCGCCCCCCAAACAGATGCACCAGCCTCAGCTTCCCTTGGCAATGCAGAGGGAGGCCCGACCCCAAGGGGGTGGGGGAGGCGAGGCCTCTGGCCACCCGAATCCCCCTCCCCAAATCGCGGGATTGCACCCGCACTCACTCAGCTACCCAGCCAGCCTCCGTCGGGCCTCCTTATTCGCGGAAGGGACGGCTTAAGCCCGCAGCGTCCGTCGCCGCTCCGACCGGCCCGTCCACCTCCCACCCCGCCAGCAGCTAATTTTCCCCCCTCCCACCCACTCACCCTGGCCGAACCGGATAGAGGAGTAAGATTCACTTCTCCTATGGACCAATCGGGAAACAGCACAGCGAAACGATCCCACCAATCTCCTTTGAGGAGGCGGGACACTTCGTCTTCCGTAGAGGATCATAGAGAGGGTTCGGCACAGATGCTTCTGTTTTCCGTAGAGCGCCGGTTGTGTTGTGCGTATAAAGGGCGCTGCGGAAGGAACCGAGGGAGTCTGGAAAGGGAGAGAAGGGCTAAGTCCAAATTGGCCTTGGTTTTGCTTTTTTTTCCCCCTCCATCGATTCATTCATTCTCCCCACCCCGCTGCAAGAGACCCACTGAACGGCCACTTTGTCTTGTGTTTTGTATTGCAGTAGTAATGCCGCTTAAGGCAGTTCCTCAGAGTGCACTTTATATATAGTATAGGGATCGCCTTTCTTACAGAAGCGTGCATTTTATTTATTTATTTGTCCATTTATATGCCGCCCTTCTCCGTAGACTCAGGGCGGCTTACAATGCATTATAGCAATAGCCTGCATACTTTTTTCTATATATACCTGCTTATTAGGGCTTTCGGGGGGGGGGGCCCTAAGCGGTGTTGTTCTATACAAAGTTGGCTTATTGCCCCCACAATCCGGGTCCTCAATTTACCTACCTCGAAAGGATGGAAGGCTGAGTCAACCTTGAGCCTGGTGAGATTCGAACTTGCACTAATTGCAGGCAGCTGGCAGCTAAGTGCTAGCACTTAACAGCACTTTAATCCGCTGCACCATCGAGGCTTTTGACTCAGAAAATGCAATATTAATTTATAGTTGCATGTTAAGCTCTGGGGTTTGTATAATTCTGAAATAACAAAACCCAAGGTTCAATACAGAATCTTAATGTGGTGATCATTTTTTTCACTCGCATAAACTTGGGATAAGATACTGTGAAGTTGGCAACTGTGCTTGGAATGTTGAATGTTGTTAGTGATCAGTCATGAAAGTTAACACTTTTTAAGAAGTTTCTACTGTTCCTATCTTTTGTTTTGCTGTTATTATTTGACAATTGCATGGACATAACTCTCAAAGATAAATTGGTAATGCTAAATGGGTTGATACAGATGTGTTTTTTTAATCTTGCATACTTCTTTGCATGATTGTGTATCTCCCACACATCAGGCTTGCCTTCCAGGCACTCTCACTGCCATAAGCCCAATTATCACCCAAATACACATTGAACCGTAGAGTCTGCGTAATCAAGCTGCACTTTCTCATCTAGACTGTCAGCTGAATATTTTAGAAAGGAAGTATTTTTGACAACTTTTTCTGCTCTGAAATATTGTACTCTGAAATACTGTCTGCTAAAATATTCTCTCCAATGCCTACCCTGAAGTTTTATATGTATGACTTCAACCAACTGTGGAATCTTAATGCATATATGTTCCCCTCATCCCTCACTTCTGTTAATGTTAAAACAATTTCAGTCTTACATATTTAAGTCCTCAAATTTCTCTCCCTACGCTCATCAGAATGAGAACTATTTATTTTTCAAACATATTTGAGATTTCCTTGAAAGATTGTCCTCTGGTGAAACTTTGGTCCAGTTGCCATGATTTAACCTATTCAGATACTTTTGGCCTGGATGATTGAACCTTCATTTACATAACTCTGGTGAGGTATTTTTAACATTTTTCATTTGTAAATATTATCCCCTTTACTCTGTGAAGTAAAATGGACTGATTAAAACTTGTTAGATAGCTTGCATGATAACGTCAAACACAAGCAATGCATTTTTTATTTACTAATTTTAAAAATATCATGCTGCTCTTCATTTTCCCAGAAATTACACACACACACACACTTACACTTAAGCATTCTACACATTTTTGTTCTTATGAATTTATAATTTATTTTTAAAAATAATATTGCTCTTAAAAGTAACCTTCATCCAGCTATCCTTAGTAGTCTTAAATCTAGTTAGTGAGAATTAGTTATCCCTTTCTAATACAGAATTTTACCAGGATGATGGATGAATGTAAATATACAAAAACTAGGGAGCTTTTTATCAGCCACCATTGGGATCCTCTATATGTTGAATCACACATATATGTTTTTTCTCATGGATTCAGGAACATTTGTGAGACAAATGTTGAGCTTAATTTTTCATTTCCATTGTTGCCTCCATCAGATTATTTTCCTATATCCATTCAATTGAGAGAGAAATAGTAGTATGGGAGGTTCAAAGACCAATTACAGAGAAGAGTTGAAAATGCCCACTGCATTCTTGAAGTGTCCCATGTAAGTCTAGAATTATTATCACAGCAAACATGTTTCGAAGATCAAGTGCTTCCTTTCTTGGACCTTCTGAATAAGTCTGGGTTAAGATAGGATTACATCATATCTCTCAATGTGAAACTCTTGCAGTCTGCTTTTAACTTAAGAAAAGGTATTAATATTTAATTCATCTAAAAATCATCCACATTTTCCTGAAAGTAAGGTTCTTAGAATAGATAATGTTTATAGCTTCACAAGCTATTTTAATTAGCTGTATAATGGTGCTTAGAACCAACATTATTCGAAGCACTAAAAATAAGCATTCTAATTATAGAATGAGACCCAGCTACAATAATCTTGCTTCCTTTGAGCAGTGGATACAGGTATCACCTGTGAAGCTAACACAAAAACAATTTTTATAGGAACAAAGCAGAAATATTCCTTGAAGTACTGGTAGCCATTGTTCTTCAGTTCAGAAGCACTATGGTTTTGCCTTCAAAGAAATACTTTCCAATGAGTAAGATTCACACAAATCTCTCTTTCTAATAGGCATGAGACTGCAATTCCAATCTTTTCATGCTTATGAATCAAGGTAGGAATTGCTTTCATTTCTTTCTCTTCAATAGCTGGAAGCAGAGCCCTTTTAGGCTTCCTGCCCATTCTTATGTTCAGCTTTTGTGAGCAGTCTGTTCTCAATAAATGTAATTATTTTAATAGAATGAACAGCACTAAGAACTACAACAGAAGTAAATATGAAATCATTTTACTGAACGTTTTCTATAGACATATATAGTCTTATATCAGAGGTCTTCAAACTTGGCAGCTTTAAGACTTGTGGACTTCTGGGAGTTGAAGTCCACAAGTCTTAAAGCTGCCAAGTTTGAAGACCTCTGTCTTATATATTAATCTTTACATACCTATCATGTTATTGCCTGTCAGAGTGAGCAACATTAGGCACAGCACAGAAAAGAAGCAGTAAGACAGGGTCATGTAAGGAAATACAGCTAAAATGAGTACAGGTAATCCTAGAATTATGACCACAATTAATCCCCAAATTTCTGTTGCTAAGTGAGACAGTTGCTAAGCGAGTTTTGCCCCCATTTTATGACTTTTCTTGCCACAGTTAAGTGAGTTACATGGTTGTTAAGTGAATCGGACTTCTCCATTGACTCTGCTTGTAAGGAGGTCACAAAAGGGGATCACATGACCCCAGGACACTGCAACCATCATACATTTGAACCAGTTGCTAAGCAGCCAAACTTCGATCACATGACCATTGGAATGCTGCAATGGTCGTAAGTGTGAAAAATGGTCATAAGTCACTTTTTATAGACATTTTGGAAATTTCTTTCCTCTTATCATTATACAGAATGGTCAAAGGAGCACCATACATCTTTACCTTACTCCATACTCAATGTTGAACCATTCCATGTAGAAGTATTTAGGAGGCATTTTGTTTATTCTTACACATGTTTTACTTCCATCACACAAAGCTTTGCTTACATTCAGCAACCAAATTTCCTTCCCCGTTGCATAAAAGGTTTTATCATTGAAGCCTATTCACTTCATCAGGTTTTTTTCTGACCTAACAAACATGCAGTAACCTTTTTCTCAGATTCTTACAGTGCATTTAAAAATATTATATAATTGTCAATTTTAAAACAAGCGTGAAAACAGCTCTGTGACACAAACAGTTGTGATACAATGATATGGGAGATAAATCAGAAATTTAATAGTGATTGCAAGTACTTGGAGCACAGTGGCTCAGTGATTAAAGATGCTGAGTTTGTCAACTGGAACGCTAACAGTCTGAGTTTAAGACCCAAGGTTTGTGCAATACTGTGAACTCCAATTACTTACCCCAGCTCCTGTTCACCTAGCAGTTTGAAAGCATGCAAATGTGAGTAGATAATTAGGTATCACTTCAGTGGAATCACTTCTGTGAGCCTTTGGTGTATAGCCATGCTGGCCACATGATCATGGAAATTGTCTTTGGACAACACTTGCTCCCTTGGCCAAGAAACAGAGATGAGCACCATACCCTAGAGTTGGACACAACTGACAAGGAAACCTTTATTTTACTCCCACCAACAACACAAATGCATCAAACACAGTTTTGTTCCAATAAAGGAGAATATTTGTATTCACAGTTTTGTTCCCAATAATTTCAATAACTCTCCTATCCTGAGCTCTGTAATGCTTCAACCTGGAGAATTATCTTACTACGGTAGGTACATACAACAAGGACCTTGAAAAATAAACCAAGGATGGGTTATCTGCAAATACTGGGTGGCATTGCACATACCTGCAGATAAACCATGGCCAGATTATATGAAGTCATGCACCTCAAGTATGTTGGTCTTAACTCAGGGATGAAATCCAGCAGGTTCTAACAGATTCTGGAGAACCAGTAGTGGAAATTTTGAGTAGTTCGGAGAACAGGCAAATACCATCTCTGTCTGGCCCCAGAGTGGGGTGGGAATGGAGATTTTGCAATATCCTTCCCCTGCCATGCCCACCAAGCCACGCCCACAGAACCGGTAGGGAAAAATTTTGAATTTCACCCCTGTCTTAACTGTAAGTAACTGTAATGATCAATGGCTGCAAGGAATTAACTTGAACACAGCTGAAATATAATATAAATGACATGGCATTTTGATCCTTTCTCTCCTTCAGAAGAGCTCAAAACAACATATATGGTTCTTTGCCCTTGACAGAGATACTATTTCATTTCCATGCCAACCATGTCAGGATGCAGGTTTGTGCTTGATCCAAAGTTAATCCCTGAGCTTCATTTGTTCTGCACCTAATTCTCCTCAATCTTAATCTGGTATGCTCGAATCACCGTATCAGGCTAGCTAATCAGATTTGGTGCACCAGGCAGAAATCGATCTTGTTGCTTCCAGCTCTGTTGCTGGAATTATTTGTTCATTTTTTTAAAAAATCAGAATTGTGAGTGTTAAGCACACAAGTCAGAAACAATAGATGGGACTGAAATGCTGACTGGAAATGGGATCAGCGCCAAGTGCAAAGATAGTCTGTTTCAAAAAACTCAACTAACAGAAAGAGGATCACATGAGCTGCATTCAGTCTCCAAGGCAATAAAGAGAGCATTGTTAACTTCGTCTGTTAATTCAGGGTTAGAGTTTTCCTGTAAAAACATTGCATAATATTTTGATATCTGACTAAAATAAAATTTAAAGTATAGATCAATACGTTCTTAATATGATCTGGAGGGGACTTCTCAGTAGGTGGCAATAAATCAGGAAGTTTTCTATTAACCATAATTTCTCATTTCATCTAAGCTAAGATATTATATTACATTAAAATAATTACATTACAAAAACCCCAAATTTAACCCATATTTTGAAGTTACTGTATAATTGCAGATTTTGCCAAACTCAGAACTATACTTCTATACTTCTATTCAAATGAAACAAAACTTGAAAATGAGCAAATGGCTAATATGCATAATATTGATCATCAGCATAGCTGATCATTTGAAGCTGCATTGCATATGAATGATCCCAAGTCTATGGACAAGAGTAATATGCACCATTTTTAGAGAAACAATACAATAAGAAATAACATGTGACAGTAGTTCTATGACACTGAACACTTAGAAACTTTAATCTAACTTTCCATAAACTATTTCTAAGAAACAGTCTAGGGCTGAACTTTAGGTTGGATCATACAGATATAATTTCTTCTTAAAAATAGTGCAGCTTCTTTATCAGGAGCTGCTTAGCATGGAAAAGCATAATGGCTCACTATGGTACAATCTGCCTCTTTTGAGTATTTATGTTCCCAATTTACTACAATATGCTCTAGCTATAAACAAGCTATAAACAAACAAAGATGAAAGGGCAACATGATAAGTATCTGTTCATTGTTGCACAGTTGTGGTTATCATTTAAGGCAGCAGTCACCAACGGTGGTCCAGGGACCACTGGTGGTCTGTGAGAAATTTTTGGTGGTCCACAGAAAAATTATTTGCATTTTTTATATCGCACTATATACTATTTATCTTTTTTTAAGAATTCATATTAGTGGTCCTCAGGATTTAAAATTATTAATTTAGTGGTTCCTGAGGTCCGAAAGGTTGGTGACTCCTGATTTAAGGGGAAGGGTTTTTATGTATCTCTATTGCAATCTAGTATTTCCATGGATTTGTGCAGTCCAGATACATGTATAATTCCTTATAAAAGAAAAGGAACTTGGTGGGTGGGTTATTATTATTATTATTTATTATTATTATTATTATTATTATTATTATTATTATTATTATTATTATTATTATTATTATTATTTTGCTTAGTGTGATCAATCAACCCAACCATTATGGTTTTATGGCTTCTTGTTTTGTGCTTAATTCAGCCAATCGTAGTTTATTTTAAATATCACAGCTTTGTACAACAGGTGAATTAAGCACAGGGTGGGCAATTAATTTTCCCAAGGAGCCACATGACAAACTGGGACTGTTGTGGAGGGCTGAACCAATAGGGCTGTGAAGATGCACAGGTATGCTCGCATGCATATAGATAAACTGAAAAAAAAATAGTAGTCACCTTCAAAATAAAACAATCCATGCAGGCTGGACAGGGACAGCCAAAAGGCAGGATTTAGCCCAGGGACCATAAAACGCCCAGGTCTGATCTAGCATATGAATGCAGTGGCTTCTTAAAGGCTAATACATGTAACACAAGCCTGTTTGGTATAGTGCTGTGATGGCGAACCTATGGCACGTGTGCTGGAAGTAGCACACAGAGCCATCTCTCCGGGCACACCAGCCGTCGCCCATTACTCTCACATGCACACCAGCCAGCTAGGTTTTGCGCATGCATGCATGCCAGCAACCAGAAGATCAGGTGACCGGCGCACATGCATACACCGGAAACTGGAAGCTCAGCTTCCCGGTGCACACATGCACACTGGGGAACTGCTCTTCTGGTTTCCGACACTCCCACACGTACACGCTGAGGAGCTGCTCTTCTGGTTTCCGGCGCTCCCATGCACACACTCCTGTTTCGGCACTCAGTGCTGAAAAGGTTCACCAACACTGATATAGCGGTTAAGATACAAAGCTAGAAACTCAGAGGTCATGAGTTTTAGTCCCAACTTAATCAAAAAGCTAGCTTGAATGGCTTTGGACCAGTCACTTCTTAAGAAGGAAGCAGCAAACCTCTTCCAAGAATCTTGCCAAGAAAACTGCAGGGAACTGTCCAGGTACTTGTCAGGAGTCAAGACTGATTTGTAGGTGTGCATGTACACAAAAAGCCTTGTGATATGTTGGGCCACTTCATCAAATATATGTATCCTGAAATTTCTTTCAACTAATAAAGTATGTCATGAATTTAGACTTCATCTGATGGTACAGTTTTGTTCAAAGTTATGTTGTTCACTTTTAAAGATTCAAAACTTGTAAGGCCTACATTCATGTGTTAAGACTGCACTCCTAAACAAAACATTATTAAATTGGATTTAATTCCATGTAAGTATAATTAATATAATTCCCCTTGTATTTAATAATTTCCTCCTTCATTCCTCAGGAGTCATACATTTCATATCCCTGATTTACACAGTTTGAAACTTGTTTATCTAAAGATGATTTTAACCTGACTTCCGGGTAAGTGGGTTAGACATTTCTATGAGTGGCTCCACAAGTGGAGGCAGCACTGTGATGAAATTGGCAGCCAGGAGCAAGATTCTGTCTGGTGAAAATCTCTCTGGAGAGATTGGGGAATTGCCCACTTGCACTCTGGAAGAGCTGCTCCACACAAGGAGATGACAAATTGAGATTATTGTGATCAATTGCAAGCTGGATGGCTTTGGAGCACAGGGATTACCAATGCACTTTAACTGCTGTGCAGCTTTATGGATATATGCCTGGCACAAACTTCACTTTCATAAATACCGTTGTATTTTATTAATTTACTACTTTAGAGATTTTCAACGGTAGGGAAGATCAAAGGTTCTTGGTAAATTTCCTTTTAGAATTAAGAGGAAAAATGATATAATAAAGGATTTTTTTAAAGCAAAAAAAAAAAACATCCTTAAGAACGTGATTTAAGAAAATTTTAAACAAATGAAGGGGACTATAATTTTAGCAAATAGAACAATATTTTTTCTAACATTTTTTTTTTCTGAAAATAGGAAAAATTTTGATTTTCAATGTATGTGCATATTGTATCTTTCAGATATTTGTTTTTTGCAGAAGTACGTACTATCCTCCATTGTTCTGCAAGAGGAGTTGTTGACTGTCTTGGTGCTAGGAACGGAAAAAGTACAAGTTTCTGAGGCCCATCCACCATTAATTTACACTATAGAAGGATTTTGCTCTTTTTTAGAATTTCCTTTAATATATTACTACAGTACAAAGCATATGTAATACATTATATTATTTTGATACATATTGGCTAAAAATTATTAAAACTCTCATGTCTATATAATCTAAACCTTTACAGATAGAAAAGCGTAGTATATCAGTGTTAACCATGATCAGAAATGCCAATATTTAATATTAGATCGTTTAGATTTTATATCCATAGTTGAATATAACATTAATTAAAAGATGCAAATTACATCAAAATATTTGTTGTACAGAACAATAAAGGTTTCTGTTTTAAGTGGAATATTAAATACTGAGATTCTCACTGTATTGTTACTTACTATTCTTTGAGCATTTGCCAAGGGTTTTGCACTAATGATGTCAGCACTTTGCAATTCCTCTGTGTTGGGGATCCAGCACTCTGGGCTTCTACTATGCTTGGTCTGATCTTCACTCAGCTGATGAGATTAGTAAATTCTGAAATTTACCATTATCATTGACAAATCTTACCATAGACACAGTTCTGTTCCTGCTGCAGACCTTCTCCTCTGCCTTTCAATATTCTTAGCATCTTCTTAGGGTCTCTTTCTCCTTTCTCCCCTCAGACCCTCTTTCTCAGCTTTTCTTTTTCCTCCTGTTTTTCTTCCATTGCAACCTTGTTGCATACGGTTGTCCTATTTTGTCCTATTTCGTCAGTGTTCTAGTGGCTACAGGCAAGATGAATGGATTCCTTCTCTGGCTTTGCTGTCATGCCCATTCCACCATCTGTAGCCAGCAGGGAAACATCCAGTAATTAGGGCACTGTACCAGGAAACAATGGGCCTCACTTTAGGACTTTAGGCTGGTCAATCTACCAACCTGCACCCCATTTGAAGAGTTGCTAAGTTAAAATAATATGAAATAAGTGAAAGAGAAAACCTCAACATGGAAATCATGCCAAACCAATCTTACTCCATTCTTTGACAAAGTGACTAAATTAGAAGACCAGCAAAATGCCATGGGCATTGTATACTTAGACTTCAGCAAGGCATTCGACAAAGTAGACCACAAAAAAGTGGGATAGATAGCATCCCCATCAGATGTATTTGTAACTGGCTGACAAATCATACTCTACGAGTAGTCCTTAATGGTACTACATCTACATGGAGGGAAGTAAGCAATGGGGTACCACAAAGTTCTTAGCACCAGTACTCTTTAATATTTTCATAAATGACTTAGATGAAGGAATAGAAGGGGAACTCATCAAATTTGCAGATGATACTAAGCTAGCAGGAATAGTCAACACCCTAGATGATAGGCTCAAGATTCAAATGAATCTCAACAGACTTGAACACTGAACCCTATCTAACAAAATGAAATTCAATGTAGAGAAAAGTAAAATCTTACACAGGCAAGAAAAACTAAAGTACGCATACAGATTAGGCAAACCCTGCCTTAATAGCAGTAACTGTGAAGGGGACTTGGAGTCCTAGTGAACAATCAATTAAATATCAGCCAGCAGTATGTGATGGCAGCCAGAAAAGCCAATGCAATCCTAAATTGCATTAACAGAGGGATTGAATCAAGATCATGTGAGGTACTAATACCACTCTATAAAGCCTTAGTAAGATGACACCTAGAATACTGCATCCAGTTTTGGTCACCACACCATAAAAAAGATGTTGAGACTCTAGAAAGAATGCAAAGAAGAGCAACAAAGATGATTAGGGGGCTGGAGGCTAAAACATATGAAAAATGGTTGCAAGAATGGGCATGGCTAGTCTACTGAAGAGAATGACCAAGGGTGACAGGATAACAGTGTTCCCATATTTGAGGAGCTTTCACAGAGAGGAGGGAGTCAACCTATTTTTTCCAAAGCACCCAAAGGCCAAACAAGGAACAATAGATGGAAACTAATCCAGGAGAGTTTAAACCTAGAAATAAGGAGAAATTTTCTAACAGTGAGAACAATTAACCAATGGAACAGCTTGCCTTCAGAAGTTATGGGTGCTTCATCACTGGAAGCTTTCAAGAAGAGACTGGATAGCAACTTGTCAGAAATGGTATAGGGTCTCCTGCTTGAGCAAGGGGATGGGCTAGATGATCCACAACAGGGGTGTCAAACTCATGTCATCATGGCATCAACAAGTGATGTATCGGGACTTTTTTCCCCTTCACTAAACTAGCCGTGGGCGTGGTCAGCATGTAACACATCCAGCTCGTGGGCCGGGAGTTTGACAGCCCTGACCTACAACGTCCCTTCCAACTTTGTTATTCTGTAAACAACCCCACAGAGAAGGAGGTTACAGATGCCAATGACTGTAGTCTGAATAGGTTCTGTATAGTTGGATAACAGAAACTGACCAAGTGCCAGGGAACTTAGTGGATTGGGAAATGCCTGATTTCACAAACACTGGCAAATAAGCAGGAAAAGCCCATTTCCTCCTTATGGTACACTTTTAAACAAGGCATAGAACAAACAACCAATTTACAATAAGCAAAACATCAAAATATTGGAGGCAGCCCATAATTCAAATGGTCATACAATGAAATTCTAAAAACAAACATTGCCAGCTAATTAAACTAACCATTTTACAATAATTGAATCAGTGAAGCCAATTAAACATGTAACCCCATCCCCTACTAAAATACCAATAAAAGGATTCAATTAAATAAAGAATCCATAAACAACCAAAGATGGAGGCATTATTTTCCAGGCACTGCAATGAATTAAAGCAAGACACATTTTGGACTCATATTAAAGCTGTTTAGGAAGAAGATATGAGGATAATGTTCTATGGGCCAAGGACAAAAATAGGTATTGTAGGACAAAAGCCTGCCATAGTAAATAGAACTGGAGACATAGTCTTAATCTTCCCTGGAAGAATTCTGTTCTGTTCAGATGGCAGAAGACTAACGAATTGTTTCTTGCAGAAATATTATATTATATTATATTATGCAATTTATGCAGCCCAAAATCTAGAATGGTCATTTCAAAAGATCTTTGACTTACTTTGCTTCTCTTCTCTTTAATCTGAGTAATGAAATTAAATAAAATAGCTGTGTGGGGGTGCATGCCCCAGCATACGTGTATGTTATCATCTATTACCGAAATGAAAATTTAACCAAGAGAATGGCATTTCCTTTCCCAATAAAGAGATAACCAGAAAACATATTATGCCTTTTTGCTGAAACCCCATTTTCATCACTTCATTGGGTGATGAATGTTTTCATTTCTTAGTTTACAAGGCACTGCACAATATGGGCTTTTTCACAACTCAGTACATTTTTCCCCCATGAAGAGGGAACAGGATAGATATTTGAGAAATATGGTCCAATTTGATTGGTGCTGGTAGCATTCTTTTTATAACATAATTTCCCAGGCAGGCTGGCTTACTTCATTTATTTATGATTACTGATTTGCAGATCATGGTATGTTGGTAATCATGTTGCATATATAATTTTTCCTTCTGTTAATTTGCTTGATATAATAAAAATAAAAAAAAAGGAAAAGGAAAAGGAAGAGAGAATAGAATGAATATAAAAGTTGGGTGTTAATCACGTGAACAAAGAAGAATAGTGTATAAAGATATTTGGGTTTTTGTTTTTTGCTGATTAAGAGGTATTTCCTGTAGTTCTAGTTTAAACACTTTCATCTAAACTAAATGGTTCAAAATAAATCTCTTTGTCTGGACATTATAAGAGCATAAACCGTTTTTTTTCTAGATGAAACTATTTATTTGTCAAGTTCAAGTTAAGATACTGGACTCTCCTTCATTGGAGTTGTTTAAATTAAAGCTCATTTGATTAATAGTCAGAGATGCTATATTAACAGACTCTTACAGTGGGTATAGAGGTGATTAAATTGATTGGATTTTTATGACTGCCCAACTCTGCAGAGGCTGTGGGTGCTTTACAATGTATGAAATACATAATTAAAAACCCTGTTAAAAACATACCCCATGGACAAAACAACAATGACATTCAAAAAGACTCCATAAAAACCCCTACACAAGGCTGGGCCAAGTCCAGGTCCTAAGAGCATTCTGGAGAGTAGATTATATACTGTACATGATGTATTAAGAGGTTGGGATTTCCTTATCATTAAGAGACATTTCTACTGCATTGTTGATAGAAATGTTTTGTGTGTACTGTACATTGGATTATTTCAGATCAGAAGTGAACAAAAGTAAATTCATGCATCTTCTGAGTTGGTCTAATGCAGAAATTGCCCAAATGTTTAGTTATGGTAAACAATACATAACAATTTATTTATTTATTTTTATTTTTAAATATTTTCAACTTCAGATTTTATAAACACTTAATCACTACTTGAGGATAAATGAAAGAAAATGGGTGTGTAATTCTCTCTCTCCTTCCCCCAAAGTTCAGTGGTGAATGTTGGTAGATGGAGTGTGGAGTCTCATTCTTCAAATGAAAATGTCAGATAATCAGATAACAATAATCAGATCATCAGATAAACAAAACAAAGCCATTGTATCCATTGGCCTCTGCTATTTATGTATGCATATTTAAGACCAGTACAACAAATGTTAGGCAAGAAGATGAGTTGATTCCCTGGAATATTTTCCCCCTGCTGGCTCAGGGAAAACTTTTGTTGACCTTGTGATTTGAAGCTGAAGCGGAATAAGGTTCTTTTGGCTTAACGAAGTTTTTGGACTCAGTTCGTTCTTTTTCTACAATCGTTAAACTGTTTCCTGGAAGGAAAGCCTCGTTTTCACGGGACCTGCTTGTCTGGGGAAGAAAAGCCTGGATAGAATTGAGCATTTCAATCATAAAGGTCCCCGTAATTTGCGTGCGAGGATTGCTTTGCGGAGACACCTCAGCGCTAAAAAAGAGCAACGGTTCCAGCCCGTAACAATACTTACCTAAGCTCTGTGTTCTGATTGACGGCACCGGCCTGCATGAGCATGACGTCATGGTGCAAGGCCATGATGTCATGGTGCAGAGTGCGGGCTACTTACTCACTCGCATCGTACGCGCCGTTTGCTGACCCGCCTGTTCCTGCGAGGGACTGCCGAGACCAGAGACTGGGTCCTCTGCCCGAACTCCGTTCTCCTCCCACTTCCCTTGGCTGTCAGGGCAGAGACCCATCGGCTTTATTGAGGGGACTGCTGGTGCCAGAGGGCGCTGAGATCGCAGTAGCAGCAGCAGCGAGCAAGCAGCGCTGTGGGAGGAGTTTGTGGTTCAGGGCGGATCCCGCAGAGCGGCTCCTGGTTGCTGGCCGGCTTAGGAGAAAGAGAAAGAAAGGGGCTGGCCGAGCAGCTGGGCGTCCTTGGTGCTGGCACCGCCGCCCGAGCATGAGGATGGCTGTCGGCGCAGCAGCGGCTCCAGGAGACGGGGGCTCGCCGAATCCCGGTCCCGCTGCGGTCTCTCTGGGCTTGAGCGTGGCTGTGGTGTCCAGCCTGGTCAATGGCTCCACGTTCGTGCTGCAGAAAAAAGGAATCGTGCGGGCGAGAGGACGAGGTAGGGCCCCCCTGGTCCCCGTCCCTTCCTATGCTTCGGGTTGCAGCAGAAACGCTCTGGTGTCTTTTGCAACAGCTAGCATCCTCTGCGTGATCTCCTCCCACTTGGCCGAGAGCCCACCCCGGCTTTCGTACGCCGCCTTTCCCGGAGCTCCTGCTTCCCTGGCACGGAGGTCACCCTCCGGGAGCGGTTAATCAAAAATATTTTGCAAACCCAGGCCTCGCGACTGCCTTCCCTTGATCAACACAGTGCCTCCAGAGGTGTCGGACTACAACCCCCAGAATTCCCAGTCCTGGCGCTAAATTGGGGAAGCCTGCTTGAAAAGAAGATTGCTTCGTTCCGAGGCATTATCTTTGGCTTTAGGCAGTATCAGACCTAAGTCTTTAGCCTGTTCACTGCGAATACACCTTGCATTCCTTCTCCGGGTTGGGTCAGGGGCACAATCACCATGAAGGCTAACCCTTCTCAGCTTCCCAATCCAACCACTCCCCCTCCTGTATTGTTTTCTTCTTCAAGTTTGTAATCATACCTGTACTTTTTCAAGTCGGTGCTTTTATACCTGCATGATGAGTCGTAGGCATTTGATTTGCAAAAGGATTATAAGTGAGCCATGAACGGCTAAATAAAATCTCCCATGTCAGGGACCAGGGGTTCAAACAGCCTTTCCAAGATTTCAAATGTGATTGGTCCCTTATTCCAGCAGATGCTTTAGCATATTATCGATTCAGTTTAAGTTTGTACTTTACATTTATAATCTGAATTTATGTTTTTTTAAAAAAAGAAATTAACACCGAAGGGATTCTTATAGAATCACTGAGTTTGGACAAGACCACCAATGTTTCTCAAACTAGGCAACTTTTAAGACTGACTTCAACTCCCAGAATTCCCCAATAGCAACAGCTCTCAACCATGCTGGCTGGGGAATTCTGGCAGTTGAAATCCACATATTTTTAAATTGCCAAGTTTGAAAAACATTGATTTAGAATGTCAGATCTAATCCATTCAGGAATCCCAAAGAAAACAGGCTAGGCAGAAGAAGCTGGGTAGCTTCTGTGTGAATACATCCAATGGAGACCTACCACCTCTCTAGAATAATTGATTCCACTTTCACATTGCACATACTGTGAAGACATTTGCCTGGATTCTGTCTTCCTGTAATTTAAACTATGTTTATAATCTGGATTCTTATAAAGCAATAGACAACAAGGATGATATATCATATCATAATGCATTATGTAGATCTGATCATAGTTTCAGAAATGGTTTGCTAAGTGGCACATAGAGGACTTTGTATTAGCAAAATACACATCATCCATTACTTCCAAAGGGCTATAGCCGTTCGCACTGTTCTTTGATCTTTGGTAATGATCATTATGTATCCTCAATATAGCAAACATGCAGGCTCCCAAATTCACATTTAACTGTATTTCTGTTAATGGGCCGTTTTTTACAGGAAGCACATTCACTGAGAAAGGACTATATATTCTTGCAGGAATGCCTAAAATTAAGAGCAGCTATATTCTGAAAAATGATACAGGCAGAAAGGTGATACTGACATTTCTAATAATCTCTTGCATACCAAACTGGTCTTTGGGGGAATACTTGTATTTTAGTCTGTTCCCAATTCTGTTACAAGGCCATTAAGCTCTCCATTCCAGAGCAGTCTTATTCTATAGTAAACTCTACCATATTGAGTATTTCTGTGATCCCCCTGTTGGCTCTACCTAGATAGGCACAGTACCAAAATATTAATCTCTAAAATCCAGCTATTTGATTGTTTGAATTCAATAAATAAAATATTCAAACATCAAAGTAAATATTAATTTATTTTGACAGGTTTCTCTTCAAATTAGAGAGTAACTTGTACGGGTAGTCCTCAATTTATAACAGTTAATTTAGTGACCGTTCAAAGTTACGACGACACTGAAAAAAGGGAATTATGACCATTTTTCACACTTAAGACCCCATGGGCACATGAGTATCCCCATGGGCACATAATTCACATTCGGATGCTTGACAACTGAATCATATTTATGACCGTTGCAGTGTCACAAGGTCTTGTGACCTTCTGACAAACAAAGTCAATGGGAAACCAGATTCACTTAACAACCATGTTACTAATTTAACAACTGCAGTGATTCACTTAACAAATGTGGCAAAAGAAGTTGTAAAATGGGGCAAAACTCACTTAACAAATTCCTCACTTAATAATTTTGGGCCCCTTTGTGGTTGTAAATTGAGGACTACCTGTATTCAAGGTAACTTAAGTATCTTAATAATTTTTGTCAATCATTAATTCATATAATTAATTCAACTGCATTACCAGTTTTATTTACTGGTAGACTTAGCGGATAATCAATATGCAATGTACTTGTTCCATTCTGAAGAAAGTGAGAACTAGTATAGAACTATTCCCATGCTTGCAGAAGAAACTGCAAATATAAATTAATTTGCTTGTGAATACAGACTTTTTTGCATTGCATTACTTGAGAAATGTAGTTGGAAACCCACTGAAATGATGATTCATGATCCAATGTAGCAGGAATATATATTTAGGTATTTATTGTATTAGGAACTGGAAAATCCAAGTACAAATCTACAGTAGATTTATTCTACTTTACAGTAGATTTATGCTCCTGGGAAGAATAATGGAATTAAAGAGTAATTAAACTGAGAAATATTATCCACTTTGTTTGGACAAGAATATGGTGTAATATACTCTACTTAATCTATGCCTACCACATGGACTACATCGTGGCTTGTGTACTCTTGATATCCCACATATACAGGACCTTGATTATGTATTGGCAGGGGAAGCTATAACATTTTACATACTCAGTAATTTTTAAGTTCTCAAAAATAAACCTTATATACTGACTTGATTGACATAATATTTAAAGCCATGGTTTGGTTTAATTACTGACTTCTCATAAACTATAGATTAAATTGTGGTCAACGAAGAGTCTTAGCTACTATTTATGTGATCTAAACAACTTTTAACCACATCCAGCATTCAATCTAAACCCATCTTAGCTTATCTTGCAGTTAAGCAATTATATGACTCTTCCAGGAAAATGAGATGGGATAGAAGAGTAATGTCAAATTATAACCATATATGTAACAGCATTTCTGTTGTCACTGCTTTGTTAACTCTTGCTGACGTATGTGTTCTTTCCACAAAATTAATTAATGGCATTATATACAGATAGAATATCAAACACACTAGGCAATATAAAGTTGTAATTGATTTGTTTTCAAATTTTATCCTTGAAAATCTCCCCCTTTCATAATTGAGATATAGGAATAACTCAATTAGCATAGAAATATCACATAGCAATTTAAAAATAGAAAACTATGTATTGTTTGTAAAAGAAAAGATCTCTTTGTTTGTTTGCTTCAGGAATTCATTTTACTTGATTTGTACAAGCAGCTAATTATTTGGAGCTCAACCTGACCATCTGACAGTATTTTGTACTTGTCTATCATGTCTAGTTTGCATTTTCCACAGTCACTTGTCATAAATTCATGTTCCACTTTTGCTCTGTGTAAACAATTTGAAACAAAAAAGTAAGACTGGGTTTTTAAAGAGCCTATTTGGTTCACTTGTCATTGTTTTTGTTTTCTTTTAAAGATTATGAAAGTAATAAATGATATCAGTTTTTGTCAGGCTTTTTAACAAAAAGAAATATAATTTGGGGATTAGGAAGAACATAAGAACCTACTGGATTGAAATTTAACCCAGCATTTTGTTTATCATAATGGCCAATCAAGTTCCTCTGGACTTTGTAAGCAGAACATGGAAACACCCATTCTCTCACTGTTATTACCTTGCATTTGGAATGCAGAGAGGCAGGGTCCCTCAAACTCATAATAAACATTGAGTCTTCAAGACTTAATAGATACAATGTCTTTAGTCCGTACATGTCTTTAGTTTTCTTTTAAACCCAGTCAAGTCAATGGAAATCTATGTAATACATTATTCAGGTTAATCATCCAGTAAGTGAACAAATACATTCTACTGTATGTTTTAACTCCATTGATTGGATGATTTCTTGTCCTATTGTCTTGATAGAGGGGGAAAAACAGATTAGACCAACATTAACAATGTCAATTTTACAAAGAAAGGTTAACCATTCACATTCATGCAGTCAGAACTGATGAAGCTTCTTGGATAAGAAGCAAAACATCATCATCTTCTTCAAGGGGCAAAAAAACATAATCCAGTTGCTTTTAGTTCACATTGTGCTTCATGTTTTTCCTTACTGAATACTTACAATTTGCTATTTTTACTGCTAAAATACTGAAACCCTAAACAGTGCAAATTTTGGATAAAAGATGGAAGTTGGGTTCTGATTAGGTAGTACTGAATTGGCAATAATTGTTTGTGCTTTCCAAAATACCTTCCAGTGTTTTCTGTACTATAGTAGATTGAGGCACAAAATGGCAGTTAGGCAGGTGTGCACTGTGCTTGTAGAAGCTTTATCTCCATTATCGGTTTTATTCATTTCTGTAGAAGATGAGAACAGATTACCTCTTGAAAAGGCCTACAAGATTACAAAAAATATTTCAAATCTTAGAAACAAGTGTAATGGTTATGTTACATTCTACAAGAAATAGAATATCTATGCATTTTTAAACAGTTCAAATTCAACTTTTGCATAAACATTGAAGGTATGGGTAAATATATGTCTCATTTGATGAGCCTCAATAGTGACACTCAATTTCAAAAATTATTTTGTGGTTTTGAAAATATTTTAATCTCAATAATTTGATTTAGGGCAAGGGTGAATCATATTCATATCTATTTTCTTAAGAGTTGGATTATTAATAACCACACCAGGGACATGATTGATTATCTTCACTGGAAGCAAACTATAAAAAGTAATACTGATTATGGTTACACTCATGGTTATACAAGATTTGGATTGGTTCATGCACCCTAGTTAAATAATTCTGTATGGCGGTGTGGTGGTAAAGTTAACATGTTGTTGAAGTTATAGAAAATTGTACCTATAAAATACATATTATTTAATCTGATGATCCAATTTTTGATTTTTCACCTATCCAGGGACTTCGTATTTAACTGATATAGTGTGGTGGTCAGGTACTATTGCAAGTAAGTATATCTTCTATATTTGAACAATTTTACATCTTAAAACCACACTGAAGGATTGTACTGGTCTATCCAGATGTGTTAGATAATAATTCTTATACATATGATCAGCAGTGATGATCATAACTCTGGCCTAATATATCTATCTAAAGGAAAGCTGCTGACATGCTCAGTCTAGCATATTTTGGTATAAGGATACTGTTTCATTGGTATTTTTCATATTTTTATTGTTGGCAGCATATTCATTCATTTCACAAACAGGATATGGTAGCTTTGGCTAAACTGTATATCCCTCTCAGGCAACATAATTTAAGTATAAAATTGTTTTTATCCAGGGGAACATCTACGGGGAGAGTCAAAATCTATATGATTTGCCATCCAGCTATATTGGGTGATAATTGCGGGAAATAATTCATATCAAAATCACATCTGGAGGAACCAGACTAGAGAAAGTTGAATCAGAATGTATCTAAAACCATCTTGTTAGACACAAAAATGTATGGGCAATGCATAGATTATTTTTCTTAACAGTTACAGTTTTGCAGTCACATTTTCTGAATAAAAAAGTTGTTTCACTGAAGTTAAACTCAAATTCTTTTATGAATTTGTCCATGTAGTTTATTAAGCAGCAAGATCAGAACTGATTTTCCAGTGCTTTTTTTCTAAAATACCATTTTGACTTCTGGTCTAATTAACAGCCTTGAGATTTTGTGGTTTCTCCCATGGAAGTACTAATCAAGACTATTTCTGCTATCTTTTTAAAAATTAGCCAAGTTTATTTAAATGCTGTCATCTGGAAATAAACTGGTGAAAACAACAACAGCAACAAAAAACCTAAACATGACGGGTGTAACAATTTAGATTGCTGTAATTCTTTTGTTTGGATGATGATAATATAATCCTATGTAAACATAGATCAATTTGTTGACCTACAGATATATTGTAATTTCAAATTTTCCAATCAGAGTTGCCTTGCAGGCTTGGAGTGCCCAAAAAGTGTAATTCACACACTCCTGGAAAGCACCAACTTGGAAAAGGCTGACATAAGGTGCTAGAAAATGGAACCTTCAGCTAGCATAAAACGTATTGAGAATATATCAAAATACTTTATACCAATGCAGAGTAAGACTCATCTTACTTCTACACTGCTAGTGTTCAGGATTATTTACCAGGAGAAGGCATCATATTTGCATCCATAACCATAAAATATAAAATCGAAATATATATCCAAAGTAAACAAGTTAGTGAAGTCTAAGACTAGTCAATGTGATTTTGTGGAAAAATGAAACTAGTAACCATTGGCATCTGCGGAATGGCACATGATGTCAATACATTATGACATCATTGCACAAATGGCAGGAATAAAATGCTGTATGTCATGTGCATCATGATGAGACTGGTGCAAAATACCTAAATCCATGCTCTTTGCATGCCTGAACTCATAGCCCAGAAAGTGTTCCATCTTGTTCTACTGATATCAAACTTGATGTTGCTCATATGTAAAGTGCAGTGTCCTAACATTTTCATTTCCCTATTGTTGCTCTGGTTTATCAAGGTTTCAAAATAAGCTGCCAGAAGCAAAATCAGAGTGCTCTAGACACAGCACTGTTGCTTCTGAGTTATAGAGCTGTGGATGCTCAACTTTTCCCTTCTCAAGATCCAAATTTAATGGATCATTAGCCAGCTATACTCAGCAATTGTCAAGGTTTTTTTGGGGGGTGGGGGAGTTAATATAGTGTTGTGGTTTAGATATAGAAATATGATTATGGCTTCAATGACAGTGCCATCATTCTTGTTACTTCTTTAAGGGTAAAAGAAAAAATACCTCCTTACTATTTACTAGCTTGTTCCTGCCCATGAATATAAAGGACAATCATACTAATTAATTAAAATGCAGCCAGAGAAACACATAGCAGGTGAAAGTAGGAAGGAAATCATAAAAAATAAAGCTGCCAAGCAGTGAGGTAATAAAGCAATAAAACACTGAAACCCTGCAGTCTAAATCAGTTGTTCCAAAAATAATAAAATGTTTTGTTTTCTGTTCACATATTTGGGTTTTTTTCCCCCTCAGTGGCGCTTGGCCAGATTGGGAATTTCTTAGCTTATACTGCAGTTCCTACTGTTCTGGTGACTCCACTTGGAGCCCTTGGAGTCCCATTCGGGTAAGGATTTTTTCTATTCTGCCTTTTTTCCCCCTTCTTCAAATCAGACTATCCATCTGACTACCTATCTTCTACACAACTATGTTAATTTTTTTGCAATTTTTTTTTTACTAGTAATGCCAAAAGTATTAATTTTTTTTCATTGTCCTAGTAATTTGCATTAAAAAATAACCTAGGTTTTTTCCCTTATCTTCCCTTTTGATTCTTATTTTAAGGAAAAATAGTTGTTTTTTTAGATTTCTTTCTGTCCTCTGAAATGTACAGATGCTTTTATTTATTTTTCAAAGAAATCCATTTTCAAAGGTTTACTGTGAACATAGACTTATGTTTAATGCCCAAATACTGAAATGTAAAATGTGTAAACCTCTCTACTACTCAAATATAATGTCCTTGGATTCTCAGAGATCCTGGCTAAATGAGGTGCATCCTTTAAATTTTTCAGTTAGTTAACTGGCTGTCTTGATGTTATTTCATGCTGTGGAATTGTATCCAGGACTAAAAACTGATTCAATCTCCAGCAAGTTACAGAAAGAAGACAGAGTGATACTTCTAGGACTTTGCCTCAGATAGCTATTCTTTCTCAAATAAATATTTAAATTAACGTCCAGATATTATATTCATTTTTGGACATTTTTGCTACAAATGACACTGTCCTCTCTCTATCCAGAGAATCATGACGTGACCCTCAAGGGCAGATGGTGTCTTTAAAAAAGGTTTTACATCTCTGATGCTGCATAAACATGTTGGATCTGTTAAGAAAACATATCCTGTATCAGCAGCTGCAAGAAATGTTCTGATACTTTAAAAAAAAATGCCACATGTAATTTGCAGGAGAGATCCAGTCAGAATATTTTTCATTGATACAAAATGCATCAGGGAAGCACTCCTTTCCTATCTTGCATTCCCACTTGCCAGACCAAACTCAAGCTGTGGAATTCTGGGAGTTGAAGGCCACATATCTTAAAATTGCTAAAGCTGAGAAACACTAGTTTAAACCAACAAAGAAAAGTAACAAAGACTGTTGAATAATTTCTTAACCTTCAGCAGGGACATCCACAAGTGTAATCAAACTGTGAAGAAACTGACCATAATTAAATGATCTATCTTTATGTGCATCATGAAAAAAAGGTTAGGATTTCCATCACATAGTTGACACTTTGATTTTTGGAAGTCTTCTTTGTGGAGAGTCTGCCTTACAACACAGACCACCTGATTCAATTTTTCTCTCTGACCCTCTCTTTTTCAGGTCCATTTTAGCTTCCTATCTACTGAAAGAAAAACTGAACATTTTGGGCAAATTGGGCTGTCTCCTGAGTTGTGCAGGTTCTGTCGTTCTCATAATTCATTCTCCAAAGTCTGAAAGTGTCACCACTCAGGCTGAGCTTGAAGAAAAGCTTACAAATCCAGGTATTTAATTCTTTGGGTTAACCATGTAGATAAGTAAATCTGAGTCACAAGACAAAAATGTAAGCCGCCCTGAGTCTCCAGAGAAGGGCGGCATATAAATCAGATTAAAAAAAATAATAATAAAAATAATAATAATAAAAAAAGAAGCGTAAGTTGCTCCAACATATAATGTTGGCTTACTTTGTATTTCCTGCTGAAGAACTTTTTGTTGCCAAAGGAATGCATCAATTTTTTCCTCCTCTTTGATTTTTAATTATGAACCTCATTTGCTCCAGTCCAAAGCATAACTACCTTTTTTTTTTACTACTGTTGGGAAATAAATTAGACTTACAAGTTTTCCAATAGCTACAGTATAAGGCAAGAATAACATAAAAATAAAAAAATAAAATTTAAAGAAAAAATTACTTAAGCTTAAAATAAGCTTATTTTCCTATCTGGTAAAGATTTTTATATAATTCATTAAATAATAAAGATTGAAATTAATTGTACTTCTGTATAATTTCAGTCAATGGAATTTAAGCAGTTTTATTACTTGGGGTTACAAATAAGTACTATAAATTTATAAATTCAACCGAGGAAGGCTGGGAATTAAAATAATAATGATTTTGGATGTAAAATTATTGTTAGAATTCATAAAATAAAGGAGAATGTATTTTCTTGTAATTATTTCAGTGTACTTTATACAGAAAAGGAAGCAATCCACTGGCCTCTTCCAATTGTGTTTGGGATTACAGCTCCCCAGATTCTTAGCCAAAGACCATGATAGCTGGAAATTCTGGAAATTGTACCTCCAAATTGGGAAAGATCTAAGTACAACATAGTTGATTCAGTGGTGAGCAAACCACTGACTGCTTCCAAGAATAATTAATTCCATGATTAATAAGCTGTTTGTGATTATCAAAGAACGATAATGCAATTCATAATAATGGACTATAGTTTTGTCTCCCTGAAGAAATTAAAAAATAAAGTGATGATCTTATGTTTTCAAACAATTTCTAGATGAAGGAGGAGATAAAGATCACAAAATTACATTGCTTAAATATGCCTGATGACTGATTGGCCAATGATAAATAACATGGAAGATAATTTAAATATGCTCTGCAGTATTCAAGTTACATATAAACAGAAATATGCATTTCAAAAGAACATTTTTCTGAATCAAAAGCATAATTTGCCATGATAAATTAAATAACAGACTATCAAAAGCAGGAGCACAATTTAGGATTACATACTATGGTTTGATTCAGATGAAAAACAAGAACTTAAGAAAAGGAATGAGTATTTGCAGAAAACCTCACAGTACTTCCAAATGTAGTCTTTCCAAACATGTTAGTGTATATTGATATGTTAGCTAAAAGATAAAGGGCATTGCAATCTAAAAACCATTAAGATAGATAGAATTCTTGATTGGACACACAAGGAATTTGTCTCTAGTGCACAAGCTCTCAGTGTACATACAAGCAACAAGTGATAAAACATGATCATAATCATAAAATACAATAATCATAAATCATACAACACTCAGTGATAGTTATAGGATACTAAATAATCAACATAAATCATAATAGGATACTAAATAAAAGCAGTCAACAATAAATTATGAGATACAAACAACAATGTTATGGCTATAAGAAGCTAAGGAAATAGGTGATAGGAAAGATGAGAAGGATAATAGTAATAGTAATACAGCCCTACTAGGTGGTTGATGATGAAGTTTATTGCAAAATATAATTTGGAAAATTATCTAGCTAAAGCCAGTGTGAGTTAATGTCAGTGTATAAATGATGTATATATCATATATTATAGAATTGTTTTCAAGAAATATCATTTGGTTGAGCTTAATTATGCCATTATATTCTCTTTGTTTTTCAGTATTCGTGGGTTACCTCTGTATTGTGCTTCTCATGCTGCTTCTACTTATCTTTTGGATTGCACCAGCCCATGGACCAACTAACATTATGGTTTACATCAGTATTTGTTCATTGTTAGGAAGTTTCACTGTGCCTAGTACAAAAGGAATTGGACTGGCTGCTCAAGATATCTTTCACAATAATCCATCAAGTCAAAGAGCATTGTATCTCTGTTTGGTTCTGTTAGCAGTACTGGGGTGTAGTATAATAATTCAGTTTAGGTACATCAATAAGGCACTAGAATGTTTTGATTCCTCAGTGTTTGGTGCCATCTATTATGTAGTATTCACCACTCTTGTCTTGCTGGCCTCAGCCATTTTGTTCAGAGAATGGAGTAATGTTGGTGTTGTTGACTTCTTGGGAATGGCTTGTGGGTTCACCACTGTATCTATTGGAATTGTTCTTATACAAGTCTTCAAAGAATTCAATTTCAATATTGGTGATTTGAATAAGCCTAATATGAAGACTGATTAAATTCTTAATGTTCAAGGGAATTGGGTAATCCAGAAAATGATGATGTCTTCAATTTTTAGGCCACAGAAATGATAGCCTTTAATTTCTAAACTTTAAATAACACCGCCTTTCATTCCTTGCTGGAATATGTGAAATGAATTAGTGTTCTTAATTCAATTTCTTAGGACTATTGTCATGCTTTGTATCTTATGGTATCAAATGATTTTATAAACCTCATAGCAAGTAGGACAAGAATTGCATCACCACAGAAGCTGATGTATTTCTTTATCCTTAAAGATTATCTATGTAGTGTAGGATTGAATTATTTTGGTCTATGAAGAACCAGGAATCTTTTCAAATGATTACCCAAAATCTTCTGGTTGTGTGAATTAACTGTCAACATTTGTGTTTACAACTGAGCAGGTGCCATGAGTGATCAATAGCCCTTTTTAAAAATGTAGATACACTTCAAATACTAGATTGGGTTTTCTTTCTGTTTCCCTTCACAGTTATGATTCAGATTTCAGTATTTTTCCAGGTGTATTTGAAGATTCCACAACGGTTGCTACAGACTGTGTGTTGATATGGTTTGTTCTTTCTCTACCTTTGTAATTTGGACCGATGACATAATTATGTCCAAAACTGGGGCAGTGTGTTTATATCTTAACATATGTTCTCTCTCATACCAGCTCACAAAGTTGCTCACAAATCTAAGTAAATACAGCACTTAGTTGACAGTTACGCCTCTTGTTCACATGAATCACTTAATGTATGTCAACATATTACATTGATTCAGGAGCTTTTACTTAATATAAAACAATGTGAGGAATGTGTTAGATCATAACCACTTTCTACCTTTTTTGGTAGATCATTTGTAAACAGCTGGAAACTACTTCAGTGCCTTTTCTATTATAATAAGATCACTTTCATGGGGTGGTTCATGTTCTCTAATATTTGGGTGTCCTCATGCTTATCAATCTAACAAAGCAAAGAGACACTAATACGATATTTGAATTATTATGGGGTAACTTCTATGCACTTCCAACTGGTGTTTGTTTAGAACAAAAGTATTCTATTATAGTAGTATTCAATTATGTTCCCTAGAAAGTTTTCCCTAACAAATTCCAGTAAACTATTGTGTAGCATCCTTTTGTCAGCTTTTGAACTGGCAATTTTAGAGGCATTATAAAGGAATTTGTAAGAGGAAAGAAAAATGTTGTTCGGTTAAGGGAAAAATATCTAAGTGATTATTCAGCAGGGCCTGGAAATTGTTGTCACTCACTTAAAAGAACAGAGAAAAACAATGGGGTTTCCACAATACCAGTGTTTCTCAACCTTGGCAACCTTAAAAAGTGTGAACTTCAACTCCCAGAATTCTGGAAGTTGAAGTCCACAAGTTTTAAAGTTGTACTAAGTATAAAAACCTCAGTATAAAAAACTGCTAAGTTAAAAGAACATTTTCGGATTCAGAAACTAAGGGTTGTCTTTTTCCTAGGTAATTTGTTAGATTTGATTCAATTGTGTTTACAGGTTCTCAGTATGACTTGAATTAACAATAGTGAAGTCTGTCATAGAAATAGCATTTTCGTGTCAGTGTCAAAGAAATACTATATAAATAGGTACATGAATACTTTGCCAGATAAGGTTTTATTTATTATTCTGTATGCCATTTTGTTGAACTTGTAAGCAATGCATTACTTTTTAAAATCACTGCATTTGAAACTTCTGAACTCAGGAGGCATGTGACCCAGAAATATTTGTGAAGGAATGAGAAATCATGTGCCCAGTACAAACTCTGCCCTTATATACTTTGGGATGTCATGATGCAAGCACAAAATATTGACACTTGTGTCATTATGTCGTGAAACACGTTATTGTTTTGGCATCATCAAAGTTAGGAACAGATTCCAACTAATAATGTCAAAGGTGTCAATTTGCACCTTCAACCATTTTTAAGCATACTTTATCCATTGTACAGAATGGCTGTTTTTCTCAATCAATATAAGCAATCAGATTTCTTTTAAATTCTGAAAATTGCAAATTGGAGATGACTTTCCAAAATAAGACAGCTTAATAGACATGCCTTTTGCATGTTAGGGATAAAAACAGTTTGACTGTATATATGTACAGTATAATATGCATAGTATGTATTTTAAAAAGATTAAAACTAATAGCTAGTTGAACACTTGGAACATTAAATATCTGAGAATGCATTATAGGTGCAGCCTGAATGGGACTTCTCATTTTCTATAATGGACACCATGGGAAGGAAAATGTGCATCCGAATGCAGCTGGTCATAAAACATCAATTTAACAAACAGCAACAGGGACTAATTCCTTTTACCACACTGTGTTGTTCCTACTATTCAAGTTGACTTTTATGGTTTTTATGGATGGGTAGACATGCTTCAGAACAAAGCATTGGCCTATAGTCACACACCCATTTTTATTTTCTGAGAATACCTGTAAGGCTACATATTGGACTCGGAGAAATTTCTTTGGAAATAAATCATGCTTTCTTTTAAAACAAAACACACACATATAGTCAGATGGGGCAAAGAACCTACTAAATATCAAGGTAGGAATCCATAGACAGATTGGCTTCTTCCCTCCATTGGAATGATTTAAACATCGTCATGTTTGAACTGGACAGATCCCTTTCACCCTGTACATATATGGGGTACAGAAAATGCATGCTATAACTTCAACATAATGGCAATCAAAAAATAACTTCTGAAGTAATCTTTAATCAACTTTTAATGTGCAAACACTGGTTTGGCTTGCTTATTTATTTATTCATTTAAGAAATATCCATTTTATCTTCTCCCAAATGGTTTTAGATAGCTTACAAGGCAGTCATTATTTCTAAATGTCATGAAAATATTCCTGCAATGTGTGGCATGTACAGAGAGGTTAGAAGAAACATGTTAATATGGAAGAGATAAAAATGTTTGAGTCTCTCCGATTACTTGAAGAGAGTTTTGCTTGAGTTGCAATCCATTCACTAGGTATCATGCATATCAAAGAAAATTCTAAATGCTTATAGCATTTTGCTCTAACAAGTTGGTATGGGCTTTTAGCTCCTGCCCTTAATCAGTATTCATATTCATAATCAGTATTATTACTTGTTACTTTTTAAACAAAGTATGCTTGACAGTCTCATTCTAGCTTTTCAATTTGGGTGATTTCAGTTTTGTTTTCTTTGACATATTTAGGTACATGGTTTGACTTTTCTAGAAATTATCACAAATTATAGCTTATTATTTATGCCACTTTTCCCTCTGTGAAGAAATACCTAGCCTAGCATACTGTATTAATGCACATTTAAAATTGTATACACATTTAAAATCTTTCAGCTGTTCTTTATTGATTGAGGCACTTACTAGGACATCTTGGCTGGGATAACTAACATTTGTTTAGAATGTTAAGAAGGATGTTACTATCCTCCAAATAAAAGCTTCAGGGCAAACATGTATTTGTAAGCAGTGTTACAATTTAGAAGTAGTTTTGGTTTATATGTATATAACATTAAAGAATAGAATCTTGTTCTGACAAGTTAAAATGTTTTAGAAAAACCAAGCTATTACTATTACAAAAACTTGATCTAAAACCATGAAACTACTAGATGACACCTACCAGCTGCCAGCCCTAGCTATGGCAGCAATTAATTGAGAATCAATTGACACCTTAACACATTGCACTAAACCACATATAGTTAGTTTGGCTTTGGCTTCATTTGCATGAACTAGTCATCATAGCTTATACAATAAACTATGGTGAAGCAATACGTGCCCTTGCCATCCAAATTTCTTTGTGCTGCTATTACTCTTCACTAAGGCATTATTGATAGAGAAAACTTTTTGATAAAGATGACATACATATTATTTTGTGGTTTAGAATCTTGGTTTTGACTTTGATGCCTTTTAAGTTGAGACAGCCTTATAGCTAAATTCCAGAAAGTTGTAATGTATATATTAGCATTCCATGTAACTTGTATCTGTAGCTTCTAACTTTTTAGATGATACATATAGAAATACTTATTTTTGCTACTTATTTTAACAAATAGTATTCTTTTTTCCCTTTTAATTCTCTCTAGAATAGTCATCAATAATGATGATGTTAGCACTGGACCTTACTTCCATTTCCTGATTTTTTTAATGTATCTTTTTTTGTTAATATTTTGCTATGTTTTTTTTAAGATGCAGTGATTAAATTATTATAATTTTAGGTATGGTATGCCATACTGGGCAATAAATGTGCTGGTATCTCTTGAACTTTGGTCTTCCTTAAATCTCGAAATACCCTTGCTATGATATTACCTGATTCATATACACTGGCTACATTCATCACATTCATCAGGAGCAAACCATGCTTGCCTTGTTATGGGAAATGTGAGTCTGGCTTATACATAATAGTACAGAAATTCGATTGTTAAGGTAGAAAGAACAAAAGGACTAAAAAGGAACATTCCCTGCAGACAAAAAACTTCTGCATTATCATAATTTGTAGGTGGGCTGATGATAGAATTAAAACTTAAATTCTAATTCATGTTTATTAACATGTTTTAAATGATCTGTGTGGAAAGCATTATACTACAATCAAGTACAATCTTAAAGCATTTCATTATAAAGTATAATGATTTACCAAAGACACTTTAATTCTCTTGAGTAGTATGTTCCAGAATTTATGTATGTAACACCTGATACAGTTCTATACAAACACTTAGGCTCTCATAGTCAAATTGTATATTTCATTGAATTCTGAAGTGACCAGAAACTAGCCTGTACATGATATAAACATTTTTTCTGCCAATTTGAATATATTGATTATTCAAATCAATGTTTACTCTTCTATTAAAATATGCATAAAAGTGCCATGTTTAACTTTTACTATAAGAACCTATGTTCACTTGTAAACAATTTTATAAGGTTAAATTTGTTTACTTAGGAATTCATTGAAACATAATTTACTGGGTGGGGGGAAGCGCTAAATTTTTGCAGAATTCATAAGAAGCTTTATAAAGACTAGAAATTCATGCTAATTCCCTTGCAGGATAAGATTCAGAATGGTGAACCAAAGAAATTTAAAAGAATGAGAAAAAAACTCAGAGCTATATGAACTTTATACCAGCACCATCCATTATATTTGTCTGTACCTTTCAACCCTTAAAGAAAATGCTGTGTTTATCATGTTCACGCATTGTACTACCAGCATTTGCAGTGTAAGAATGTTTCCATTTCTCACATTTTCTACCAATGTATCTAAATTCATAACTCAGTTTTTCACCATTTATATATAAATATTCACCTCCTTTTTGTTGTCAAACTACTTTGATTACTATTTGATATACCCATGTTTTCCTGAAGATAAGACTGGGTCGTATTTTCTTTTGGGCCCCAAAATAAGCACTAGGGCTTATTTTCAGGGGGTGTCTTATTTCTTTCCATGTACGGGAGGCCCACTTCTATTTGTTTGTGGTGAGACAGGAGGCCACACACTGCGCCAATGCCACCCCTGTGAGGCAGGGGGATGGGGCTGCTCCAGGTGCCCCGCACCGGCTTATCTCAAGGCCCCCACAGCCAGGCCTCATATGCCCTGATACTTGTCTTACCTCGCGGCTGTGACATGAGCATACCACTCCTGCTTTGTTGCGGCTGCAAGTGGGATCCTGCTGCACATAGTTGCTGCTGCTGTTGCCATGAGGCAGTTGTCAGGATGTGGATGGCCTGGCTGCTGGTGCCCTGAGGTAAGCCAGTGTGAGGCACATGGGGCATTCCCCCGCCTCGTGGCCGTGGCACCGTGAGCAACCAGACAGAATGGGCGGCTGGGCAGCTGCGCAAGCTCTTAATTAGAGCTTATTTGGGGGGGGGTAGAGCTTATATTAGGTGTACATGCATAAAAACATGCAAAGTCTTATTTTTGGGATAGGTCTTATTTATATATTTGTCATTGTTTCACACAATCTAAAATTCACTGCAAATCTTTCAAGTTCTCAGCCAACAGCATTGGACTACTTCCATACAAAAGTACATTTATATTGATTCCCATTGATGTACTCTAGCTTCACTACAAACCATTCTTCCATAAAAATATTAAACAATCAATGTAGTTTCTGTTTCATTCCTTAGTCAGTAATTAAACACTTGGTAAACGTTAGAGTTATTCTTATGCATGGTTGACTTTTATCATCTACGGTATTCTGTCACATTCAACAATTAACTTTCAAATACGAACTAAGGGATTCATATTTGCATTAACATCCATAATAACATTTGTGAGACAAATT
Source organism: Pituophis catenifer annectens (assembly GCF_029215685.1). Lineage (NCBI taxonomy): Eukaryota > Metazoa > Chordata > Lepidosauria > Squamata > Colubridae > Pituophis > Pituophis catenifer. The sequence continues at coordinate 39,702,646 of NW_027256884.1, forward strand.
CATACTTTCTGATATATAGTTTGATTTACACCTTCACCTCTCTGTATGCATTGTTTAAGAGTTACCATGGATGAGGCAGGAACCTGCATTACTCCAACTAAATAAAACAGTATATAAACCCAGAGCAGGTATATTCCAGGCTCAAGGTAGAGCAGAAAAAGGCCATTAATCTGAAAGGACAGGGTGAAATGCTTAATATTTAAACATTGGCTTGATTATTTTGTTATGCATTATTTATCATACGGAGCTTCCATGCAGAGGGGCCCTAAGATTCTTACATCTCTTTCTTTTAGTAAGATGAAAATTACATAGCAATGTCACAAAAGGACAACTCTTAATAAAATTACAAGAAAAAGGTGGCCACCAAAGAATGACAAAAAACACAATCTAGAGTGGAGGCCTCCACTTCATACCAGCTGCCCCCCACAAGTTTTTACAACTTTAGTAAAAATCACTTCTATGGAGGCTAACTTAATCTCAGGAGGCAATCCTTTCCAAATTAGGAGTTGCAACTGAGAAAAATCAATTCTTTGAATCCTGTAGATGCTAGTCCTTAAGATAAGAAATCTTTTCCTATTTTACTTGAACTTATTGGATGAACAGAAGCTATTGGGAGTAGGTGGTCCTGAAGATGTCTAAGTCCTGAGCCATTAAGTACTTTACATTGCAAATAGCATTTTGAATTGCACTTTTGAAACCAGGTGGCAGCCAATGCAACTTTCAAACTAGATGCATAATTTGAAAGAACTTTGGCACTCTCGTAACAGAATACAAGTAGTTGTATTCTGAACTAGCTTAAGCTGCTGAATAGTCTTCTGGGGTAGACCTAACTGCAATAACCCAAATAGGGTATGTAAAACACGAGTCACAATAAACAGAACCTCCAGTTCCAAGAATGGTTGTAGTTGGCATATTATGATTGACCTGTCTGCAGTAAAGTAATTTATCAGAATGAAATCTTTGCAGTTTTTGCTATTATCATGTGTGGCTAAGTTGCTGTAACAATTGATGATATAAGCATCAGCTTTACTCCACAAAGACAGGCTATTTTCATTCAGGTCTATTAGTCCTCAACATGCCTTTTTCCCCCTTTCATTTATTAATTCATGGTCTTTATCATTTACTCCTTTTACATCTCAAGTTCCAGTCTTCTACATACCACATTTATATTCCATTGGAAATGATTCAAGAAATGGCATTAGTAAATAGTGCTTTATTGATTTAGAGCTACTCGAGAGTTATTTATTTTGCAAGATATCTATAGTATATACCATCTCCACTGACAGACTCTTAAACAAGATACAGGCTGCAATGTGAAATACACTGGAATAGTCTTCAGTTGTTAATTCTGTGACAAGAATTAAAATTAACACATGCACAATTGTTCTGAAAATGCCTCTTAAGCCTCTCACTACCCCAAATATCTTTTCAAAAACTGTTTTGGTTGCTGATTGTGTGGCTGTGAAAGAGAAAATTGCTTGATTTCATATACAGTGAAACATAATTTTAATGAATTAACTGGGAGTAGCTGTCAATTATTCAAGAATTTCTATTGAATCAGAATGGAGCACAGCAACATTTGAATAAATAATGCAAACTGATGAAAAGTATGCTGCTTGTGTGATATTATTAAACAAATAAATTGAAGAAATTTGTTAAGCTGTACGTGTACTCTAATGTTCAGGTAAAAAATTTGGTAAAATGAGATTTCGCTGGATGACATTGGTTATAGTAATAGCCTGGATTAATCATGAATATAATTCTATTGAAAATAAAATAAAAATGAAAGATGAAAAGACTAGGTTAAAATGAAAAAGGATGGACTACTTTAATATTCTTAAAGCAGACTTTAAATATGGCAGAGATGTTTGGAGAGTCAAATTTACATATGCTGATAATCTGTATCTCTCACTACGTTTGGGAGTGCTTAAATTCCTGCTTGAGAAGAGCATTTTAATCCTTTGGAGTACAAATTAAACACTGTATAAATTATTAGGGGAAAATAATCTTATAAATATTTTTTAGAAATACTAAGTAGGAAATTTAACACAATGACATGCCATTCCCATGTGTATTTGCCTAATCATTATAGCTTAATGCTATTTTAGCAGCATTTATTAAAAATTTACCAACATTTTCCACACAATTTGTAACAGGAAACTATGACCAATCTTGGCTTCCGGGTACATGTATTTGTATAGTGTGTGAATTTGCAAACAACTATTTGTTAAAATGTATATCCATTTACATGTAAATTACTCGTACTCATCTTCTAAAAGGTTTATAAAACTAAAGATGTCAGCAGAAGGTAATTTCTTTTTAAAAGATGTATTTGCTTTTGGGAAAACAGTTTTTACAGTATGTGGAGTCCAATAACTAGAAGACTAATTTGATCCTTCTTTTACATGTTGTGTAATGTTGAGGATGAGGTAGTGATGAAATAACATGCTTTAAATTAATATGTGAACACAAACAGTGGAATAGATGGGGACATGTGAATGTTATAGGCTTACTGCTTAAATGCCATTGTGTTGCAATAGAGTTAGAACAAACAAATTTAAAAAGGACTATTTTATTAGCTTTCAAAATAATGTGTATATAGATTTGTTAAGTGCTCAGTAACTTTAGCTTTGCTTTAAAAAATAGATATAGGAATGTTGTATTTGCCCCTTAAACTAGCAAATTAGCAAAAGCTATTTATTAAGATTTCTGACAATCTTATTTGTTAATCTGTAATGTTTTAAAATAAAAAAAAGACATTTCTAACTCGACTATTAGACTTTTTTTTTTAGCCTATTTGGTTGATGAGAAATCCTATGTATAGAAATTAACAAACATTCCTTTGTTTTATTTCCTTCATAGAACTTAACATTGTAATAGCACAATACATGTCATATTAATTCAGAGTATCTATAAGAGAATTCAGTGGTTTATTTTGGTATCATTCTGAATCAGAAGACAAGAAGTGAAACACCTACATAGTCCTCAATTTATGACCACAGTTGAGCCCAAAATTTATGTTAAGTGAGAAATTTGTTAAGTGAGTTTGCTCCATCTTATGACTTTCCTCACCTCATTTGTTAAGCAAATCACTGCAGTTCTTAAATTAATAACATGGTTGTTAAGTGAATCTGGTTTCCCCATTGATTTTGCTTGTCAGGTCACAAAAGGAGATCACATGACACTGCAACCATCATAAATGTAAGTCAGTTGTCAATCATCCAAATGTAAATCATGTGACCATGGGGATGCCTCAAAGGTTATAAGTGTGAAAAATGGTCGTAAGTCACTTTTTTCAGTGCTGTTATAATTTTGAATGGTCACTAAATGAACTGTTGTAAGTCGAGGCCTATCTGTATAGCCCTGATAATGAGCTTTCTGATTGCCAGTATTGTTATTTCTGGAAATCCAATTGAATGGCAATTCATCTTGCTTCTGCACAAATATACAGAGAGCTATTATCTGATTGCTGCATATTCTATGAGAGTCTGCCACGCTATATAGATAAAATTCGATCTCCATTTCAATACTTTGAAAAAATTGTGCATTCCTTCACTGTAAATAGCAATTTATGAGATCTCAACTCTCCTTCCATTTTTTTTGGGTAGAAAGATCAATAAATGCCAAAGCAGTTGAAATGTGAATCACAGAAACAGTTGAGTTTCCTTTTTTGCCTCTCTGCCCACCCAAGAAAGGAACAAAATTATAGATTCTGTAGTAAATATACAAATCTTTAATACTCCATTTCAGAGTTCTTGAAATGGTTAGCTGAATTATTTCAAATTAAATTAAGAAATGGAAAAATGATACTACCAATAGAAGCTAATTTAAAAGGAATATAAGGAAACCAGCTCTAAATGATACAGTGAGTTGAATACTTCTGGTTACCTGCATTCTTGCTGGCTGTGAGAAAACATTTCAAACTCATAATTAATTAACATTTATTTTATTATATCACAGTATAGCCATAGACCCTTAGTTGTGGTGTAAACATAAGAATAAAAATATATAAAGTTTAAAAACCCAAAATATAATACTTGGTTTCAAGCCCTAAAAGACCTGGAAAAGTTTTATTTCTGAAGGTAGATAAAATTGGGAACAAATGAATCTCCAATGGGAAGCTATTCTGGACAGTCAAACCCATTATGAAAAAAATATTTTTGTAAATTTTGCTCTCTCCCCCATAACATCCTGAAAATGGAAGATGATCAGCTGTTTCTGGCATGAACAAAATGGTGATTCTAGCAGGAAAAGGTGATCTGCAGGTAATCCAGCAGTCAACCAATAGAATACTTTATTAGTTACGAGTTTAAGTTTACTTTACTGTCATTTCACCTCGTACAACAAAATTAAATGCCATCTTCAGTGTACATTATAACTATAAAAATAAAACACAAACACACATCCTTCACATTCAATTGAATTGAAAACCCAATATTGCATTACTATTGCACTATACAGTAGAATTCAATATAGTTACTGCCCTAGGATAGTTTTTCAGCCTATTTGTCCTTGCTTTTATTATTCTGTACCGTCTGGCAGATGGTAAAAGTTCAAAAAAAGGGTGTCCAGGATGAGATGGATCTTTAAGAATGTTTTGAACTTTCTTAAGGCAGCAGATAATATAAAGCTCTTTCAAAGAGGGGAGAGGGCAACCAATGATCCTCTGGGCAATGATGTTAACCCTCTGGAGTGCTGTCCTATTTGCCACTGTGCAATTGGCAAACCATACATAGATGCAGTAAGTTAAAAATTGCACTCAGTGCAGGAACCAAAAGTGTTTCAGCGTAGCCACTGAAAACCATCTATGAGCACTTGGAGCATGAAGCTTGCAAGTGCTGTTTAAAGGCAAACCCACATAGATTGTGTTGTAGTAATCTAACTGGGTGACATAAGCCACTATATTGTGGTCCCAAGTAGATAAAAACAGACAAAAGCTCTCCTTCTCCTTAACCCAAGGTCTGGGGCGGAGAATCATGTTTTTAATGCTCTTTTAAAGGCCAGTAAAATGAGGGTTGTACAAATTTCCAGGGTAGTCCGTGACATTCCTTAATAGAGCTAACTCTGCCAGATCTATGATGGGCAGAAACCAGGTTGGATAAAAATCAATGATTTTCTTAAAAAAATCAAATCAGTTTTTTTTAAAAAAATCGGATTTTTTTGATTTAAATCGGATTTTTTTTATTTTTATTGAATTTATTTTAATAAAAAACTTTTGGGGTAAAAATCTATCGTAAGATAGTTTTCTATTTAAGATACATAAATAATTTAGTTTTTTCAGCATGAAATGGAGCTTAGTTATGTAGCATGAGGCTGTATATTCTGCAAAACTGGGACTATCGGTGAGTCAACAGTGGGTCAAAGGAGTAGCAGAGATGTTGCTCTTTAAAAATGATGATTTAAATCGAGTTGATTTAAATCAAGCCTTTTTACTAGTGATTTAAATCATGCTTTAAATTGTGATTTAAATCAACTCGATTTAAATCAAATCCACCCTGGCAGAAACTATGGAAGATGGGTGTTCCCTCAAATAACTGATGCCATGGTTTTTAAAGGTGATAACCAGCATCTTGAATTCTACCTGGGAATCAGCAGATACCCAATGGAGTTCACACAGCAGGGGTGTTACATGGGCTCATTTCTGCTTCTCTGTTATTTCTATATTAGTTATAGCTTCCTAATGGTTTTCAAAGGCAGACCCATATAGATAGGCCTTGATTTACAACCATTCGTATAGCCATATTCAAAGTTACAGTGACACTGAAAAAAGTGAGTTATAACCAGTCCTTGTAGTTACAACTTCACAGCATTCACATGGTCATCTAATCAAAATTTTGGTTGCCAACCATAAATTTTGGTCCCATTTGTGGTTGTGTATCGAGTACACTGCAATACCACATCAAGATACCAAGGCATGAATAACCATAAGCAGCCTCCCAGTCCAGAAAGGATGCAGCTCCAGGAAGCTAAAATACTATCACTGCTCAGTCAAGGACTTCAAGCTTGATCTCTCTCCTACCAACACCAAATGGAACTGGCCATGGAGAGGGAGGAGAATCACCAATGGTCTAGAAGGATAGTAACCCAATGGAATCAGGGGTGGGTTCTACTTACTTTTACTACCGGTTTGCAATGGGGCCGTGCGCGTGCGCGCAGAAGTGTTTTCATGACATCAGGGTCAGTGGGCGGGGCCTCCCGCCGGTTTTACTACTGGTTCTATAGAACCGGTGCGAACCGGGGATAATCCACCACTGAATCGAATGGATGTTTAATTATGACAGAAATGCCTATTTATAGAAAATCATTTACCCAGATTCAAAATACAGCAGGCGCTTCTACAGAAATATGTCAAAAAGGCAAATAAAGCATGCATGTCCAGGGCTACAATTATGTGGCTGTGGCCACTATCTTTACTTTTTGACTCTCAAATAAGTACCTTAAACCCCCCATAAGATCAACACATCTATTTAAGGTCTTAACTGGGGAGGAAACCCTCTAAGAGTCCCTATTCCACAAAACACTTTTGTTAACACACAACCACACTATCTGGGTCACCATTTTGGAGTTAATGGAACTCTGCCTATTTTCTCCAGGAAGTATTTAATATGGACCTTTGGAACAGGAATGCATTGGCAAAGTTATATGATATCATTACTCCTTTCCTATTTGGCTAGACAAGCAGCTCTAGTTGTGGCTTGACTGTTTCAGCCAACTGGCATACCTCCAGACAATTTTACAGTGCAATAACAGTTGGGGAGCAAAAGCAAATTACACTGTGTTTGAACCATTGTTTACTCAAGTTAACTTAATTTCAAGATTTCCATTACACACTGAAACATACCCTAACTACTTGGGCTGAGTTTACCTAATCCTAGGTCAAAATATGATCTGTGGTTCATCAGGCCATGTGAATTCAACCATTGTCTTCCATATGAAATGTGTTTCAGTGTGTGGGAATTTGCATGGAAAGAAGCTTCTAGGGATAGTTTTGCCATTATGTAAATGCTGAAGAACTAAAACAGTAAACAACTAATTAGCTAGCATTTCAGTCCCCACACCAAAAATGGTTTAGGACATGTGCAAGTATATATACAGTATAAGTAGTCCTTGACACACAATCACTCATTTAGTGACTGCTCGAAGTTACAACAGCACTGGAAAAAAATGACTTATGACCATTTTTCACATGATCATCGCAGCATCCCCCTGGTCATGAGATCAAAATTCAGAAGCTTGATAACTGGTTCATATTTATGATGGTTGCCGTGTCCCAGGGTCATGTGATCATCTTTTGCAACCTTCTGACAAGCACAGTCAATGCAGAAGCCAAATTCACTTAATAACCATGTTACTAATTTAGAGCTGCAGTGATTCACTTAGCAATTGTGGCAAGAAAGGTCATAAAATGGGAAAAAATTCACTTAAGTATCTTGCTTAGCAAAGTGTTTAATTTTGCCCAATACATGTACTCTATGTCCAGGAAATAAATCTCTGTAATACCATGTTTTCCCGAAAATAAGACCCTGTCTTATATTTTTTTGAATCCCGAAATTTTTTTGAATATATTTTTTTGAACCCTGAGAGCTTGGCCTTATCTTCAAAGAGGTCTTATTATTTTGGGCCGTGTGAAGCAAGACTGGGTTCCTCTTGCTGTCTTACCTGATTTCCAGCTCTGTCTCCCTAACCCAGGGATGGGCAAATGTGGCTCTTTTACAACCTGTGGACTTCAACTCCCAGAATTCCTGAGACAGCTGGCTCAGGAATTCTGGGAATTGAAGTCCACAGGTTGTAAAAGAGCCACATTTGCCCACCCCTGCCCTAACCCTAACGAGAGGAAATGGCGGGGACTGGCTGCACATGCGGTTAAATATTGGGGGTGGGCTTATTTTTGGGGAGGCTTGTTTTAGCGCATGCGCTGAAAACCCTGATTGAGCTTATTATCAGGGGATGTCTTATTTTTGGGGAAACAGGGTATGTAAAACCAGATTGGCTTTTTTCTGTTATTTTTTATTTATACCTGGTGCACAAATTTCAAGTTCATGTTTCTAATATGAATCCTGACTTTAAGTAATTAAATTTTGCTCAGATAAAAAATAGTAACAAATGCCTAGGGAAACACAGCAGAGACATCACCCTGCTAACAAAAGTGTGTATAGTCAAGGATATATGTTCTCAGTTGCAATGTATGGCTGTGAAAGTTGGACAATAAGAAAGGCTGAGCGCCAAAGAATTGAAGCCTTTAAACTATGGTGCTGGAGAAGACTCCTGAAAGTCCCTTGGACTGCAAGGTGATCAAACCAGTCAGTCCTAGAAGAGATCAACCCTGACTGCTCTTTAGAAGGCCAGATCCTGCAGATGAAACTCAAATACTTTGGCCACCTAATGAGAAAGAAGGACTCACTGGAGAAGAACCTAATGGTGGGAAAGATTGAGGGTAAAAGAAGAGGGGGACAACAGAGAATGTGGCGGCTGGGTGGAATCACTGAAGCAGTAGGCGTGAGCTTAAATGGACTCCAGAGGATGACAGAGCACTGGAAGGCCTGGAGGAATGTTGTCCATGGGGTCGCAATGGGTTGGACACGACTTTGCAACTAACAAGTGAACAGACCTGCATGCTTGTTTGCTTCCCACCTTTATTATTTTGATAATCTCCAGATGGCTAAAATACCTAATACTCCTTTCTTCCTCTATTTTTTCCCACAAAAAAACCTTGTGAGATTTACATTATTGTGTCCCGATACATTTCTTTTGCAAATACGCTAAGCACTTCTAAAACAAAATTCCACTGAAAATAAACAGACATTATCTTTCAATAGCGGATACTCAACAGTCAAGGATTAGTATCATACTTAAAATAATAGAAAACCCATTTAAAGCAAGCAAGTACAAACAGAATTTGGAACTCAAACCGTCTGTGCTTAATACAGGTATGATACAGGTAGTCTTTGACTTACAACAGTTCATTTAATAACCGTTCAAAGTTACAATGGCCCTGAAAAAAATGACTTACGACCATTTTTTCACGACCATTGCAGCATCCGCATGATTATGTGATCAAAATTTGGACACGTGGTAACTAGTTCTGTTAGGGTGTGTGTAAAAAGTATTTGTTGCTTGTGCAACGAGCAGAGCAGAAACACACAGGGAAGGAAATAAACGTACGGCTCGTGTGAGAAAAATACTTTATAGATTGTAGGAAGTTAGCACCCACCCCTTTCCTGGAAGAGTGAAATATTTTAGGAAATATGAAAAAGGCAGAATATTATATTTCCCTGGGAGAAGCATATTTTACAGACAAAGCAGCTCCCACCTTCCTGCCCCCCACCCTTTGTCAATGGGCCATTAAGGCCTGGGCCAGTCTATTCTACATAACAAAGATCTGCCTCCTTCAGGCAGAGCCATAGTAGGAATTGCCAAAGATAGGATTAGCCCTCTACACAATAGTAGCAGAAACTCACCACATGTGACCTGGGAAGCACATGTGACCATCAGCCAGCAAGGCCCCCACCCCCTGGGAGTCTGACAACCAATCAGGATACTCTTTCGGGGCCCCAAGAAATGCAGAGCCAGAGAGAGCATAAAAACCCGAGGATTTACTGTATCTGCCCTTTTCTGTTCAGGAACTCAAGCCATGTGATCCTGTCCACCATTAAACCATCTTTCCAAGCAGTCTCCATGTTTCCAGTGTCTGTTTTCCCCACTTGGAGCAGAACCTAGAGGGATGTTTCTTCCAACAGATAACAAGCAGTCTCGATGTAAATAAAACAGTCCAAGGTCATAAACAGTAATATCAGTCCAGTAAGTATCTTCCCTTACCAAAGCAAACAGACTTTAGTAACTCTTGGTATACAGTACCATATAATAGACACAGTAAGAAACAGGATACAATCAGGTATCAATCCGGAAGAAGCAGGAAGAAGGAACTTCTCTGTGCTGCTTATTTATGCACTGTAGCCTAATTACAGGGTTCAGCAAACCCTGATTACGTGGCTCAGTTGTTTCTTAAAGAAACAGATATATTGCCTGACCAACAAGTTAGGAGTAAGCTGCAAGCTGAACCTAACAAGTTCATATTTATGACAGTTGCAGTGTCCCGGGGTCAGGTGAGCAACTTTTGTGACCTTCTGATAAGCAAAGTCAGCGGGGAAGTTAGATTCACTTAACAACCATGTTACTAACTTAACAACTGCTGTGATTCACTTAACCACTGTGGCAACAGTGGTCATAAAACGGGGCAAAAATCAGTTTAAAAATGTCTTGCTTCGTCACAGAAATTTTGGGCTCAATTGTGGTCATAAATCGAGGACAACCTGTATTAAGCCCTGATGATGGAAATTGAAGGCGTTATTACCCTAGAAGGGGGAAAAAATGTTGCAATTCCGAATTAACGCATAGGACCTCCAGCAGGGAAGGCTCTAATCCCGACTGCTTTTTCCGACGCTTTTTGAATATGGCAAAGTTAGTTTTCGAGCACTAACTCCAGACTTGCGCTATAAAGCAAATTTTTACAGAAAGGCCAGTCTACCATGCAAAGAACAGAGCCAGATGATGCCTCGCATTATCACTTTCCCCGCTTTGAGGTAGAGCAGGATGCGGGAAGAGGGCGTTGCAGACAAGGCGCACCGCGCGGTGCCAAAGGAGACCCACGCCGTTTACTCCCACGCAGCCCTCCTTTGGGCGGGGGGGGGGGGCGGAGCAAACGGCACCGTGACTCTACACCGCGAGCGGGGAGCTTCCGCCAAACCGTTTGTTTTGTAGCTCCGCCTTTTCCGGCCGCGGTCGGTGCGAGCAGGAGGAAGACCGGCAAGAGGCGCGCGGGTTACTGGCAGCGCCCAACCAAGGGCGATGCGCAGCTCCGGTGCTACCTGAGGGTGAATCTCCATGGCGACGGAGCGGCTTTGTGAAGGTCCCTCGGCTTTCCCGTCCCCCGGTGGCGGGGGTGGTCGTGGCGGAGGCGGTCGCCGTCCTCCTGCGGCTGCAGCGGCCGCAGCTCCTCTCGGAGCTCGCGGGATGTGAGGGCGAGGCGCTGCCGCGGAAAGGAACTTAGCCCCGAGCAGGTGATTCCTTCTTCCTCACTTACTTGCAGAAAAGAGAAGTCGCATCTCGGGAAGAGGGTGTTGCGGGTGGCCGGCCGGCTGGCCTGCCTCCGTCGGTCCTGGATCCCCTGTTAATTGCTGCGCCTTGAGAAATGCGCGCGTAGGAGACGCAAGGGCAGAAGTTAGAAGAGGCGCTCGGAGAAAGCTGCGGGTAACTCAGATGGTGGCAGGGGGCTTTTTTTATTTAAAGGGAGACTAGTAGCTTTATTCGATCTGGGCTTCCAAGTGCGATGTTCATATGTGAAGCCGTCCTCCTCTGGAATATGTGGAGGGTAATAGTTTGATGGTTTCAGTCCCTTGATGTATGGAAGCAGACTCCAGCTACCTGGGCTTCAATTTTCTAGGTCGGCTGGAATTGAATTGCAGGTTGCCCTTTTTTTCTTTCTTTCTTTCTTTCTTTTTTTTTTGTGCTTCCTCTTCGGAGTGTGTCATACTGGTTTTTTTTTTTTACTCTTTTGTAAATAAACCGTGGTTGCAACATCAGGAAATAAAAGCCCTTGAACTGAAATTGATTTACAACCTACAACAGGCACCATATAAATACCATTCACAGAACAGCCCAAAACACACACAGTGCTAGGCAGAAGTTTTCTGAAGATGGGCTCCAGACCCATCCGAAACCTTGGATGACGAAACCTCTGGCCCCGGTGAGCGACCCAGATTGGGTGTTGAATTTGGTTTACTTTTCAAGGACCGTGCATGAGATTGTGCAGTGCCCTGATAATCCTTTTGGGATTTAGCCATTCAAACTCTATAAAATTGTAAAGATCAAAAAAGAACAAGAGAGCAGAAAAGTTGATCTGTAAGGTTCGAAATTTTGTTAGATTTGTTTTTCTTCTAGCTGATTTTGTTTTCATCAGAATTCTTGAAATAATGTGGGTTGGTGGTACTATATGTTCCAAGGTAAGACATTATTTCATTTTTATATCAGGTTACTTTTCTTTTACTGCTGGCAAGGTGCACAGACTGTGAGATTCCTATCTGAATTCATTTACCAAAGCTAGGAGGAAGGATACCACATAAAGGCTTAATTTAGAAGATAGTTGGAAATGCCAAACAGCCATACCAAGATAGGAAGCCAGGACCAGGCTGAATAGGCCTAGAGAGCTTTCAGGAGAGGATATGGACATCCAATCCATTGGTTGTGATAGGAATTAACCAACTGGGCAAACCACTTGAACAAACTGGCACTCTCAACATGACAGACATCTAGGGTATAAAAATTAGAGCCCTAGAATTTTCAGCTAAACGACAACTTTAATTTTTATTTGATTGATGGTTAAATGGTCATTAGGCTCATTTTATCTGTTGATTTCTCTGTACTTATATTTATAATGTATGAAACCATTGGAATAAATTTATCTAGAACTATCTATTTGCTTACTTGATTTATGCTCTGCCTTTTTGCCCAAACATTCATGGTAAATTGGATGTTGTTCGTATACTGAGCTTACTTAATATTCTGTTAACCATTTGGGAGCATTTGTCTTGGACTTGAATGGGTGTATGGAAGCTTTGAGCATCTAAGGTTACACAAATTAAATTTAAACACAGATTAGTTTTTCAAGCCTCAAGCTCTAAAAACCAAATGCATAAATAGATTTTTTTTTTTTGCGGAACTATTGGTGAGACTTGATGAGACTGAATAAAATAATACTGGACTGGGTCAAAAAATAGATTAGGATGCATTGATAAATTATATCTGCAGAACATTGAGAAGTTTCTAAAATAAAATTGCCTCAGAATAACAGTTAAAGATTGCCTTTCCCCATATCATAGTGCAGCATTTAGAAATCAATATTGTGGGATGGTCACTGTAGAAGGAATGATGGAAAACAAACTTCATTCTGGATGCTGAATTTGGGAATCTGGGTAAATCACTAGGCATACCAACTTGATTACTGTTAGATACACAAGCAGGAAAAGCATAGATACTTTGCCAGTTCTCAAACAATCAGTTCAATTATCTAACAAATTTATCTCTCAAAGATATTTGATAAACTCAGACTTTCTACTTCAAGCTTTCCTTGTAAATTTGCACAAGTATTTTTCATATATTATCTTATTACTGTATTATTAATAATTCCATAGGTAGATTTTATATATGGCATAAAATCAACTATCAAATCAACTGTACACATGTGACATGTCAAACATTTCATATGAACAATAATCTTGTTATAGTGTAAAATTCTGTTATTATAAAATGAGATATCACTAGGAAGAGCAATTCATTATAGCCTGTTACATCTGTAATAGTCCCACAGTCCTTTAGTGATAATACAGCTTATAAATAATATCACGTGCCACTCATGAATTGCTTTTTGTAACTTTCTAACATACCCAGACAAAAGTTGCTTTGTTAAGATAAAGTTGAAAGTTGTAAGCACAAAATGCTGAGTTATTTTGGTATTCTTCATGGAGATACCAGGGAAACATTTCTATATATTTTCATTTTGCCAATGGCTTAAACTTGCACTTGGGTAAAAATTCTCTTAATAGAACACAATGATATAAACACACTGTTTGTTTTAAAAATGCTAGATAACATGTTTTTTTAATAGTTCTTTCTATAATCTGTTTCAAATAAAGTATATTCCTCACTTAATAATGATAATTGGGACTGGAATTTATGTTGCTAAGCATGGGTTTGTATAGTGCAATATCACATGACTGCTTAGTGATATCAGTTCTAGCAGTCCATAGTTGCGATCTTTAAGTGAGGACAATGCAGGTTGTCAAGCAAAGACCTCACATGATCGTGACTTCTGATTTCCACTGTCTTTTCTGATGACTTTACATGTGAGAAATCTGTAAGGAAGGTCTCATATCACAATCATGACCCTGGGATGGTGTGACTCAGAAACCCAGACCAGTTGTTGTATGCTTAAGTCATGAACAGGTGATCACGTGAGCACTGCAATGGCCAGAACTTCAAAGATTGGTTCAGTGCCATCACAATTTTGAACGGTCACCGAACAAATGATCTTTAAACTAAGACCACCTATAGAGGGGTTATGGCAGTCAGTTTAATGCAGTGATTAAAGGTACCAGGTTAGAACCCAGAAGACTATGAGTGCTAATCCTGTCTTTGGCAAAAAGACAGCCGGGTGACCTTGGAACAGTCCTGCTCTCTCAGCCCTAAGAAGAAGGCAATGACAAACCACTTCTGAAATCTTGACAACAAAACTGCAAGGACTTGTTCAGACAATCATGAGGGATCAGAGTGACTGATTGTACAGATAAAGAAGAGGAATTACAAATGATACAAAAGCTTTAAGTGAGTTGTTACTCATGAAGAATCTGAACTGGAATGAATATTATTCATGTGATGGCCCCATCAGAATCTGGTTCAGTGAAGCAGGAGGAGCTAGAACTGAGAACATCCGGCAAGGATGCAATGTCTCCTCAGGAAGATCCAGGGAGGCAAGGGGCGGAGGACAATGCTTTCCCATGCCCATCCGGCATTGGGGAAGTGATCGACCAGATGAGGAGCCATCTCCTCCTGCAACTGAAAGTAGGGAAGAATCAGCTGCCAATGGTTAGCGCCGATGAAAGGCAACATCCCCTCTGACAAGGAACAGCTGCCTCCCGCACCGGATCTGCAGGCAAAGAGAATTGGAGTAAAGGGAAGCACAGAGGCTGCTCACAAGGAAGCAACCCTGCCCCTCCTCACAAGGAACTTGTGACTTGGGTTGTTTTGGCCAGACGCAGGGGGAAGGTACGTTTGTCAGGAATAACCATTTGCTTTGGTGCACACTTGCCTGGCCCTCATAAATCCTGTTTTGTGGATTTTGAATTGCAATTCAGCCTTGTGCATTTCGGACCTTGCTGTGTGGACTCGGAACCTTGTTTGTGGACTTCCTTCTTGCCTTGTGGATTGGCTCTGGTAAATATTGACCTAGTTTGTGGGACCAGGTGGCATTGACAGTGGGTGGCTCCTTCAGGCAAAATTGTGGTGGAGCTTTACTGGCACCACTGGAGGACCATCTGTCATGGTATAGCTGTGCAATAAAACAGACTTTATTGGTAATTGCATCTGCCAGCAGGACCTGAGTCAGAACAATTTATCATTTTAGATTCACAATAGGTTATGTAAGCAGAGGGGAAAGTATCCTAGATTTTGGACTTACTCCTATCAGTCTATCCAGCATGATAGCAGTTAATGATATCTGAATTTTCCAATAGTTAAATTAATATTTGGAGCAGGGAACCATAATTTTATGAACTTCTAAGCACATCTGAAATCCTGACAGATACTTCTAAAAAGGCTGAATACAGATAGTCCTTGACTTACAACTGGCTGCTTAGTGGCCAAAGTTCCAGTGGATCCAGCTAGAGTATTTACAATCCAGATGTGAAGTTCCAACAGTTTTTCTTCCTCCTTAAAAAAGTTTTAATTTTGAAATTTTAGTGCTAACTTTTTTTTAAATATACTGTTTTTATGTTCTGACATTTTATTATACATCAATCAGAGTCCCTCTTTGAGATGGGCAGTTTAGAAATGTGAAAAATAAATAAAAAATAAATGATGAGCAGGCTCCATTACAATAATATCTATCTGTTATAGATATTAAAAAACTTATTTCGGTGAAGCATATAGGTGAGACTGAATGAAAAGTATTGTGCTCAAAACAATTTAAAATGCAGAAATGAGTCTGATTTCTAAAACACAAAACCATTGTTCTTGAGCTCAGGTTTCTATATAACTAAATAGGATCAAGAAAAGGAGTCAATAAAGAAATGGGCCATGAGATGGGCTTGATTTCACAAATGATAAATTTGTCCCAATACAGTACATACAATTTCAAAATGGCACTCTGAGGAAACCATGCATGAATGCTAACAAACCCCAGACAATTTCTTTTTCCTGTCCCCATACATGTAGTGAAAGATACTTTATATTATTTTAGGGCAGATCTTAATCTATGAAGCAGACCTGTTCTCTCATAGGAGAACTCTGCAGTAACTCTGAATTTATTTCAGGCTAAGCAAACATTACTTCAAAGGCAGGAAATAAAAAAGGGCTGGAAGGAGACAATCTTGACGAATCAAAACCTTATGAAGTCAAATGGTTGGATTCTGACCTTAGACAAATGCTTTTTGTAACTATCATTGGTGGCTGTTGAACTTTAGTCATAGATGACTCAAATCCAAAGGAAAAGTATTCTTAGACATCATAAATGTAGAATGTTAATATTCTACCTTTATGATGTAGGCTGAATAAGAATGTTTAGGAAGATAATATTCCTCATAGGGCTTTTAAACAGTAATGCTGATTACTAGTTTGTGTATTGGGAGTACTTCAATACAGCTCATCATGAATGATGCAGTAGATTGCAATTAATATCATGGCCCATTCAGTCTCAAAGACCAAGACAATTTTGGAAGCCTGGTTTGAAAAAACTTTCTTATTTGGAAATTGTTACATATATGGAGTCATATTTAATATTTGTTTTTTAAACAAGGGTGGTGAATATGTGTTATATTTATTGTATTGCATATTGATTAAGTGCAATCAAGTAAAGTATATTGTGATTGGCGTACGGGGCTTGACTTGGTACTAGTATTTACTTATATCTGTCTGTCTGTCTATCTGTATTTATATACTTGGATGTAGAATATTGAATTACAGTAATAGTTTCATCTTGAAACATTGTCATATTCAGATAATACACATCTGAATTCAATATGAATAATAAGACTAAATGGTAATTCCATGTCGCCCTTCACGTAGTCTTTTTATTGTCGTAATCAATAACAATGCTGGCACATAATTAAACATCCATGTTTTTTTGTATGGACCTATATGTGTACATTTAGACATCTTGACATCTTGACTCATGTTTTATATGTTACAATTAATTTAAAATTTACACTGAATCAGGAAGTGTGCTTTGCTCTGTATTGCTTACATGTCAATATTTGCAGCATAAAAACACACTTCACACTGTCAAAAGTTCAAACAAAAAAAATGTAATAGTTTTTACTGTACTTTCCCATGTTCTGTATTAAAAGTCTGTTAATCATTTGCATCCCACTCTGTTCAAAACTAGTCTTAGAAAATAATAGATTACAGTTTGGTATAGTGTGTGTCAGGTTCCAAAAAGAAGGAAATAAAAGGAGACAAACCTGGATGGCTGCTATCTTAGTTTAATCACTTCTTGGCACTCACTGACAATCACAGATGAAAATCTTGTTAGGACTACTGCCCTGTGCTTCCCACCACCATTTATCCATTAGTTATCACCACCCAACCAATCACACACGCTGCTCCCTCCCATGTGACCCGGAAGTTGTCTTATGTTTAATTCTTGAGTATTTACAACCAGCATTTAAACAGTTAATTCACTTAAGTATTTGCAACCAGCAGCTAAACAGTTAATCCACTTGAGTTTTTGCAACCAGCATCTAAACAGTTAATCCTCTTGTTAATCCCGGCTGGCCATGATGATGTCATCCCCCAGCTATTCCCTCCCATCAATCCTGTCAGTTCCTGGGAGGCTCCACGAAGCACATGCTGGGCTGAAACAAGGTTTGTGCATTCCTCCCCCCACGAATGGCAGCTCCATGCCGACAGCACACTGGAGCTGACAGTGTGTCCCAAAAATTACTTGGGAAAGCTAGAGCTTTTACACACTTTCATCTAGCATGGGAAAAAGTTTCTGAATAGGAATAATTGTGTGCAAAATTTAAAATATTATAAGGACCCATGCCAAATTTCATATAAATCCATGCACAGGTTTGTAAATCACAAAGCTTTTAGTACCTTTTTTGTTTTAATGCTTATGTTTTTGTTTGGGGACAATATATTAAAATTGGAAGCAAATATGAATTATTTAATTAGAAGTATTGTAGGAAATATGTTTTATTCAAAGAGAAGAAATAGCAAGAAATGAGGATGCCTCTTCCTGAATGTAGTTGAGCTAATTGTTTGATACAATGAACAAAAAGAAAGTAAACTCTTACTAATTAAGAAACAAGTAGCAGTATCACATAATCCAAACTTAAACTGTGTTTTAAATCCAATGTATTAAGGTTGGCCTTATGTTTTCTCATGGGAAATCTCATTTACAAGAGATTAGAGTAAGAATAGAACTCTTCTATTAATAAGAGAAGAAAGGGCCCCCCTTTCATCTGATCCATAGAATAATGATTTGTTTGATGATGGAATCACAGATTTGAAAGGGACTCAAAAATTATTGAAGTCCAATCCTCTGTACTGGACCATTCTTGATAGAGAGACAGAGAGATAGAGATATACTTGAAGTTATGTCCTGTTAGTTTTAGTCTTAACCTCAGAAGCAGGTGAAAATACATCAACATTCTTTATAATTTGACAACCCTTGAATATTTGAAGACTGCTGTCTCAAACTACTCTTCTGCAAGCTAAACAAATCTAAGTCTTTCAACTGTTTCTCATAAGACTTGATTTCCAGTCCTTTCACTTTCTTGGTAGCCTTTCTCTGACTTGATCTAGTTGATCTTTTTTTTTTTTAAATAGAGTGATTTCCAAGGGGGTAAATAAAAATGGAAGAATTGGGACTGCCAATCATCCTTTTATATATGTGATTGCTAAGAGTTAACACTGACTTAATGGCACCTAATCAATTAATCAGTA
The DNA here is from genome assembly GCF_029215685.1 of Pituophis catenifer annectens. NCBI lineage: Eukaryota > Metazoa > Chordata > Lepidosauria > Squamata > Colubridae > Pituophis > Pituophis catenifer. The sequence goes on from NW_027256884.1 coordinate 39,721,363, forward strand.
CAATATCACTAATTAGTTTTCTTAGAATAATTTATAACAAACTCCTAAAGCTCTTAAACAAAAATAGATCTGAAGTTTATCTTTGAGGTTTAATTTGTCTCAAGTCTAAGGAATATTTATTTTATCAAATGCAGATAGCAATAGTGGACCTTTTAGGTATTTAGCTGGAATATTCACCAAGGGTGCAGCATGAATATGTACATCATTAACTTCTCCTGTGTGTTGCTTGGAGAGTCCAAGCATGGGTTAATTCAGTCTGGCTTGTCATCACTGAGTTGGAATTTCTTTGGTCACGCCTTCCTCTTCTGGCCGAGCCTCAGTTTTTCCAACTCAGTCTAACAGGAAAGACTTGTTTGAGTTGGCTCTTCAATTTAAATTAAATTAAATTAGGAAAATTGGCTATTTTTCAAAGAATAAATTGGTTAAATACAAAAAAAAGAACCTCTTGGAAATTTGCTTGGTGTGGCTGGAAAATGGAGCACAGAGCATGAGTAAGCGCTGTGCACTCTGCGAGGCAGCGATAAGATCGCTGCGGCGGCATTTATTGCCACATGGAATTGGATTGCAGCGAGGATCATCAGGCAGACATCGTTGGCCTCAGGGAGGACCGAGGCTTCGGATTTCCTCCCTTATTGCTGCTGGAGTGCTGTGGATCGCAGGGAGAGAGCACGCTGACCGCATGGCCGATAGCCGCCATTTTGTTGATGGTGGCCATTTTGTTGGGGCATACAACGCAGCAAATTATTTACAATTGAAGCAGTTGGGCGAAAATTGGAAGAGATCTGCATTTCGGAAGCCTGAGCATCTACTTATCACGCAAATAAACCGTATTGCAGGTTTTGTAAAGCGTTTTGTGGTGTTTGGAGACAGTGTTACAGGCCTTACGCCCCTTTAACTCCTGGGGTGCCCAGATTACTGCTGCCTAATATTATTCGCAAACAAACCGTTTTGCCGGTTTGGCGTAATTAGAGCCCTGAACTGCGCAGTGAGTAAATTCTTTCAGTTTGTCTTACAATTGTTTTTCTGAATCTAATATTCTGTGTTAGTTATGGCAAATAGCAGTGATTCTGAGGGGTCTTGACCATCTCAGCCTCAAGCTCAATGTTCTATTCTTAACAAACCAAGATTAAGATCTAGTAAGCCTTCTACTAGCACCCAAGCCAAACATTCTAAATCTTCATCTGCAGCAGCTGAAAAGGATGCCCTGAGAAGACAAAAAGCCTTAGAGAAACATTTTGCAAAAGCCCAGCAACAGGCTGCAGCTCTAAATCCCCTGAGGTTTCTAGGGATCAGTGTGAACCTACTAATGCCTTACCTGCAGATTTACAGACACAGGAGGTACAGGAGGATCAATCTAACTGGTCTCCCACTATACCTCAGGAGTCACATGGATTTTACGCAGCCCCCTATCAGGAAGGATTTACCTTAGCCACTGCTCAGCCTCCTTCTGATTGTTCTTAGGTGCCTGGCAGACAGCATTCAGCGCCATCTGCCACCTTTACGCCCACAACAGCAGGGCTTCACCCTCAGGAGCCGGCACAACAAGGTTTATCCTCAGAATTATGTTATGCCATTGTGCAAACCGTTACCAAGGGCATTGATGAAGCGCTGGCACAAAGGGGATTGTTGGCTCCCTTACATCCAGGGCCTTCAAGGCTGGGTTCTATGCATCAACATGCACATAGGCATAGGGACTATAGAGAGGAATTGTGTCATGATTCTCCATCACTTCACAGTGAGGCTTTGCTGGAAGGAGAGGAGGAATTAGGTGAATTTGAAATGTCTGGTGATGAGAGACTTGGCCAGGATAAACCAGCATACACTGGCTTGTTCCATCCTCATCTCTTTAAGACATTATTGCTTAAAGCTAAAATGACTGCTAATATGGGTCAGAGGGACAGATCTACTGCAGATCCTAAGGACTCTCGGGATCTTTGTGCCAGTCTCTTTACAGAGCAGGTTTCTACTCAGGAAGTTATTCCCTCTCCAAATTTTTTTGTAGATGTAATTCAAAGACAATGGGAACATTCTGTCCCTATTTCAGTGCCTAGTGGCATGGATAAAAAGATGTACACAGTGGAAAAGGAGCTTGAGGAGCTCCTCCAAATTTCCACAATGGATTCTCCCTTGACTAATTTGGCTTCTGCTGCCATTTTTCCTTCTGATAATGTGGAAGGGTTGAAGTCTGAGGATAGGAAGGTGGATTTAGCTGCATGCAAAACTCACCAGGCTGCAGCTTGGGCAATTAGGTCTGCTACAGCACTTCATTCCTTTCCAGAACATCACTCTTATGGTTAAAGCAGATGCAGGCCAGGATCTCCCCAGAGGACGTCCGCCTCCAACAAGATCTCAGTAAGCTGATAGCCGCAACGGAATATACAGCCGATGCAACTATTAATGCTGCCAAATTTGCCTCTAGAGCTCTGGCATCTAACGTAGCATCCAGACGCTTGTTATGGTTACACCAATGGCAGGCGGACACCAGGTCCAAGTGGCGCTTGGCCGCAGCCTCCTTTAAGGGATGTCAGCTATTTGGAGAAGTGTTAGATCCCATCCTTGTGGATCTAACCGGAAGGTTCTGCCTCAGCTGAACAGGAGATATGATAGAAGACTTACTCCTTATTACCATAGGCAGCCCTTTCGGAATACTGAGGCAGGATTCCCCGCCTCCCAATTCCATAGGCAATATTCCCACGGGGTGGACAGATCTCAGGACAGGTCAGGATTTTGAGACAGATCTCGGCAGCCACAGTCCAGGTGGGCTTACAGGGGTTCAGGGTGACGCCCCTACCGTCGTTCCAAATGACTCATGGACTCAAATCCCTATTGGCAGGAGGTTAAAGATGTTTGCCGACCAGTGGAGGGATACCACCAGGGACGTGTGGACTTTACAAACAGTAACTCTCGGACTAACCTTAGAATTTTGTTCCAGACTCCCTCGTCGCTTCATTCAATGTGCGGTACCCAGGGAGGCCGCCAAGAAAGCCATGATGGAGGCCGAAATTCAGCACTTGCTGGACATCAGGGACATAGAACCGGTACCAATTGGGCAAAGAGGTTTGGGGTTTTACTCTGTAGTCTTTCTAGTTCCCAAGAGCTCGGGCGGCCAAAGGGCAATATTGAATTTAAAGGACCTCAATGTTCACATAAAATACAAGAGGTTCAAAATGCAACCCCTTCATTCGATCTGAGGTGGCCTCAGGCAAGGAGATCTTTTGACATCAATAGATCTCGAGGCTTACCTCCATGTGCCCATAAGGATATCCCACAGGAGGTTTCTCAGGTTTGCTTTCGCAGGCCGCCACTGGCAATACTGGGCCCTTCCCTTTGGCCTCTTCTCAGCACTACGCACCTTCACCAAATTACTGGACGTGGTAGCGGCGCATCTGAGGGCTCATTCCATCCGCCTACAGTGTTATCTAGACGATGTTCTGATCCAGAACATCGTCTTTCAGGCAGGCACAGCTGGATCTGCAACTCACGATGCAGACTCTTCAGGATCATGGCTTCTCAGTAAACTGGGAGAAAAGCCATCTGATTCCATCCACCAGGCTTATCCATTTGGGAGCGGTGATCGACACTCAGTTGTTTCAGGTGTTCCTGTCTCAAGAGCGAAGGGACAGTATAAGAGAGATGGTAATGCAGGTTCAGGCGTCAGACTCAGAACCCCTACTGCTTCTTTCCCAACTATTAGGGAAAATGATTTCTTGCTTAGCAATAGTTCCCTGGGCTCGTTTGCATACCAGAGCCTTACAGTGGCTCCTTCTCCCCAGTCAGAGGTCAGGGCGCAGCAACTCACTGTGCAGGATCAGGGTTCCTCAACAGGTGCTTCACTCCTTGGATTGGTGGAAGTCGAAGGCCATAGAGAAAGGTTGCCTATTCCGGGATCCTCCCAGACTGGTCCTAACATCAGATGCCAGTCTCTTCGGCTGGGGGGCGCACCTGAAGACCCATGTGACACAAGGGCGGTGGTCTCAACAAGATCTATGCAACGATATCAACTGGCTGGAGCTGAGGGCGGCCTATCTGGTGCTCCAACATTTTCAAACCGAGTTGTCAAATCAGTCACTGCCAATGTCACTGCCAAGGCTCATGTCAACGTCAAGGGGGCACTCGCTCCAAGCTCCTCATGCACGAGGCGAGGAAGTTGTGTCTCTGGGCAGAACGGCATCTATTGTCCTTGTGGGTGGAACACATCGCCGGGACATCCAACTCAACGGCGGATTGGTTGAGCCAAACGACAATAGACCAGTCCGAATGGTGTCTTCACCCAGATTTATTCCACCTCATCACAGTTCGTTTCGGGACCCCGACTCTGGACTTGTTCGCCACTCCCCAAAACACTCAACTGCCTCGGTTTTTCACCAGGTTTTGGACTCCGGCAGCGGAAGGGATCAACGCCCTTCTTGCCCGTGGCCGACCAAACTACTGTATGCCTTTCCTCCCATCCCCTTACTTCAGAAGGTGATCAGGAAAATCTTGGAGGAAGAGGAGGCGTCCATGGTTCGCCGACCTGATGTCGCTATCGATATCACACCCCTGGATATTACCACTGCCCAGGGGCGCCCTCAGTCAGGGGGCCCTTCAACATCCAGACCCTCAGTAGCTCAAGTTGGCCGTTTGGCACTTGAGCGGGAGACTCTCCGGAAGGAGCTTTATTCCCCTGAGGTGATTTCCACCATTCTGGCATCTAGAAAAGCATTGACAGTCAGGATTTACGATGCCACCTGGGCGTCGTTTTGTTGGTGGTGCACTAGGGTCAATCTGGTACCGACATCCGCGACCGTCCTACAGGTCCTGGATTTCCTACAACAAGGCCTGGAAAAGAGACTATCCACTAATACGCTTCGCCGACAGGTTGCGGCTCTGGCGACCATTTTACCAGGTGAGGGGCCTGTTCTGCTTTCCCATCATCCAAAGGTCTGCAGCTTTTTAAAAGGAGCTGACAACTTGTTACCGCCAATAGTCCATAGGTACCTGACCTGGGACCTGTCATTGGTTTTGCAAGCGCTCACCTCCTTTCGAGCCCTTGCGGACTACTACACTTAGACTATTTACCTTTAAAGTTGCCTTCTTAGTGGCGATTACATCTGCACGTAGGATATCTGAGCTGGCGGCACTTTCAGTGGGCCAGGACTTAAGCATTTTTCACCCAGACCATGTCATTCTTTGTTTGGACCCTACCTTTGTGCCAAAAATAAATTCCTGGTTCCACAGGGCACAGGAGGTCATTCTACCAGACTTTTGTCCCAATCCAAGACATCTGAGGGAAAAGCGCTGGCATACGTTGGATGTTCGCCGGGCTTTGAAAAGATACATTAAGCGGACAGTACCTTTTAGGCGGACGGAGGCCTTATTTGTGTGATTCCAGCCCACTTCTATGGGGAAAAAGGTATCACCATCTAGGTATCACCATCTACCATTGGACGTTGGCTCAAGGCGTGTATTGCATCAGCTTATGAACAACAAGCTCGTCCTGTGCCCCATCGCATCACAGCGCCTTCTACTCGAAGTGCTGCCACCACAGCAGCCTGGCTACGCAGGCATCGATTTTGGAAATTTGCAGGGCCGCCACTTGGCCTTCCCCTTCTCCGTTCGTGAGGTATTACAAACTGGATCAGTACGCATCTGCTGAAGCAGCGTTTGGGAGGCGTGTCTTACAGAGAGTCCTGACGGCCGAGGGGACCCTGGACCAATCTGCTTCCCACCCAACATCAATTTAGCTTGGGTATATCCCATGCTTGGACTCTCCAAGCAGCGCACAGGAGAATGAACATTGGACTTACCTGGAACGTTCCTTCTATGTGTGCTGCAGGAGAATCCAATCCCACCCTGGTTTGTGCTGGTCCGAGGTCCAGGAGTGGTCATTCTTCGATTTGGACTGCATCTTCTCTGTTTCCGGTTTCGTTGGAAAAAACTGAGGCGCAGCCGAAAGAGGAAGGCCTGGGCAAAGAAATTCCAACTCAGTGATGACAAGTCAGACTGAATTAACCCATGCTTGGACTCTCCTGCAGCGCACATAGAAGGAACATTCAAGGTAAGTCCAACGTTCATTTGCAAATTATATTAATAAACAAAGTCAAATAAATTACCTTCTGCCTTTTACTTGATAGAATCATACTTAAGAATGAGCAAATGCTATAATGTGTCCTTATGTTAATAGGAGCAAAAGCTTATACAAATTTATACAAATTGAAACTTTGATAGATATCAGTCTTGCATGTAATTAGGGTACGTTAATTTCTAAGTTAAGGAATCAGAATAAATTTAATTAGAATATAATTTATCCCATAGAAAATGTATTTCTTTCTTACTGAATAGAAAACTTGAAACTTGATTGCCTCAGAGACTTTACTGCTCAAACACTGTCTCTATAAAGAGTGGAATTGTGCACATTTCCAAATTATAACCTCCAAGGGGTATATGAAGCTAATATAATCCATACTAACTTGGTTTATGCATTGTGTTAACTCATTTGTTAAATTAATAAGCGAGGTACCCTGATTTAAAGCCTTCAGTAATGAAATTTATTTAACTTGCTAAATGAAATACTCCACATTATGACCTAATACATTTTGTGAAATACTTGGATTGCTAAGATTTGTTTTTATTGAATATTGAATATTGAATACTTGAGTAAGAACAACTTACATTTTCAGCATCAAAGTTACCAAAATTCTCTGTTACAGATTAATTTTAACACTTTAGTTGGTTCAGATTCTAAATATATTTTTTTAAAATAACTGGATCAGAGAAGATGGATCATAGATGAGTGGGGGGAGTTGAAGGGCTCCTGCGATCATAAGTGTGGGTGGGCTGTCAAGTGCCTGAATTTTGATCACGTGATCACAAGGATACTGCAACAGCAGTAACTTTGGGCACACGTCATACTGTTAAGTCCATTTTTTCAACACTATAAATTTGAATGGTCACTGAACAAATGATCATAAATTGAGGATGACCTGTACAATGTTATGACTGAATTTCAGGACACAAGTAGCAATATATGCAGTTCAGGGACTTTATTATTTGGGGGGGGGGGGAACAAGGAGAATTTATTATTCTTATCACTGTAAATAGTTTACAGAAGATGTTACTATATATGACTTCTGCTCATATGCTGTCTTAAAAAATAGGGAGACTTATATACAACATAACTTGTGCCAGAGTTCAGTTTGGCATTTTTCTTTTTTAGCATCTCCTCTCTGATTAATAATACGAGAGACAAATGGGTTGAAAAATGTCATCAAGGTAAGGTACTGCTCTTTATAAGAATATTGGTTTAATAAAAATATTCAGGTGATGTAGAAATCTGCCTTTCTTCTGAAGAGAATTGTGTGCCATTGTATCTAATAAAATACTAAAAGTTGGGAAACTAGGAAAAAAGTAGATGCTTGTAAAATAAGAAAATTCTTTCAGTTTCAAGAAATTGTTTCACTTTCTCTTAAACAATAATATTAATATTAACTACTGTTGAAACAGTAGTTCAGTACTGCTGAACTACTGTTGAATGTAGCCCATCAAACATTATACTGAAGTGAAAAATTAAGTAATGTGTCAATTTTCCATTTTGAAAGGCATTGCAATGAGATGAGTTAGGACAGTACTTATTTCCAAAGCAATATCATGTGTAATACTATTATGAAACATCACATAAATGCATGCAGTCTGTTTATCTCTTGTTTTTTTTTCAGGATAACCATAGTGCTTTCCTGATTAGGTAGAAATGGTTTTTTTTTTTAAAAAAAAATATTTAGATAGATGATGTAGCAATTTGCAAGAATGTTCTTGTTGACTTTTATGACTGATCAGTTAATATGCAACCAAAATGATCAGGAAGTTCAGTTTTCACTTCCTTTTAGAGGATCTTTATAATCACACCCTGCTCTGTTTCTCTGTTGAAGAATTACTGTGGTCGCACTTGGAGTTTCAGAGGTTGGTATTGCCTTTAAGGATGTATTATTATTTTATTGCCTTTAAAAGGTCACTGAAAGTTTGGATTTTTATAATCTTTTTTAGACTATTACTACTGTCTGGGTACTTTTGATCACGTGTTTTGAGAATCCCAAAACATTTTCAGAATTTTTGATCAGAAGTTATGTAAAAATTTTGGACTTTCCAATGGAATTTACATAAAATTAAGATTTAATCTTTTTCTCACATTCTGTTTCCTATAAAAACCTTTGATTAATTGAATATTATCATATTTATTACAATGTTAATTTCATTTATTGTATTTTTATTTTGGTGTATCATTTCATTGTATAAAATTCCACTATTTTTCTTTCACTTTTCATTTTATTATGTCATATAAATCAATTTTAAATTGATTATCTTAGTGTAGGTCTGGTTTAGATGACCCAACTTGCTTGATAAATTGCAATATTTTTTGAAAACCTTCCTGAATGGAATGCAGTGTTAATTGAATGCAGGAAACACAATTCTGAGCCCACAATCAACATTTTCTGTAGTGGTGTACCCACTGACAGAATTTAGTAGCTGACATATACAAGAGGGACTTCCCACAGAATTAGGATGTGGACATAATCCTATAGGTGGGGGCATCATGTGAATAACGAAAGTGTCTAATGTTTCTGAACAAAATTTTAGAAGAGACCTGAAATTTCTTGAACTGTAAAATTCAGATATTTTGTTTTGAGAGATTTTTATGCACCATTTCTGTGTTTGCAGTTTTGAACAAGCAATTTGAGAATAGAGGATTATTGGGCTCATATGAAGCAAATTAATACTTTTACAGAAAAATTCATTCTTAATTGAAATGGATTGCCTGTGGGCCTATGTTTATCTGGAACTATGCCTTCCACTGAAAAAAAGGCTTATTTTCCACACTACATAATTGATCTCTTTGATGTGCTGGGTTATAACAACATATATTTCTTTTAGGTTCCAGTTTGGCATCATCTTGCTTCCAATATCAGCAGCAGCTTTGTACCTTGATCAATGTGACAGTTTGGAAAACTTTAGCAGCTGACGAAATGATTGAGAGTCGGGGAAAATATGATTTCTATATTGGGCTTGTGTTGGCAATGAGTTCCAGTCTTTTCATTGGAGGGAGTTTCATCCTGAAAAAAAAGGGTCTCCTTCGATTGGCAAGAAAAGGCTCCATGAGAGCAGGTAAAATTTTGAGGGTTTTTTAATTTTAAGTTTTTAATTAAATTTGCATTCTTATAAGTTATGTAAGATTTTTTTCAGTATTAGATAACATCAGTTTTTAAATAGGTATTATTTGTTTTCATGCAGAATCTGGTGTATAGGACAAAATTCCAAATACTTATTTCAGTCCTTTTAAGCTAGCTTTCAGTTGTATTTTCAGCTTCTTCTAAAATCTCAAAATACAATTTTGGTTTTCATGATGCAAGAAAAGTTCCTGTTTCTTCATAGATGCTTTAATTATTAATGTGAGCATCATTTTTAATATTGTGTAAATGATTAAAGGCTAAAGTGAGTAGGACAATAATACAGAGTTGAGGCCAAATTTTTCTGCTTTTTAAAAAGTTTTTGTGGGGAAATTAGGATTTCCCCCCTATAAATTATGTTATCTGTTTCAGAGTATGTATTATATATTTACGGTGTTTTCTACATCAAAATTGCAGGAAGCTACGCAATAGATGTTTTTTAACAAGTAGCTTGGCATTTTTACAAGAATTTGAACCTATACTTTTAAAGTATAGTAAGCTGTAATGGATCATAATAACATCCTTTTCTTTTTTTAAAAAAATAGGACAAGGTGGCCATGCATACCTTAAAGAGTGGCTATGGTGGGCTGGACTTTTGTCAAGTAAGTACCTGGAAAAACTGTGCTAATTGACTGTAAGCATAACCACTTATTCATACATTGTACTAAGTCTGGTGTAGTGGCTAAGGTATTGGCACAGAAACCAGAAGACTATGAGTTCTAAGCCTATCTTAGGCAGGGAAGACAGGTGGGTAATTTGGGACCAATTATTATCTCTCAGCCCAACCCACCTCAAAGGCATATTATTGTGGGGAAAATAAGAGGCAGAAGTATTTATTAGGCATGTTTGCTGCCTTGAGTTGACAGACAGACAGACAGAAAGACAGACACACGCATACACACATTATGTATGTGTGTATGCGTGTATGAGCAGGATAAAAATATAATAACAATAGTAATACAATGTCTAAAACAAACCAAAAAGTGATCTTAGAGTAGGAGCAGGCAATAACAATGTATTGAAAATCTTTATTTTCTGATATTTTTTTATTTAAAGATTAATATAATAGATCAGAAATTGCAGTCTGGCATTCTTTTCAGTGAAATCCAAATACTTAATACAGGTAGTCCTCGACTTACGATCACAATTGAGCCCAAAATTTATGTTATTAAATGAGAGATTTCTTAAGTGAGTTTTGCCCCATTTACAACCTTTCTTGCCACAGTTGTTAAGTGAATCATTGCAGTTGATATGTTATTAACCTCTTTGTTAAGTGAATCTGGCTTCTCCATTGACTTTTGCTTGTCAGAAGGTTGCAAAAGGGGATCACATGACCTTGGGACACAGCAATGGTCATAAGTATGAACCAGTTGCCAAGCATCTGAATTTTGATCACATAATCATTGGGATGCTTCAAAGGTCGGAAATGTGAAAAGTGGTCATGTCACTTTGTTCAGTGCAGTTATAACTTGGAACAGTCACTAAATGAACTGTTGTAAGTGGAGGACTACCTGTACTAGATATGGAATGCTCATATCCAAAGTGGGCAAGATTTGGGCTGTTGATGTCTCCTTAACTCAAATATTACCTGTACTACCGTACAGCCCTAACAAAAGCACAGCTGTTTTAAGTAGTCAGCAGATACCACAAGGGTGCCTGTACTGCATCCGTAGCAGTGTTGTTAGCTTTGCATGTTTCTTCTTAATAGAGATGTGTAAGGTATGTGGCATTATTCAACTCCATCATCTTCTTGCAAAGCAGTATTTTCTATAGCTAGAAAGTAGAATATCTGAAGAGCTGTGGTGGCACAATGGTTAGAATACAGTATTGCAAGCTGTCCACAGCCAGTAGTTTGATCCTCACGGGCTTAAGGTTGACTCAGCCTTCTATCCTTCAGAGATTGGTAAAATGAGACCGAGATTGTTGGGGGAAATATGCTAGCATTGTAAATTGCTACACAGCAATTTACGGAGAGAGCTGTAAAGCACAATGGGGCAGTATATAAGTGCTATTGCTACTGTTAATTGTAAAAATAGGTAATAAAATGTATTAATCATCTACCACAGACTATTCAGGTGCTGTTCTGTATTTGCCTTCTTCTCTCCATTATTTTCTAATTTACTTTTACCTTTCCCAAGGATGAATTCATTTAAAATAGTAGATATAGCGGTGAAAATTGTTATTCAGTTTATCTCACCTCTTCCCTTCCCATGTCTTTTCCTCAGTGGGAGCTGGCGAAGTTGCTAACTTTGCTGCGTATGCATTTGCACCAGCTACATTAGTGACCCCATTGGGAGCTCTCAGTGTTCTTGTAAGGTAAGAAGGTAGTTTTAGGTATCTGTGTAAATATCATCAAGAGAGCTAGCTAAGCACTTACTTTTAATGCTGGCAGAGAACTGGGTTTCTGAGCCTGGCTCAGTTGCTTTAGGTTTTGGTTTCTTGAATATTTCAATGTAATTTTCTATCTTGAGGTCTTTACTACTGTCTGCCCTTCCTCCCACCCATTGCTTATAAAAAAGCCACAACTTAGATGATTTTAGAAATAAATCTTGGTATAGCATAATCAAAATTTTATCAGCAATTCAGTTTAATGTTCTATGCATGAGAGTTTGCTTACTTGCTTGTAGATTTCATATTTTGAATTGAAATTATATACAGGTAGTCCTTGACTTACGACCAGTCATATAGCAACCCTTCGAACTTACAATAGATAACCCCAAAACCTGAAGTTTCAGGACCCAGGCGTGAACACCCCTGTAACACCCCTGCGGTTGTTTGCCCTTGCAACCAACCACAGAGATGCTGCAATATGCTTGTCCCTTCCCCCCCCATGTTGTCCCACTGAGTCCCCCCAGGCACTAAGACTGCTACTCACCCTGGGATTTTCTTTTCTCACTAGATGCTAGCCTTAGCTTCCCCAGCATGGAAGCATTTCTTCTCACTAGCACTAGCTCCCCATCAGGAGAATTTCTTCTCCTTGCTAGTACTAACCTCAGGTCCCTCAGCATGAGCTGTGTTAGTATAACACTAGCACGGCTCACGCTGGGGGAACCTAAGGCTAGCATCTAGTGAGGAAAGGAAAACAGATAATTTTGCCAGTGTTATTTTTCACTCAGAAAAAGTCAGACACTTGGGGGATTGTTCCACATGGAACAGCAATGTAGGGACCTGTCCTCCTTCTCTACCACACCCTAAGCTCTGGAGATATTTGATCTTGTGGGGATGGGGGTGGTGACATGGCCCAAAGGGCTGTGAGGACCCCAAAGGGCTGCAAGCAGAGCATGGGGTATGGAGGGTGGAGGCCTTGGGAGGTCCATGTCAGGTGGACTTACGCCTGCACTGGGCCCCCTGGGCCTCCCCTACCTGAGGCACCCTGTGTTCCACAACGACTGGTACATTTGTTTTAAAAAATGCATTGGGGGGAGCAGGAATGGGGGTTATTAAGACAGGTGGTTCACTTAATAATCGTTATGGACACTTTTCATTATAGTCATTACTCAAAGACCAACTGCATAGAATTTTCTCCTTGGAGTAATCATGATAGTTTTTATTTAAAAAATATCTAAAAGAATAAATTTATCTTGTTAAGTGTCACAACCAGAAAATCCTTGCCCACTTTCTCTTAAAATTCTGTGAGTGCCTCAAAATCTCTGGAGGATTTAGAGCCATTCTGAAATTGGATTTTAAAGTGTAAAATAGCCTCTTCCTCTCTATCCAAAGAAGCAGCATTTCAATTTATTTTAAATAAGGCTACTTCATAACAGTTTATTTGGAATACATGCATTCTGCCTTCTAAACCTGACAGGCCTTCAAATAACTTTCAACATTTAAAAAATATGCAACCCCCATCCCCCCCAAATAGAAATTCTACTCTGTAACAATACAAACACATAATTGTTACTGTAGATTATGATTTAAGAACAGTGCTTGATGTCTAATTTATATTTGTGTGTTTTAGTGCCATTCTTTCATCATACTTCTTAAACGAAAAACTTAATCTACATGGAAAAATTGGGTGTTTGTTAAGCATACTTGGTTCCACTATGATGGTCATTCATGCACCTCAAGAAGAGGAAGTTGAAACGTTGGGTGAAATCTCCCACAAGTTAGGTGATCCAGGTGAGAGAAAGATTTATTACAAAGAATTCAAGGTGGTACTTCTGTACTCAATTGAGGAATATAAATAGCGGGCCAGGATCTAGCCCTGCTGTGAGTGTCCCTTCACATTCCACTAGAGTTCTTCTGCGTGGGGTTTGTAATGTGTTTAGTTGCATATATCTAGCTTCCCCACAACTGGAGAGCCTAGTAAGACAGGATTACCAATGAGGCTTTTGAATGCTTTTAGTTGAAGGTTCTTACAGTGCTCATGTATACACTTCACTCAATACACAAGAATCTGAAGAGGCATTTGTGAATGTTGAGAATGAGGTTGGAGTACATCTTCAACTCCATAGCTCATTTTTAACCCTTGCCTGTGTGCTCTGAACACTTACGGAAGTCTATTAAATGGTTTAATGCTGCAAAGTTTAAAGTTGTAGCAATAAATAGATTAGACAGACAGTAACCATGAGACAGTTTACTGTAAGACTTCCTTTTCTTCTGGAGCCTCTGAGCTATGAGAATGACTTTGATATTTAAGAACGATGTATCCAGCAGAGAAGCATTCCTCCAGTTTTTACTAGGAGTCAACACAGGTTTAACTGACAGCTAAAATTAAGAAGGTCTTAGTTACTCCTCATGAAATAATATATGTATTCTGATTGATGCAAATATTAAAATTGCATCATTAGTAAAGATCAGATAAGGCAAGGGTATTTTTCTATGCATTTCTATCTTTAACTCGGGGTGGGCTACCTGAAACTTCTAAATGACTCTCTCCTCACCCCCATTATTTCATCAAATTTGGCAAAATGCATGCATTTGGAGATGTGACAACCCCTGTACTTAAAATATACATATTAAACCTATACACATCTATTGCCCTCAACTTCCTCCTCTACCCCACCCGCAACAAGAAAAAATATCACCGTTCTACAAAATATAACTTTTGGTCATAGAGTTCCTGTCCTTCTTTAGCTGATCATACCACCTTTGACAAACTCCAAGTGTTTGTTATGTTTTCAAAATGTGTTACTACTTAGTATGTGCAATTGCAGCATGCCATGGTTTGTTTGTTTTTTTAATATTTCAGGTTTTGTGGTCTTTGCAACACTTATTGTCATTGTATCCTTGATCATGATCTTTGTAGTGGGACCTCGACATGGGCAGACGAACATTCTCGTGTACATAACGATTTGCTCAGTCATTGGAGCTTTATCCGTATCCTGTGTAAAAGGTTTGGGCATTGCTATAAAGGAACTTTTTGCAGGAAAAGCTGTGCTGAAACATCCATTAGCCTGGATTCTGCTGCTAAGTCTTATTGCTTGTGTAAGCACACAGATTAACTATTTAAATCGGGCCCTGGACATATTCAACACTTCTATAGTGACACCAATCTATTATGTGTTCTTCACAACATCTGTTTTAACCTGTTCTGCGATCCTCTTCAAGGAATGGCAACACATGGCAGCTGATGACATTATTGGCACATTTAGTGGCTTTATCACCATAATTGTGGGGATATTTTTATTGCATGCCTTTAAGGATGTCAATTTTTCCCTATCAAATTTGCCTGTGACATTGCATAAAGATAACAAAGGAATAAATGGCTGCGTGCCAAGCACATATGAACTATTTAATCACGATGAAGAAAGTGCAACTCGCATAAGTGACCTACATTCCCCTGATGGAATATCTTCCAGGAGAAATGGAAATCTGTCAGCCTCCTAAAGAAAACAATTCTGTAACTTTTGTTTCATTGTGAAGCCAGTTTTACAGCATTTTTCAAACAGATATATTTAAATAGTACTGTAGACAATCATTTTTTTAGGTTTGACTAGCTTGGTAAAAGAGCGGTGGTGGATTTTTATTTGCCTTACTCTTAATTTAAAAATACTAAAGAACCTCACTCTGTTATTTGCTTAACTTAGTAAGAATATGTAAATATTCTGTTTTGGTTTAAGACTTCTTGCACTGATGACAATTTTAACAAATAAAATGCTTTATTTCTGACTAAGTGATCTATTGGTCCTGCACACCTACAAATCTTTTATGGTAATTTGGTGAATGATGCAGGGACTTGTTCTTATTATGAGACACTGCTACTCATCCATAAACAATCTGTATTTGGACAATTTATGATCAGCTGCACCCAAATGTGCTAGATTCTAGGTCTAGACTGCAGTTGCAACCAATGTGTTTTTATTTAATCGATGAACCAGACATTTCTGAGGAACAAGACTTAAGTGGTATCAGCTCACAAAGGTCATTACGTAGAAAAATGCTATTTTAAGAAAGTATCTAGGTGTAAACCATGTTTGTATATATTAGCACATACCCGAAACACATACAAATACTTAGTGGTTTCAAGTATTTAAAGTGCTTCATGTTGAGATTACTGCTGAATAATGCATAACAATTGGCGAATTTATTCATTCCATTATTGAAAGTGGGATGAAATAATAAAATAAACTTGCTTTTTTCCCCTTTTCCAGTCTTTCTACTGTAACAATTTCCTGCATGGTTTGACTCTCTTTTCTGGAACACCAAATGCAATAAAAAATTAAATGTACCTTTCTACTCCATCTAAAGCAGACTCAAATCAACAGGCAGAAGGCAGGCTTAGGTGTGTTTGCAAAATGGAGGAATGCCTGTAGATTATGTTTCAGCTTCTCTATATGGAAGAAAAAAGTTGAGAAGCTGACCTTCAAAATTGGGAAGGTGGAAACTAACTGAGACTGAGCTGGAAAAAGCTTAAAAGAGAATAAATTACATCCTGATAAAATGCAATAAGAGCGCATCAAATGCCAATTGTTTACTCTATTATCAGTTTGGCAGTAGATTGCATTCAATTAGAAAAAAGTCTCAAAATGTTTGGAAGAATAAAAATGCAATGAAATTAGATGTTTCAGTTAATGGCTGAAGGCATCTGTTGTGGGAAATAGTGTGGATTATTGTAGCAGTTTTTAGGTGTTCTGTTGGTAAGTGACAAAGTAATCAGCTATGATGTCAGTTGTGGCGGTTCCAGTTGCTGTCATTATGCAAATCCTACCCAGTCGTAATGTTCAATAGTCACACAATAGCCATTTGCAGGGCTCACCATCTCCTCCTGGCTTCTCCACTGACTTTGCTTGTTAGAAGTAAACAGTGAAAGCTACAAACTCTGAATATGTGACTGCAGGACGCTGTAAAGGCCACAATCATGAGACCTGGTAGTAGGCACTCCCTTGTTCAGCACCATAACCAGGAAAGGTTGCCAAACAAGTAAACATTAAACCAGAGCTATCCATATAATCTTTTAAAGCAAGGATAGGCAAGCTTTTAACTGGAAGTGCTGCAGCGAGCAGAGGTATATCGTGAAAATAAATAGGATAATGACTTTCCATTTTTCTTTATTTCTGGAGGTTATCCCAACAAGTTAGCCTATTTTAACATTTAGAAAAGAAATTTATGGCAGAGTTCCATAACATTACATTATGGGATTGAATAGTTCAAAATTTATCACATTATGTTAACCAAGCTAAATATTTTGTCAACTTAGCCTATGTGTTTCCTACTTCAAATTAGAAAGAAGTTCTTATGGTTACGGGTTGATCATCTCTGCTCTTAGGTATGATAATCTATAATCTTAGAATAGTTTGCATTGTATTAGAAATTTTAATATTACTACTTACATTATAAATACAATTAGGCTACCTAGAAAATTGGATACAGAGATAAGCTGTCTTGCAAACGTCTTGACTTTATACATGATTGAAACAGTGATTCTTAGACCAGGAAAGCCAAACAATACTTTAAAATTATAGTAATATTTAATTCAGAATTTTGAGAGAACTAACAGAGAGAACCCTTAGAAAACTGTTAATTATTGAAACATGACTCATCAAAGTATAATTCTAGAACAGTTAAGAGTCTGAAGACAATTTTTCTACAACTAAATAACCCTTGAAACGTGTATAATTCTAAGCTGGTAAATGTAAGCTGTGTTCCCTACATACTATTCCACAATAATTCCACTTTCAACTTTATTTGCTTCCAATGAGATATAAAAACAGGATTCAGATTCATCAATTATATGAGAAGCTAAAAAAACAGAAGTCCTTTATTCTAAGGGTATTAACCAATTCCCTAAATCTGAATAAACATGAAGCATTAATTATTTTTATCTTACAATCATACTTTTAAAATCTCATTAAAATCTTTTATTTCCAAAGCTGATTACATTATGGGGTAAAATAGTTTTCTAAAGACAACATTCTATTGATTAAAAAATAGCAAATGGAGTGTCTTTAAAAGATAAGCTGAGCAGCTTAATACTTTCCTTATACAAAAACATTTCAAGCACACTCCTATAATAAAATTCACTTTTGTTAGCAAAAGTAAATAAAGATCCCTTATATTAAGCCTTTAAAACAATTATAAAAACTGGAGAAACGCAAAGATTTACGCCTAAAATAGTTCCATTGCAAAGTGTTTTATCAAAAGTATTTAAAAAGTAGTCTAACATCTGAAATTTGTGTATAGTCACTGAGTTTGAAAACAATCATTCAAATGTTTTAGTTGATCCTGGAAAGCAATGAAGATCAGGGCAGTCTCCCTTAAGCAACAAATCTAGTTTCAAAATGTGTTGCAACTGTCCATTGTTTCCAAAAGATCACAGGTCTTTTCTAGTTGCTGGCCAAAGACTGATGAATGGGAGGTTGGAAACAGCGAACATGTTCCACCGGTGTACTTTCTCCATCACCAGATTTCAAATACTTGTCCAGTGTGGCAATAATTTCATCATTCAGGATCTGGAACTTGCGAATTCTCTCAACCATTTTTTTTAAAGGCTAAAAAACGAAAATGATAATCAGTAAAAAGAAAAGATACCAAAATGAAACACAAAGTGAGAAATAAACCTTGGTTAAACCTACCACATTCTTGATGACTTCATCTTTGCCATCATGCTTCTGTACTTTCAGTAAGTGATAACAGAAATCGAGCACATCAAATCGACGCTGCTGTCCCAAAAGCACAATAATCATACAGCCAGCCCAATGCAGCCCATCTCCAAAACATTGTCTGCAAAGTAAAAGTGTAGAGAAAGCACTACGTTATATTCAGTAGGGTAAATCAGGATTTTTTATTTTTTATTTGATTTATATGCTGCCCTTCTCCGGAGACTCAGGGCGGCTTACAATGTGTTAAGAGACTGAGACAGATTGAGACAGGCTCTCAATCCCAAATCTGTCACTACAATTAACAATCCTGACAATGTTCTGCAGAATTTTGCAATATCTTTTTATTATATGGTGCTGCTAATAAGTATGCAGTCAAAATTATATTTCAGAAATGGGTAGGGCTGGATGGGATTTTAGATTTAGGGGTGAAATGGATGCCTTAAGCATCTATCTTTTTAACCATTAAAAATGCAAAGAAAGAGCCAAATATTGGATTTTATCTACTTTGTCTTGGCTTTTTTGAATTCTGTCTATTTCGTGTTGGTTTTTTGGGGATCAGAAAAACAGCCATTTCAGCATCCCTGGCTAATACTATTGTATGCTATTTTTGCCTCAGTATACCATCTTTATCATCATCCAATTCTAAAGAAATAATTACATGAAACAGAACCACCCCAAAAACTATAAAACTGATTTGATATCTCCAAAGTTTAGATGCTGAAAAACAAAGAATCATTGTAATCATAGTCAACTGTGTATCAGATTATCATTTCTGCATTTATCAAACTATATTTAAAATAGTATTTTAACGTGTTGGTCTAACATAGTTATTAAAGTCTTAAGACTATCATCCAAATGCATTTGAATAACGCAACTGTACCAACATTAATATATAGTTTACTGATATTTGCAAGGGGATTAAGAGTTTAGTAATACAATAAATTGTTAATTCCTTTGTTATATCATAGTCATATCTAACCTCAGAAATAAAAATAAAGCAATATTAAATAGCAGTGCCTTTGCCAGTATTTGAATACATACTCCACAGTAAATTCATGGGTTCCCACTGGAATACAGTATACAAACTGCATTGCACTCCAAAGGCGGTGAAATTCCACACACTCATCTACGTGCATCACACCGTTGCTAGGGAGAGGCCCACGCCATATGGGATCATCCAGAAATATTCGAATCCTTGTTAAGATGACTTCAAACATAGAAAGTCCACAGCAGAGACGCTCCTTAGTTAGCAAATCTCCTTCTCTTGCAATGGCAATTTGCTATAATTGCAACCAACAGTACAGTATAAAGAACATATTAGTGTGAAAATGAGCTACTGAGTTTCAAATAGGATGGAAAATGATACTTTCCCATTCAATTTTAAATTGTTTTTATTTAATTACTGAAATTTAGATGAAAGTCATACAAAATAATGTATGTGTAACTAAAATTTAAAAATAAAATGTATACAATATTAACATATAACCAGCTCACTCTTTTAACACATTAAAGCTACATGATAGAGAAATATACTGATCCATCTTCAATTTCTACAATTGAAAGACTTCAAAAATCAATAAAGATTCAAATCCATTCTTTTAACAAAATGTGTTGTTTTCTTTTCACCTGCAGAGGGTGATTTTCTTCACTGAATCCCAAGCTCATTAAACCTAGAATTCTACATAAAACATCATATTTTGGAGGAAATTCCACATTATGTTTACATCATTAGCTATTATGGTTTCCCCAGTGTTGTATTAATAGATGTAGTCATTGAATCCAAAAAGAGCCTACTAACATTTGATTTTTTTTCTTTCTCACATTTTTCCATATTTTTTTTCAAATCAACCAAATGTTTATCCATTAGTTGCAACAGGAATTGATCAACTGGCTTGTTGCCTAGCCCAGAAGTGAGACATAGAAGAAACTGGGACTGATGCAGATGGCCACCTTCCTGTCTCCCCATCACCAACACCTTGCCCATCACCCAAGTCCCTGCCAATACTGCCTCCCCCCCCTCTGCTGATGCCCTCCCCCCAGCTGACACCCCCCCCCTCCACTGACACAGGTGCAGGCTGGACAGAGACAGTCCACAGACCAAATATGGCCTGCAGGCTGTAAAATACCCAGGACTGCCCTAGCCTGATGTTGTGAGCTGAGAGTGACTGGCCCAAAGTTACTTAGCTGGCTTTCAAATGTAAGGCAGGACTAGAACTCATGACCTACTGGTTTTGAGCCTGGTGCCTTAACCACTAGACTAAATTTGCTCTCAACATTCCAAATATATCTGTATATCTCAAACAAAATGGCACAAAATATTGTCAAAATACTCCTTAAGACATCTTAAGCAAATCTTTTTCTCATGAATGGAATTGATAAATGAGAAAGGTATTTACTTTTGGAATATATGAAAATTGAATATTCAAGGGATTTTTTCTCCCAATAAGAGGAAAATTATGTTTTTGTAAACCTTAAATATATGTAAATTAAAAAAGGGAGGGCCATCTTTTATTCTCACTAACTCATAGGCATATTTGTGCAGTTTCTTGGTATAGTATGAAAATAGTTTTCACTCCCTTTTGTTTCAGTTTCCCAGTTTACTTTTACAGCTCTGTTCTGCCAAATAGTTTCTCTATCCAAATATTAATTGTGGCCAACCTTATTTAGTGTTCTAAATCACATAAACTGGCTAGCTGGTGTTGTGTATGGCACATAATTCTCTAAAATATGAATTGTGAATCCACTGAGATAAAATCTCATTCTTTAGAAATTACATTACTAATTCAAGCAACAAAGGATACCAAAAAACTATATCCTCTACATAGTGGTAAGCAAGTAAGTAAAATGGCAGTTATGTAAAAAATGTAAAGACTACCTGAGGTGTTCCCAGTCTTTCAATCAATGGAACAAGGTGGAGTGGAGCATATTTTGATTCTAGTCTCTTCATTTTAGCATCAAGTCTTTCCCCCTCTGGAAACAGACAAAGAGAGAATAATGTGACTTATTTTTCATTTATTCACCGTACTGTTCTTTTATCCCAACTTTCTGCATTCGGAGTCTTAAGGAGGCTAATAAAGCCTGTTTCAGTTTAATGCTTTGTTTGATTTATTCCACCACCACATTTCGTAGATTTGAGAGTACAAAATAAATACTAATGTCAGAGCTTTTTATTTCACTCCTAAAATGGAGCCGTGAAGTTTAAACGTATATTTGCTGCCACATACTTTTTTTGTATACGCAGAAAAACATCCTATTTTTTAAAATGCACATGGCTTATATATCTTGTGAAAGGAAATGTTCTGTGGCAAATAACTGACAAAGATGACACATTTTCTTAACTACTAAATGAGAAGAAAGACTGATGAAATTTCATTTTGTAAACAGGATGTGTAAACGATACAAGAAAAAAAAAGGGGGGGAACTGCTCAAAACAAAACTTAAATGAGGAAAAAATATAAAGTGCAGAAAGTGCCTTCACTTCATTAATCACTCTAAGTTTCTCCAGCCATGTAAACTGCTTAATCTATGCACCATTTATAACAAAGGACTTATTTAATTCTGATACAAATGTGTGCTGTGCTTCATTAGCTTCTTGTCTTGATTTAGCAGTCCCACACAGACAGCATAATTTGGTGTGAGTATTTCGGTTGGAAAGCCATAGGAAAAAGCATACCCTTGACATGAATTCTTGGTAAAATATTCTGGAATGGCGCTGCATGCAATAGATCACAAACTTCCTCCAATGACTGCAACAAAGAGAATAAAGATGTAACACTAGAAAGCTGTGATTGGGAATCTCTGACTGCAACACTAAAGTTGTTGGCTGATTTTGAACTGAAGTAGCAATATCCAAAAAAGAGAATATTTTTTCCATGATTTCCTGATGGAAACTGGCTTGTGCCCCCATGTATAGGAACAGTTTCATAAATGAGGAAAATGAGAAGAGAAATACTGCTGAGGAACATGGTTAATCCCACTCAAACAACCAGCAGGAATCATTGATTAACACCAGGGTAGCAAGTATTACATTTTTTAAATGTAATGATCTTTTGGTAGATTTGCCTCACTATAAAAGCTTTTTATCAGAATAGCAAAGTAGTTTTATGGGCAGGATAAAATTTTATTTGATGAGCAAAACAATTAAGCCATATAGCACAGTTTATCAAAAAGCATAACACAAATTATTAATTTCCATTGTTCAAGCAGCAGATGGAAAGATGTCAACTGGATATTGAATTAAGCTTTTGTTTTCAATGTTATTCTAAAATCCACTATCTCCTCTAGGCTAGTTTTCATAATAGAACCAAAATTCAGGAAAGTAATGACAGGGCTTTCATTTAAAAAATATATATATCTTCAAAATGCAGTGAATTTGATAATTGTTCATTTAGACACTTAACACTGATGAAACCATCAGAGCCAGAAGGCTGTTTTATAGTCTAACAGCATCAAAAATTCAGGAAGACCATCTTCATAAGGTAGCAAACAGGGTTGTTTTCAGAATATACTTTCAATATGCGGAATGAACAAAGGAAGTACACAGATTATGCTACTGGGCATTTACAGCACAGGTTTTTCTTCCCAATGATTATTCCAGCTAGCTTGGCAGAACTTTCAAATAAGAATATATAGTCACCAGCATGCAAAGCCCCTCTTTTTATACATGTACTTGCCAATGAAAATAAAAAGAGGCAAATTGTCAATAACATAATCACTACTGCCATCTTAACTTGTTTAGCCACCCATGCAGACACCTTAGATCAGTGGTCACCAACTGGTGGTACATGGCCCACTGGTGGTCCGTGAGAAAATTTTGGTGGTCCGCAGAAAAATTATTTGCATTTTTTCGGGGCCTTTTTGTGCAGGTCAGAGGGGGGCAGAAATTCCAAATTGGGGTCTGTTTCAGCTGCCTGGTGCGGGGCTTTGGGCGAAGGCTTGGGGGAAGTACCGCTGGTGGCGAAGAGCCGGAGGGCCTTGTTCCAGTGGGACTGTATCATGGCCCGCTGACCATCTCAGCCCGCTGAGCCTCCAGGTGCCGGTACCTGGCCTTGTACTCCCACAAGTCATCCCTCTGCTTGGAAAGCCTATGCTTGTAGTCCTCAGTGAGGTGCTTCTGTTGAGCCTCCTTGATCAGATCAAATTTGAACTGAGCCAGTTGTTGTGCCAACTGTTTCTTGTGGTGGCTGCTTAGCTCCAACAATTGCTTCCTGTTGGGGCCCTAAGGAGCCCAGGTGGGGAGGCGAGGAGTGGTTGGCAGGGAAAGGGTGAGTAGAGGCCATCAAGGTGCCCCTCAATGTGAGTGACATCAAGTTGGCCACGCCCACCAGTCACATGCCCGCCTAGCCACGCCCATCCATCTGGTCATTAGGCAGATCATATTAGTGGTTTGCGGGATTTAAAATTATCAATTTAGTGGTCCCTGAGGTCCGAAAGGTTGGTGACCCCTGCCTTAGATGATATATAGAATTGCCAAGACACTAGAAAATATTACTGTTGAAGGACTGCTTCTCTACAGAGTAGCTCAGTCTCAAGTATATATAGTATAATATTTTTAAAACTAGAAAACATTTTATGAGCACTTAGGTAATCGCAAGAAGAACCATTCTGATTTTTGATTACTCATGTATCTTCAACACTGATGGTGTTTCAGAACTTCTCTGTAATTTCTCTAAAGACAGATTTTTATTTTTCAAAGTCCTTTTTCTAAACCAGACAGCAGAGGGCATAAAAGAAATAGAAGTTCTCCTTTGAACGGAAAAAGACCCAAAATAACAGCCTGTCTTTGTGCAAATTTTGAATATGAATTCTTATGAAAAATGTTAGAATTTCTTCTTCACAATGTTATTTTCATAAATAACTAAAAAGTATTTGAAAGTTAAGGTTCTTAATTGATGGTTGATTTTATACCATAAACCATAATCTTTAATGTATGAAGCAGCCAGGGAAACAATACCACTGGCTTCTGCAGCAGGGGGCAAATGCTGAAACATGTATGACAATGTCATTATGCAAACAGTCTTATGGACTTGGGGCACAAATATGTAAGGATGCATTTGCATGATGGCATTACAATACATGCTGTATGCTCTTTTGGTTTCATTGTACTGTAATCTGTTGTTGACACTGCTTTTCCACACCTACCAGGCTTTGCTCAATGAGGAGACAGAAGAGAATAGCATTTCCCACTTCTCTCAGATTTTGGAAACATACTGTTTTCAGTTCAGCATATTCAACAATATCCTTGAGCTGATGATGAAAGAATTCAAGAATTCCTGAAGAATGTGGTAATAGGAGAGAGAGAGAGAGAGAGAGAGAGAGAGAGAGAGAGAGAGAGAGAGAGAGAGAGAGAGAGAGAGAGAGAGAGAGAGAGAGAGAGATAAAAGGTCACATAAGTCAACACTACATTTTGCTGTTCACAGAAAATTAGTATTTTCACCCCTATATTCATTACAGATAGTCCTCAACTTAAATGATTCATTTAGTAGACCATTCAAAGTTACAATGGTGCTGAAAAATATAATTTATGATGTTTTTCACATAACCATTGCAACATCCACATAGTCATGTGATAAAAATTAGGATGCTTGGCAACTACTCTTATTTATGACAGTTGCAATGTCCCAGGGTCATGTGACAACTTTTTGCAATCTTCTGACAAGCAAAGTCAACAGGGAAGCCAGATTCACTTAACAACTATGGCAAGTAGAGGCAAGGGGTTTTTTTAGTTGTTCTTTTTTTAGACCTAGCCATTTAAAGTTTAGGAAGTTTTAAATTTAGCTGCTTTTATATGAAAATAAAAATAAAATAATATTTGTGCAGCTTTCTGAGATTTTGGGTGTTTCTCTAGTGTTTCACTCTAACTACACAAACAGACAAAATCTCACAAAGCTGTATGTGGAATTTTGTGTGTGTAAAGTGTGAAAGTTGGTTTGGTGAAAGCCACTTTTTGTGGCTGTGTGAGGTTCCTGCTTGTTGTAGAGGCTATTTTGGGTCTAGCACAGCTGCTTTTACATTGTGGGTGAGCCAGTTGTGTTGTGTTGTGTGTATGTAAAGTGTGAAAGTTGGTTTTTTGGGCTTTTTGTGGCTGTGTGAGGTTCCTGCTTGTTGCAGGGGCCATTTTGGGTCTAGCACAGCTGCTTTTACATTGTGGGTGAGCCAGTTGTGTTGTGTTGCATTTTGTAGGTTAAAAAAGGGCAACGAAGTGACGTCGACTTGGCCACGTCCACCTGACCAACAAGCCACGCCCACCCAGTCACCTGGCCACCAAGCCCCACCCACTAATTAATCCATGCCCACAGAACCGGTAGCGAAAATTTTTAGATTTCACCCCTGCTTAAATTGTTTATTAAATAACCCAATAAAAAGAAGAAACAAACATTCATTATTAACATAATTAAAATTGAATTTACCTGGGGAGCCATACTCATGTCTAGGCAACCTACAGATTTTGGGCATTACTTCCATTAAGGTCTTTACATACTGAAGAATTGTGCCTTGTAACTGAGAAAGCAAATATAAATAATATTGCTAAATAAGCGTAAATTGAATAAAGCATAAATTGAACTGGGTTTCATAAGACACAAGCTATGTTTTAATTGTACTGCCATCTTAAGCAGAGTTCATTTGTATAAAAATGTGAACACTGCCATGTGAACAATGCTTCAAAGTGTACACATTTATGATAAGACATACAAGTGCAATAGTTGTACAAAAAGCACAATTCATCTCTATATAGGTACATTTGTGTATTTAAAAAAGAGTAATGATTGAGTGAAAACATAAATTGTATTGTTTACTGCTAATACAAGATGTAAATTTAGGCAAATTAACTAGATATGACTAAGCATACTTTGATGATATCCCTGGAAAACAGTGGGACAAGCTGAATTCCCCAAATGAAATGGTAGAAAGATGTCAAATATTTTTAATTGATAAACTAAAACTTCCAGTGACTTTCTTCTTTCATCAATACTATAGTATGAAATTTTATATTTCAAGAGAAACAACCCTAGAATAAAGTTTATGCTTCTAAGAATTATATAATTAAGATTGATTTTCACACAAAATTATAATTCCTATTTTCATACTATCTCAGTCATTTATAGTCACTGGCATTCCCAGAAATACTCCTTTAATGGCTGGAGCAGTACGAATTGTGATCCAAAATATGTGAAGAACATAACATTCAAAACCTGAGTGATTAAATGAAACTGAATAAAGGATTGCTTTTTCTATTTTACTGAAATAAAAATAATCCACGTACCAGACTCTTGACAACTTTCAGTAATTCTTCCATCACCACAGCAATCCCTTGATATCCCAGTAGTCTGCAGATCACTTTGAAATGAGAGGGGCCTACAAAGTTCCTATAGTTGCTATAAATGCTAGAATATGCCAGATTCAAAGCCTAGAGAGGAGAACAACGCAAGCCATTCAAATAAAATTAGAAGGTATTTCTCCTTTCATTACAAAATATATGAAAGAATCCTTTCAGGGAATCAAGTCACATTTAATTTTAAAAAGTAAAATGATGTTTGAAATATATGATACTTTCAGTTAAAAGTAAAAGAACAAATAGAATGAATTTTGTAATTAATTAAATGCAATTAGTCCTGCAGATAATCTGAACCTATGCCATATAGGGTTTAAAGGTGGTAACTAGATCCTGAATTGCACTCAGAAAGAAACTGGAAGCCAATGCAGCTTACGCAACAGCAGTGTGATATGGGCAATGTACTCTGAACTATGTATCCCACACTATTCTGGACCAATTGTAACTTTCAGGAAGTCTTTAAGAACAACTCCAAGTAGAGCACATTGCAGTAATCCACTACCCTTCTCTTTTTTAAAAAGAAAAAATCTTGCAATTATTACACTGAATTGGCAGGACCCACATTTAAAAACAAATAGATTCAAAATATAGAAAGAAGTAACAAATAGCTCTGAAATTGCTAAGAGTTGTATAGTTGAGAGGAAATAAAACTTGGATCTCCCAGTCTTAATCTGACACTCTGCCCATTACATCTGGCAAAAACTTGGTACATGATTTCTACTACTTTATATTATAAGATTTTAGAGATAAAAAAAAGTTAGAATATGAATTTGCCATTTAATGAATCTAATACACACAGTAATGTATAGGAAAATCTTTTACGTGTTAGTATCAGCCTAATGTTACAAAGACTGTTTTGCCACAAGAAATATAACAAAATACAGATAATTAACAGCACTATGAAACAAACTTAAGGATAATAAATCCCAAATGCTCTTTCTAATGTGACATTTCCCTCCCCCTCAGTCCAATGGTTCAGTACTGGTGTCACTAAAGAATTAAGAATTATTCACTTGAATCACCAATGAAGCAAGCAGAGTCTGGCAAGAGTGCTTCAGAATGCCTTTGCATTAGCAAGTAAGAAGAAAGGAAAGGAAAATTTCCTTAGGAAGCAGAACAGGTTGAAGATAGCATAACCCTCATCACAAGAAACCCCTGTAAACAAAAGGTCAAAGAATTGGAAACTTATTGTGCAAAAAGTATGTAGCAGCAACTATGAATCATAAAGAAACCTACTTGCTCATTTGCAAACTATCATTTTTATTTGAATATTTTATGACAATCTCAGGATTTTTACTCTGAGCATAATTTATGGAATTTGACTAGTTGTAAGTATTGGCCAATACTGATAATTTAGGGGGGAAATCCTGTGAAAAATACCTTCATATATTTGATGAAGGTATTGATGAAATTGCTTTCTTGAATACTCAAATTAAATAGGCAATTTAATTATACTGTATACAGTAAAGAATTTTGATTTTGTTGCATTTCTATTTGGAGCAAAGCAAA
Organism: Pituophis catenifer annectens; assembly: GCF_029215685.1. NCBI lineage: Eukaryota > Metazoa > Chordata > Lepidosauria > Squamata > Colubridae > Pituophis > Pituophis catenifer. The sequence continues at coordinate 39,749,442 of NW_027256884.1, forward strand.
GAAGTCTGTATTCAAGATACAGAAATTATAAACTGCAGAGAATTTTAAAAAGTCGAATTCAATAAATTATGCTCCTTGTCAAACCTTCATTATGTTTTTTTCCTCATTAAAGCATTAAGTAAGTCCCACTTACTTGTAGATTATAAACAAATGTAATATGTCTGCAGTATCATTCAGCAATCAGTACTTTTAATTCAGTCAAGGATCAGTTTTACTCTGAGAATGTGCCAACATAAAACGGGTGATATAATAAAATACGTTTAACAGTTTGGATAGCCCCTTTGCTTCACTGGCAAAACCTTAGACCAAATGAGATGTCTTCTAAGGGGGCTACCTCTATTATGATCTCATTTTCTAGAACTAAGGATGAATTTTGCTCTGGAACATAGCATTCTAAAAGCTCCTTTATATAGAAACAAAACCGCTAGGATAAAAGTGGATCATTTTATCTGCCAATGGAGTGGTCTGATAATCAACTTTGAATGGTCGACAACTGCCTGTACATCCTTCTTTCAGAAACAAATAAACAATTACACCCCACAAGTTATAGAGTGCAACTATTTTTAAAGTGGACCACAATGAAAAAAGTACTGACTGCAAAATTAAATATAATACGTAGTGCTACAGAATGAAAATTTGACAATACCTGCTACATGAAAAGCAAATAAGGAAAAAATATTAACCTTCGATCCATGTAGATATTGAGGCTGTGCATTGGGCTGCTTGTCTCTCTGGAATTCCTGAGAAAATGGTAGTACTGTTCGAACAAACCTATATAAACCAAACAAGGCAACTGTCAGGCTCCAAAAATCTATTCTTTCAAATAGATTTCTTTATTTTTCTCACTAATGGACAGAATCTTGCTAAACTAAAATCACGCTACTAATACTAACATGCTAATATTTCTAAACATAGAAATATACTCTGGGAACTATTAGGGAGGGCTGTCTTCATCCTCTTTTTCCCCCTACATAAGCTATCTGAACTGAGTTTTCTCTATTATTATGTGAGTTATGAGAAATAAGGCTGTGAGATTAATGTGTCACGCAATACAAAAGCATCACTACAAAAAAATTAAGCACTAAGGTATGTAGAAGGTACGTTACTTCACATACTAACTAGAAAAACATTATTTGCTTATAGCTGAGATGCCTTTCAGGATAAAAATCTTTAATGATGGTATAGTTATAATACTATCAATTTTTGGTTTTGCTTTGTTTTCTGAGACTACCCAGTGTATACATGATACATCAAAATCTCACTCATATATTCATCAAAGTTGGATTAGTATGCTTTATAGATGGCTAAATCAAAATTTAGATTCTAAAGTCTCCTTTTCTGACATATTGCTTAGTGAAATTCAAGAGCTGGAATCTTAAGTTCTCTTCAGTTTTGTAAAATTGAAATAGTTCTTAAGAAGCTAAATATTCAGCCTCTTTTGTCACATTCAGACTCTCGCTACTTCAGACACTGAGTCAGGATATCGACAACTGGTCCTGTACACTCTGAAATAGTTATATACAAATGAATATCACCAGCATAAAACTGAAATACAATCCAACCAGGTTCTTACATTTGTACAAGACCTTATTCTACTGGGCACAAAAATGAAAACGTAACGCTTACATATATAAAATATTATCACTGCACATTACATGCAAGCACTGGCAGAACTGCTGCCCTTTATTTATTTTTTAACCTTAATTCTTTGAATCTACCCAATTGTTCTAAAGCCTATTTTTTACATAGTTTGTTCTAGTTAAATGAGATCAAAAGCTCCATTCATATTTGCTCCCTCTGCATTCATGAATAGTGAGGCTATTGTATAAAACCTGTAGGCTAGAATCGAATACCATGCTCCACATAGTACAAACAATTTTAACAGCACAAGCACATATATAAAAATGCACACAAGAGAATACATAGAAATATCTAGTAACTACTGGGAAAGAAGCTGCTAAAAACTAGGAAGCTGCTAGTATTTTGTAGGTCATTCTCCAATATTTATGCTTCAAGCCAACTGCTGAATCTCTTTCTTGAAAAGGATTATTTCAAGTATTTTTTAAAAAAATAGAAGTCCCTGTCCACAGAAAGCTCTGATAACAATCATGTGCTTAAAACCTCAGAGTTAAGTTGGCTATTGCTTAACAATAATGTTGACATGTAACTACCAGAGCAAACTTTATTACCAGGATCATAAAATTAAATACAGTATTCAAAAACAAATATTTAAAAATTGTCTCACTAACCTGTTGGTAGACCCATTGTAGCAATAATTAGGAAGGAAATCATAGTTCAGTTCCCAAAAGACGTGAAGAGTGATTCTTCCATAGGGAGCAGATACATTATGATTGGCTTCTCTGAACATAGCATCGAAACTGTCCAAAGTCATATATCTGCTTAGGAGCTTGTGTGTCATCTTGTTTATTTCTACTAATCCATCCAACTCCTGATAGTTTTTTATGGATAGATAAAAGTCATAAGGAAAGAAAGAAATAAAATAAATCAGAATCTTCTAAATAAATAAAACATTAGATCTTTTTTAGTGACCATGCACTTTAGAAAATTGTTAATCTATGTTGGAATAATTTCTTGCCTAGTTATTTCAAACATATATAATGGACAAAGAGCCAGAGTCTCAAATCATTTTTGTAGTAAGAATTTTAAATATATGATACATTGGCTTCCTATCTGACTGAAAGTTCCTAAATACTGAATAGCCTTTAGGATGATACATTTCAATGCCTTTCCCTCAGTTGCACTGGAAGATATTGGAAGATTCTTTTCATGAACTATTTCGGTCCTTGCAGAGATGGTCAGATTGGAACTATTGTATATGTTCTTCTCCACTGCATGTATTATTGAGATGTTTGCAGCACATCTATTCACCCTTTACAGCTAGTCCTGACTTACAACAGTTCATTTAGTGACTACTCAAAGTTACAAGAGCACTGAAAAAAGTGACTTATGACCATTTTTCATACATGCGACTATTGCAGCATCTCCATGGTCACATGTTCAAAATTCAGATGCTTGGCTAACTAACTCATATTTATGATGGATGCAGTGTCCCTGGGTCATGTGATCACCTTTTGTAATCCTCTGATAAGCAACGTCAATGGAGAAGCCATTGATTCACTTAACAACTGTGGCAAGAAAGGTCTTAACAGCATTTACAAGTACATTTATATTTTAGCCTATGCCTTTAAGGTTTACAAAATAATTCCCTTTCTACAGTCTATCTTTTGTAATCATCAAAATCATAAATCACAGGTTCATTTTTTCTTTTTTCCTGCAAAAAGTCAATGAAGCGATTTCCAGTCATTTCACACAAACATACAGTATTTCCAACAGCATTACACAAGGAGACTACATGAGATCTCTCTATTTTATTTATACAGATTAATGGGAAAAAACGTCTTAGACTCCATAATTTAAATCAGTATATATATATATATATACAGTTCAAAGAACCCTAAAATTAACAGGCCACCAACTGCAATCCTTACATAGACGTCTGAAAGAAATTGCTGCAATTGGAGGTGGTCACCAACTACTGTTATAGAGACAAAAGGCAATTTGCAATGCAGCTTTATCTCTGCTTGACACTGATGTTGAATGTGTCTGGAAATGATCCCCTTTCTATATTTCAACCACATCCTTCACTTTGGTGAGAAATGGACTTGTGTCATTTTACTACAGCATCTCAGAGTAGGCAAATGCTAATTGCTCTTTTGATTCCTATACCCAGAATTACTCTCTGCTCACCCTGTTTGATCGACCTGTCCTCTGTATTAATGAGGCATATTCCTAATTAATATCTAAGTACTATCTAATTATAGATTATCTACCACCTTCCTTATGCTGGCCTTTGACCCTAATAAAGGTGTGACTGATTGATATATTACCTATAATTATATGTATGGCATTTACACCTTTCAATGTTTCTGACCTACCTCGATTACTCCGATACTCCATTTATGGAAAAAGGATGTGGGCTCTGGATGCCAGGGAGAGAGCAAGCAGCTCATCAAAGGATTGCCACCGAACCATATTACTTATTATGGTTATTATTTATTATTGTGGTATTACTTTACAACAATAAAGACATGTTATCATTTCAATGCTAGCAATTTTTAAATGGGCAAAGAGGCAATGACGAAACACTGGGAATTGCGTAACTTTCAGCTTTTGCCATTCCCACTGGCAAAATGGCCATGTGGCTGTTTCTTGGTTGAGGTAGCTTTCATGGCTTTCAGGCAATGGTTCATTTAAAATGGACTCTCAGCTCACTAGCCCAGGATGAAATGGTCACTGAAGGCACAGAACAGTGATTGGAGGATGTGTGTGCCTATCATAGCATACTCCATCCAATTGCAACAGAGGCATTTATGCAAAATGGTATTATGCACAGCAGGTGGACCCTGTCCTGCTTATGCTGGTCAAGGAGGGGGGGAACAATGCATACAGGAGGTGGAGATTACCTTTCTGGCAATCTAGAGGTGGGTTGAGGATAATGTTACTATTCTTACCCACACAAAATAGTAAGAGAATCTTAAGAAGTACAGATAAGCCCTAACCTTGAAGAATGATGACAGAAGAATATCCAAAAAGAATAACAATTCATTGATGAGTACAAGTAATCCTAGCTGGACACTCCTCCTTTTTCTCTTATTGTCATTTTTCTGGTGATCAGTCAGATTCATGGACAGGGAAAGTTTTTTATTCCTTCTGAGCCAAATGTTTCTAATCAAGGAAAATCCAGAAATCAGATGGTACAGGACAGAAATAAATTACAGGTAGCCCTTGATTTATAACAATTGAGCCCAGTTAACATTTCTGAAGCTAAACAAAACAGTATTTAAGTGAGTTTTGTCCCACTTTATGACCTTTCTTGCCACAATTGTTAAATGAATCACTACAGTTGTTAAATTAGTAACACAGTTACTAAGTGAATCTGGCTTTCCCACTGACTGTGCCTTTCAGAGCAAAAGGTGATCACATGTCCCTGGGACACTGCAACCATCATAAATACAGGCCAGTTGCCAAAAACGACCAAGTTTTGATTGGGTGACCTTGGGGATGCTGCAACGGTTTTATGAAAAATGGTCATATGTCACTTATTCAGTGTTATTGTAACTTTGGTCACTGAATGAATGATTGTAAGTCAAGGAGTATCTGTATTTCTTTGCACAGATCACATTACACTCCTGCATTAACTTTGTTATTAATAACAACTGGTTGAAGGAACCTTGTCAAATTTGACATATTCTATTAACTCCAGACCCAGTGGGACATTAACTCCTAATGAATTTCAGCACTTACTACAATGGAGGTCAAATCTTCACTTTCAAAACGCCCAATTGCCAGTTCCATTGATTTGTACACAGCTGCCGAAATTCTCTGCGTGATCAAGCGATTCAGATCAATTGACCGACCAAGAAGCTAAAGGAAACAGACAAAAATATTAAATGAAGTTTTAATGTAATTATTTAATATCTGTAAGAACAAATGTCCTGAGCCCCACATATGTTAAGGTAAGTTTGGTTTGCAGAACTGTTATGCAAGAAGCGTAAATAAATTTTTCCAGATCACAGTACATTCCTGAAGATGGAAATGTCACTTAAATAAATTAATTCTACATGCTCAACTACATTAATACTTTTTACTTGTACCAGCAAGTAAACCACATATTAGTAATAGACACCTACCCAATTAATCTTTGATGGGTGAAATGTAGCAAAATAACTGGCAAGTATGACATACCCAAATTATGTTAATTATTCACAGGTTATACTAAATTATAGAAATATTAATTATTCACATTATCAACTAAAGTGACATGTTTAGGCCCACACTGATGTCCAAATTTGGTTCACTTTCATACTATGACCAGGTTTACCTTCCTTAACCATAAGTTAGCTGAGCCTGAACTGGAAGAGGCGCAAATAGGACTGCTGTTCTCAAACATGCTTTCAACCTCTATATTAAGATACAAGAGCCCATCCCCACCACATAGACAGGATTAAGAAGATTGGGCTACTAAATATTTGTTTAAATGTGAATCTTTTTAAAATAAAACAAAAAAGGAAATTTCAGACAAGCATTAGTGAGGTTGCTTGGACATGATGTGAGTTGTAATCAAAAGATGCAATGAAAGAATAGTATACCAACCTGGACATGTCTCTGTTTTAGCAATGTTTCATATCGATTAGATGTTAACAATGGAATTGTTGCACCCTGATTCTTACATTCTGATCTTAATCGTTTATCCAGAAGTAGGCTGCACAAAAGTGAGAATATTAAATAACACTCTATAATAGAAGTTATCTTTTAATATCATTATGTCAATATTTTAAAATAACACAGTAAGAGAATAACAGAGTTGGAAGGGACTATGGAGGTCTTCTAGTCCGATCCCCTGAGCAGGAGACCTTACACAATTTCAGACAAATGGTTGTCCAATCTCTTCTTAAAAATCTCCAGTGATGGAGCATCGAGTTTCTGAAGGCAACCCGTACCACTGATTCAATTGTTCTGTCAGGAAACTTCTCATTATTTCTAGGTTGGTTCTCCCTTTCATAAATTTCCATCCATTTGCTTCTTATTCTGCCTTCAGGTGCTTTAGAGAATAGGCTGACCCTCTCTTCTTTGTGGCAGCCCCTTAGATATTGGAAAGCTGCTATCATGTTACCCTTAGTCCTTCTTATTAAATTAAACATACTCAATTGCTGCAATTGTTCTTCCTGTATTTTAGATGCCTCTGATCCCCTAATCATCTTTGTTGCTCTTCTCTGTACTCTTTCTAGAATCTTAACATTTCTTTTACATCGTGGCAACCAAAACTGGATGCAATATTCTAAGTGTGGTCTTACCAAGGCATTATAAAGTGGTACTAACAATTCACATGATCTTGATTCTATCCCTCTGCTAATGAAGCCTAGAAACGCACTGGCTTTTTTGGCAACTGTATCACATTGCTGGCTCATATTTAAATGATTGTCCACTAAGAAATCTTTCAATGTATGGCATACGTCCAATGTATGGCAATGTAAATAAATTTGCCACACAGGATATTGTTGAACTACAACTTTCACATCATTTACCATTCATCATGCTGATTCAGACCCTGGGAAGGAAGTAACTGAAAGGCCCAGGCTAGCCCCAAACTTTAATGGAGTCACATACCTTCCTGCCATAACCTTGTAATATGCAAATATCTGATCTGCCAACTTGTAGACAAACTGATCAAAACATAAGTTGACCTAAAGAAAATATGAAAGATTAGATACTTTATTCAAATGCATTTTCTTTTGAGCATTTTAAAATGGAGGATGAAAAGGGATCTTCCCCAGCAATTCAATCTGTGTAATCTATCTTCCAACTTGAGGAAATTTTGTTCCACTTACATAATTATTAAGAAAATATCTATGATATTCAGCTTGTTTTCTGCATATGACTTATTAAACTATAAACATATGCACCTGGATATTCTAAATTCAGTACTAATTCATCTGTTCATATTTATTCACCTTCATTTCATTATACTTCTTAAAATATTTTTCAGACAAGACAACATAGTCAACTAACTTATATTTCTAATCTAACTGAATTATTTTTCATACTAATCTCTACATTTTGAACAACTTTATTTTCCCTCTGCCAATGTGTTAACCACTGATCACGCTTAGTGGCTCAGTTTACTTACCTTGTTAGGCTGCAAAGTGATTGTCTGGTTTTATCATGTTTTGAGAACATACTATACCTAATTGTCACTTATTCAATATATCATGATTAAACAAAACATACCCTAGCAAGATATGCAAACACACACTCTGTATGATTGTGTACCTACTGATTACTTTTGGAAATTACTTATTTCTTTGGTCCATTATTCCTCAGTAAAAATGAAATATTTTTCTGGGCTGTTCCTCTATTAATTTGAGCTGCAATTGGAAGATCTTATTCTTGCAAGTCCTATACTTTTCAACATCATTCATACAATTTCTTTTAACTTAACCTGTTCAAGTATTTATCCTCTGTATTAATTATTTGTTGTCTAATGACTTACCTCTGCCTCAATTTCATCATAGAGAAATTGTTTCTTGAATTTGGTGAGTGCATAATGAGCACTGTCATTATACAAGTCCAAAGAATACAGAACATATCTAAACAAGAGATGAAAACACAGAGTCTTTATATATGTGTATATACATTAATATAATACATTAATATACATTAATATAATACAGTAACATAACACATTATATATATAATGAGTATATACATAATGTACATGTTTGTGTATATATACATACAGTAAATACTGATAGTAAAACTATACACACACACACACACACACACACATATATATATATATATATATATATAATGTATAAAATATTCCTACTGCTTGTCTTAACCAAGCCGCTATTCAAGAACAAAACTGTTAAAACTTTAATGAGAAAAGTACAGCATTTACCTGCCCAATACTATGCAAGCAATCATAGAAAGTTGTTGATACATCATTTTGTACAAATTTCCCTGCACTTAAATAGTTTTATTTATTTTATTTATTAGTTTTATCTGATGCCTATCTTTCTTAAGAGAGCTCCCTATGCTACTGGTAAAAGGAGGGCTAATCAATATAACCAGTGGTGGGATTCAAGTAATTTAACAACTGGTTCTCTGCCCTAATGATTTCTTCCAACAACCAGTTTGCCAAACTGCTCAGAAAGTTAACAACCGGTTCTCCTGAAGTGGTGCAAACTGGCTGAATCCCACCACTGAATATAACACATTTTACAAAACCTTTCTCTGGATCAAAAATTTGACTGTATATACTAAGAATGTGCTTACATTCTTTTTTCCAACTCCACAAACTTAGACTATGGGTTGGAAATGGAAAGGAGAAGAGCAAAGAGGAAAATTAGACAGCAACACTGACTTTATTCCTATTATCCATTCAGCAATAAAATGGTTGATTTCAGCAAAAGAATGAAAAGCATGAAAGGAAGGATTCAGGCAGATTTCACCAATTCAAAACAGTTTGCAAATGGAAAAGTAAAGCAAACTCAAAGGGCCCAACCCTCTTTCCTTTCTCCCTTATCTTAAAAGGGGGACTCTATTCCACCATTCAAATAATTTTAAATACTCTTGTCTCATTTCCACTAAAATTTAGTGATTACAAGTCAATTATAAAACAAGAAGAGAAAGAACTTTATTAGCCTTACTCCATCATTGATGCTTCCTTCGTCTCCAAAATGTGGTCAGTTAGAATCCAAGGCATAGACATCTCAATGGGGAACTGGATTCTTCTGCCCATTGTGAGCTCCAGAAAGAATTCCCTGAACCATAGCTGGGATAAATCACAGCACTGCTGGAGGGTTTCTTATTGAAAAGGAAATTATACCGAATTAATTTTGATTGAAACCAGGGAGAACAGCTACTTTAATAGTGCGATGTTATAGAAGCACAACTGCAGAAGAGACACTGCAATAGCATGTGAAGAAACTGAAATCAGCATTCAGATGGAGCGCCTAAAGAGTTACTGTAAGCTGCTGCTGCTGCTGCTGCTGAGACAAATAGACACCAAAAATACAAATGGGTTTCTTGCTGAAAACTTTGGCAGAGGAAGTGTCATAAGTTTTGTAGTACAGATGTTCTAAATCATTCTCCCAATTTATGCTAAATATCGAGAATGTCCCATTTTCAGCTCTTGCAAAAAAAAATATGGAAATTTTTTGCAACAACCATCATTAGTTGATTTTATTTGATTAGATTATTTACCTTACCACATTTATTTTTCTGCTACAATATGCACTGATCAGATGGATATTTAACGAAAAATATTTTTGCATAGGTGTAGGTAGAAGGAATAGTTAAGAACAAATAAATTGTTTTCAAAACACAATCAGAGTTGCCAAAGATTCCTTCTGGACTGCCATAATAGAAGTGTTTTCAGTAAGTTAGAACACTGATTTCCAAACTGTTTATTAAGAGACTCTTAAGAGTATTTCCTGGTCTCTAATATAAATGGTATATATAGTAGAATTTTAAAGTACAAAATAAAGTAATCTAAAAAAAGATAGAGCCCAAAAATGATAGGATTTACAGCCATGTGCATCTTTCAACTCTGACCAGGATTGTGTACATAGTGATTTATAGAAAGCTTCATACAGGAAATCTTTTGCTGAAACATTTCTTACAGCTGACTAAGCAGAGATAATCTTGTCTCTTATAGCAGTGTCCAGCACAAACAAATAACGTTAATGGCAGACTCACTCCAAAAACTCCACAGAATCTCAATTCAGTGCTTGGGAATCAGTGTTCTATCAACCAGCATGGTTTCTGAAGGGCACTGAAATATAAACTCTCTCCCAATTCAAAGCGAAAATATCCAACCACATTGTACATTGAAAAGACAATGCAGTATGATATGCCTTAATGCATGTCAGTAGGTAAATCCACTTGAATAACATGCTTCTTATTAAAGCCAATAATATTGAAAATGGTAGCCAAACAAGGCAAGATACTTAACTTTTCTCTTTAGAAAAAGAAGGGAAAACAAACAAAGTAGGCAAACATTTTTGCTATTTTCACAGGATCAACATAGGGCTCTTATTTGGCAACTATTTATGAACAACAAAATCATTCCAACTAGAAAAATCTATCAAGTATATCTGTTTAAGCCTAGGGTTGTATGTAATACAGGTAGCCCTCGATTTACAACAGTTCAAAGTTACAATTGCAATGAAAAATATGACTTATGTTTTTTACAGTTACGACTTTTGCAGCATCCCCATTATCATGTGATCAAAATCCAGATGTTTGACAACTGGTTCATATTTATGATGGTTGCTATGTCCCAAGGTCATGTGATCTCACCTTTTGGTGAATTTATAACAAGCAAGGTCAATGGGGAAACCAGATTCACTTTAACAACTGGGTCACTAATTTACCAAGTGTGGTGATTCACTTAACAACTGTGACAAGAAAGGTCGTAAAATGGAGCAAAACTCACTTAACAAATGTCTCACTTAGCAACAGAAATTTGCGGCTCAATTGTGGTCGTAAGTCACAGAGTACCTGTATTGTTAAATGTGAAAGACTTAACGAAAGTCTTATTGGATCAGACATAGGATCCACATAGTATTAGGTTATGTTTGCCATCTTGACTTATATTTAAAAATAATAAAGGCAGGATTTAAAATAAATAAATAAATAATCCAGCATCCTGTTTTTCTCAACAGCAGGAAAAAAAATGCCAAGCTGCTAAACTTCAATAGAATATTTTAAATAAGAGTAAAGTTAAATAAATCGGAAACATTTTTCCAGGATGTGTTAGAAGTATTAGGACATGCTAAAGCTGAACACTGATCATCTATATATCTTACCACTGAAATTTATCAAGTGAGTGTAGAAGAAAGACTCTCGATGGAATTTTTCAATGTCCAATATGGTGGGTCCCTCAAGGCTACTTCTCAAGGTTTTCTTGGAACCACTTTTGTCAGCAATGAGGGACTCTAACATGGTTCTCACCATGTAAAGCTGCATTATTAAACAGAACATTCATGATGGAGGAAAAACATATATGGCACATTAGTTGAACTTTACTTATCTGCCAAAAGGAAGATTACTTCAATTTGCAACCTGATAAGGAAAGTAAAAAATAATTAACCTGAAGGAAACTGAAAGGGGGGAAAGCACCACAATTTGCAGTGGAACAGTTCATGGCACGACATTATTTAAAAATAATAAGTAATGCCTTACCACCAAAGTTTAAAAGAGTGGGATAGATGTAGGACTGCCTCAGAAACTTGTTTATCACATGCAATAACTTTTCCATTCCCAGAGATCTGAGCTGCTTCAACAGCTCTGCATAGTTTAAGGACTCTGTCATAGAACGAACCAGGAAGAGCTAACAGAAAAGGAAAAGGCAAAAGAGGAGAAGAGAGACTCCGTTAATAAATACACAAGGGTAAATAGAGAAAAGGAGAAAGCACAAAATCAGACGAATGTACAATGTATTAGTTTGTTAAAACATGAATAGCAAGACAATGAAGAATACAGAACCCTTTGACCAACAAGAAGTAAGAAGTTTTATTTATTCAGCCTACTCATTTTGTTATAGCACATAAAAAGATCTTAAGTCTGTTAAGGAAGCTCGTGCCAGTCAAATTCAAAGATAATTTATTTTCTTATTACAAAGATTTCTCGTTCCAACACAGCAATGTATTAATGGGAAAGAACTGAAGATGCTGCAACTAACACGAACACTGCAAGCAATATTATTTCACAACTGATTGATTGGAATCATTTTTATTTGTCTAAATCAGTGGTTCTCAACCTGTGGGTCGGGACCCCTTTGGGGGTCGAACGACCCTTTCACAGGGGTCGCCTAAGACCATCCGAAAACACATATTTTCAATGGTTTTAGGAATAATTTTATGGTTGGGGTCACCACAACATGAGGAACTGTATTAAAGGGTCGCGGCATTAGGAAGGTTGAGACCCATTGGTCTAAATAAATAAATAGGTAGATAGATAGAGAACTGTGAAAGAAAAGTAAAAAACACTGAAGAAAGTTCAAGAAAAGAAAGCTGATGACAGGTAACCTGTCCTGGTAAATTCTATTGAGGGTGCCACAAACATCATGGAACTGGACATGTAGCATACTCAAGAGCAAGTTCCCAAGCAAGAACATTTTTAGTCTATACACAATGGCTATGGAATTCAGCATAGCCTTGTATGAGTTTGACATGAGCTTAATGCATATTAATCAAAAGACTATAATTAATTGGTACTTATTTTCTTGTGTTCTAAGTCAGATAAGCCAGAGCTTTAAAGGTTTAACTTTACAGGATATATTCAGAGTTTTAAGTGGAGAAAACCATATTCCTCTCCTTCACCTCACTATAGCAACCGACTGAAAAACCCACCAAACAGTTAAAATTTAAGTGGAAAATAGGCAATGATATATTTCAGGAGCAAAATCTTGAGCATATCAAAAATCTAAATCCCCAAATTTGTATTTAAACAAAGAATTACTTGCATTGAATAAAAAAGCAGCAGAAAAAACATAATCAGCATAGGAAATTACAAAATAGGATCCCTGATAAAATTGCCTAACCCTGATGACATTTTAAATAGGTTTATTTCATAGTAATTTCTGTTGCTGATCAGTGATACCCGTGCAAGAATAAGTAGAGGGAATTACCTGGGTACTGGAAGGACCTACAGCACGCCTTGGAACTTTAACATCAAAGCCACTTTTGGGATCTTTTTCTCCCCTTAGTGCAGGGTCATTAAATGGTTCATGCCCACCTTCCCAGTCACACACAGTCTTTCTGATAGCCTGTAGGATACTAACCATAATTCAAGAGCATCAGCTAGTCCTTAAGAACCACAAGGAACTAAATATATGCTTTCTGAAGTTATTATACACTAATAATTGTGATATTAAAATATATTATCAACTGATAATGCTATCATTTTATAAATCATAGTCTGGAAGCATGCAAATTTTAAACCATGAGAAAAAAAAATCTTGTCACAATAAACACAACACAACTAACGCCACCCTGCCCTGTGGAATGAACTGCCCCCGGAAATGCGTAAGATCTCTGACCTCCGTGTATTTCGCTGTGCCCTCCAGACCCTGCTGTTCCGCCAGGCCGGGCTATTAATGTAATGATTTTAAATTGGGTGTTTAAAATTTTTGGGGTTTTAAATCTGAGCCAAAATTATTTAATAATTTTAATTATTTTTAATTGATGTCTGTCTTTGTACTTTTAATAGGCTGTACGCTGCCCTGAGTCCTTCGGGAGAAGGGCGGTATAGAAATAAAATTATTTATTTATTTATTATTTATTTATATGTAATATATGTGATGTTGGTAGGTGAGGACCATTCCCCGATATCTGCAACTAGCCATACATTTAGATCTTCAAATTATGTTGATTCCACATAGGATGAAAGTATATGAAATGAGATTTCTAGCTGACATAAGAAGTCTATTTATATACATTAGGGATGGGCAAAACATCTGAGCACATAATAGACAGTTCTGGGATCTAGCCATAGCCCAAAGATTCTTTGGTTGTGAACCTGGATCATAATTTTAGGATGTTTAGGCTGGCATTATCTAGGAGGCTGCCACTTTGATCAATTTTTAAAGACCTACTACTTACTCTCAAGAAATCTTAACAATTAGAAGCAAGTGAGGAAAATTTATTTTCAGTGTTCTTTCTAAGGATGTATTTTACCAAAGGCTAGTGTTATGTAAACATAACTTCCAATTTCTTCTTTTTCAATTTTTGATAAATACCAGGCCTATCTTGGATTACAGGTAGTCCTTGACTTACAACAGTTCATTTATTGACTGTTCAAAGTTACAACGGCATTGAAAAATGTGATTTATGATCGTTTTTCACTGTTACAACCTTTGCAGCATCCCCATGATCATGTGATCAAAATTCAGATGCTTGGCAACTGGTTCATATTTATGACCGTTGCTGTGTCCCAAGGTCATGTGATCATATTTTGTGACCTTCTGACAAGCATAGTCAATGGGGAAGCCAGATTCACTTAACAACTGGGTTACTAACTTATCAAGTAAAGTGATTCATTTCACAATTGTGGCAATAAAGATTATAAAATGGGACAAAATTCACTTAACAGATCTCTCACTTAAGAACAGAAATTTTGGGCTGATTGTGGTCATAAGTCGAGGACTACATCTATAGTATATTGGCATCCAATACTGGTAACTGGTCCTGTCAATTGCAAAAGGCCACATGGCTTAGATCCACACATATACTACACAAATACATTACAACATTCTAGGTTCTTGGGAAGATCTCAATTTGTATGAAGGCCAACACCAGCTGAAAAACTGGAAACTATGATTTCATATTGTTGTGTAGATAATAATAATAAAAAATGTTCCTGAATATTCACATAGATAAATGCTTGAAAGAAAAATATAGTGGCATGAGATAGTGTCAGTCACTACCTTTGGACGACGTTCTTCTTCTTTTTGATGGCTTGTCTTAATGGTTCTCTAAGTGTGATTTGGGCAAAGTCTTGGAGAGCAGCATAGATTGTATGACGAATGGCATGATTGAAGACGCTTTCCATCCTCCCCATCAACACCTGTAATCCTTTAATCATTGCAATGACCTGCATGGGGGAGAGGGGGGAATGTTAGTTTTGTCTAATGAGGCAAATTTATAGGAGGGCAAGCTAGAGATTTTGCAGAACTCATCTGCAATCTCCTACCTCTACAAGAGCAAATTTTTCTTCACTTGTATAATTATAGCGAGTTGCTCTTTCATACTCCTCAGCATTGTCAGGGCAATCTTTGTTAGAATATTTGTCAGTCGGGTGTACTAACTTCCACGAATACTGAAATCAACAAAGAAAATGAGAATACACAGAACTGAGCAAAATAAAACAAAACTTTCCATTCACTATTGAATCTCAATATATAGAAATTTGTACCTCTTAACTAGCAGCTGACGTGGTATTGCATTCCGCATATTCTACTTAAAAAAATAACTCTTCTACATATGCACTGCTACGTTTATCCAGGCTCTACTGAACTGGCTTGATATATCTTTCAGTCTAAAGGAAGAATCCATCTCAATCTAGGCAACTAATTGCAGCATAAAACTAGTTGCAGGTATTTAAATCCAAACTGATACTTTAAAATGTAACATCATTACACAGCATACTAGAATCAAATGTAATACAGAAAAATAATATTCATATTTCTGTCATGGTACATGTCAAAAAGCAGTTATTAATTTGTTTATATATTAAGTACCAATGCCATAAAATCACTCAAAATAACTCCAATCATTAAGGAAAGAACTCCTACAATTTGTTGTGAACTATAAGTGAAATTATATTGATGGATATCACAGAGTTTAATACCCTTTCCCAGAGTTAAGACATGAAGTTCTATGTAAACTTCTTTTGTCTTTACCTCTGGTTCTGTTTGAGAAATCCCAACTTTACAAGACTATCAGAGTAACTTCTGTTAACAGATATATTATAAGCAAAATTTATTCATGGATGTCCTCCAGAAATTTACAAAAATATCCTATGTTATAAATAACAGGCTATATATAAAATGAAGTGCCCATATCACACATACAGGGGACAACATTTTGAGATAAGTGCTATAGTTTCAGTTAAAAAAAATAGGGAGGGGGGGGGCAAGGGCTAAAAGGACATGGCTGGTGTCAAAGTGAGACCCTGGCATAACCAGTCACAAATTTGTTGTTTGTATTTAAATTATTATGAATGGGAAAGGAGGGTTATTTTACACAGAATAGTCATCAGAAGCCTAACATCTATTTTAAATTGTACAGGAAATTAAACACTGAAAAAGCAGTTATCCTACAAAGAAATCCAGCATTTTGCCACTTAATTGGCAGAGCTTGATCTTGGGCTGCCAAAACAGACTGGCTTTTTTTTTTGGTATCCTGCAGATGTCCTATGCTGACACAGAAGGTGTGGCTCTGAAATACTGCCTTTGAGACAGGAATGTATCATAGTACAAGACTATTTACATGTGTATTCAAAGGTCTACAATAACAATGAAAGTGATTGGTCAAATATGTGGGCCTGGCCTGGAAATTTGCAAGATTATTTTATTGTATGGGCCCTCTCCTAGAAGGAATAACTAACAATTATTCCTTCTAACAAAGGACCCACACAATAGAATAACCTTGCAGATTTCCAGGCCAGGCCCATATTTGTCATCAGTTGTGTTGTGGATGGGCACAACACAACTACTACTTGTGCTATGTTCTCATGTGATTATGATGAAGAGAAACTTGGGTCCCTCAAACCATGTTGTGTTAACTGGTGAAAAAATTGTTTCACAATTCAACAAATGTGATATTTGGCCACAATGGCTATGATAACTTTAGATCTGCTGAAGATATGACTATCCATGTTGTGATTCTTAATTCTCTTATGTTGGTCTGGAAATAACCAATAAGATTTTAATACTAAAATGCAATCTAAGGTTACAATTATATATTTTTTCCTTAATTTCTCTTTTAAAACTTCCTATCTATTTTTCTACATACCACTTCCATAACATGTGCACTCCACTGTGATAGAAGTTGGAGACCCTGAAGAGAAAGATCAAAAAGTTTCCGATACTCAGCATCTGTTTTCTGAGCTTCTTGACGTCCTGATCCAGTCACCACCTACAAGGGATGCATGACTGTTAAATGATTTTACATAAAATGAAAGACAGGTTTAAATGCAAAGAACCAACATATACAAAGAATCATTTTTATTCAAATTTAAGTGAAAATTTGTGACGGTCCAATATTATCTCTATTCATTTGATACCCTCAAAATATGTGGCTTTACAAAAGTAATGTCCACCATCTAAAAGATCTGGTCTAGTTAGATAAGCCATTTGGAAATTAAGTGAAACTGTTCCATAGCAGTCTATATTCTTGCAAGTTTTCTTCATGTAAAGAGCATGAATGTCAACATGGTACAGGAGAATATATTAATTTATAATTAGAATGCATTTATATCATTACTTCTTCATACAAGGTTATTTTGATCTAGTATCCTTATGACTTGGTAAAAGGGTGGGGTAGAATAGGGAGTATAGTTAGAACCAGGTTAGATATCTTTTGCTGGTGGTTTCAGTTACATTTCAGTACCCAAGGGAAATGCCAAAAAACATTTGGGAACTGAATCCAACAATCCTCAAAACTCTTATCAATTAACATCATGTTGTTTATGCAACTAACAAATCTCTGCCTAGATTTTAAGAAAAAAGCCATCTTCAAAAAGAAGCATTATAAAACAGGAATTCAGAAAACTGAATTCATAAACAGAATTGTACTTCATACCCAGAGTAAACCTTCTATTGACATAGAATAGGAATAAGTTTAAATGGTCTGTATAAGGAACAGTGATATACTAAAGTCTCTTGAGTCTCTTGAGTGAAGCATGCAAAATAATGGATCATAATGTAAAATTACCTCTGCTTAAAATGTGCTCCCTACTAATCCACATACCTCATTATTGCTGTAACGAGCCAGTTCTGAAATAAAACGCATGTGATCATCTCTTATTTGGATCATTTGCTCACAGATGTTGTATTGGGGACTACTGCCAGAAGAGGTACATGTCCATCTGTAAGAGAAAAACAAAATGTGAAATGATCACACTAATGAGAAGGAGGAAACTTTCAATTAATAATTATTTCAAAACATTTTGAAACTACTTTTGCAGGAACTAAATGATGTACAAGTATCCCCCATTTAAAAATAATATAATCTGAAACATAAAGTAACATAGCCAATCCTAACAATTACTGGTAATACAATTTAAAAGAAGATGCAACTTAATCAGGCTCAATGTTTTAGGAATTTGTAAAAAAAAGCAAGCTCCTGTAAATAGGAGCAACTTAAAACAAATTGTCCTGAAGAACTTCATGTTCAAGCACATCTACTCCCTCAGCCACATTTAAATCTTTAAAGATTAAAACCAAAACTCCAAAATGTGATCAGAAAATAGAGGCAACTATTATTATCCTTATAGGAATTGGTGCTATATTTTGACCAATCAAAGTTCTTTTAAGGACAGGCTCACGTGATGCTAACTATTGCTGGGATGATACAAATAAGGACCCGGAGGGAAACAATATTTTTAATAAGGCCAGCACAATGGATTGTAAACAACAAGTCATCCAGCTTCTTTTCCTTAGTTTTGTTCCACTAAATTCTTGCTGAACTGGAATCTTTGACAACTGCTACAGCATGCAAATATAAGCCATCATAAAATGAAAATGTGGATGTAAACCACAATATACATTTCTCAATTATTACAAATTGTAATAGAATTAAGGATAAATACTTGAAAAATGGTCATTCCACATATAATTTCATTTACTAGATAAGAGAGATAATGTGATTCATATAATCTTCAATTTGGCCCTAACATATATTTGCATAGAAAGAATAATTTGGCACAGTGAATGTTATACTTTCCAAAGTTTGCTTAATATTTAGGAGAAATTAAATACAAGATTTTGATAATATACTGTAAAATGGCAGGAGAAAATAAAATCACTGGATGTCTACAAGGGACATAGCACTGTAACTTCAATTTCACTTGGAAAATCCAAATATGAAGAGTTCTTCAGCTAAATTAGCCAGAACCAAGGAAAAACCCAGTCTCTTGCTTGACTGAGTGAATGAACTGGAGCTCAGCCAAGCAAGGGAGGAGTGGCCAAGGAGATTTTTTAAAGAAATATTCACCCAGTCTTGGCAAGCAAGCTGAGGAACTCCCCAAGATTTGGATTCTCCAAGCAGCGTGCTGGAGAATGGTGCATTTTCCCCATTAAACACACACTACACATACACTTATCCTTGCAGACTTAGTACTATCCAAACTTAGTACTATCCAAACTTCAAAATATAAAGTCTATATTTAAGCCAAAGAAAGATTTCAGGTTGACAATTAAGACTATGTCAAATATGCAAGTACCGTTAATGAATAAAAAATACAATAGCACATTTTTTATGATTAAAATTCTTGTGTATCCCTCAGAATAGGCTTAAGGAACCTATGGTCCTCCAAACCGCAATTTCCATCCTTCCTTAACATAACAACACTGATGGATGCTTATGATGAATAAGGGTGTCAAAACTCAAGGCCCGCGGGCCGGATCTGATCTGCGATGTGGTTGAATCTGGCCCGTGGGGCCGTCCTAGTCTACCCAATGTGAAGAGGAAACATCGGGCCAGCGTGGCTTCAGCCCAATTTACCCAGTGCGAAGAGGAAAGATTAGGCCAGCATAGCTTCGGCCCGGTCTACCTCATGCGAAGAAGAAACATGACAGCAGTTTGGGGAGTGGCGTCAAGCTGGCCATGCCCACCCAGTCGGCTACGCCCACTTGGCCCCCAGAGGTCAACCACAGCCCTGATGCAGCCCTCAATGAAATTGAGTTTGACACCCCTGATCTAACATCTTTAGCTGTTGCTATCACGATAATACATTACCCTACATCATGATTTTAAGTGAGATATAATAATATAATAACATAAAGCAATTCTACAGCATGCTCAACAAAGATAGCTGGATATTTTTCACTCTTACCTAGATTTATTCTCCTCGTAATGAGCGCTAGTCTTAATGTATCTTGCCAATTCAATCTGCATGTCACCAAACAGTGGAACTACTTGCAGCTGCTAAATAAGGGGGGGAAATGCAAATCTTACACATATTTCATGCTCCCATATTTTTCAAATAGGCTGCTTATATACCATTAAAATGTATGCAATTATAACAAAGCAATCATAAAATCATGGATCCAAGTAAGATTGTCATTTAAAACAATGTGCACAAAATTAAATATAATACAATGTACTTTTGATATAATAAATATAATATTTTCCAAAACCTCATAAATAGATACCAGTAAATAATACCCAGTATATCAACACCACTCAACTATTCTAATTAGAAACTCGGGCAAAAACATCCACAGGGCAAAATGCCTCCTAAACAGGTTCTATGCCTGAATTATTATACCTTTCAAGCATAACAGGTGGGTATATAATCAGAGCTTGGAAAGCCATCAATGTCTAACCATTCAGGTATCTTAAAAGTATTGTACTGATTATTTTTGTACAGTACAAAATTGACCCTTATAAACCTGTTATTTTGTTGCCAAGGATTCAGTCTGTTGCATAAGAAACTAAGATGTTCATAAAAATACATTACTACTCATGTTAACAATTCTTCACGAACCTTAAAAAACTTGTCAATCTTTGTGAGATTTATCCTCTTTTTGGCATCTAATTTATAGATGTTACTGACGCTGCCATCCATCAGGTATAAACCAAAACCCATCACCTATAAAAAAGAACATAGGAACATTGCTTGCAGATCAAGAATGCAAGTCTATTTATCTGAAGCATTTTACCTTGCTGTTCAGCCCAAAGCAGCTCTAAGAAGAGTTTACAAGAATCAGTAATAGGACAATTGTTACATGGGAGTTTACAATCCAAGAGACATGGCGTAAAGAAGATCAGAAAAATGAGAAAAAAATTATTACACCAGAAACAATAAATGTAGGCAGCTGAATTTCTTTCATATTTAACAAAAATGCTAAAAACCAGAGTTATTGTTCTCTGGTAAACGGACACAATATGCAGTGGGATCAATAAAACATGCTAACCAATGTTAGCCTTCTATAATATGCAATTAAATACTGGGTGATATATGCTTTAGAAACTTCTGTGTTAGCTTCTTTGCATAGTCTCTACTTGTTCAATTTTAAAGACGACTACCACCATTGAAAATTAAATGAACTGGTATTTTCAAAAATTATTATGTTCATTTTGCTAAAAGTCAATTCAACTAATAAATTCTGGATCAATTTGTTCCACTAACCACTGAATTCAAAACATACTAGCTATGAACAAATTGCATTGATGTATTCATTCCATTCTGGTCTTTTCATTGGAGGAGAAGAGAGGGGAGAGGAGACAGGAGGAGAGGGGAATAGAGGGGAAAGGGGAAAGGGGAAAGGGAAAGAAAGAGAGAAAGATTTGTCTTTTTATGGAGGAGACAATAAAAAAGGTGTAAATATTTAAGTAGAATAATTATTTTGATGTATTAGTATTTCAAGTGAACTTTTGCCAGCACCTCACCTCTCACCCGGTTTTTATACAATTTCCAGCAATATAACTTACTTTTAGAAGCGTATGTTTCTCATTAGGTGTTAGGTACATTTTGTTTTCATAATAATCTACACATAGATTCACAATATCAGCTAGTAGTTCCTCATAACCAGGAATTACTTCCAATTGTTGCTGTAAAGACTAGAATAAAGCAAAACGTGATTAAACATTGTCTTAAATCATACTAAAACAATGAAAAAAGAATCAATGAATACAATTTACTATTATTAAAATAAAACCAGGTATACTTTTATTAATTACACAGCAAAAAATTGAATTTTGTAAATGTAATGTAAACTTGAATAATGTAAATTCACAGAATTTACATTAACGGTTAACTAAGAATTTAGATTAACGGTTAATTTACGTAATGTTAATGTTATATGTAAAACATACTTGAGTAATCTTGTTGTGATTGGCAAGAAACATGGAGAGATTCTGGGATTCTTGGATAGATTGAGGATCAGCCATTTTACGCAAAAATTGGGCCGCCCTTTCAAGGAAAAAAGGGAAAATTAGTTAAATCTACAAAAATAACTCTAACTATACCATTTTATGATTTCCCGGATTCTTGACCAAATTGTTTATATCTATAAGTTAATGTTATTTCACAATCAGTTATATAAATTAAGAAATAGAGGCTATATATTTAATAAATCAGTTAACAGGAAAGATTCATAGTAGTTACAGTACCTGTGACTATGTATTCTCTATCTTCCTAGCCTACAATCCTGAGATTTTCTAGGGTTTCCATCTAAATTCTATGTCCTGCCATATGCAACACTTTTCAAATCAACCAAGGTTACCATCTGCTCAGGTTCAGTGAATGAGTAATAAGAAGAAAAGCTAATCACAATGTGAAAGTAAAACCATGGTATTACTAGTTTATTACATTATAAAATATTATAGCTTTAATCACAGTAAAAAAGATTAAAGGCATTTTAATAAAAACTAGTATTTAATTCAGCAACCAAACCTGTGTACACTTGATATGGATAATGTAAGCAGAAGTGCTTTTCTTTTCATTTAGAAGGTGAACCTTCTTCCTTGGCAGTTGCTAATGCTGAGAAGTAGACACTGAAAACACTTCATCTAAGAAAGTCACTGGAATTAGTATATTAGTCCTTAAAAATCACTGCTAAGAAAATGTTCTAATTTTGGGTTTCTCCTCTGCTGACTAGCTAAACAAAGAATAGCCATGTTCCCAAAATCAATAGTCTTCCTTTCTCTGTTGCTTCTTCTTCATGTTAAGTCCCTATTTAGACATTTCACGTTATTAACCCATCTTTGGTAAGAATAAAAGTGGATTTAAAAACTTATAACCAAAATAGATTGAAATGCAAGATATCACTCTTAAATTATGTGAACTATTTTATTATAGGTAGTCCTTGACTTATAACAGTTCATTTAGTGACCATTTGAAGTTACAATGTCATTGAAAAAAGTGACTTATGACCGTTTTTCATACTTACAATCATTGCAACATCCCCATGTTCACATGATCAAAATTTAGATGCTTGGTAACTGACTCAGATTTATACAGTCGCAGTGTCCTGGGATCATGTGATCACCTTTTGTGACCTTCTGACAAGCACAGTCAATGGAAAGCCAAATTCACTTAACAACTGTGTTACTAAATTAACAACTGCAAGTCATTTAACATCTGTGGCAACAAATGTCGTAAAATGGGGCAAAATTTATTTAACAACTGTCTCGCTTAGCAACAGAAATTTTGAGCTCAATTGTGGTCATAAGTCAAGGACTACCTATATGCTGAAATTGTACAAGTACAGAAGAAAAGTAGTAGTAAAATAGTACTTTCAATAACAGATTAAAAACTCCTATGAGATAAGCCTGATATATTTAAGGCTTCAAAGACATTATCATGACACTTAAAGGAATGGAAATTGAAACTCCCATTTAAAATGTAATAAATAAGCAATATGTAATAATTATCTAATACGTTATAAAAATATTAGATAATGAAGTGAAAACAGAAGTTTGACATTTTCAATTGCCAGATGAAAGCTGATTTTAAAAAAAGCATCAGGTATTCTTCATTTCCCAATCGCTCAGGTCCTAAGCGCTCCATGGCTTAGGACCTGGGTACTTACGAAACCGCCTTCTGCTACCGACAGCCTCCCACCGGCCAGTACGCTGCCACAGGGCGGGGCTCCTCGGGGTGCCGTCGGTCAGACAATGTCGACTGGCGACCCCCCGGGAAGAGCCTTCTCAGTGGGGACTCCTGCCCTCTGGAACGAGCTGCCCCCGGAGGTATGGAGGATCCCGTAATTGTGCACCTTCCGCCGTGCCCTGTTGTTATTCCAGCAAGCCGGGCTAGCCTAATTTTAACAGTTTAAAATTTTAAATTGGATTTTAATGGGATGTTTTTAATTGTGGGCCAAAATATTTAATCAGGTTTTAAATTGTTTTTAACTTTTATATTTATGTATTTGATCTTGGCTGTTCACCGCCCTGAGTCCTTCGGGAGAAGGGCGGTATATAAATGTAATAAATAAACAAACAAACAAACAAACAAACAAAACCCACAAAGGTAACAGCAGATTGCAAATGCAAGTGCAAACAACAGATACTAGGGGACACTAGGATTCCTAGAAGGAAATCCTGCATAATGTATTTGTCAAAGAAAAGAAAAGAAAGAAAAGAAAAGAAAAGAAAAGAGAAGAGAAGAGAAGAGAAGAGAAGAGAAGAGAAGAGAAGAGAAGAGAAGAGAAGAGAAAAGAAAAGAAAAGAAAAGAAAAGAAAAGAAAAGAAAAGAAAAGAAAAGAAAAAAAGAAAAGAAAAAGAAAAGAAAAGAAAAGAAAAGAAAAGAAAAGAAAAGAAAAGAAAAGAAAAGAAAAGAAAAGAAAAGAAAAGAAAAGAAAAGAAAAGAAAAGAAAAGAAAAGAAAAGAAAATGGGCATTGGTCTTACCTTAAATGCCAGATTTCTTGAGTGGGGTGACATTGTCCAGATGAGGGTTGTATCAGTCGGATCTGATGCTGGCTGAGTCATAATTTTTGACCACTCCCCTTGCTCCGCCCCTTTCATGCTCAGTTTTGACGAAGGAAGGCCACCAGAAGTATCTCCAACAGGAACCACCGTTATCAGGAGGAAGTAAATCGGTCCAACGGGACAACTGGAAAAAAACTACTGAACAAGAACAATAAACTGTACAGGCACTGAGACAGAGGGAGGGGCTGGACAATGTCACCCCACTCAAGAAATCTGGCATTTAAGGTAAGACCAATGCCCAATTTCCTTGATGAGGGTGTGACATTGTCCAGATGAGGGACATACCAAAGATTTGGCTGTCTCAAGGGCGGGATGTCGAAGGGCCTGGAGAGACCCTCGCACGATGCACCTGCTGCAAAACCCTCCTGCCAAATGACGCTTCAGCAGAAGCAAAGGTATCTATCTTGTAATGACGAATAAATGGCGAGGGGGTAGACCAGGTGGCTGCCCTACATACCTCCTCAAGGGAGGCCTGAGTCGCCCAAGCTGCTGAGGTAGCAGCACTCCTAGTGGAGTGGGCAGTAATGCTATTGGGAACAGGAATCGCCTGGGCCTGATATGCCGAGGCGATGCAAGCCCTGATCCATCTACCAATTGTGGCAGAAGAGACTTTGAGCTCTAGGGAGCCTGGCAAAAAGGAAACAAACAAAGCCTCTGACTTCCTGAAGGGAGCAGTCCTTTTGATATAAATCTTTAGGGCCCTCCGTACATCTAAGGTATGCCACCTTCGTTCCAAGGCATGAGAGGGCCGGGGACAGAAATTGGGCAAAATAACCTCTTGGGCCCTGTGAAAGGGGGAATTAACCTTGGGAATAAAGGAAGGGTCCAATCTCAAAATAACTGTGTCCGGCCGGAAAACACAGAGATCCTCCCTAACTGAGAGGGCTGCCAGCTCCGAAATGCGACGGGCTGAAGTTATGGCTATAAGGAAAACCACCTTAAGGGTGAGAAAGCGAAGGTGAACCGTGCGGAGGGGTTCAAAGGGAGTCTCAGTTAAAGCGTTAAGGACCTTGGGCAAATCCCAAGTAGGGTATCTATGAATCGAGGAGGGCCGCAAGAGCCTGGCTCCTCGCAGGAACTTTTTTATCACAGGGTGCTGAGTGAGTGGTCGGCCGGATGGACTGGACAAGGCCGTAGACAGAGCCGCCACATGTCTCCGAAGGGTACTATGGGCCAGACCACGGTCAAACCCATCTCTGAGGAACTCCAAGATCTGGGCAGGTGAGGCTGAAACAGGATCTATCTGCCGGGAGCGGCACCACCTATAAAAGGCGAGCCAGGAGATATTGTAGAGTCTGACTGTGGATTTACGTCTGCAGGCTTGAACAATGTGAATCACCCTATCTGAATAATTGTCCTGCCTTAGACGGGCCCCTTCAAGCGCCATGCAGTCAGTTGGAGCCACTGAGGGTCCGGATGAAGAAGGTTCCCCTGACGCAGGACAATCTCGTCTGGTGGAATTCTCCAAGGGTGAAATGTGGAGAGACTAACCAGGTCTGCGAACCACGGACGGCGTGGCCAGTGGGGAGCCACGAGGATAATTTCTGCTCTGTCGGCGATGACCTTCCGAATCAGGGCCGGAATCAGAGGCAGCGGTGGAAAGGCATAGTGAAGACCCGGCGGCCAGGTGAGACGGAGAGCGTTGACCCCTTCCGCCCCTGGCGTCGGGAACCTCGAGAAGAAGCGAGGAAGCTGATTGTTCAGGTGTGTGGCGAAGAGATCTATGGCTGGGATGCCGAACCTGTTGCAAATCTGATGAAATATGTCGGGATGAATCTGCCACTCGCTGTTGTCCACCTCTGTCCTGCTCAGGAAATCCGCCTGTGTGTTTTCCGACCCCGCAATGTGGTCCGCTCTGATGGAGAGGAGGTGTTGTTCTGCCCACTTGCCCAGGCGAAATGATTCCTCCATGAGGCGCTTTGAGTGGGTGCCCCCTTGACAGTTGACATGTGCCTTCGCCGCTATATTGTCTGTCAACACCAGAACATGACGGTGTTGCACGAACCGGTGAAAGTGCGTGAGAGCGAGACGAATGGCCTTCAGCTCCAGCCAGTTGATAGGGTTGGCGAGGTCTGATGCAGACCAACGGCCCTGAGCCACGTGTGATGCAAGATGAGCCCCCCATCCGTGAAGGCTGGCGTCTGTAGTGAGTACAAGTCGGTCGTGATTCATGAAGAGACACCCCTTGTCGAGAGAAGGCGATGTCCACCAACCTAGCGATCGCCTGACTGAGAGTGGAACTTTGACTGTTGACATGGTGTGAGCTTGGCGTTTCTTTTGAAAAGGAAGCAGGAACCACTGCAAGTGGCGAGCGTGAAGGTGTGCCCATGGGACGATCTGGACGCAGGAGACCATCTTGCCTAAGAGCTTGAATAGAGTGGCCAATGGAACTGATGGAGTTCTGCGAATGAGAGCTACTAGGTCCCTGATGTCTGACCGTCGTTCCAAGGTTAGGTAGACGGTCCCCTGGGCTGCGTCTATGATGGCGCCAAGATGTGTGATCCTGGTGACTGGCACTAACTGACTTTTTTTGTAGTTGACCAAGAACCCATGGTCGTTCAGGGTTTGAATCGTGAGGTGTAGGTCGTGTAAGGCTTGCTCTTGAGAGTGAGCCTGAATCAGAATATCGTCCAGGTAAGCCTGGATTCTTACCGGTTGTTGTCTCAGGTGAGCCGCCACCACCGCCAGGACCTTTGTGAAGACCCTTGGTGCAGATGCCAGTCCGAAGGGAAGAGCCCGGTATTGAAAATGCTTTCCTGCATAGCTGAATCGGAGATACTGTCGATGCTTTGGCAGGATGGGAATGTGAAGATAAGCCTCCATGAGGTCTATGGAAACTAGAAAATCGTTGGGACGAATCCCTTGAAGAATAGAGGTTAGTGAACACATTTTGAATCTGCGATACACTATGTATGAGTTGAGATTTTTTAAGTCCAGAATGGCTCTCCACCCCCCTGACCGCTTTGGAACTACGAACAGGATGGAATAATACCCCTGTTTCCATTGATCGTGGGGGACCTCCTCTATGGCGTGAATCTGTAGTAGGTGCTGAACTGCTTGGTTCATTAATTGACGTCTGGATTCGCTTTTGGAAGTTGGACATTGAAGAAAGCGGGATGGAGGCCTGGAGAGAAATTCCAGGGGGAGGCCGAATTTCACAACTGAAAGAACCCAAAGGTCTGAAGATGACCTTTCCCACCTGTCTGCAAAGAGGGACAGGCGACCCCCTACTGGAGGATTTGGTAGTGAGTCACTTACGACTGCGGGACTGGCGGAAACCAGAACCCCGAAAGGACCGTTTGGGCTGGAATTGTCTGCTCCTGTCCCGAAAATATTGACGGTCCGAGGATCGATAGGATCCCTGAAGATATTCCTGCCTGGAGGGGCCTCCCTGGGGGTAGGAACGAAAGGAAGGCCTTCTGTAATATGGAGAGGGTCTTCCTTCAGCCCGTTTGTATGTTGAGGGCAAAATTTTTCGCTTGTCCCGTGTCTCTACAAGAAGAGGGTCAAGTGATTCCCCAAATAGTTTGTTTGCAGAATATGGAGCTGCAGCCAAGCGCCATTTGGCCTTAAGGTCAGCAGGCCATTGGCGAAGCCAGAGCATCCTGCGGGCTGAAACTGTAGAGGCTAAGGCTCTGGATGCAAATTTGGCTGAATTCAAGGTTGCATCAGCCGAAAATTGAGTGGCAGCAATGATTTTATTAATATCCTGATGAAGGCGAACCTCACTGGGGGGTACCCTTGCCTGTAACTGTTGAAGCCAAAGGATGGTAGTTCTATTAAAAAATGAGGCTGATGAAGCTGATTGAATTGCCCATGCCGAGGCCTGATGGTTCTTTTTAAACAGAAATTCTAACTTTTTGTCTTCTGGCCTTAGACCTTCAGAAGTATCCCCAGTTACGTATGAAGAAGAAGAGGAAAGGGCCGCTACAGGACTGTCTACAGGTGGAACTTGCAAGAGTTGAGCAAACTTTGGAGCAACAGCATAATATTTCTTATCTGAACCATGTGCAGATGCCATGGTTGCAGGCCCAGCCCACTGTTTCTTTACCACATCTATGAACAGTTGTGGAGTTGGTACATAACAAAGTTCGGGGGGGGCTCAGAAAAAGGTCCCTGTAGTCCACCCTTTTGAGCCTCCTGCATCTCTTGAAAGTATTCATCTTCCTTTAAGGCGGCTGTTAAGCGAGCCTTATGCAATAAAGACTTGAATTTATTGGGGGGAAATAATCCTGTAAAGGCAGGTTGATCTTGGATTATCCCCTCATCATCTGATAGGTCAGAATGTCTCTCTTCCTCAAACACAAAGGCTTCACTAACTCTGGAGGCTGCAGGAGAATGAGAGCCAGTAAGACTGACTGCAGGAGAAATTCTAATACGGGCAGATCGCTCTGAAATAGCAGAGCCAGAGTGGTGACCATGAATATTGGCTGCCATTCTAGAAGCAATGGCCTGTTCAATCAGAATTCTCAATCCTTCTGGCACATTTTTTAAAGGATCTTCGGGGGTTAGCACAGGCATAGAGGATTCACCTGTTGAAGCAGCTGCAGCTGCATGGCCACCAAATACAGGAGTTGCAGGGGTCATTAATTGACTTGCAAAGGGGTTTTGCAAATTGCTTTGGTCTTGTTGAAGAACATTACCCTCTCCCTCCGAAGACCAGGCCTGGCTAACAGTTGAAATGGGAGGAGGGGGGGTAGATGGGGGGGTGTCCCCTTACCAGGCTCAGTTGCAGGCACCTCACTAACTTGCTTTTCTAGAGATTTATGCCTCTTTGTTAAATCCTTCTCCTCAGGTTTAGAAAGGTGCTTGCGTTTGGAAGTTGATTTCTTCCCAGTGTACATAGTATTTTCCTCCCCATGGGAAGAGCGATCTGCCATCTTTAGTATACTCACTGCGACCACGATGTCGACTGGAGAAATAGCTTTTGGTTTCAGTTTCGCCACGTGGTTGAAATTTGAGATGGCAACGACTCTGGCGTTAAGCACGATGGCTGCCAGGTCACACTTGAGCAGGAGGAAACTCTGCTCCGGAGGTATCTGTCTAGGCAAGCCTAGAAACGGACCTCCTCAGCGCCCCCACAGCCACGATGAGAAAAAAATAAAAAATACTGGCTGGAAATGCCACAGGGGGAGGCAAGAAGAAGCTTGCTGCCCCCCCCAAACTTGCAGACTCGTTGGTGGCAAAGCGGCAAAAATTTTCCTTTTAAAATTGCCGCGGCGCTTCAATTAACCGCTCTACAGCTGATCAGCGGTTTTGGGATCGCTGTAGCGTGGGCGGCGGCCCGATTTGGCGATTTCCCTTAAAATTAGGGAATCGCTATTATTGTTGGTGGTATTGTGGTCTAGGGCCCCTTAAACAATCGTTGGTGGGATAGATCAAAAAAATCCCCCCCAAAAAAGACTGGAAAAAGAAAAAGGAAAAA
Organism: Pituophis catenifer annectens; assembly: GCF_029215685.1. Classification (NCBI taxonomy): domain Eukaryota; kingdom Metazoa; phylum Chordata; class Lepidosauria; order Squamata; family Colubridae; genus Pituophis; species Pituophis catenifer. Next base: position 39,779,617 of record NW_027256884.1, read on the forward strand.
AGTTCCCTTTTAAAATGGGGCTTTCACAATGGCCGCCGCCAGGAGCGAAGCAAAGCCTGCAGCTTAGGACGCTCTAGCAAGGCAAAACCGGCAGGCTACAATAGAAGGGGGGAAAAAATTTTAAAGGGGAAGTAACAATTTTAAACTAGAGAAATAAAAGGTGGTCAAAAAGACTTACAATTCTGTGATATTGAACAGACCTGGGCTGTATAGCCAGATCTGTAGGAGATGTTTCTCTCAGGCCGACTGAGTCTAAACTGAGCATGAAAGGGGCGGAGCAAGGGGAGTGGTCAAAAATTATGACTCAGCCAGCATCAGATCCGACTGATACAACCCTCATCTGGACAATGTCACACCCTCATCAAGGAAATGAAGGAAGGTTAATGAGACCATTAATTAATAATTATAATTAACATCATAATCAACCACCTGGCTCATTTCTACCAGGCAAATTTTGGCAAGCATAATCTCAGAAGAGATGGTTTTGTGCAGTTTGTAAAAACTCAGAAACAAGTCCTAATGTATTCAATGAATATCATGCATTTTACTATAGCAAAAGATGAGACCTTGTACATATCATACACGCCCTTCTTGTGTGGGCAGAAAAAAAAATCATCTTTAGTGAACTGAAAACATGATGAATTGAGTGGCTGGTTTTGCTAAAGGGCACAGTACTGTGGCACAAACCTTCCCCCAAATCATAAGTGACAGCTTCCTGCCATCATGACAGATTTACAGCATTCAGCATTTAGTCTTAGTAAAGGGATAGATGGAAAGCAAAACATTTATCTACATGATCCAGAGGTAACAATTCATTAGATCTGTCAGAGCCATATCTTTAATGAAGGTTTAGCTTTATTAATATTTCAGCTCAAACCTAATTATGAAGTTATTTTGCACAGATGAAGTATATAAAATGAAACAATTGTATCAAAGTTCTATGTATATCTTTTCAACAGGAACAATGGCATATGACTAAAGCAAACTATTGCCACCTTGTGGTCCAACTGTCCCAGTCTACTTTTATTCTAAATAGTGTTTTTCACCTAAAAGGGAAAATGCTGCAGAGTGAGTCCATTTTAAATATATACTATGGTTTTCTGGTATCTGGCTCCATTTAAATAAAATAAAATATACTGCGATGATTTGTATTATTGTTAGAGATAGCAAGCATCTGAAGCAGATTTTAATCATATGTTTTAGTCAAATGAACTATTCATTTGGAAGATGGCTGGAATGTGCTTTTGTTTTGACTGAAGTGCAATTCCCTCACTGCAGCTGCAAGGCTCAGTTCCCCATCCCCCTGCCTATGGCAACTCAAGAGCAGGTCAAGAATGCTTTGTGAATTTTACACATTCATTCATTTAAATTTTTATGCCGCCCATCTCCCCTATAAGATGATTCTGGGTGGCATATCCATTAGCCCGGATTGATCCCTTATGGAATATTTAGAAAAAGACCTGCTAACAGCTACTGGGAAATTCTAGTTGTTGTTGTGCTATTTAGAAAACATATTTAGATTTCCAACACATATTCCTTCTACCAATATTAGCAAAGTAGACATTGTAAAACACAGAAGAGCATTAGAAATATCTAAATTTATGAACTGGTATAGAAAACATGACAATCAGGCTCACCCTGATCTTGCTTGTGTTTTGCAAAGCCTTAAAGGCCTGTTTTGCTATTGAACCTGGAGCCCTGATTATATGGGTGAGCCTGTTTCTGGGTTGTATTAACTGAGAAGTTAATTGTAGGTTGTTTGCTGAGCTGCTGTTTATTTATAAATTTTTTAGGATTTTTTTTTCTGTTTATGTTAGTTTTCCAGATTCAGATATTTGAGATGGATGGCCATATACATTTAATAAATAAAGTAGAATCGCTTGCAAAAAGTAACTTATTTTATTAGAAATCAGCAGGAACCAATACTAAGCATAGAAAAAAATGACTCTTTATAAAATTTGCAGGTGGTTAACATTGGGATGAAACTAATTTGCTTATTTTTAGTATTATATTCATTATTGTACTTCTGTTACTTTTTTTAAAAACCTCTCACCGCTTATAGGCTGAATGGTCATTCTTCACACTGCATTTCATATTTTTCAGCTCATCTAAAACAGCAAACATGTTGATAAATTTTCCAAGAGTGATCAAATAAGCTTCAGATACAAAGTCCTTCCTCCTTTCTGCATGACACAAACGTTTCACCTCTCCACAGAATCTTTCAATGGCATTTCTCTGTGCATAAAAATAAATCCATATTTTAAAAAAACAGCACAAAGGGCAAGCTATTTCCCTCTTAATTGCAAGTACAATGCCAATAGAACCAGACTATATACGCAAATTGCATTAATCGGATTTTTCCAGACACATTTAAACACCTACTCTTTGTGAGACTTCTTTATTTAGAACAATATAAAGTATCTATCTTCTATTCAACAGATATGGCAGGGACCATACCAGAATAGGAGCATCAAAAAGGTTGGGCGGGGGTTGGACAAAGAGATCATCTATGCTAGTAATTAATAACTATTTACCTGAAAATACATAAAATTCATCAGCTTGGTGACCTCTGGTTCAAGTACTTCCACAGTTTTTTCATAAATTTCCACTCTGTTAGGCTGCTCATTACATTTTACCTGAAAAGGAAGAAAAGTTAAAGGAAAAGACATTTCCAATTTTAAATCATGTTCTGACATATAATATGGTTTCATTTTTAAACACAACCTTTTATACTTTTTTATTAGTAATAACAGTTTTCACAAATGTTTGATTTCATAAATATTTTACCTGAGTGATGGTTTTTAAGATTGATGGATTATATAAATAAAAACTTATTGGGCATCTTCTTTTCCTGGAATCGGAGCATATATCTTTCAGTCCCAAGGATCTTATACACACCTAGAAACTGACCAATTCTTTCTTCTTCTTCTTGTGCCATATCCATCATTGGACGTTGGCAATCATGTTGGTGATCCTATTTTAATCAACAGCCACACAAAAAAGTGCTGTTGAGTTTTGTCCAAACCAGTCTCTTAGATTTTGAAGCCATGATGTTCTTCTTCTGCCTGGACCTCATTTGCCTTCAATCTTTCCTTGGAGGATTAAGTGAAGTATGCCGTATTTTTCCGGATGTCGCATCACATGTCCAAAATATTCTAACTTCCGCTTTTTTATGGTTTGGAGATTTCCCTTGGCTTTCCTAGGGGGCTTACTTTCCCAGAGGGCTTACTAACTGACTAATTACTTTGCTGGAAATAAGAGATAGCAATATTGATTTCAATTAATTTATTTCTCTTCTCAAAAATGATACTTTTTTGTAACTTTTGGAACTATCAGCAAAGTAGAACACATTTCATCAAATTCAACAATGTCCAATTTATGTTTTATTTTTTAATGGAAATTCAAGAGTTTTTCAAAAAATGTTTTGGTCACTCCTACACAATGTAGGAGCAATGTAGGAGCACGCAGTTGGTCTTTTATGATTCTTATAACGAACAGAAAATGCCATTGTCAAGATGTTAAGGCTGTATCTTTTTTCCTCTCATTACTAGGTTATAATAATATAAAACTAGTTGGAGGAAAAGAGAAATTCACAAAGGTAACCATTTCCATAATAAAAAGAATCAGGCATGCTGATTCAAGTAAAGAATCCTCAAATGAACTTGTCTAGGACTAGAGCAGCACTAGAGATGTTCTCCTATGCAGGGATGTGCTTTAAAAGAAAAGTTATCCCCAAATGATGAAGAAACAAATATATTTGCAATTTCTTGGACTGCAGCCAAACTGTAGCAGCAGATAGGCTGCAAATAGATCTAAGTGTTTAGTCTGTTGGATTGGCAAACTGAAGGAAATAAATTGTCTTCTGCTCACTGGGGCTGAAAAGGGAAGACTGAATGATCAAGAATGTATGCTCAGAAGCAGAGTTTCCCTAAACCATTTCTTCCCCACATATCAAAGAATCTATAAACTGTGAAAAAGAATTGTCAACTGGAGATTAAAAAATAGGGGGAAACACTAAATTTTAAAAGAAGTTTGTGTATACTGCTGCTACTCCAGTGTAATTCTATTTCTTGGCTAAAAGCCTGTGGATAGAAACAATATATAGGTGAGTAAGAAGAGCTCCACCAGATGTTAGCATCTATCTGATCCTGGCTGACTTTTAAGACCTAAGCAGGAAAGAACTGGATTACTACTGGTTTACTACTTGGATAGAAGCAGCTAGGCAATTCCAGGGTTGTAGGCTAAACTTTTTTGAAAAAATCTAAAAGCCCAAAAGCAGCAGTAGCAAACTACTTCCATACTGTTGTGACCATGAAGTCAACACTTCATGAGGAGACTGAAAATGGAGAAATCTGAGGAAGGAATCCCATTTGATATTATTAGAATTCTTCAAATTTAAAAGTGTGAGTATATGAATGTGAAAAGTAGCAAAAGAAGAGAGATCATAAAACATGATTTTTCTCTCTTCAGAATGGTTTTACAAATAGTCAAAGAGAGATTAAATTGGGTTGATTTCAAACATCAACAAGGATGTCATTATGTGGATTTTGCATTCCAAAAGATTGCAAGACAGTTTTTACTTATTCTTGAACCCAAGATTATTCCACATATTTTCTGTTACTAGAGAAACATATTGGAAAGGCTCATGCATGTTATCTCTTAGAAACATGAATGATATATTTTTGGCCCTGAAAACAATAAAGGGCACTTTGGATCTGCTTCGTAAACAAAGAGATGTCTAGTTAACTGATATTCCCAACATCTGTGCAACTGAGAAGGCGAGGGATATGGGGAATCTGCTTTTATGTTTGTCCAATGCATTTCTAGTTCAGTTCTTCCATCTAAACTCAGTGGTTTTAGCAATTATGTCTAAAAAGCCTGAAATGATTAATAGGTCACTGAAAGCATTTATGCGTGGTAAATGTATTATTAAGCTATACAACAATACAACCTATAAGCAAAAAGCTCAGAGACTGACCCATTTATAGAAGATCTCTTACTCTTATGCAACTGCAAGGTAGTATTTATCTATAAGTCTCTATGGGACATTATAGTAATAATCCTAAATTATTCTACCTGCGGGATAGCTCTTGAACAGCTTCTCCATGTGTATAGCATAACAGCATATTCTTGACCTTCTTCCAACATTTCATTCTGCAATAAAACCAAAGCTAATATGTAAGGTATAAAATACAGAAATGATCAAGCTAACAAACATGAAAAAAATGAAAATATTTTGCACTATTTCTCTAAATCTTAAGCACAACAACAAGAAAATGTGCTTCTTAATTAAGTTAGAAGACCCAATTCTTCCACAAATCTTATTTAAAACCAGATCTATTAAGATAATTATTACTGTTGCAAACAATATTGAGTATCCTGTCAAAAAATGAAAAGGGGAAGCTTGTTAGTATGCTGAACTAGTATGTGCCTAAGGCAAAATTATTACTTTAAGCAAACTGACAGACTTGTCTAGCTGAAGTCTGTTTCCTCTCCTCCGTGTCCGCATTCTGCCTGCATTGCATCATCCAGGGGAGCTGCATCCGAGAGAACTTGGCAGTGCCCCGGACCACAAAATCGTTTTTCATTTGTTTGCACAAAAGGTGGGGAGGTGGAGGACATCCGAGATGTGGACCTGCTAATGCGCAATCCCCAAAGGGCCGGATTGTGGGGTGGTGCAGCCCTCTAAGACAAAACAGCTGGTTTCCCAAGGTTTTTTGAGCTTAGCCTAACATGCGAATAGAGGCGTGAAGCTAGACTGGCTGCATATCTGCCTGGCTGCCATTAGGAAACCAGCCAGGGCTAGCTGTCTGTCCCCAACGGGGCGCTCTCCAGCGGTGAGGAATGGCTGAGAGGGGCGGGGCCGGGTGAGTGATGTCAAATTGGTCATGCCCACCCAGTCACATGACTGCCCCACCCCGCCTACTCAGCCTGTCACTAGGGTAGAGAACCAGTTGTTAAAAAATTTGAAGCCCACCACTGCTGAATACCTTATTTCTTTCTACTATAATCAAGCGCTACCTGAAGGAAATTCATTATGCTACAAAACATGTCTACTGTTGCTGCTGTAAAAACATTAAAATCTAATAGAAAAATATATTTACCATACTAGAATGAACAGTTGCTTGTTCAATATATCTTGCAATGCCTGTGACAAATGCATTCCTGTCTTCGAAATTGGTGTTGAAGTTTGGCTGTATGGAATGAAAAATAATCCAAAACAATGAATAATCATGAAAAAAATGATTCAGCTGTGTTAATCTAGAATACCTCTAAAGTATTACATTTTCCAGCAAATATTTATTTTAACAAAAATCATACCTGATAAAGCAATGATGACGGAGGGGGCTCAATGCATGGTTGTTGATCCGGAAGTGGCAATTCTTCCAGGAGATCTACATTGGACAAAGCATCCTCCAGAGTAACTTGGGCAGTCATTCTGATTCTATAAAAAAGAAGGCAGATATTTGAAAAATCATAACAGATTTATTTGATAAATATGGAAATTGGCAGTCTAAAAAATAGAGTCCCTTTTAACAGAGAAAACTCAACCTGCCTTCACCCCCATTCACTGTTTGAAAATAGTTTCATCATAACGTAGGAAGTATTTAATACAAATATTCACTAATTAAAGATGACAATCGAAACATACCATGACTATCACATTGAAGAAGAAAAATCATAATCCATATTGTCCAACTTAAAATAACAATATAAATTTCTAAAGCTATAATAAATAAATGTACCATGTCTCACATAAATACACTGTGGTTAAACGGTTACAAATTCAGTAAGCAAAAAGCAACCAAACCACATTATACTGCATATTAATGCAATTTGTGAACTACATCATACAACTGCCTAGGATAAGTACAGATTTAGGCAGTAGAATGATTACATCATTTTCTCAAGTAACAAGCCAATAAACAATCTAATCCTTGGGCTATTTCTATAATTCAAACGTAGAAAAATGCAATAGTCACCTAACAAATCAATAAGATAAGATTCTATTTTTTTTGCTCAGTTTTTTATTTCATTCAAAAGATTAAAATACAAAATACAAAAGAAATAATTTAACAAGAGACAAAACAAAACTAGACAAAAATATTTTAAAATATGAACTAGGACAAAAACATATATTATCCCCTAGTTGAATAATGACAAATCTATTGCAGCAATAATAGCTTCTCCCCTTACAAAACAGCTCCAAAATTTGCAACCCAGTTGACCTGCCATACATTACACATATAAAAAACAGTTAACATATTCATGAGACAAATTAAAGTTCAAAGCACTCTGTTAACAGTCTGTTATTGTAATTTAGTTATAGACTACACAATTTCTTATTTATCACAAATCATCCCGATCATTATATCTGGTGAAACACCTGTTTGGTTCCTAATAATGAAACCCTTCCTTAGGTTTTTAATTGGGACCTTTCCCAACAATTGCATCCCATTTCTAAAGTTCATAAGTCTGTGATGTAAATATCTCTGCCATATCCATTGCTGAATAATTCTTCTTGACAACACAATATTTGTCTTGCCAAAAAGTCCAGTCCATCCTTCATCAAGTCCATTATCTCAGAATTTTTTATATTCATATTCTTTTAATCTTTTTTGCAAGATATATATTTTTCAAACCAAATACTTTCTTCTTCACATCTGACACCAACAAATCAGGTTCTAATTCACCTATGGCAAATCAAGTCCCACTATTATTTCATGCTTTTGGATATGATCTTTAGTTTGCACAACTGTTATTGACCCATCACATTTTTTGTTTATATTTTCAAATAAAACCTGTAAGTTGGAGACTATCCTTTTTTCAATTGATTCCCCCAAAAATGTATCTCCTTTTGGAGGCATGAGAAACACTGTGTTCTTTCTTCAAGGACAAGAGAAACAGATAAATCGTAACCCAGCATCCACAGGGAGTGGTTCCCCCCATCCCAGGCTTAAAGAAAGAGGAATTTTCCTATCAAAAATTAAGAGATAAATATCAACGTTCTTCTTTAAAAAAAAAAAAACTAGAAAGAGCAAAATTTCTAATGTAATCCTGTGTAAATGTAGGTCCAATGGATGACCTTCACTGCCAAAAAATTTTTTCACCGCAAACCTCCTTATGATTAAAAAGTATTTGGGAATTTAATAGTAAACAGTGAAACATCAGGAAAATAAGTTGTCCATCAAGGGGTTATAAAATAGGTCAGAAGTAACTAGTCATAATTCAAGAAATTGTAAAGCTGCAAAAAGTGCATTTAAATTAAAATCCAGGCATGCTTAAGGAAAAAAAAAAAAACAACTGAAGGGAAAAGGTGACCTTCTGACTGAGAATTGCTGCCATCAAGACCCCCTCTCTTCTCCATTGGTGCACAATTATCCAAAGGTTGTCTTGAATTTTTCCTAGTTGCTTCTTCAAAAAATAGGAAGCAGATCCACCAAATAACCAGTTTTGGTGGTGAAATCAGCTGTTCATCAGCAGGAGAAAAAGAATTACCTCGGGGAGGACCAATAAGTTTCTATTTAATTGGGGAAACAATCAATAAGATTCTATTTAATTGGGAAAGCTTTTAGTTGCTTTGACGTTACTTGTAGCTTTTAGAAATAAACATTGCAAATGTGTTCAAAATACAATTGTCCTTGAACTTTTTATACAGGTAAAATTATATCAATAAAAATTGTGATTAGAGATCACAATTGGGACCAGCAACCTAGTCATTAAGTGAAGCAACTAAGTAAAATTGCAACTGTGCTTATGATCTTACTTCAGCTTTCTTTGCTTTACAGACCTGTGAAGGTCATGAATATGAGGATTGCCTGTACAGTATAAGTTACTTTTTCATCGTTGTAACTGCAAACCAGTTGCTAAATGAGGCTATTGCTAAACGAGTTCTACCTGTATTTCCTGTAATTGAAAAATGGGAAAATGCAAACCACAATTAATATATTCCCTTGAGAACTGAGAAACCAAACTGAATATGAATATTTATAAGTACCTTCAGAATAAATGCTATCTTTCAAGTTCTAACACCAGTTCAAACCTCTGCTATTCTTCAAGATATAAAAGAAACAGTATAGTATATAAATGAAGACTAATATAAGCAACATTCAGAGAACATGTTAACCTCAATATATGTAAAGCTAATTTGTGATTCAACTTAAACCTTGACTCAACTGTGATTAAAGTGGATCATTTAACTTGATTTTACCCAAGGTTTACTGCAGATTTACTTACTAAAACCTTGGCACATTAAATGGTCCCAATCTACAAAACAAGAGTTACTTTAACGTATTATTTCTTCTCCTGATTTTGTTTAATACTCCGCTCCCCTCTTAGGACTGATTACAAAAACCCCAACCAAACGGTTTTTCAAGCAAATTACTGTACAAGATTTGTTAAAAACAAAGACAAATTAATAAACAATAAGCAAAGACACTAATTGACAGCCAATAAGTAGTTCCCTACAAATTGAGCATTTGCTTTCTGGGTTCTCCAATATTGAATCCAAGGATATGCAAACTCTTCATTCTGAAACATTTAAAGTGAATAATATTATAAAGCAGTGTTGTAAATGTAAAACTGGATGTACTGCACATTTTGGAAGATTTGACATTTTGTTTCGGAGCTGTTGTGAGTAGGCGTGCAGGACATGGAGGCAAAATGCCTCCAAAATGCTGCGAAGACTGTACATCAAACTCAAAATATAAGTTTTATACTTTTGATTTGGATGTTTTATAAAATCAAAATCAAAAATCCAATATGTAAAACAAAAAGTTACACACAGTGCTATGCTAGTTTAAGCTTACTGCTATCAAGAGAACCAAATCTAGTAAATGGTGAGTAAACTCATGTAAGTCACACAAATAGTTTCTTAGTATGAATAATAAAATTGCAATTATTTCATGTCCACATAGTTCTGCAAAACTGCTATCAATTGTCTGTTAGTTTTAGCCACATGAATTTTATATAAAAAGGAACATTTGAAGAGTTCTTTTTAAGAGATCAGCATTTGCTGTAAGTTCCCTATTTTTGGTATAAGGAAGCAAAAACAACCAGTATCTGACAAAAATAGTCAAGAGAAAAAGCACAAATGCTTTAATTCAAAAGAAGGTAGCGCAGGGATGGGATTCAGCCAGTTTAGACCGGTTCCGGCGAACTGGTTATGATTTTGTGCAGTTCAGAGAACCGGTAAAATCGACCACCGGCTGGACCCACCCCCCCACCCCCCTATATATTATCTTTCCTTTGCCATCCGGTCCAGCTAATCTCTGTGCCTCGCCCGCTCTGCTCACCAAAGGTAAGCATGCCACCTGCTCGCCCTTCGCCTTGGGTTGGGGCCCAGGGACATGCCATTCCCCAGCTCCGGCCTTGCCCCGGAGCCTCTGCCTGCTTGCTGCCCGCCTCGGCCGGGTCAGGGAATGCACCATTTCCCAGCTTCAGCCTTGCCCCAGGCCTCCGCCTGCATGCCACCGCCCCCCTCTGGCCTCAAACTACCAGACGGTTCTTCTTAACTGGCTGCAGCGGAAATCTTGCAGCTGTACCTTGCCAAGGCTTGGTCATTCATGGAGACGCTCCATGTGTTCTCTGGGTCAGCAGCTGCTTCTCTCCACTGCTGCTCTTGCTGGGAGAGAGAGCATCTCTTGTGCAATTTAGCAGCTGTGAACCACCGCTTTCCTCTAAGTCCCATCCGGAAAGTGCATAGCACAGAGCACAGCCATGTTGAATGCTGTTTCTCTGTGCCACAGCATTTTCCAGATGGGAATTAGAGGAAAGCGGCGGCTCACAGCTGCTAAATTGCACAAGAGAAGCTCTCTGCCCCAGAAAGCAGAGATGGAGCGGAGCAGGCCCCTAAAGGCTGCTCGGTCGACCCTCGATGCGTGGCGGAAGCTGTGCACACGCACATGGACACGCACTCACATTTTTGGTGAACCGGTTGTTAAATGGGTTGAAACCCACCACTGAGGTAGCGTAGTAATATATTGCTCAGTGTTGTTTATTTTAAATTGTTTGAAATGAGTGGCCTTATTATTATAAATTACATTGGCATCAGGTAACAAAAACTTTCCCCTTAAAGATGACACCTACATCAATTCAAAGCTAGTTCATAGATGCGCAACAGTTGGGGAGGCAGAGGAAGTATGCAGGCTGAAGCTGGAGGAAGCTCACATGAAGTCTCAAGGGAGTTTCTTCTTAATGCAGATCAAGACTATCCTCTGCCTCTTGTCAGCCAAGCTAATTTGCAGACAGGCTTATTGGTCCACCAGGAGGCCCATATTCAAAAATAACTCAAGTGACAGGTCAACAGATTCAGTGGATGAACTGCAAGAAATTTAGAGACATTCATTTCTGATTCACTGGTTGCATTTAGTCACTTACACTACAAGGCAAAACTAGTAAGATATTTGTCAATTTCACACCAGCTCCCAAATACATGATGTCAGATCTCAAAATGTTTACAAGCAAGCAAAAACACTCCTTCTTTCTAAAAATATAGTTTCTAATCCAGTCATCACATTGATACAAAAATTTGTACCCTGATTTCATTATAACTAAAACTTGCATCAGATACACATCAGTTGCTGAAATTATTCTATAATGGGTTCTTTCACTTTTCTATAGTAAACCTATTTATAATAAACTTGGTGCTTGTTTATTTCTAGATCAGCTTGCAAGAAACCTGACATCAAATCTCTTATGTGCAGCAATAAAATGCAATGCTGACAACAAATGGCCTCCAGCACTCACAAGTATGCTACGGGAGCGGGTCCCCAACCTTTTGGGCACCAGGGACTGGTTCCATGGAGAGAGGTTTTCTGTGGACCAGAGGGGGCCTGGTTGTGTGTGCTGTCTGTATCCCGGGGATGGGTCTGTGATGCCTGCATCCCAGGGATGGGTCTGTGCTTGTTTGCAAGGACCGTTTCTGTAATGCCGTGGACTGGTGCCAATCCACGGACTGGGGATTGGGGACCTCTGTGCTATGGAATATACAAAGCATCACCACAACTCCCACCTCAACAGTAGTAACCAGGCCACATGACACCCTTATCAGCAGGAAGAACTGAAAACCTGTAATGTAGTCATTTGGAATAGAACCAGCAAAACATTTCTGACAGAACTTGGCTCTTTCCCAGTTTAAACCAATTACCTGTGAAGAAAGGGTGTGTGTGTATATATGTATATATGTATGTATGTATGTATGTATGTATGTATGTATGTATATATATATATATATATATACAGGTCTACTGCTTCTTCAAAAGAAGAAAACATGTATTTAAAAACAGGTCTAACACTCTTCCAAAAGAATGCTAGACCTAGGTATGTAAGAAACAATGCATAGAGCATTGTGAAATACCTGAGCAGGCACCTCTGTGGAAGTTAGGAACCTAACTTCTCCTGCAGCCTAAATCAAAATATCCATGGAAAGTAACCAGGAACAGAGGAAAGGGAGTGTTCCAGCAACAATTAAAGGTATCCAGTAGGAGTTTGGTGGATCCCAGCCAGACATCATCAGGAGACATTCATTGTTCATATAGCAAGACCAGTTGGGAGAATAGGAACAACCCAATTTGTAATTTGAAACAGCTAAAGAAAAATGTGAGCTAGGAATGAGATGAAAGCTGCACTATGAGGACATGGGACATGTCATCTAAAACCACTTAAGGGCTATCTACTGAAGACCTATGATCAATCAATCAGAATAGAGCTGGAAGTCCCTGGGAGGTCTTCTAATCCAGCCCCCTCCTTAAGCAGGAGACCCTATACCATGCAGACAAGTGACTGTCCAATGTCCTCTAAAAACCTCCAGTGATGAAGTACCCACAATTCCTAACAGCAAGCTGTTCCACTGGTTAATTGTCCTCACTGTTAGGAAGTTTCCCCTTAATTCCAAGTTGATTAGTTTCCAACCATTGTTTCTTGTCCTTCCCTCTGTTGCTTTGGAAAATAAGCTGACCCCACTCCTTTTTGTGGCAGCCCCTACCCTTCAGTTGCAGAAGAATTAGGAGGAAAAATAATGTGAGACTTTAAAAATGTAGAAATGTAATCACTTTATATAATTATGCCCAGTTTTTAGAAACCAAAGCCATTCCTCCTTGATTGGATACAAGTGAATACAAGTGGGGGGGAAACAGCAAAAGTAAGACAATGATTAAAATGTTTCCCTGTGGAATGCTGATTTTCTAATTGCATTCAGATTTTTCTTTTCACTTATTTTACCTCATTTGCTTATCAGAGGAGCACTAAAAAAATAAGGTTACCTATCTACTGTTCACTAGTACCTGCCACTGTATTCTTATATATAAACCACATCTCAACTGTGCTGTTACAATGTAGTTTATAAAGAGACATTTATGAAAGAGATACCTTCAAAATATAACTTACAGAACAAAATTGAACTTCTAATAGTACTCCATCTATTCTATTATGTAGTATATAAATTACTAAAATTCTCCTGTCTGTTTATAATTTTCAATTGGGCAAAATGGTGTATAACAGGGCAAATGGGCTAACTTAAAGAATGTATCCAAATACAGGACACATTATTCCCATTGGATTGAAATTTCAAAGATCTTCACACCATTTATATTGTCAAAGTTGTGGTCAATTCAGCACTGCTACAGTCAGCCATGGTCACAGATCATAATTTCCACTGTTTCCTGCTTTCTACAAGCAAAGTCAATAGGAAAGCCAGTAGGAAGTCGAAAATTGCTCTCACTGCCACTGCTCTTTTTGCTAGACAACCTAGTTTGTCTAGTTTGATGCCAAGTTAATGTACTTTAGTTTCTGATTCGGTCTGCAGCTAATATTTTAAGAAACACCTATACCATGTCTCTGCTGCATCTGAAGCACAATATAAATTGAGTTATAGCCTTTCCATTTGATGAGTAGGCTTTAAATTAGCACTCTTTTAAATAACCCCACAACATTTTATGCAGTTAAAAAAAATGTACAAAATTTCACTCTGTTCAAAACAAGATACACAGTATTTTAGTTAAGAGCATTTTAGCAGGCCAGGATGAAGCATTGGGAAGAATCAAGATAAACGCTGAATTTTTTTTTAGTTAACCTGATTAAACATGATTGCTTCTTACATATTTATACTTTATCACACCTTAAGACAACTGTTAATTATACCAGAACCAACTATAATTATACCAGAACCAAAGCTTTTATTCAAGCACTTCAAAAGGATGAAAGAGAGCTTGTCATCCAATCTGAAAGCAGAAAGAATGGATACTACTAGTTGCAAATGACAAGTCCAAAGGAAGCCAATTCTGTAAGTAATCCAGAAAACCCTTTCCATCTATCAGAAAAAGCATCTACAGTTGGGAGAATTTTCAAGGAGGGAAAGCAGACCACCATTTTAGAGCTCAATCCAACAGGCTGTTTCTTCCCTGTTAACACAACTGCCATATGAGAAGAGGAAAAGCAACTTCAAAGACTGCTCCAACTATGCACTTCACATCTTTCTTCCACAGAGCTATCTGCCATGCTACAGTATGTTCTGGGGGAAGGTTTTTGATCATTTGTAAATATACAGACACTTTTTTCTGCCTAATCTTCTGTAATCAGGTAAACCGTTCTTCTGAATAAATATGCTTTTTTTTTTAATTAGGTAAATCTTTCTTCTGCCAAAATAAAATAAATCCATATTAAGTGGATGAGTGACTTTGGAGCAGTCCTACTCTCTTAACCCAACAAACAATACAAAGCTATTGGGGGGGGAGGAGAATGGAGAAGTACACTATGTACAATGCCTTGAGCGTCTAGAGGAAAATGAAATATAAATATTTAGAAACAAATTCTGAAGAAAATCAAACACTTATTGCAAATAAATATTCATAGTAAATAAAAACTTTTACTGCAAAATAAAGACCATAAGAGGTTCAATCAACTGCTTCTTCCACTAGGTTTTCCTATCAGAATCTGATAGGAACCATCAGAACTGAAACCAACTGTGAAAGAAAATCCACATAACAACTAACAATGCACATCTATTGCATGAAGACTGTGGTTAAAGCTACTCTAAAAATTAGTTTCTATATTAGTTTAAGGGCTGAAAGTAACTATTCCCTTCACCATATTTACCACAAATCTGTTATCTTATTACAAGTACATGAGAATTTATAGTAGCTTCTTATATCTATATTTATCAATTTTAACAGTGCATTGCTGACTAAAATACAAATAGCAAAGAAAAATAGAAGGTATTTGTAAGTTACACAATTTTGCAATTTAAAACTTAATAACAGTCTTGTTAACTATGCATATCCATAACTATGCATAAAAAAGCATACAAATCTATAGTGCAAGAAACTGATTACTGCAAAGGCAATTCTCAAAAAAGAAGCATTTCTTCAGATGTTGATTACCAACCTCTTTTTCCCAAGCCAAGCTACTTTAAACATTTTAATTGTTTCTGATACAATCACATGTAAAGAAAACATGTTGTAATTGAAATGTAAAATCCATGATAAAAGCAGTTGCTTTATTAAGTCAATTTACTTGAAGTTTCCAAAATTGTCAGTTAAAGTAAGAAATAAAAGAAGGAAAGCCAGCAAATGTTGAAGGTATATCATCTGCATTTCATCATATGTTGTGCTCCCAATCTACTACATATGACCCTAGAAGCTAGTCAACCAAACTACCAACTATGATATCCTTTAGTGCAAATTGAAACATATTAGCTTTAGGTTCAATATATTATAGAAAATTGATCAATTAACTAATACAGACATGATTTGCAAACATAAGCCTGAAATATATTTGCAACTTTCAAATACCCACTGGATTACATCTACTTCCTCCCACACTGTAAACATTAGCAGATTATTTCCCACTCCCTCAATGAATTCTAATTAGAAGTATAAATTATGTGCATTATAATAATAGGAAAGTTCATTCCCAGTCTTTAATGAACCCTTATTCTTAATAAAAAGACACTCGGTCGTCAAAACTAATGAATAAAATCTGTGGATTGGTTGGTAAAGAATTCTGAATTTATTCATAAATCTGAAGTGAGATCGGCTGAGATTTCTTTCAAACTTCGGGAAAAACGCGATTATTCAATTACTCTACACTGCAAATTACGGCGAACTTGAAGAAAAGGCACCCACGTCTGAATTGTTTCAGATGGATCGCAACTTCAATAAGATGCAGCGCTAAGAAGAACGCCTTCAGTTGTTCCCTTTCCACCACAGTTTCTAGTGTGCAACCTTCTTTCTTCCCTCCTTCCCTTCTTATCTCCCCAAAGGCTGTTTCCGACACCGGGGCTTATCCCATTTAAACGACGATGCTTCCAAGGCCGCACCTCTGCACCGAGGCTGGGCTTGTTCAACGCAGCCCCTTCGGTATTCCTCCGCGCTGCTCCTAGCACAAACTTATTAAGCGCCGCGGAAGAAATCGGCATTTTATGTCCCGGAAGCTTGAACTTTCACGGAATTTGGAATTTGAGGGAGACCCGCCCAAATCCACGAGAAGTGGGCCGCCCCGGTTAGGCCGCGCCAGTGGAAATGAATGCATTTCAAGTGTGCGCGGCCACCTGCACGCGAGCCGCCCTGCAGGGACGCCCACCGCCACACAAATGAAAAGAAGAGCCGCCTGGCGCGGGGTCCCTCTTCTTCTCGGACGGAAAGCGGAAGGAAAAATCGATGGAAGTTTTTCTCACCCAGCTTCGTGCCGAGGAGGCCCTGTGGGTTTCTCCTCACGCCCAGAGATGCAAGCCGTTCCGAGGGACGGCCTCACTCCCCCTTAGGCCTCACTCCCCCTTCAGCTCTTGCCCCTCGGGATTACCCCCGCGCTCCTTTCCAGGGCCGCCGGACGCTCGAAGTTTCCTGCCTGAGTCAAACCGGGAAATCGTGCAAGGAAACACCCTTCCTCCCACTCCGGCTCCTCCCCCGTCCCGACAGAAACCCTCGGCCATCTCTTTCGGAAGCAAGTCAGTCCGCCCAGGGAACTATCCGCGGCTCCTCCTTCGAGCGACGGAATTCCCTTCTGATCTTCACGCCAGTTTTTAGTAGAAGAGAGCGGAGCTCCCAAGGCTTCTACTCACAAAGGGGGAAAAAAAAGTTTGCTTTCTACATACGTGCAAATACTGTCACCTGTGATCTCATGAGGTGAATTGCCACCCCTGAGTCTTTATTGAGAGAAAACAGAAAGCCAAGTAGTAACAGAAGTTAGGGTGTCCTGTTTAACCTTAAACTGAAGTTGCAAAATTTGACTGATACGAGGTAGTCCTCGATTTAACAACGGGGGTGAAATGCTCCCGGTTCGGACCGGATGGCCCAATCCAGTAGCCGTGGTGGGTGGTTCGGAGAACCGGTAGCAAAAATCCCTGCCCCCCCCCATGTCCAGCTGAGCCGCACAATCATCAAGAGGCTTTTTTTTTAACTTTTAAAAGCATTTGTTGGAAGAAACATCCTTCTAGGTTCTGCTCCAAGTGGGGAAAACAGACACTGGAAACATGGAGACTGCTTGGAAAGATGGTTTAATGGTGGACAGGATCACATAGCTTGAGTTCCTGAACAGAAAAGGGGGCAGATACAGTAAATCCTCGGGTTTTTATGCTCTCTCTGGCTCTGCATTTCTTGGGGCCCCAAAAGAGTATCCTGATTGGTTGTCAGACTCCCAGGGGGTGGGGGCCTTGCTGGCTGATGGTCACATGTGCTTCCCAGGTCACATGTGGTGAGTTTCTGCTGCTATTGTGTAGAGGGCTAATCCTATCTTTGGCAATTCCTACTATGGCTCTGCCTGAAGGAGGTAGATCTTTGTTATGTAGAATAGACTGGCCCAGGCCTTAATGGCCCATTGACAAAGGGTGGGGGGCAGGAAGGTGGGAGCTGCTTTGTCTGTAAAATATGCTTCTCATATTTCTCATCCAGGGAAATATAATATTCTGCCTTTTTCATATTTCCTAAAATATTTCACTCTTCCAGGAAAGGGGTGGGTGCTAACTTCCTACAATCCCTACTCTTTTTTTTTTCAAAACGTGAGTTTTGAAACAAGTTCTTGGCAAAAGATTAAAATTGATCACATCAGGGAGGCTTAATGGGTGCTTTTAATTTTCTAATGCAAAGGGGAGGCATTGATAGAGGCAACAGAAAAGGATTCCTTCAGTGGCTTCCAAAAGCTTTCAACCATGAAGGTCTAGCAGCCAGGGAAAAATTTCTGGTAAGAATTTTACAGTATCCAATTTTCCATGCCAATTAATTTCAGACTTCAGATATTACTTTCTGTGAGCTTCCAGTCAGGTTTCAAGCAAGCACATGTCCCAAAATTTTTTCACAGCCATAGTTTTCCTTTAAATTACAGGCTGCCCATTTCATGGGTTGGTTACTAAACCTGCCCTAGCTCTTACTTTGGTGCATCCAGGATTTGTGAGTCCAAATTGAGGTTAGCCAGGGTACAATATCCATTCTTTTTTTTTTTTTTTTTTTTGGTGTTACACATAATGAGCCCTGGGATTCTACTCATGAGACCACCAGTGCAATATATCTTCCTTTACTGGGCAACTGGGCAGCATCATTTGTGAGTCACAGTCAGGGCTTGGGTTTTGGAGATCACTTTTCTGCTATCTCTTCAAGTGAGGGAATTGCCTGAGGGGTATTGCTTCCTTCCCCATGGAATTAGCAGGGAGGTATGACTTCTTGGGCTTTTAGTGCTACAGAGCAAAAATCAATCTAGGAGAAGCTTTGTGTGGAGGTAAGTGAAGGAAATAGTTTCAATCTAATTCTGAATGGTGTGTCTCTCTGTGTGTGCATGTGTATGCAGCTACTTTTACAATACAGGCAATACAAACATTTTGGGCATATTTCTCCTCTCCACCAGACAGAAATCTAGAGTGTACATAACTTGCTGTGGCAATCACTCTCAAATACAATTCTTACAATAAACTGATTACAATATAAATGAGACAAGAAAGAAAACCTTACAATGAATTTCCACCCTCCCCCCATAGTCTTTCCAGCTGTCTTCTGGGAATTGAAAAGAGTCTTTTGGTCTTTACTTGTACATCTCAGGGTCTTTTCTTTCATGTCTGCTGGATAGCATGCTTGGTGGTAGGGCTGGTCAGTCAGGTTTGGGAAGATCTGCTCCACTCTGGTTGCTGTGATGACTTTCAGTGGAGGATGGATTCAAACCCAATTTCTGGTTCAAACTGATGGAAGGTCTCCTTTGGAGGCAGCATCTGGATCCATGTGCTCTGCTTCCACAGGTTGCAGAGTCCTTTGTGCAGGGCTGAAAGACATTAGAACAGGGTCTCCTCCCCCCTTTTGTGGGTAATCTTCTCAGGAAAGGCATTGTAACAGGATTACAGATGGGGGGGGGGTAGATAGCTTGCAGAGTTTGAAAAGAAACAACACAACAGTATTGCAGTTACTAAACAGATAATGCAGTTTCAACAAAATGGAGACACAACAGATAAGAAAAAACTGGATTCACATGCTTCAGGAAAGAGATGAACAGGTAAACCCATTTAAACACATACAGTAAATGCAAGACTGATTTTTTTCTTGTAAACAAACTTAAAACGTTTCCTCATAAACTTGAGTTGTTACTTTAAGATACAGAGAGGGAAGGAGAAAAAAAAAACAGAAATGAAATGAAATGCTCTCTTTAATCTGTGTTTGTTGGCCAGACAAACACAGGGCAAAGGCTCTTTCCTTCTTTCTTTTTTTCTCTCTCTCCCATTTTTCATTGTTTCAACCTTTTTTTCTTTTCTTTTCTAACAATTTAAAATTTTTGTCTCTAGAGCTCAGATACATTTTACAGTTACAATTACCTCGAGGGCGCACAAAGACTTAGACACACACACATAAAGAGAAGAAGGACAAAGAGAAGAAAGCAGAACTCTGAGATTTCACACACACTGATCATTCCCACATAAATCTCAGTTAAATTAGGGAAGGCACAAATCTTAAACATACCACATGGTTGCATAGAAGACAGAGAGACAAACAAACAAACAAAACAAGCAAACAAAACAAACAAAACAAAACAAAACAAACAAAAACCCCCAACATTCCTATTTATATATTTCCCTTTTCTTTTAAGTACCTTTATTTAGCCAAATTTGTCTCCCGGTGTTATCTCTTAGCAAAGCCCATTTTTGACACAATTTTCCTAACTTCTTTTTATCCATGCCCCTCAAT
The DNA here is from genome assembly GCF_029215685.1 of Pituophis catenifer annectens. NCBI lineage: Eukaryota > Metazoa > Chordata > Lepidosauria > Squamata > Colubridae > Pituophis > Pituophis catenifer. The sequence continues at coordinate 39,799,770 of NW_027256884.1, forward strand.
ACGGGCACCCGCCTGGCGTCCCAGGCCACGAGCACTTCATCTACTGGGGTCCCCGCCACCCGCGAACTATCGCTACCCATGACCCTGTCTTTTCGCCTGAAGGATCACTTCGGCTTAGCCGGGTGGCACGCTCTCAGTTTTCAGAGGAAAAAGCTCTGGGAAGGACTTCGATTCCCTTGCGAAGTATGGACCCCTTCCTCCAGGGAATCACCACAACTTTTCGGATCCAAAAAGGGGATCCGCGAGGACCTGCTGACCCCTGCAGCCAGGTGTGGGCACCTCCTCTTACACACACACACGCTCGCCCCGTGTCTGGGCTGGACAAAACCGGGTTTCCCTTTCACAATTTTATTACCACCCCTTCACACGCTTGGCTTTCACTCAGCTTCCATTCCTTTTAAACACAAAGTTTCACATTTGGCAACCCCCCCTTGCTTTCTCTATCCTACCGGTCATGGCTCGGTGGAGCTAGCAGTAGGCAGAGGTGCGGCTAGAGGTCACTCAAAGAGGTGAAATCAGACTGTTTTCCAGGTGGAATCCCACACACACACTTCCTCCTTCCCTTACAGAAGGTCCTGTGCTCTGGCAAAACCCCCATGCTCTCCAGACTGTTAGTCTTTCTGCGGCTAGGAAATGCACAGAGGAAGCAAGATCCAGCTGTACTTGGGAGAAGGGCCTTCACTCACACACACGCAGGCATACACACATTTCCCATGCTTTTTTCCCATGCTTTAAAATTAAAATTTAGAGGTACTCACCTTCTTTCCAAGCAGCCTTTGAGCTCAAACTCAAAACCCCTTTAAAACCTAATTCCAAATGGCCAAGGTCCAGGAAAACATACCCACAGACTCAATGGGTCTGCTGCTAGCAAGGGAGGCTTACCTGGGCCTGGTCCATTGGTTAGGTTAGCTTGGAGTCCCACTGGCTCGCCAATTGTTGGAAGAAACATCCTTCTAGGTTCTGCTCCAAGTGGGGAAAACAGACACTGGAAACATGGAGACTGCTTGGAAAGATGGTTTAATGGTGGACAGGATCACATAGCTTGAGTTCCTGAACAGAAAAGGGGGCAGATACAGTAAATCCTCGGGTTTTTATGCTCTCTCTGGCTCTGCATTTCTTGGGGCCCCAAAAGAGTATCCTGATTGGTTGTCAGACTCCCAGGGGGTGGGGGCCTTGCTGGCTGATGGTCACATGTGCTTCCCAGGTCACATGTGGTGAGTTTCTGCTGCTATTGTGTAGAGGGCTAATCCTATCTTTGGCAATTCCTACTATGGCTCTGCCTGAAGGAGGTAGATCTTTGTTATGTAGAATAGACTGGCCCAGGCCTTAATGGCCCATTGACAAAGGGTGGGGGGCAGGAAGGTGGGAGCTGCTTTGTCTGTAAAATATGCTTCTCATATTTCTCATCCAGGGAAATATAATATTCTGCCTTTTTCATATTTCCTAAAATATTTCACTCTTCCAGGAAAGGGGTGGGTGCTAACTTCCTACAATCCCTACTCTTTTTTTTTTCAAAACGTGAGTTTTGAAACAAGTTCTTGGCAAAAGATTAAAATTGATCACATCAGGGAGGCTTAATGGGTGCTTTTAATTTTCTAATGCAAAGGGGAGGCATTGATAGAGGCAACAGAAAAGGATTCCTTCAGTGGCTTCCAAAAGCTTTCAACCATGAAGGTCTAGCAGCCAGGGAAAAATTTCTGGTAAGAATTTTACAGTATCCAATTTTCCATGCCAATTAATTTCAGACTTCAGATATTACTTTCTGTGAGCTTCCAGTCAGGTTTCAAGCAAGCACATGTCCCAAAATTTTTTCACAGCCATAGTTTTCCTTTAAATTACAGGCTGCCCATTTCATGGGTTGGTTACTAAACCTGCCCTAGCTCTTACTTTGGTGCATCCAGGATTTGTGAGTCCAAATTGAGGTTAGCCAGGGTACAATATTAATTGGCGAGCCAGGCAGGAGTCGTGGGCATTCAGCGAAGGGCGAGGATGAATCTGGGGCATCGGCAAAAGAGGGGAAGCAATTCCAGACAGATCTGCCAAAGCTGGGAAGAAGCTGTTGGAAGAAACATCCTTCTAGGTTCTGCTCCAAGTGGGGAAAACAGACACTGGAAACATGGAGACTGCTTGGAAAGATGGTTTAATGGTGGACAGGATCACATAGCTTGAGTTCCTGAACAGAAAAGGGGGCAGATACAGTAAATCCTCGGGTTTTTATGCTCTCTCTGGCTCTGCATTTCTTGGGGCCCCAAAAGAGTATCCTGATTGGTTGTCAGACTCCCAGGGGGTGGGGGCCTTGCTGGCTGATGGTCACATGTGCTTCCCAGGTCACATGTGGTGAGTTTCTGCTGCTATTGTGTAGAGGGCTAATCCTATCTTTGGCAATTCCTACTATGGCTCTGCCTGAAGGAGGTAGATCTTTGTTATGTAGAATAGACTGGCCCAGGCCTTAATGGCCCATTGACAAAGGGTGGGGGGCAGGAAGGTGGGAGCTGCTTTGTCTGTAAAATATGCTTCTCATATTTCTCATCCAGGGAAATATAATATTCTGCCTTTTTCATATTTCCTAAAATATTTCACTCTTCCAGGAAAGGGGTGGGTGCTAACTTCCTACACATTTTTTCTACAACCTCTTCCCACGAAAAAAATGCTTTTAAAAGTTAAAAAAAAAGTCTCTGATGATCGTGGCTGGGATCGTCAGAGCCTTTTCAAAGCATTTTTTTCTGCAACCTCTTGGCCGAAGAGGTGGTAAAAAAAATGCTTTGAAAAGTCTCTGACGATCCCAGCTGAGTTGCCTGATGGGCAGAGAGGTATTTTTTAAAAAGCCTCTCTGACGATTCCAGCTGAGTTTGCCTGATGGCAGAGGCTTTTCAAAGCATTAGAAAAAATGCTTTGAAAAGTTAAAAAAAAAAGTTGGCCACGACTACCCAGTCACATTACCCACCCACCCACCAAGCCATGCCCACAGAACCCGTCGTAACAAATGTTACATTTCACCCCTGCTTAACAACCATTCCTTTAGTGACTGTTTGAAGTTACAATGGCACGGGAAAAAAGTGACTTACCATTTTTTCACACTACATTGCAGCATCCCCATGGTCATGTGATTAAAATTTGGACGCTTGGCAACTAGCATGTATTCATGATGGTTGCAGTGTCCTGGGGTCATGTGATCACCTTTTGCGACCTTCTAACAAGCAAAGTCAATGGGGAAGTCAGATTCACTTAACAACCATGTTACGAACTTAAGTGATTCACTTAACAACTGTGGCAAGAAGTCGTAAAATGGGTCAAAACTCAACTTAAAAACTTTCTTATCAAAAGAATATTTTGTCTCAATTGTTGTTGTAAGTCAAGGACTACCTGTAGATTGTGAATCCAGAAGGAATCTCTTCGTAAACTGTATCCAGGCTACAGAATGACTCCTACCAAAACCGTAATATATTGTTTTTGGTTTTATTGATGGACTACAACTACATTAACTGTGAACTCTGATTTGCAAGTGGGGCAAGGTTGCATACCATGCTAAGCAAAAGCAAATCACATTTTATCTTAATAGTGGGAATCATACAATAGACTGTATCATTCATGAGCTCTATAAGCCTTAAACTTTTATATTTAGGATTCATTTGTATCTAGGAGGGTCAATTTAGTGGTTAAGGCATCAGGCTAGAAACTAGACGACCATGAATTGTAATCTCACCTTAGACACAAAGCCATCTTGGTGACTGTGGGCCATTCACTTTCTCTTAGCCCTAGAAGGTGGCAATGAAAACCCACTTCTGAAAAACCAAGAAAACTGCAGGGACTTGTCCAAGCAGTGCCTGAGAATAGATATTTTTAAAAAAAATCTGAGATCTTTCCCAGAAATCTGTCCCAGAAAAATTTGACCCCAGCAAACTTTGTAACTCACATGTTTAGTTCAGCTCTAATACCAAAACAGGAACAAAAACTTACGTCTTTTTCCGGTCATGAAGTTATGGCCATGAAAGTTGTCATGGTATGTGCTCAAAATTGCGGAACTTTTGTATTTCCCCTACAATTTTTCCAGAATGTGATAGCCAATACAAAACTAATTAACATATATTTGCATACAGAAGTTTTGGCAACCTGGTCTAGTTGCATATATTTACTTTTATGTGCAGTTGTGTAAATTAAAAACAAGTGAATGTGGCAAATGCAAAAGTTTGGACTTTGAAAAATCTCTTTTGCCAGAAATAGCAACATTCCTATAGTTTTTGTTTTCTTGCTTTTAGAACCTTTCCCCCTTTTTTCCTTGCAGAACTGCTCTAGTTCACAAATATTTTTGAGTCTCCTTACATGCATCAGGTGTTTGAGGTGTTTCCTCAGATAATCAATTCCGGGGAATGTGAAGGATGTTCCAAAACTTTTCTTTCTTGCAAATATTCATGGTTGGTTTGGCAGTGTTTCAGATTGCAGCCTGATGAAATATCTACCCTCTTTTTAGCTTTAATTTCTAAAATGATAGGACATTACCTTCTAGGATATACTGATATTTAATTGAACTTATCCCCCTTTCCATCTGCAAAATATATGCTGTGCTGCTGGATGTTACCCCACCCCCAAAGCATAACAGAACTATCCATATCCTTAACAGGTCCTTAATCCTTAAGAAGTCAAGATTTCTTAAATTATTGCACCCTTTTTTCTTGTCTGGTTCTGACTGAATACTACAGTGTAGCTTTATCAGTTTGAAGTATTTTGTTCCAAGATGTTTCAGCTATTCAGTTTTCTTTTGTGTATCTTAGAACATTACTTTTGTGTTTCTTTCTGCCAATTCTCCATTCAGATTACCACTATATAAGCAATATTGTACTGTGGTCTTATGAACACTCCTCTCAGCTACATTTTTCATCAGATCATTAAGTGATCAGAGTTGTTTTTTGCAGAATGACCAATTTGGGGTCAGTTCCGAGGGGGGATTTTTTTGGTCTTCAACCCTTATGCCATAATCATTGGAGGAATTGTATATTTGTACTGTAAGGAAAATGTTATATTCACATTATTTGTGAACTAACATCAACAGCAGATACAGGTAGTCTTTAGTTAACAATGGTAATTCAGAACAGGAACTCTATCATCAAGCAGTGTGGTCATAAAACTCAATATCATGTCAAGAATGAAAACAAATGTATGTGTCCCAGGATAATGTTGCAGGTAACTTCTCTCTAGCAGAGTCTAGCACAATCTGGTCCCGGTGACTGATCCAGATTGGATCCTGCATCAATATCATGGGACTGTGTCGTCTTACAATGGCAATTATAGTTGTGACTGTTTTCCCACATGATTACTAGGCACAATGTCATGTGACTGCTGTTTATAACCCCTTCAATGTCATGCTCTCCATTTATTTTGATTATCAGAAGCTGGCAGTTAAGGTCACAAGTGGTGGTCAAGTGACAGCAGGATACTGCAAAAGTCACAACTTTGAGGATTCTTTGTTAAGTTTTCTACTTCAACATTGTATCATATGTTTCTTTCTTCAGCATTGTCGTAACTTCAAATGGTCACTGAATGAATGGTTGTTAAACTAAGTCTCCCTGTCATTGCAAAATTTAAAAGCTCAATAATATTAATTAAAATGCCAAAATATTAACTGTATGCAGTATAAAAATTGATACTCATAAAGTACTTTTCCAATGCCAATTTTATTGAAATCTGATATTTATCACAGCAACTACAGTTGTGAATTTAATTTAATCAGAAATAATTATACACTGAAGAGGGGAAAAGAAAACTCAATCCAACAAAAGTAGTATTACATTTAAGTATAATTGATAACTTATGCACTAGTAATCTTAATGGAAATATTTAAACAGGTTTGTTTTACATCATTTGTTTTGATGTTTGTGCCTCACAGAGGAAAATAAAAATATGGTTTGGTCAGACAAACATTTCACATATAAAATTAATGATAGTTTCAGTATTTATATTTATACAGTTTCAAGCATAATACCTATACAATTGTACATATGAGGAACCTAGGACTGAGGTATTGTAACTTATCAAAACAAAATGCCTGCCACATAAATCACAGGACATTTTAGCCAACATCACAATGTTTCAAAGAAGTTGTTACTTGAGTATAATTTCATACTTGGATGTCATGTTAAGTTTGCTCCATTCCAGCCATGAGTGACAAAGCTAAAGATTCCACTGTGAATCAAAAACAAATAAAGTATTTAGGATCAAAATAGAGTAAACTGTCTCTTGAACAAAACATATCAGAGGTGGATAAAACTATGATATACTCCTTAGTGTCAAGTAACACAAATTTCTAACAATTCTAATTAATATATATCTCCAATTATATAGGATATAACTATTTCCTGATAGTATGTTAATTACGATTAAAAATATTTAGGGCTACAATTATTACAAAAGTAATATTGCATACATTATTCTAAATGTTTAACAACAAATTGTTAACATTAAAAAATACTTTTTTCCTTAAATACTCACAATGTGGAAAAGAGCCTCTACAGACTGCTTTGTTTAGAACTGTCACAAGAAACATATGACAGTTTTTAAAATCTGATTCCATCTTTGTTATGGATTCCATCCTAAAAGTAATGAAAGATAATTTAGACAGACAGTACAAGCAAAAATCAAGATTTGGGAAACATATTGTTATGGTATTCCTTTCTGAGCAAAAACAAGGTATTTGTAGTAAAAAGCTTTGAACAGAAAATATTTTTATTACAAAGATGTAATCACTTTGTTAACTGTATCTTTTATCCTTTGTACCATATTCAATCTTGTACCATACAAATCATTTAAGGTTTTATCTCTGCAACAACCTACAGCTTGAAATTTTAGTGGAATAGTTCATGCTACCCTGTAAACTTTAAGTTTATTCTTATCATGCTAGTTTCCCACGATGCATATTTTTTAAATATGTGAACTTTAGCATTCAGGTTGGATGACTTCATACGTATGTTCACAGTAGAGGTGGGATATATTTCTATTGCTATACTGTATCATATGTTGTACAGTTTTTCACAGATGCCCCATTAATGAAGTAAATGTATTATCACAGTCATGATGGTTGCTCAGAGGAAACCAACAAATCATTGCTGAAACTATTCTTAAGAATTACCATCTGAGGCAAGCAATATCAGGAAAAAAAATGTATTTCTCTGGATACAGCTGGTGGCTATTTTTTCCCAGCACTATATCTACAGTAGTTCCTGCGAATACTCAGTGACGATATCAAATTATTTGATGCCAGAAAGATGCCTGTGCATCTTTACAGAAATATATTAAATGACAGTTGATAAACTGTAATTTTCACCAGCTGAAAATACTTCAAATGATATTTCAGGATATCCAAGATTTCTCACTATCAGAGCAATTGCGATACCTGGTATTATGCAGAACAGGGCTCCAACAATATAATTCCTTTTATTGCTGATTATGTCTAATTTATTTTCTGAATATACAATTTAGAAAATTATACTTAAAAAGACACACGGATTGTGAAGCTAGCATCTGTCCAGAAGTGATAAAACCCAATGTAAATGTATTCCATTGTGGTCTACACAATTAATCTGTCAACACTATACTTCATCTTATTCATAAGACTTCACTCAAAGAACAAATGTCAATAATACAAGTCCCAATTCTGTCAACCAATTGTGATGCATAGATTGAATAGGTACTTACTTCCAGGCTCCCAAACCAGCTTGCCAACGATCTGCAAACATCAATACTAGGTTCAGAACTTTCATTATTGCTTCTTTCACAAAACTAACCTGGAAATCAAATGTAACAGGCAACAGCTACCGTCACAAATTTATGTCGATTCAAAGTAGATTCACATATTTCATTCTTCATTTAGTTGTTAAAGTTGAAAAATTTTGAGTGTGTTAATATATTGGTAATGTATTAATATATTATTGGACAATTATATCTTGCGAGTTGGTTACTTTTATTTAGGAAATACATTTTTGTAGATATTTCTTTTTACAGCACAAAAAAGATTGTTAGCTCCCAGACTCTTTAGGAATGGGTAGCATAAAGTAAAATAAGGCAGATAATCACACTACAGGAAATACCCATATTCCAATTACATTTATAGGAGAATTAATCAGAGACCCATACCAAAGTACATACCAAATATGCCATACTACTAACCCAAAGAAGCAAAAAATCCTGAAAACTAGGGGGGGTTTCCCCCAAGGAAGAGGCATCTACATGTAAAGTTTAGATTAGAGCAGTGACGGCGAAAGGTTGTGTGGAAATGTTGCCCACGTACACGCGGGCTCATCGGGGTTGCCGAACTTCCAGATTCTAGCATGCATCAGCGTCCGACAATTAGCTGACTGGCGAGCATGTGTAGGTCGGTTTTCGGCACTGCTGCGCACATGAAGGGATCATTCTCCGGAAAAGCTGAACTTCCAGGTTCTGGCACGCATGCGCATCAAACAATCAGCTGGCCGGCACGCATGCAAACACAGGTTTTCAGCACTGCCATGTGCGTGAAGGACAGCTGATCATTGTGCATGCATGTGTACCAGAAACCCACAAGACGAACAGGCAAGGCCACACATGCCAGGCGACATGGCTTCGCGGGCCACTTTGGGCACGCGTGCCATAGGTTTGCCATCACGGGATTAGAGGATGGAAAACCATTTAAACCTATAAAAATGGGGTAATGAACTTTGTCAGTTTTAAGGCCTGTCATTTGATCTCTGTTTCTTGCTGGAGTTTAAGCAAATCTATCTTAATTATAAAATTTGGTTATTAGTTTATTAAATTTTGGGGGAATAATACTGAAAATATTAATATTTTTGAAAATTTAGAATTTGCCAGTTCATGAAGAACTCTGTATTATCATGGATGAGATGAAGCCAAAGAGATTGCTGGGAAAAAAATATATTGTATCTGATTTATAATCCTGAATTGATAGGTATTCAGTCTTCACCAATGAACTTTTCTATTGAAGTATTGGACAGACTGAAAGTATTATTCTGTGTAGTCAATGTGACCATCTAAATATTAACATTCCAAATATTTCATCCATTATAGTTTAACTGTTCGACATTAATAATCCCAAACCCTTGCAAATATTATACAGATTCCATACAAGTAATATTCGATGTACCTTTTCTCTCAGGAGGCAACGATCATGGATTGTAGAAAGGTATCTATAATGTATTTTGATTAACTGATCTAAATCTTTTGCTTCTTCTACTTGATGCTGGAACTCCAAGCCTGTACTATGAAGGATCTTATAAAAGGAGGCAAAATGTATAATGAACCAAAATTTAAATTTCTTTGCTCTATATTTCTCTAAAAATCTTTGCCCTGAAATCTTCAGAGAGTTCAATTTACAGAATACAAGACATTTCTAATATAATGAACAGCAGTTAGATAATTAAGGTAATGTATGCACTTCTTAAATTAAAACAGATTCAGAAAAGAATTTAACCCCCTTTTAAAAATGATGATATAATTGGGAACCACATCTAAGAAAGAATCCCTAAAATTCAGCCAGAGACTGAAATACTAGGTAAACTTGAATATTTGTCCGTAAGTATGACTCTAAGTAAAAATCTGAATGTCTTCTTTCTAACTAACTATTATTTGGGAAGGATACAAGTTATTATACTGGAGAATAAATACTGGTTTTCCCTCTATATTCCTTTAAGCAGATACAACAACAATACATCTGAAATAGCTTAGAATGCAAACCAAACCTGAATTCTCATGACTAATAAATTAATTTTGCAGTACTTGGCATTACCAGAGATATATTACAGAAGAAGTTATGTATTTGAAAGCATTTTATTTTAGCAGAATTTTTATTTAAAATCCCAACAGCTGTTAAGCTGGGAATGACAATCATATATCATCAGGTAAAAATGTGCAGTCTTTTTGCTACACTAAGAAACAGTTTAAAATCACTTCTGATTGTTTACAAAAAGTTACTTTAATCTTATTGAAATGCATTGTATATCACATACCCTAGTCATAATGTAGTTGTGTAGGCTGTTAACAAAGTGCATGAGTTTCATTCTTAAAAGGAACATGCGGTGAGTTTGTTGTTTAATGGGCTCCGATTGAAATCCAAATTGAAGAACTGCTTCTTGATCAAGTATCATACCTCTATTATTCTGGAGCTTTTCTGCTGCTGTGACTAGTTCTTAAGAAGAAAAGTACAATAAAAGAAAATAATAGGGGGAAAAGCAAAACAATATAAATTACAACACCTCTCACACATTTTTTTTAGGTTCAACTTTCTGAATATACTGTTCTAATACCTAGTCAAAGAATAATGACATGATGGCAAGATGGCAAAAAACCCAAGATAATTAAAATACAGCAACAGCCAGGAAAGATCTGACCAAGAATTCACATACCCCAACTTTCTTTCTACATATTCAACATGAAGTTCATAAGCAGTACCTAAGCACAATAGCATGCTCTTCCTTCCTATTACTTAATTGGCACTGAGAACATAAGAAATGAAAACATAGCATTAAGGGACTTTTAAATTATAAGGTAAATAACATAACTTCAAATAACTTTTTATTAAATTAAAATATACAATAATTGTTTATCCCATTAACATCTTAATGTAATCTCATGCAGTGTCTTTTAATCATTGAATTTTACTTTCATTTATTTATTTATTAAATTTATTGGCCACCCATCTTACTACAGAATAACTTGGTTGTGATCATTAAAAAACAATATATTTTTAGTCAATAAAAAGTAATGGGGATTATGCCAAAGTTAGGACTCTCCCAGTTTTTGTAACATGAAAAACAAAAGCCAACATAATGAACATTTAACGTTAATCAAATTAATGGGAAGTTTGCAATTCTAGGCATTACAAAGTTCTGAATATTTTAAGGAAAGTTTCTTCTAAACATTTTGAAGAATGTCCTGACTTTAAAAACCCCAACCACGGCAATGGTCTGTTTCTCATAGAGTTTCTCAACGCAGACTTGATTACCACTTAATGGTATAACTGTATGATACCATGCAGTGGATGACACCTGAAGTCTCTCTCAAAAAGACTTCTTTTTGGAGAACTTTAAAAATTACATTGGGATTAATAATGGAAGAAATAGAAAAAGGGGAAAGAAACAAAGAAAGAAAAGAAGATGGAATAGAAAGAATATAAAAAACTTAAATGATTACACTGGGATTATTAGTGAGAAAATAAGAAAATGGGATGGAAAAAAATGGGAAAGACACAGCAAAATAGAAGAGTTTATGATCTTAAAAATCAAAATGATTGTACTGGGATTAACAGTGGAAAGATAAGAAAAAGGGAAAAGAGTTCAGGATTTTAAAGTACAAAAGAAAAGAAGGGGAAATAAAATAAAATAGATAGAAAGGGAGAAAGAAACGGAAGAGGGGTAAATGAAATGAATACTAGAGAAAAGATGAAATTTATTTTTAATGAAGTGATTTTAAACTATATGGATGTATGATGAATATAATAATTGGAATATTTTTAATTAATGAAGGGGACTGTAATAACTGGAATATTCTTAATTACATATTTGGAACTTAACTAAATAAAAGAAAGCTGAAATGATATTGGATTATGAATTAATTAGATATATTTAACTGGTTTTTATAAAAATGTTGAAGTGTATTATTTGGAACAGTTGATAAAGAAAAAACTATTTTGAGATTGGAACTAGAGAATTTAAGAAAATAATTGGGAATTGTATTATGTTATATAAATTTAAATTATTGATACTTAATTGATTTTTTATTGAATATGTTTAACTAATTAGTGAAATTATGATAATTGGATTATTTTTAAAATAAGAGATAAGAATATAAATAATTGATAAAGTAATAGAATAGTAATAATGAATTATTTAAGTCAATATGAAGAAATGACAAAATGTAGGAATGTTTAAGAATTGAAAATAAGATCCAGAAATAAGAAATTTAATATATGAATTTGTAGTAACCTAAATTGTAACATTTGGGTTAAGATATATATTGAATTGATTTTTACTAATATGTTGAATTGTATTATTTGGAATAGTTTATAAAAGAATAATTGGTGATTAGAATAAGAGAATTTAAGAAAATAATTGGGGATTGCACTGTGTTATGTGAATTTAAATTTAGGGGTTTAAATTTTAAGGAGGGAAAAGAAAAATTGAACTATATTCGAATGAGAAGTTAAGATGAAGGGTAATATTGGTTTCTTAAAATTAGAGAGAATAAATGCTATGAGAAAAATTGAACATATAAAATTGTGTTAAAGTTGAACAAAAATCTGTACAAATTTAAGACCGGGCCAATATTCTGTTCAGAAAAGATGTATTGTATGTTTGTTTATGTGTTTAAAAAGTAAAAAAAACTTTACAAAAAAAAAAGAGAGAGACTTCTTTTTATAGATTTATAAATGTTTGAGTTTCAGGCAGGACTTGTAATTTCTTCACTAATGCCTTCTCGTTAGTTTACTTTATTGATGGGCCATATCAAAATGCAGAGTTCCAAACACAAATTATTACTAAAATCCAATAAAAACAATTTAAAATGGAATTGGAATAAAATACAATTTAAAATGAGTGGAATAAAATACAATAAATTAATATATGGATAAATAAAATATGATAAAATTATATTTCAGTGTCACCTCTACAATCTACCCCAATCAGTCCCACATATGCTGATCTCAACTGAACTATTTTGCTCAAGTACTGTGCTGTATTAAATGTTGTTTTCAAATTTTGGCCACACATAAGTGGTTTTGATATGGGGTTCCCAAATGGAAACAGCCTGTTCCGGCCTCTGGAGGGCCTCCGGGGCGGGAGGCCATTTTTGCTCTCCCCAGGCTCCTAGAAAGCCTCTGGAGCCTGGAGAGGGCGAAAAATGGGCCTACCATGCCATCGTGTTCCAAAAGCAAGGGGGAGTGTGGGGGGGTCATGCGCGCATGCGTTGGGCACATAGAATTATGGGCATGGGCATGCATGTGCGCTCCCCCCATTTTTGGCACGCGATAGCAAAAAGATTAGCCATCACTGATATAGACTGAGGTATCTGTCTCTCACCCTTTTATACCGGCCTTCTATATTTCACTAGATTTTCTCATAATTACACAGAATAAACTCTGCAAGATACACAAATTAGCAAAATTTGCATAACATATTTACTGATTCTTTTAGTTGCAGATTACTTCTTTATCGGCAGATTTAAACTAATTATATCTATTATTTTTGGCAAACATGTATGTTGAGAGTACAGCCTTTTGCAGCCCAATCAAGGTAATCTGTGCACCACAAAAAGGTATTAATAATTTTGTGATAACTCTTTATATTCCCCAGAGTAATTTGATTGGGACAGTACAAAAATATTGCTAATTACTAAAATAAATAAACATTAATGAATTTTTGAAATCTTCCCCAAAAGAATGCAATGGTAAATATGTATCCTTGCTTGATGAAAACTGACAGTTTAGGTGTATGAATGAGGAAAGGGGGATTAAAATACAGTATCCTGGTAAAAGGACAGCTAACTAGAATGACGACTGCATTGCAACATTACTTTTGTCCTTCCGTTCAACTGATCTCAGAATTTAAAGTCTTTTTACACTGCAGTAAAACTTTAACATTTATTTAATATTTAGGCAACAGGACTATATCTTTAAAAAATGTCTATTAAACCCAAGCTTAATGTATGTATCTGACATAATTTGTTATGTAAATAATTACGCAATCAATGCTAACATCACATGGGTAATTTACATCATTCCCACAAATCCATTAAAATGTCCATTGTTTCAGGTAAACTCTAAAATAAAATATTGCAAACCAAATTTGAAGTTCACTGAATGGTGATTTAGAAAAATAAAGTTCTATTCTATCTTTTCCTTTTCATATATTTCTCTCTCTCTCTATCTCTCTCCCACCCTCCCTCCCTCCCTCCCCTCTCCTCTCTCCGCATTATACTTCTGTAGAAGCTGAAGGTAGTGTAGGTTTTAGAATTATATTTTCATTACAGAGAATTAATCCTCTTACCATGAAACCTCAACACATCCAGACTGTATTTGGCCCACTTTATTTGTAACAACAGAAGGAAAACTTGATTATAGATTTTTTGGCACTCAACACTTATAACTATATCCACTGGCCAAGGGACCTAAATAAGAAAACAAAACAAAACAAAAATTGGTATCCTTTTTTGCTTTAATGTTAAAGCTTTCATTTCAATACAAGCAAGTATTACCTTGTAACTCAGTATTAAGCCATCTAGTGTATGAACAGGCAACTTCTTCTTTCCTATATCAATATTTTCACACAGAATTGACAACCTATATACAAAAATATGTGGTTATTATCAACTGTGTATTCCAAGACAGATAACTATACAATTAATGAAATAAAATCAACACAAATGTTTTCAGATAAGATTACCATCTACAATCAGTTTGTTTCAAACTTTGTAATGGGAAATTTGATTTCATCATGGGATATTAGCTATCACAGCAATTCTAAACTAGACAATTACATTTGCTTTTAAACTGATGTAATTAGTGGTTGCTTCAAATAATTTAAAATTGGTGGTCACCTAATTATTACATATAAACGTTACTTAATTTTAACGTCTAAAAATTCACTCATACTAAATAAGAGCCAAATTGCAACTAAGTACATTATCTATTAGGCTTCAGTCACATTAAAATTACATTAACTTAGTTTATGTTAACGTCATAGAAATAGAATATGCTAAATTAATGTTTTAAATTCCTTTACAATAGAAGTGGCACATTTATGGCAAATCCTTCTTCCTCTTCTAGATATAATTACTTTATTACCTTAAACTATCCTCTGGATAACGTTGTCCAACTGCTTCTTGAAGCTGGACATTTAGGAATGCTTCACTTTGCCATGTGTCTTTCTCACGTATTTTGTCAAAAATAGATGTGTAAAAGTCATACATTGTATCACCAGCCTCAAGTAAGAAAAAGTTTCTCATTGCCTGCAAGTATTCTACCAGCCTAAACAAGAAATACAAATTTCATAATTTACATTTTAATTCTTCACATATGCAATGAAGATATAGATGTTAAAAGACATTTAGTATAATAGAATTCAAACTATGTTTAACAATTATAAATCTCAATGAATTCTGTTATTCAAGAGACCTAACTTCAGATTTATATAGTCACGTTTTACAGAATTCAATTATCTTATGGTGCTTGCTCAACATTCTTCCCATCATCTAACTTGTTTATCAATTATGTTTCCTTACAACAAGCTTCTCACCTTATTTCAAATTCTTGTCATCTACTTCTAACTTGGACAGTAGTCATAATTTTAAGCTTGCAAGTAGTTCTTGGGTTATGTCAGCAACTGGGCCTGGGATTGTGTTGTGACACATGGGCATTAAACAGAAGAAGCAGAAGTCCCATATAAGGAGTGCAGTAATGCATCAGGCAGGGTGTGGGAGACCAGGGGAGGTCCAGTGCAACCCACACATGGGTCAGGGAAGGCTGAGGGAGGGTCAGTGCAAGCAGTACGCAAGTCAGGAGGAAGCCAGCACAAGCCACATGCAAGTGCAATGAGGAATGAAAACTGCAATCTAGTCCTCACTTTGAAACCATCCATCACAACAGTACATACGCATAGCTACTAGGATATTTCTTTTACCAGGTGAAGAATGTACAAGAAGGATTTTAGTGAACAAATAAGTATCTACTATGATGCTAAAAATATATATTGGCTACATGTCAAAACTGGCAGTTTATGTAAATTCTTACCTGTAATCTTTCTTCAAAGTTTGCATTAAATTCCCACAACATTCTAGATACTGCTTGTTAATATGAGGATAAAGACAAGATCTCAGGGTCAGTTCAAATGTCTGGCATGTAACTGATTCAGATGACCTATCTACACAAACATCACCAGCAGAAAGTGTCTCATGTATGTTGCCGTGATCCAAATATAATCTGAAAAAAAGGGGGGGATTAACTTTAGGTCCTTCATATTAATTCCAACAAATTAATACAGAATTTGTACAAATATATTACAGATAAGCAAACCATACAGAAAATACAAGGATATAAATATAATTTTGAGAGGCAGATTTTCACAGGTTCTATAGCTGGTTTGTTTGTTTGTTTTGTTTAGCAATTGAGCATGACATCAAATTGTCAATAATTAGCAAACACATAAGATTTTCTCCATGACGATTGCTTGGTGATAAAGGAGGAAAAATGTACTTCCTGAAGACATATTATTTCAATACATCTAACATAAACTGAGACAGTCATTCAATGTAGGACAGGGCTGTTAAACTCATGGCCCGTAGGCCAGATGCATCATGCACTGGCCACATCCACACCTGATTTAGCAAAGGGGAAAAAAGTCGTGATACATCACGTAATGCCACTGATGCTGCAGGTTTGAGACCCCTTGTATAGGATAAAGTCTCCCTAATCTTCACATTTGGCCATTTTTAAAAAATGTAAGAAATCAGACAAGTAGACATATAAGAAACTGCTCCTGAAAATATAATAATATACAAATGTGGTTCTATTGTATTTATTCTAACATTAAATGTACATTTTGATAAAATATTTTTTTTAATTATGATTTGGAAAAGACTACAGAAGAGAATTTATGGAACTCAAGAGTTTAATTATAGAATCCTTGATGCTCTCTGAGCTTGTTTTCTTGCAGATGTTTCATTATCCAACTACATAACATCATCCGTGAGTGTGGTGTGTGCTCCGTTTATATACAAAAATTTGCCCTGTCAGTGTTGGTAAGGTGTGGTTTTTCTCTTGGGTAGCTGCTTGATTAGGGTACTGTTTTCTGCTTGTTTCTTTATCTGGTGTTAACCCAACTCTGGACTAAACTCTTTCCGTTCTTAGCTCCAATCTCTAGCATAATTAGATTTGGCATTTCATTTTCAGTTATAATGAAACTGGATCATTATTGAGTTTGGTACAGTTCTTTCTCTTATATTCAATTTTGATACATTAAGCAAACTCCATTATGTTTTCTTCTGAAACTTTTCTTTCTTGGATTTATCCTTGGCTGGCCTACCAGGGGTTGAAAAGCTCAATAAATTGTGTGCCGATGGGTGTCGCACATTGGCGGTTGCATATTTTGAGTGACAGGGAGTTGCAGCAGAGGAGTGAAAGAGCCACATGCGGCTCCAGAGCTGCAGGTTGCTGACCCCTGCTTTAACCAATGTATTATCCTATATATTTATATTTTGCATATAATATCCTGACAACTGATATAGCAGACAGTAATTAGCATAATAAAGGTTACGAATGTATGACTTCTAAAGATTTAACTTGTTGAATATTGTATTACAAATCACATACATGCTACAGGAATAGCAGGGAATTTTTTGTATTTGTTTGGCAGAATCATACCTATGTTTGAAAAATTAGAAAGGACAAAAAATATTCTAAATCTCTTACATTACCTTGCAAAATTAATTGCTAGTAAAGGATCATGAATATCATCCAATTCTAAATGTCTTTCTGCAATGGACTGCATTTTTATTAGGCTTTCTTTAGTAGCTTGCTGTTCTGTTAAAGTATCTTGAATATGTTCATCTCCATGACGTAGACGCAATTGCACAGATTCCAAAAATAACATGTACAAGCTCTTCCTTTCTGCACCTGAATTGGATATTGAAACATAGATTACTGCTTCTTCAAGGCAATTGTTCATAAAAACCAGAAAAAAACAACACACTTGAAGTTTTTGATTACACTGACAATGAAATCTAATTAGTCAAACAAAACATGTGGGGAAAACTGAACTAGAAGTATTGATTTTGCAACAGTAATAATAATAAAACAAGATTTTAATACACTATGTCAACTAATAGTGATACAGTGTGTCTAGAATGTTTTCATTTCATTTTCAGGTGTCACGAGTTGCAGATGCTTTATAACAGCCCTAATCACTTAAACATGTTTAAGAAGTAGACAGTGGCTTGCTAATTTTGCCCTGTATGTTCTTTTTCAGTATGAATGCCTGCTTTGATCCCATTAACATGGAGATTACACTGATGGATGATCTCTGGCAAGCCCAAAATGGGGGCCATTCCTCCATCTTGGTGCTACTTGACCTCTCAGTGGCTTTCAATACCATTGACCATGGTATCCTTCTGAGACGACTAAGGGAGTTCGGAGTGGGAGGCACCGTGTTACAGTGGTTCTCCTCCTATCTCTCTGGTCGGTCACAGTCGGTATTGGTGGGAGGACAGAAGTCAACCCCTAGACCCCTCGTTTGCGGGGTGCCTCAGGGCTCGGTCCTCTCTCCCCTCCTATTTAACTTCTACATGAAGCCACTGGGTGAGATCATCCGACGATACGGGGTGAGATTTCAGCAATAGACTGATGAAACCCAGCTGTATATCTCTACTCCGCGTCAATTCAGTGATGCAGTGGATGTGATGTGCCGGTGCCTGGAGGCTGTGAGGGTCTGGATGGGAGTCAACAGGCTCAGACTTAACCCAGACAAGACCGAGTGGCTGTGGGTATTGCCTCGTAAAGACTATGTTGCTTGTCCATCCTTGGTTCTGGGGGGTGAGAAATTGTCCCCCTCAGAATGGGCTCGCAATTTGGGTGTCCTCCTAGACTCACAGCTAAGATTAAAGCAACATCTGACAGCTGATGTTGCTTTAACATCAAAGGGGGACCTTTGCACAGGTTTGCCTGGTGCACCAATTGCGACCCTACTTGGATCAGGAGGCGCTCCTCAGTCACTCGTGCCCTTGTCACCTCACGGTTAGATTATTGCAACATGCTCTATCTGGGGCTACCCTTGAAAAGTGTTCGGAGACTGCAGCTGGTCCAGAACGCAGCTGCGCGAGCTGTTGTAGGTGCACCTGGATACACCCACATTACATCAATTCTCCGCGCGCTGCACTGGCTCCCTATTGGTCTCCGGGCACAATTCAAGGTGTTGGTTATTACCTTTAAAGCCCTACATGGCTCAGGGCCAGGTTATCTTCAAGGCCGCCTTCTACCGCATAGCTCCCAGCGACTGGTAAGATCCAACAGAGTTGGTCTCCTCCAGGTCCCGTCAGCTAAACAATGTCGGCTGGCAGGCCCGCGGCGGAGGGCCTTCTCTGTGGCTGCCCCAGCTCTCTGGAACCAGTTATCTCCTGAGGTCCAGACCAACCCGACCCTACTGGCCTTCTGAAAAGCTGTGAAGACCTGGCTTTTCCGGCAGGCCTGGGGCCGTTGACCTCGCTTTGCGATCTGGCGAGATCCGGCCATGAATGGTGTGAATGCGTTCTAAGGTTTTTAATGTTTTTTAATCTTTTAAATGTTTTTAGAATGGATTTTTTTAAAATGTATTGTGAGCCGCCCTGAGTCTCCGGAGAGGGGTGGCATATAAATTTTAATAATAATAATAATAATAATAATAATAATAATAATAATAATAATGTGCTTTACAGTATAAAAATCCAAAATGGAGTAAGTTCACATAACGATGCTACTGAAATCTTATCTTGTCTGGAGTCTATGAGGATCAAGGATGAAGAGAACCAGCAAGGTAAGAGTTACTAATTGGTCATCAGCTCCAATGGTATCTCCAGATGGGGAAGCCAAGGGGCAAAAGATTCAGTTGTTCCCTTAACCATTTGGGACAGGGTGTTCGGTGAGTCTGCTTTATTTGATGATTGTTGTTTATTAATTGTAAGCGTGGTCTTGTAATTTATTTTTAATTACTCTGAGTTAAATTTCTTGTTAGCCAATGAAATTCCCCATAGTGAGATGGACAACCATCTTCATTTTGTAACTAAATAAATAAAAAGTGTGCATTACCATGAAGGAGTAGATGTATGATTAGGAGTCCCCCATGGACTCGTGGCTCTTGCTGAAATAGCAGATGAAAGCTGTCACTACAGAGGTCTCCTGCTGGTTTCAACTGATGTGCCAGAGGCACTGCTTTTCTGCAGTAGAATCAAGTCTTTGGAATGGCCTCCCTTTGAAGCTTAGTTCTGATCACGGTGCCTTCCAGAAGCAAGCAAAAACAGAACTCTTCCACAGGGCATTTGGGTCGTGACACCTGGCTTTATATTTATTTTACTATTACATTCATTTTTTAATATGGTTTAAAGATTTTTATTATTTTAATCTAATTGTGGGTGGTTTACTGATCTAGGTGTTCCTGTAAACTGCTTAGAGGCATGTAGGATTGCAGCAGAGTATAAACATATAAATTTGAAATTTCCTGCTAACAGATTTTTAAAAATTATCTATTACTCTAAAGCTAGGCTGGCTTTGTTATCTCAACTGCCACTACTGGCCTATAGATTTCATCTTATTCTATTAAAAAGTAATAAAACTATAGCTCCTTCTACCTTTTCTCCAAAAATTAACTGATGGTAGAAATCTTGCCTGAGATACAAATAGTCTCTGATTTGAGATGGATGGTACTATTTTCTAAGCATCCAATGAAGATGGATCAAATAAATTTCAGATTACCATTTATTCCATGGATGGGCAATTTAGTGAATTTTAAGTATTTTGGACTAGAAATTCTATAATCTCAGGCCATCATCCCACACCAACTGTCTTAATTCTGATATACGTTAAGAAACATGACAACATGTTCTGAGTGGACTAAAATATCTTAATAAAAATTATTCTGGATTAAACTCAGGCATTCTGTTTCCAAGCCCATTGGAACCATTGTTGAACAAATATTAATAAATTGAAGATTATCTATATTTAAAGTCAGGTAAAAGTCCTATCAAATGTTTTGTCATATCACTGATATTTAAAAGTGGCTTAAAATTAAGTAAGCATCAATTAGGCAGGAACTGTAGAATGTTTATCAGAAATATCTATTTAAAAATCTAAACAGTTCATTTTTAAAAATTTACAAGCAAGTCATGCAGCGCTACATGAATTCTAAAAATCAATACATACAACATTACATAATAAGGAACATTTTGTAAAAATTCAGTTTTTACCTCGGGCTGCAGCTGGCTGTGGAGAACCATCCTTGCACTGCAAATTTTTTAGCAACTGCATGGACTTCCCAGCCATAATGATCTGCTTTAATACAGGCTTTAAAAAGGAAACCATGGTATGCTGTCTGCTTGATGGTGCTTGATCACTGCCAGAACTGGCACTAGCATTATCACTCATTTTCTCTTCATTCTCAGATTTTTCTGATACACTGTATAATGTGTAGGTGGCATACCAAAAGTCTCTATGATTTACAGAAACATTTTTGTTTCTGCAGAAAAAAAAACAGACAATTGTCAGAAATTTCTTGGAAAATTGCATATATTTATTTACATGTGTTTATAATTACAATAATAATCTAAAATAGGTTTTTCAAATAACTGGAGAAGAATATTCATCCACCATCTGCATTTCAGTTCTATAGTTAAGGATAATATTCAGGGCAAAAAAAGAGATTTGAAGGCTCATCACAGCCAACTAAAATTTCAAAGGCTCTACATGCATACTACAATGCATACTGGTTAAGAAAACACCAAGATTAAAATTAAGATATAGAGGTCAGCAGCCAAAATAGGAAGTTTCTTACATTTTTATATTCCGAATTCAATTAGCTGTAATAATAGTGATATTTCACCACACAAAATAGGAATAAAATAACTAAAGCACTGGATCCAGTTATAAATATTCTCCCAGAAATATGTCAATTTTTAAAATTGCAATTGCAGCCTACAATAAATTAGTTTTTCTTGTTGGATTACCTAAATCTCTAACTGTGCATTATATGGATACTTAGCAATATGTAAGTATACATGCATGGTTTCTTTTGGCTCCACCACTATCATCACAAAGTCAATGATCTACACCCTAGAAATATCAATATACCCACATGATTCTGTAGAGATTTTCAGTCACTGGGTCATGATTATCCCAAAGGTGCTTTTTCAGGAGGCAACTGGACTTTCTTGTTTTTTCTTTGAAGAAAGTCCAGTTGCCTTCAGTTGCCACCTTTGGGATAACCATGACCTGGATGACTAAGAATCTCTACAGGCTTTTAGCTATACAATTTGGGATGAACACCCTTTCAATGGTGTGGGAGTAGGAATGGATTTCCAGAGAAAATAAAATTGCAGAACCAGGAGCACTACTCAGGTGACCCTGAGGATACAGATAAACCCCCAAATGCTTCAAGGATCCTCTAAAAGGATGCAAACGACCAGCTGTCTGCAAGAAATATAAATCCTTCCATTCCCCACTATCCTGTCAGAGCTGAAGAAGCTTCTGGATGAGAAGTGTAACGTCCTCAAAGAAAAAAACAAGAAACTCCTGAAAAAGCACCTCTGGGATATCCACAAGATGTTCACTATCATTACCTTTGAATTATAAATTCTTTGGCAGGATCAAATAAATTACCATGGACAATCCACTCATCCACTGTCTGTAGGTATGGTCTTACTGTTTCAACCCACAGAGAAAATAAAAGAGAGACCTGAAATGAAATTATGAAAAATTATAGAGAATAGAGAAGAGTAGATACACACTAAATGACTTAGGAAACAAAGCATCAGTAGAAAATTCATAAAATATATCCAGTATTTAGAAAAGTTTATAATCTGAAGGTCTAGGGAAGCATGCCTTTAAGATCAGAGAAACAATGGCAGAAGGAAGATGCTTATTAGCAGAGGCATCTGATTAATCACTGTGAGAGAAACAAAATGCTGAACTAAGGCTTGAACCAGCAGGGGTAATTCTTATGTTTGTATATACAAAGCAGTATGTAAATTTTAAATTCAATATATATTCTGGGCTCCATTTTCCCCCACATGATATATGGTGGGAAGATATTATTCTAGCAAACTTCTAATTTAGGAAGCTGCTATAAGAATTGGAGAATAGAAAAATAGTGCTACAGCTGCTCTATATTCTTTGTGGTCATAATATATCACGCACATGGATTTGTTTCCCAGCCAAGTCTAAAAATAATTTACAACAAAATATTTAAGCAATATTCAGGTGGCTTCATCTGAGTGACTCTTCATTGTTTAGCAGAGCTGTGCATCAATCATATATTTACAAATGAATTTCCTGTCTGTAAAAATGCACTTTTATAATATCTTCGTACATAAACACACAAATGGTTATACATTCTGAATAGAAAATCAGAAGCAACTGTTTTAAGCAATAGTTACCTGGCAATAAAATGTTTACACTATTAAAATAGAATTGTATTATTTATGTAATCCTTATGAGAAAAAGTTAAACTGACTCACAAAGAAATTGTTATCTCTATTCCAACTCAGCCACTTTGTGTTCCTGTGCAGCATTCTACAATTTATACACATCCTAATTAGGGTATTGCAAAATCTGACTGAAGAAGAGTCTATTTTATAAAACTGAGTTTCAGATTATTTTAACTCTACAGTTTATCACTTGTCAAAAAAAGAAAAGATACACGGATCTAAACTGTGAATTTGAGAACTTCAAATAATTTAACATCAAAAGTTCTAAAACAGGAAAACTTAAAGTAGAACTTTTTTCTTGTTGCTATGGAGAAGTCTATCTGTCATTTATATCAATTACAGTTTATAAGAGCTTGTTATTTATGTATGGTATATAGCTGAATTATTGCCACTGAATCAACATTTGTTAACTCACACAGATAGGAAATTCTGTGAAAGAATACATTGATAGCCAGATTTATTTTAAAAATGGGTGATACACAATTATTTACACTTGGGGCAGAGACTTAACTGAACTCATATATGCCTGACTAATAAGATGACATTAGACTAGAACAGTCATCTATGAACCAAATGAATTACAGACTTAACTTGAATAGAAACTGTAGTTCATTTTTCCAGTATAGTTATTAAGTAATAATTTATTATTTATTAAATAAGTTTTTTTATACTTACTGTCTGTTCAGAGGCTTCCCCAATATTGTCATAGTCAAGAATTGCTTTGTACAAGGTATTGAGCAAATGAGATGCTCTTACAACATTGCGGGTATCAGGTGGTACTTCAGCAACTCCAGTGCTAAAAACCTTATGAATTACTTTCAGCTGCGCTAATCGATGTGACAACTTATCTATGACTATGGAAAGGGTAACTGTAGTATCTACAAAAAAGTATAGATTCATGTTTTTAAGGTCATACATAGAAAGCTTGCACTTCAGAACATTAAAACAAAAATTTCAGTTAAAATGCAATTATTTTACCTTCGTTGATTATGCATCTTTCAATTTCCGTAAGTTCTTTTTTGAAATTAATGAAATATTTATAGAGAGCTCGCACAAAAGCCTGATAGGTTCTAAACGGGGCTTCCACAGATTTCTTGGGAGTGGATATGGTTCCATGTATTCCACTTTCTGAGCTGTGACCCATGACATCATCAATAAACTTTTGTAACCTAAATACCACTTGCCCATAGGCAGCTATGCGCTCCAGCATTGATCTTAATGAATTCTAGAAAATAAAATATTTTATTTTTTTTAATTTATCTATTTTGAAAGGAAAGCAGAAAAAAGATATAGAAATTACAAAATGCAGATACTACATAGAAAAGTTTGCAGAGTAGTTCAAGACACAATTAAAATAAAGTATGATCTATTCTATTGGGGGGGGAACATGCCACCTTTATCCTTATACTAGACAATCTGTGCCCAATTGGTCATCATTAGACAAGGACACACCCTGATCCAAGCTATTCCCAGCTTGGTCCTTCCCAGCCCTGAGCCTCAGCAAGGTAAGAGACTGCCTCAGTGGTGGGTTGCCCCTGGTTCTGAACGGTTTGCAAGAACCGGTAGTAAAACCGGTGGGAGGTCCTGCCCACCGCCCTGGATGCTGTCATCAACGATCTGCGCATGCGCAGAAGCAAGGCGCGCGAGCAAAGCGTGCTCATGCACGCAATCCCGTTGCGAACCGGTAGTAAAGGTAAGTAGAACCCACCCCTCGACTGCCTCCTTCTGAACTCTCCCCACCCACCTATCTCCCTCATATCAGCGCTTCAGGCAGCAACATTTCTTCAAATAGTACAATGCTTGTCACGATGCTTCTAAAACCTTCCAAATCATCATAAGAAGGCAGTGTACAATTTGAAGAGGGGTGGGCACGGCCCTCTGCTGAGTTTCGGAAAATCTCAGAAGCACTGCAAGAGGGCAGCGTCCAATACGGAGAAGGGCCTGCACAGACAGCCTCAGGAAAAAGAACTCGTTTGGCCAGCAGTTGCCTTAAATAAGGCCAAGCCAGGCATGCCTTGTCAGCAGCAGAAGATATTGAAGGTCAGCTGGGATGGCAACTGGGATTTGCATTGTGCTGCTGGGGATGGAGGGCTGGCCACTGTGGCACTCTTTGGCAGCAGTAGCAGCACTGGGGCTGAAATAAAGATCCAGAAATAATGACAACTGGCTAAGACTGCTGAAGGCTGTGGGCCACCCCAGCAACAATGACATCACCACCATCAAGCTGAAAGGGAAAACATGGGGAAATAGGCAAATGGGGGTAGTTGAACCACACTTGCAGTCATAAGTGCCAGGAAATTGCTAAGCACCCAAATTTTGATGACATTGCAGGGGTGCTGCAATGGCCATAACTCATTCATTCATTCACGGCTACTGCAACTTCAAGTGATCACTAAATAGATGGTAATTAAGCAAGGGTTATCGGTATTATCTTATTTTTTATTTGTTGGCTAAAGAATTAATACTGAATTGCTATATTTGCTGATTTTAGATTCACTGATCATTTCACTCACATGTGTCAAATGGGTTACTGTTATGTCATTTCTCACAGTTATCTTTCCATCATTCAGCTGAAATATAAAGAGTTTTTTTACACCTGAAAGAAGCCTGAAAAAATAAAAATGATCTCAGCATATCCCTTTGTAAAATACAAGCAAAATATACATTCAGAAGTTAGCGTTATTCATTCAATTACTTTTCAAATTTATATAGCTGTCCATCTCACAAAACAAGTGACTCTGGAAAGGTGTCCATCACATATTGAAACTGTAAAAATCCTTGATTTTCAACAGATATTTTATACCTTATATCAGGGGTGTCAAAATCACGGCCTGCAGGCCGGATGTGTAATGCGCTAGCCATGCCCAAGCCCAGTTTAGCGAAGGGGAAAAGTCACAATATGTCATGTGACGATGCCGTGGTGATGTAAGTTTGACAACCCTGCCTTATATATTTGCAAAATGGTACCATATAATAAATACAAACCCACCCATTTCTGAAAACAGAAATGATAGGGGCGGGGGGGGTCTCTTCCAAATGCAACATTTTATTACAGTTCCTTTTTACTGAGAAAAAATTAAAAGCAAGTATTAATGTAAGCTATCAAAGTTATAGCATTATTTGCCTTGAGAAACACTATTTTCCTCATTCTGATTAGCACAATTTGCTTTAGAAGTAGTAATATTAATATAATAATAAAAACACAGTATTTTCTGAATTTTAAAAATAACCATAGAGACTTAAAGATAGCATGTATTATTCAACATAAAACAAACTTCAAGTGGTTTTTCTCTGACAATTTCTTACCAAATTGTTTCACGAATAACCTGTGTTTCAGTGACAAGAATTCTCTCTTCTGGGACATATAATGGATCACTATTATATAAGTGCTGTTCCCTAAGAGAAAAATGACTTTAATACTTTAAACTGATTGTATTGGTAAAGAACATTCAACATTATTTATTTCATCCTCTTCCCTATAGGAGCAATAAACCTATATTACTACATCAACAAATCACTGGTAACACTTGAAAAATCAAACTGCATTATAGTCCTATTCTGAAAAATATTAATTTCAAAAATTCTATTCATGTATTAAATCAAAATTTGCTTTGATTTTTAAAGCATTTAATACTACCTAATCCAAGAATCTTGTAACCCTTCAAATCTTTGCTTATTGTCTCTTAGTTGGGACTTTGAATAAGGATATAGGTAGTCCTCAAATTATAATCCTAATTGAGCCTGTCAATTATGGCTGTAAATTATGATAGTCATAAAAGAATCACCATGTGACCAGACTCAATTTTACAACCTTATTCACAGTGGTTGTAAAGTGAATGCTACAGTTGTTAAGTAAATACTCAGTCATTAAGCAAACCTACAGTCTGATATGGGGGGGGGGGGAAGGGTTGCTTGAAATAAATGCTAGTTTCTGGCAAAAACATGGTCATATGACTATAAAAGCTGGCCAGTTGTTGAACACCCAAAATACAGTCATGTGATTGTGGGGGAGGGGGAGCAATGGAACTTCAAAGTCAGGTCATAAGTAGCTTTGGGGGAGGTCCATTGTAATTTTGAATGGTCGCTAAGCAACTGCTCATAACCCGAGGACTACTTATATAGTTCTACAACACATAATTTATCACAAAGTTTGTACAGGGAAACATAAAGAAGTCAGTATAGTTCTGTATGTGGATTACAGCTGTAATAATTTACAAATGTGTTTGGCAACTTACCATATAGAAGCTAAATTGGAATGAAAATGCAAACTATGGGAAAAACGAACAACTCTACCAGTCCAATACTGAGCCACTACATGTTGCTCTAACCAGGTACGTGCATCAGGTTCATCTAGAGAGAAAAGAGTTATATAAGTGTATTTGCCTCTATAAAAAAGTCTTCATTAGCCACCACATATATAGAGCTAAATAATGTTTGAATCAATTTATCATCAAACAAATGTGGAAGCTTGCCCAAATGAAATCCTAATCTCAAGAGCACTTGGGTGTATTGACACAAGCATACATTTAAATCCTCATAAGCCAGAAGCAGCAACACAAAATTAAACAAATATTCACTTTCAGTGAGGAAATTACTTCTTGCACTTTTTTTCTCAGAAAACGACATTTTTGTTTTGTTTTTTATAAGAAAACTCAGTACAAACTACCATACAATAAGATGTTACAACTTGAATAATCCCCAAGGGTACTTTGCACAGACTTTTTATTTAGTGACTTTGGGGCAAGCAATGGTTTGAAAAGAGACTTGTTCATAGTTTGAGTAATTTCCCAAAAAGAATATCTACTTATTTGGCAGAACTCTTTACAGAAAAGGCTCTAATTTGGACAGCTATTTGGACACTGAGTACTGTTATATTTTTTTAAACTATTAGAAATTTCTAAGATGATTTTTCTAATTAATTGCTTTCTTAAGAAATCATTTCTTTTGCTTCTGTTTTACTTTTTCACATATTAATAATTATTAATATTCACATATTAATAATTTTATTTTTCAGTAAATTTTCAGCCCATATCAAATCCACTGCAAGATGAAGAAGGTTAGAGACCATTATCAACTACCCAATCCAGCATCTCAACCATTACATAACACTAGCTCTGAAAGTTTTTAATCACCTTTGTAGACTTTCCAGGTTCAAAAGACAGGTTAAAAAAATACTAAATAATTATGTTTTCAGCTGTAAATTGCATGGTGTCTTACTCAGAAAGCCTGTGCAAATATTAGCTTATTCTGAGGTTCTCTTATAGAAATATAAGATGTATATACTGTATATTCATGTTTTCTACTAAACATGAACAAAATTGAGATAGTATTACAAATGCTGGATTATGCTTAAATTTATATATATAGACAAACACAGAACACACAATTGCTGCTAAATTGCCAAAATAAGATTAGCAGGGAAATAAAGATTTTTTATATTTTTATAATTTATTTTTAAAAACATATTACATATATTTTATTCCAACAACTATGAGGATAATTTAAATCAGCATAAGCGCAGTTACTACTAACAATTTCAGAGTTCTACCAGAATTTTTATGAACCATATAATCAGCAAGTAAACCAACTGAGTAAAGTAAATGTGAAACTTGTCCAAATACCCCCAAAACATGCATTTTATTTACATTTGCTAACAGCATACTACTACAAACTGTCATAAAGTGTAAAACAAATAGGCCATGATAAGAACTGGTGTAGTCCCACTCTATTGTAACGACCAGCTTCAGAAAACATACCTTTCCAGTTGGCAAGAGATGCTGACTTCTTATTTTGATCCTGATCTTCTTGTGGTGTCCTATCTACCTGAATGCCAGAATCTTCTCTGCTCAAAGGTTCAGTATCCTCTTCATCACTTACATCTGACCACTCCTATAAAACATTAAAAGCACAAAATATACTTCACTCTAAGATAATGGCACAGTGGAAATTTAAATGGATTTTTGTAATTTACTAGGCATTAAAAGGTTAAAATATTACTATATAATATAGTATCTAAAGCATAATTATTCAATATGTTATCTCATTTCATAAACAATGCACTATGAATTCCACTATGACATCACCACAAACAAGGCTCAATTTAATAATTTCACTGTTCATACCATTAGCTTTTTAGGACCACAGAGGTAACAGAGTGGAGCAATTCTCTAATTCTCTTAAGGGAAAGTGGGAATGTTAAGGGAAAGATTTGCTGGCAGAAAGTTATCAATGATTACACTGTTTCTATTATTAGTGGGAGAGAGGGAGAGATGGAGAGAGAGAGAGAGAGAGAGACCGAAACCGAAACCGAGACCTACATCTGCCTTAGCAAAAAGCTAGAATACGAGGTTGAACTAAATTTACTAAAACCAACCATATAATCATAATATAGATAAAAGAATTTACTGAGAAAATGGAAAATCTATTTCTACATGGCAACATTCACCTTAGAAATTTATCTTGACTAAATGCTAAATATTATTTATTTATTTAGTACAAATTATTATTCACTATTACTTACTGGTGATTCTAGATCAGGAACAAAGTCCAGGTCTTCATCTTCCATTAAATATTTTCTCCAATCAAATTTCTCTTTTTCTATGGAAAATGCACAATAATTATATTTATATACTCTCAGCTATTTCTTCTATGATCTTGATATATTTTATCTAAGGAAAAAGTACAATTGTTTATTAATTAGTTTTATACCCTATTTTTTTTTACCGGTATGTGTTGCTCCATGCTGCCATGCTATGAGATCCTGAAAAAATTAGTATTGAGAAAGCTTCAGCATAATGCCATACTACTATAAAAAGTGTAATGTCATATACTATGTGTAATGTCATGCCATGTAAATATAATATTACCAGTAATATAATAGTCAGTTACAGTGGTAATGAGCGCAATGTTTGAAGTCTTAAAAGGCCAGGTTACAGACAGATCCTAGTGGAGAAAATCTATCTACTGTATGTTGTTGCTTATGTGCAACTTCCTAGCACATAACTATTTTTTAAAAAGGACAACACAAAATTGAAAAATATATAATCAAAATAATAGAATAAGGTTAATATGATTTCAATTCCTCATATTTTCTTGGATGCTCTCAACCTACCGACTGCTTTTTCTCTTGGTTCTTCTGCATAGCAGGTGTTGGAAGGAGAATCAGACAAGCATAATAGAAGTGAGAGTATGCCATAATGTGCATCTGTCTTAAACACAGGAAACAAGTAATTAAGTGAACAGGACAGCAAAATAAAAGAAGATACTAGAATTCTAATCCAATATAAGAGAAAAACAGCAAATTTAGTTTATCATTCATCTTAAATAGGATTAGAATTAAGGCAGGAAATAACGTACGTACAAAATAAAAGTATAGTTCTATTTATCACGTTATTTATTTCAAATATGAGATTTTATCTTCACAAGCTGAAAAAGTAAAAAAAAATTCATGGTACATTTTATGGTTCTGAAGTTATCAGAACAATCACTTCAGATGTTTATTATTTGTTGTGTTAGAAATTCATTTTGGCAAGAAAGCAGAAGGTTTTTATTCTTGATGTTATGTGATGAACCTAGGCACAAATTTAACTGACTGGCAAAAATATATTTCCAGTTCCAGATTTTCTTCACTGTTTTAAATCCAGGCATTTTTCTTTAAATGTAAACCCTAACCCTAAGCCATAACATAATAATATAAATATAAATACACACAAAAACAACTTGTTTATTGTCCCTATCTTTCCCATATATTCACTTACAAATCAGAGCATAAAAACATGAACATTGGACATGAGATTGGCCCACTCCAGATGCACTGGAGAAGAGCTTGCTGCAGACTTCATCGGTCAAAAATTCCGACTGGTGGGGTCCAAGAGAAGAACCTTTTCTGCCATGGCTCCCACCCTCTGGAATATTGTGCCCCCACCCGAGCTGAGATCCACACCCACCTTTTTGGCCTTCTGAAAGGGACTGAAGACCTGGCTCTGCCAGTTGGCTTGGGGCCCTGATGGAGGGGTGTCATTTTGGAGGTGATTAATGGACTATGATAAGACCTCACCTCTTCCATGTGTGCATCTTGCTCCCTTCCTTGCCATCTTTGTTTAATTTTAAAGTCAATTTTAGTGTTAACATTTATTATTTTAATGTGTTCATAGTTTGTCTTGTTGCTTTCATTCATTGTAAATTGTCTAGGGTCACCTCTGGGAGAGATGAGCAGCATGTAAGTTTACCAGATAAATAAAACATTTGCATAAAAGCAATGCTGAAGGTTTTCTGAAACTACTGGTACTATAGTGTTGAAGGTAACAAAGTAATCTTAATTTTCACCAATTATCCTCTTTTCAGAGGACTATTCTTTGTGATTTAATTAACTATGTCTGAGACATTATAATAGTCTTCCTAAATCACAGTGCTACTAGCCTATCAAATTTATTCCAATAGAGTTACTGCAAGTGTCTCACATGCCATGTTATATAGGTAACTGGTTTTATGACAATTACATGCAGAGGTCTGAGAATGCAATAAAATCAATATTATAGAAAAGAAAAAAATGTTTATAAATTTCTGATGCATATATAAATTTCCATTACAAAATGATCAGCTTTAAAAGAAATATAAAGACAAAAAAACATAGCATTCAATTATGTTCTAAAAATCACAAACCTTTGTTCCTTCTGTGGTGGGAAGAGACAAATTCAGAAACTCTTCTGTTAGTCTCCTCCAACTTCCAGCTTTAACAAGGTCAGAGTGAACAACCAGCTTTTCATAAATTCTATATAAAAATATGGAATGTTTACTAATCTTTTAGAATAAAATAATTAATCTAATGTTAAAAGAAACACAAAAACTTTACCCTTCCATTATTTTCTCCACTTTGTGCCTCCTGACATCAAGAAATTGATGAAATCTAGAAAAAAAATACAGAATTATCTTTTGGATCATGGGTCAGAAATGAACTTGTATTTTGTTCAATAAGTGTATTGTTTTAGCATTTTTACAAAGGATGGGCTTCATTTTTATTTATTTACTATAGTCACAAACCCTAGAGCATTCAGGCTATTTTCATAAGACGGACCTGTAAAAAGCAGCCTTGCTCACTCTAGTGTTCTCCAAACATGTTGACATCAATTTGATGTACTGTCTTTATTATTTATATAAGACTAATACAGGAATGGATTTTCAGATCCTAACACCTCCCCCGCTTGCCTGTGGCATTCTCTCTCTCCTTACTATGCAGCTTCTCCCCTTGGATTTCGGTTCCCTTTCCTTTCGGAGAACTGGCTAAAAGATGCTTGATGAAAGATTTCAGTTCCTTTCTGTGAACGGAAGGGAACTCCTCTAGCAGGGTACAAGAATAGGGCTCAAATGTTCAGAATTTAAGCTCAATTTCTGCACCCTGATGTGGTTGAGTTCCTCTACATGCATGGAGAGGAATTCCTGCAGCAGGGTGAAGAAACAGAGCTCAAATCAGGATTCAAGAACACAGCTCAAATCTTCTCAGCAATTGGCAACAGCTTGCAACCTTTCCCATTGACTTTCTGGGGAAGCTGGCAGAGAAGATTGCAAATGTATGATCACATGATTGAGGGGTGCTTGGCAACTAGTCATATGTGGTGGTACATTTTGCAACAGTTGGAAGTGCTTTAGAGGCCATAAAACAACCTTTGCAATTCCATTGTAATTCTGGACCACTGTTAAACAGTCAGAAGTCAAGTTATTCATCTGAATAAAAACATCTATGTTTCTTTGGCATTAGCCCCAAGTACCACTTTATTTATTTGAATCCTTTAATTCATTTAATTCAAACAATGTCTCAAGAGGCTGTACTTCCTGAGAATGCTCAGGAAGATAAATCTATCTCAGCATCTACTTCTGTCCTACTATCACAGCACCATTGAGAGTGTCCTGACATACAGCATTCTTGCATGGTATGAGAGCAGCTCTCTAGCGGACAAAAAAGCTCTACAGAGAATCATTAAAACTGCCCAGAATATCATCGGACTCCAGTACCAGCCCTTGACAACATCTTCGAATCTCACTGTTTGAGAAAGTTGCATAACATTCTCAGAGACTCTTCCCATCCTGCTTACAATCTTTTTGGACTGTTGCCTTCTGGCAGAAGATACAGAACAATTAAAACTAGGACCACACGTTTTCTGAATAGTTTTTATCCCAGAGCTATAATTGCACTCAACAATGAACTAAAGGGCCACCATTAGTGAGCTGTTGGACAGTATTACTTGGTCTGTTGTGTGGATGTTTGGGTGGTTTAGGGGTGGAGAATTGTGGTGGGTGTTTGGGGATTGTTATGTGTGTTGGACCTGGTCTTTGGATGTTAAGTGAATTTCGTTGTATGGGTATACTGTGTATACACGTACAATGACAATAAAGTTTTTATTATTTATTTATTTATTTATTTATTTATTTATTTATTTATTTATTTATTATTTATTTATTTATTTATTTATTTATTTATTTATTTATCAAGCATGCTTGAGTGGTGCAGTGGCCTAGAGGTGGAGCTCTTGCCTCACAATCAGGAGGGTATGAGTTCAATCCTAGATAGCAGCAGATATTTCTCTCTCTGGGCATAATGAGAAAATATATGTTGCGAACTCCGCATTGGCGACAGGAAGGACATCCGGCCAGTAAACACTCAGGTCCATTCAGTTGCCCCGGCTCCACCCTGATGCAAGGGATTACAGGGTCATTAAAAGACAAAAAGGAAAGTCACAAGCATGCTTGTTTAATTATAATCTATTCAGCAGTGTTTCCCCTGCAGAGGTATATCTTTACTTTAGTGTTCTGGAAGCCCTTCTGAAGTAAATGTGATCAAGGACAAAAAAAAAAATGGGTTAGACTGATATATATATATATATATATCACTTTATTGGCCAGGTGTGATTGAACACAAGGAATTTGTCTCTGGTGCATAAGATCAAACAACAAAGCACTGTATTTTTCGGAGTATAAGACACACTGGAGTATAAGACGCAGCTTAATTTTTGGGGAGGAAAATAGGAAAAAAAAATCTGCCTACCAGGTATTCATCTGGCTAGTGTTCTTAGTCTAGTCAGCTTCAGCACATTAGTTTGCTGGTTTTTTATCCCCTGCTTGGGGATAAAAATCAGCTTCTAAGGCATAGCTGAGAGGAAGCAGCAATGAGAAAAGCAGGCAAAGCACTGGGAAATCGCTTCACTCTGCTAGCACCTAGTTAAGGGCTGAAAGAAAGCTTCTAAAGAACAGCTGAGAGTCAGAGCAAAGTATGGAGATCACTTCACTCGCTAGCGCCTTATTAGGGCTGAAAAAAAGCTTCAAAAAAGCTACATTCAGAGTATAAGACACACCCAAATTTTCAGCCTTTATTGGGGGGGGGGGGAGAAAGGTGCATCTTATACTCCGAAAAATACGATATATAATCATAAGATACCAATGGAAAAAGTAGTAGAAAAGATGAGAAGCATAATAGTAATACATCCCTACTACATTGGTAAATATCCTTAAACATAAGACATAAGTGCTATGGGAATTAACAGCATCATTAGCCAATCTATTTGCTGATAGGCAAATTGCAAGGGGTCTAGCAGTGAATCTGTGATGATTTTGAGATGGGCCAGCACTAAGCTTTCAAAGGTTTTCATAACTACCGATGTCAGAGCAACCGGTCATTCATCTCCTTGATGGATGGTTTTTTAAATGCAAGGAATATGATTATTCCTTACATATTTAACAATTTTTCCTTTCTGTAAAGCATGTAGCTTCTACAGTATCTCAAGTTATAATTTGCTAACAACTTCTGGGTCTACACACTGCAGTTTTAAATTTTGCTCTAAGAGAAAAACTATAGGAAACAAACTGCAATGCTTCAGCTTATGAAAGATGACAGGCTATTACCAAACTATTATAGTTTAACCCAACATATGAGCTAAGACAGTGTCCAGATGTTGGACCAAACACTCTAAGGTAAGCCTGCTTCAAGTTCTACATGAAAGCAGGATGGGGTTTTTTTTGGGGGGGGGGGGGTAATAGGAGGAGGAAGAAGTATTAGATATGTACACCACCTTGAGTTATTTATAGAAAAATATAATAGGCAAGATACACACAGAAAACACAAATCAAACAGGATAAATAGTGGAGACGCTTTCAGGAGCATTGCTTTCAGGCTAGCTAGTCTGGGTCCTCTCAATTGGTAAATTCACTAATCCAGTCTGAAATCTTGCTACGGTAGTATCCTTTATGCAATATAGGCAGTCCTCAACTTACGACCATAGTTGAGCCCAACATTTCATTGTTATGTGAATTTTGCCCCATTTTATGAACTTTCCTGCCACAGTTGTTAAGTGAATCACTGGAGCTGTTAAGTCAGTATCCTGGTTGTTAAGCGAATCAGGCTTCCCCATAGATTTTGTTTGTAAGAAGGTTGCAAAAGATTATCACATCACCCTAGGACACTGCGATGGTCCTAAATATGAGTCCATTCCCAAGCATCCAAACTTGAATCATGTGACTATTGGGGTGCTGCATTGGTTGTAAGTGTGAAAAATAGTCATAGGTCAGTTTTTTCAGTGCGTGGTAACTTTGAACAGTCACTAAACGAACTGTTATTAAGTCGAGGACTACCTGTAACCCATCAAAGTAAATCAGGGCTGGGCATGCTGTCTGAAGGTGACAGCGTTTCACAAACCTAGTTGGGTCTAACGACCCCATGCTGTCAATACCTTCTGAAAAAACAATCCTCTTCACTCATGGGGAGAGGAAAGCGGATCTAACGCGATCCTGAGGTCTTCAAACTTGGCAGCTTTAAGACTTGTGGACTTCAACTCCCAGAATTCTCCAGCCCATAGCTGGCTGGAGAATTCTGGGAGTTGAAGTCCACAAGTCTCAAAGCTGCCAAGTTTGGGGACCCGAGTGGAAGCCAACCGTCCGCGTGCCTTTTTTAATTTCCCCTCGCGCCACCCGCCCCAAACTACCGCGAGACGAGATGCCTCCGTTCCCCCCCCCCCGTCCCGCGGGCGCACGCCTAACGGACCTGAAGTTGGACCAGGCGAAATTTAGCGCCGCTTGGAAGTGGCCGGATGTTTCGGGGCTCCGCTCGTCCAGGCCGGTTACTTGCCGGATGAGCTCCCGTACCGCTAGGTCTTGCTCTTGGTCAAAGCGGCTCCAGTGAGCAGGCGGAGTCGTGGCCGACGATGCCGTCGCCATGACGGGCCGAGGGAAAAAAAAGAGATGAAACCGGGAGAGGTGGGAGGGGAGCGGCAAAAAAAATTGGCGCTGCTGAAGTACTTTCTCTCTTTTGTCACATTCCGAAGGCTCCGTTTATTTCGGTGGCCTGTGCGGCTCACATCTCGCGAGATTCTGCTCCTCTTTTCGTGGTAGGGAAGCGCTTTGCGTGAGAATCTACGCATGCGCCCCTTACTTCCCACGCTCTCGCTTCTTCCGCCTCCCTCAGCCGCCCCCCCTCTTTTCCCAGAAGGCGTGTTTGAGGAAAGGGTCTATAATTTTGCATTGCGGTTTTTACTGCTGTTTATTTCGTAGTTGATTTCTGTAATTGCTTATAAAACTTTGCCTTCGTGTCTGATTGAATAATTGATTAATTATTCAATCAATTATTCTAATTGAATAATTAATTAGAAATATACCGGTCGAAACCATCTCTAGCACTTAGGCGACCTTGATCCAGAAACTAACTAGGGCCGGCGTCTTTATGTGATTAGGTCCGACATAATTGCTGGGCATAGACTGAGAAAACTAGACTGGGTCGGTCGTGTTTTTGATCCTTTGCATGTTTACTCTAGAGTAGATTGTTTCCGCAACTGATCATCTGCGGAATAGAAAAGAATGAATATAACAACAGAACAGAATAGAATAGAATTCTTTATTGGCCAAGTGTGATTGGACGCACAAGGAATTTGTCTTTGGTGCATTATGCTCTCAGTGTACATAAAAAGACAAGTTACATTCGTCAAGAATCACAAGGTACAACACTTAATGATAGTCATAGGGTACAAATAAGCAATCAGGAAACTCAATATAAATCGGAAGGATACAAGCAGCAAAGTTAACAGTCATGCAGTCATAAGTGGAAGGAGATGGGTGATGGGAACGGTGAGAAGACTAATAGTAATAGTAATGCAGCCTTAGTGAATAGTTTGGCACTTTGAGGGAATTATTTGTTTAGCAGAGATTATATTGTGATTTTGTGTTTCATTTTTTCAAGTCAGTTGTGTAGAGATGCAAATGCCATAATAAAAATCGTAAAAATAATGTGATGTACATTAGCATGTACAATATTCTAATTATTGCCAGCTCAGATGCCACTAAGAAAGAAGACTTAGCATCACAGTGTAATGAGAATGTCACTGCATTGTGTTTTTTTTTAAAAGGCAAATTTTATGCTTGAAATTAATAAGGAAATTAAAAATAAAATAAAGTTAAATGGAGAACCGGTACAGAGATGGCTAAGTCTTGGTCCAGCACCAGGAGGTCCAAGTAGTAGTCCCTTTACAAGAGAAATTGTGTGACTTTGGGCCACTCATTTTCTCAACCCGTACAGAGGAGAAATAGGAGTATATGTTACATAAAATGTTGAAATACAAATCATACAAATAAGTATCATGTATAGTTGTGACCACATTTGAAAAATGATAATTGTAAAACTGGAAATGCAAGGAAAGGGGCTAGTGCAGTTCTAGGGGGAAAAAACCAAAACAATATTAGAGCCTTTTAGATTGAAGAAGCTAGAGGAGAAAGATACTACCGTAATTCAAACAATGGTGTGAAAAGTATAGTTAGAGGTTTTTCTCATTAAAACCAAATGAAGGACCTATGGTACAACAATATTTTACTCAAATACAGTACATTTAGTATAAAAACAATGGAATTAACTGCCACTAGCTATAGTGAGGCCACAAATATAGGTAGTCCTCAACTTACAACAGTTCATTTTGTGACTATTCAGAGTTATGACAGCACTCAAAAAAGTAATTTATGACCGTTTTTTACACTTATGAACTTTGCAGCATCCACATTGTCATATAATCAAAATTCAGATGCTTGGAAACTGGCTCATGATGGTTTTAATGTCCTGGGGTCAAGTGACCCACCTTTTGTGACCTGGCAAGCAAAGCAAATACAGCCTTGTTACTAACTGCAGTGATTCACTTACTGGTGGCAAGAAAGATCGTAAAATGGGGTAAAATTCATTTAACAACTGTCTCACGTAGCAGCAGAAATGTTGAGCTCAATTGTGGCTGCAAGCCAAGGACTACCTATATAAAGGTTTAAAAAATAGACTGTGCAAATGCATGGGCTGAGATAGGTTTGGATCTACATATATATTAAAATATGGAATAAGTTTGTGCAACTATAAACTAAAGTTAATAAACTATAATATATAAACTAAAACTAAACAAACCATTTTGTGTTGTACTAACTTTATAAACCAAGCCATACTATTTTAACTACTATATTTGTTTTTATTTAGCATGTCATATAAATAAGGCCATTTTGGATTATGAACCACTTTTTTGTGTGAGTGATGCAAACCAATCTTAGAAATTTATCTGAACAACATTGTTGGTTACAATTAAACAGCCATTATGTAATGTAGTTTAGTTTTTACATGCTGGTTGGTTGCGCTCTGCCAAGATTTCACATTAGAGTTTGATATAAAACCTGTATACTGTATTAAAGAAGTAGTGCAATGTGTAAACATAGGAAATATGACAGGTCCAAAATCACCAAAACCATGATCGCTTTGTCTTTATTTGAAGTCATAGCCTCAGACTCGCAGCCCACTGGATTTACGGATTGTAACAGTAATTTACAATATCTGTACCCTGAAATAATATTTTACATGATCTGGGAATGCTGCCCATCAAAGTCAAGGCACTGAACACAGCATAGATGAGCTTGGGGGCATGTTGGGGCATGTGATATGTTCCAGAAAGAACAGCTGCATAGTGGCAGTGGGTCTGATCAGCCAGGCTGCCTAGAAGCATTGCTGCAATTTTGTTCTCAGCAGGCATTGCTTCTGGGGTTGTCCTCAAATCTCCAGGGAGGGACAGTGGGGAGGTAAGGCTTGGGTAAGATTGGATCTTCCCTCCCTCCCTCCCTCCTTCCCTCAATTTTTTTCTATCCATGTTGTTTCACAGTGACTAGATTCAGTATAGCATCCCAAAGCCAGTCCGGTTCATATCCTATTTCTTCACATCTGCACAAAAGTTTCCCACACTGACTTTCCAAGAAGAGGTGATGCTAACACAAGTCAGGATACTCCACTATTCCATTCCCAGCTTCTCAGTTTACAGCCTCTCCATTGTGACATTGCTACAGCAACATTTCTTCCATTTGAAAAAATCTCAGGTCAATTCCCCATCTTTCTATTGCCATTATAAAAAGAAAATAGAAAAAAAATGCTTCCGGTTATTAATCAAAATCATTATTTTGCTCTATTTCACAATATTTTTATTTAATGCATTTACTGGAACTTGAGCAGTAGTTTATGATTACTATACACACACACACATATTTTTTCCTTACTAGTATCAAAGATAGATCAGTTTTTCTGAAAGGAAAGGGAGACTCCATAATCAAATAGCTTATTGGTTTTTACCCTTCCTCAGTATGGTTGTAGAAATGGTTATGTTTAAAAAAATATGTTGCCAACCAATTCTCATTGTGTTGCAAAATGAAGACCTTGTCTTGTTTATGCAGTATTTTATGTATACTGAACATTTGAAAAGAATCATTGAAATTGCTCTGAGCTCTGGTTGAGGATTAAATTGAAGAACAGTCTTTTAATTCTTGTTGGGAATGAGATCTGACCTTTATAAATGCTAATTAGCAGTCTTCTTGCACAGCCTTTTACACAGATTTATATTCATTTGGCTTGCAGTTCTTTAGTAGGTTTCACTATTTTTACGTCAACCAAAGCTTACCAACATGAATTTATTAGTTATGTTTGTTTGTATGCTTCTTACAAAATGTAAATAGCAATAACTAGATCTTTTTTTTAAATACAGCAATTTGTTGCAATTTAATAGCATTGCCATCTTCTCTAGGCATTCTTTTTATTCAGTTCTTGTTAATAAACTCTGTACCATGTGATGGCCGAATATGGCTTTTTCAGGCTCGTGCCTTGGTGTGCATATTTTCCAATGAGACAAACCGAGACAGGAAGATCATTTTATTACAATTTATCAGAATATTCAGACAAAGGGGATTCCTCATTCAAAGAGGGAACCCCGATCTTTAGCTTACATGCCCTTTTATAGTTAACATAACAAAGAAATCTGAAAGAGGAAAGTTGATTGGACAGGATAATAGCATATATGTTTATTAAAATGAAGTCTGAAGGGGAATAAATTGTAAGGAGAAAGGTTGTTTAGGGTTCACAAAAGAGATAAGCCAGACCCCAATTTGTACTAACGAACTTTTCTTATCAGGAGCTAGTCTCCACCTTGTTTATCAGTTTAGGAATGTTAAAAGCTAATAAATCTTGAACATCACTTTAAAAGAAAGAATATAAATCAGATTAAAATACAAAGTAACTATGTTAGTTAATAAATATTGCTTAGCGCATTGTGAGCGCATTGTAAGCCGCCCTGAGTCTCTGGAGAAGGGCAGCATATAAATCAAATTAAAAAATAAAATAACAAAACCTATGTTATTTGTCCATCACATGTTCATTTAAAGTGACATTTAAATTAAACTGATAGTAAAATTGTAGGCTTACATGAAAAGCTGACTAGCTTTTGAAGGCCTGCTGTTTCTTTCTTCCATAACCTGATTCCACAAAGAATTGTGTGTGAAGATATTCTGAAGCTTCTTATGAATGTCATGTTCCTTACCTTTCATCTGGAAAAGGAGATGGATTCATACCTATCATATTGAGCTTCAGAGAAGTCAAATTAGCCTATGTCTAAGCTATAGTGTAGTTATTTAATTTATCATAGTGCATTAATCTAAACTTGTAAGTGGATCATTAGCTTCCTAATAGACAGGAAGCAGCAGGTGAAGCTAAGCAGAATCACATCAGATTGATTGATTGATTGATTGATTGATTGATTATTTATTTATTTATTTATTTATTTATTTATTTATTTATTTATTTATTTTATTAAACTTGTATGCCGCCCTCTCTCCCAAAGGACTCAGGGCGGCTCACAATGATAAAAAACACATTCAGTATTCAGTAAAATTCAGTATTCAAATATAAAAACCAATACAATCCCCTTTAAAAACCCCTTCAGTCCAATTCGGCCAGGACAAATAGCCATGTTTTGACGTCACGGCGAAAAGAGCGAAGGTCAGGGGCCATCCGGAGCTCCAGGGGGAGCTGATTCCACAGAGTAGGTGTGCCCACAGAGAAGGCCCTCTCCCTGGGAGTCGCCAGCCGACACTGTCTGGCTGACGGGACCCCAAGGAGTCCCTCCCTGTGAGAACGCACCGGGCGATGGGGAACTGTCGCTGGCCGCAGATGGTCTGCCAGGTACCCCGGGCCTAAGCCGTGTAGGGCTTTATAGGTAATTACCAGCACCTTGAATCTCACCCAGAGGACAACCGGTAGCCAATGCAGGTCGCGCAGGAGGGGTGTAACATGAGAGTGTCGGGACATTCCCATCACTACCTGCGCGGCCGCATTCTGCACCAGCTGAAGTCTCTGGGTGGTCTTCAAGGGCAGCCCCATGTAGAGAGCATTGCAATAGTCGATCCGGGAGGTGACGAGCGCATGAGTAACTGCGCAGGTCATCACGGTCCAGGTAGGGGCGCAACTGGCGCACCAGACAATACCTGTACAATTAGCACAGGGGACCCCCAAGGATGTGTGCTCTCTCCACTTCTCTCCATACACCAATGACTGCATCTCAAACGACCCATCTGTTAAACTACTGAAGTTCACAGATGACACAACAGTGATCAGTCTCATTCGAGACGATGATGAATCCACATACAGACGGGAGATTGAACAACTAACCTCGTGGTGCGACCAGAACAATCTGAAACTGAACACACTCAAAACCATAGAAATGGTGGTGGACTTTAGGAGAAACCCTCCCATACTACCACCTCTTACAATACTAGACAACACAGTATCAACAGTAGAGACCTTCAAATTTACAGGTTCTACCATATTTCAAGATCTAAAATGGACTGGTTCTATAGGGCAGGTAGTAAAACCGGCGGGAGGCTCCGCCCACCGACCCTGATGTCATCAGGAGGCTTCTTCGCATGCGCAGCCCCATTGCGAACTGGTAGTAAAGGTAAGTAGAACCCACCCCTGGTATCCTTGTTAACTCTCAATACTTTTTTTTCTCTATGTATTCTAAGTGTGTGTGTGTGTGTGTGTGTGTGTGTGTCAGGGGTGGGTTCTACTTATCTTTACTATTGGTTCGCAATGGGGCCGCTCGCGCTTCTGCACATGCACAGAAGCTTCCTGATGACGTTGGGGTCAGTGGGCAGAGCCTCCTGTGGTTTTACTATCAGTTCTATAGAACCGGTCCAAACTGGGGGCAATCCACCACTGGTGTGTAGCATATGTATATGTGCATGTATAAGTATGGGTGTATACAGTATGTGTGGGTGTGGGTGTATATGTTTGTGTGTATGTGTACATTTGAGCATGTATTCACCGAAAAAAGTGACAATAAAAGTTATCTTGTCTTATCTATCATCTTTGTGGGAAATAAAAAGGCAATATCCTCTGTAAAAGGTGTCAGATTTGTTATTTATGATAGACAGCAATATCTAAACATTTATATCTAAACATATACCCATTTTGTTGTTGAATACTTATACATTATAAGAAATGTTTATTGCTGTACATTATGTACAGCATTATGATTTGATTGCTTATTTGTACCCTATAACTATTATTAAGTGTTGTACCATTCTGTTCCATTCTGTTCCATTCCATTCTATTCTATTAGAATTAGATAAATGTCTACAATAAAGACAAAATATGTAATTTCATAGAGCATACAAGCCAAAAAGTTGAGACTGTATCCTGGTTCAAACCCAATGGAGGTTTTATAGAGATTAAATTGGATTTAATCCCTACCGAATAGTCTGGAAATAGAAATGGATAACCATTTTGAAAAGCTGAATTTCTATACTATTAATGTTCTTTTGTCAGGTTCAAGGGTCAGCAATCTATTTCCTCAAAGATATTTGATAGATTTCCCTTAAGATACAGGGTATTTTGTGAATTAGTCTCCTAGCAAGATAATATGAGAGAGAAACTTATTATAGGGTCTGAAGAGCTGGGTTTCTACTGGTTCTAACATGGAGGCCACTCACTACCCACACTAAAAAATGTTTCAAAAACAGGGTGCATTTGAAAGAAAAACAACTTTTACTTCTTCAGTAAAAATTTTAACAAAAAGGATAAAAAATATTCCAGAAGAGTAAATAATTGAAATAATGCAACTAATTCCTATAAATTTTTGATACCATATATATAATATGTATACAGCATATAACATATATACTGTACATCATCCAGAGTCACTCTGTAAGATGGATGGTAAAATAGATAGATTAGAGTGTGTGTGTTTGTGTCAGGCCCACATCTTTGGCTTGTCACCACCCTGGCATCCTGCCATCAAAGGACTGGGGGGGAGACTTGGGAGGAGGACACAAATGGTCAATAAGCCTGTATGCATTTTTGTGGAAATTTTGGAGGGGCTTGACAGCTGAAGAAAAGCAGATCACTGTGAGACTGGTTTATGCCAAAGCATCTTCAAGGCTGTTTGCCCTGAGTGTGGAAAGTTACCAGCACAAAAACCTCAGCATTCCCAAAACATCCTGGCAGCATTGCATTGGCTGGATTTGGACTGTTC
This sequence comes from Pituophis catenifer annectens, assembly GCF_029215685.1. NCBI lineage: Eukaryota > Metazoa > Chordata > Lepidosauria > Squamata > Colubridae > Pituophis > Pituophis catenifer. Next base: position 39,843,806 of record NW_027256884.1, read on the forward strand.
AAGGGGGGGACAGACAGGACTGAAATAAATAGTTTTGTCTTGTTGCGCCGGAAACTCAGATTCTGCCTGACTTTACTGCAACCAGCATCTCTTAATAAAAATACCTTCCACTTCAATCAAATGGAGTCAAGGGTTTTTCTTCCCTAAGGAATCAGACTGGGGCAGGTATGACAGAGAGAGAGAAGATGGATGGATGGATCAATGTATGTATGTATGGATGGAATAGACCTTGACTTACAATAATAATTGAGCCTGCAATTTTGGTTATAAATTGTGATAGTTTTATGGCAGGTATCAGTTGACCACTCAATTTTACAATCTTTTTTTAGGTGATCATTAAATGAATGCCATGGTTGTCAAGTGAACAACACAGTTATTAAGCAAACCTGCTATGGGGTGAGTTTTGCCAAAATCCAGAAGTAAACACCATTCCAGTAAAAATTTAAGTCATGGTCATATGATCACAAATACTGCAAATAACTGTAAATGTGAGTCAGTTGCCAAGCATACAAAATGCAGTCATAAGACTGTGTTGAGGTGGGAGGATTGAATGTCATAACTCCAGAACTGGGTTGTAAGTTCCTTTCTCAGGGTCCGTCATAACTTTGAAATAAGTGACAGCTCATAAGTCAAGGTCTACCTGCACACAAATCCTACTACTTTATATTTTACGTCTAATGCCACATCAGTTTGCATCTAAGGCTCACTGTGATGTCAACAGCCTTAGAGTTCTAGGAGAAGCAACTATGGTATTATATTTCTGCAAGCACCTCTCTCCTTTTTTCTCTCTTAGAGAGTGTACTTGTGCCTGTGCACCATTTTTTTTCTGAGTTTGATTAATACACATTATTAGCAAATCTTCATGCAGAGATAGCAAAGATAAGATGCCTTCCCACAGGATGTTTACTACTACCTGTAACAGCTTCAAAGACATGTTTCCCTCCTACAGATTTTACCTTCTCTTGGGAGGTATGTAAGAGTTCTGGGTTGTAAACAGGCATGCTCAGAGGTACAATTTCTTCCAAGAAATGATGACAGCTCAGTTCTGGTTGATGCAGTAAAGATGGCTTTCAAGTTATTATTTTAATATGCCTTGCATTTATACAACTAGAAAGGCCTAATGAATTATCTTTTCCTAATATCTTGACTCTTTCTCCATTACCTAGAACATGGAAGTATTGTATTATGAGAAGTCTGCAGTTTAACTGCCTGAGATGACAGCACTGATGTTTGTTTTGCTGGAATTGCCATAATTCAACAGAAGCAGTTGATTACAATAGAAGGAAAGAGAATGGAGAAGATTGGTTCCTGTTGATAAAACTAAATTCTTCATGTAATCTGTTTAGTATTGGGGGGGGGAGTTTGAATAAGAACATAGGGAGTCTTTGGTGGAAACATCTGCTCAAGAGGATGTAGTTTCTTGGTTTCTATTTTCCCCTAAAGAGAATTCAAAATAGTATAATGCAACTTAATATACTTCCACCACTCCTTCAGACTGGTGTAGGTTGGAGGCATTAGTGACAAAGTTAATATCATTTGGTGATGGCTGATAGGTTCATTTGCAGTAGCAAAATAAAAACTGAACTGCCCAACAAGAAATGCTACCATTTGACTATGTCTTCTGTGGCTATCATATAGCAATGTAGAAGTGCCACAGAATATATTTGATGGATTTTAAGAGTGTATATTAGCCATAGGTATCAGGATGCATATCATAAGCAGACTATACTGGAAACTGAACTAACAATTTGGGACAGTCTTGATAGGGGAAGGATCTTTTAAAGATATTGATTTGACCATCAGTGTTAGGCTTATACTCTTAGGTATTTATACAACGTAAAAAATTAACAAGTCGATGCAAAATATAGAATACATATTCATAAATGTATGCATATGCAAAATGCTGCTTCATTTTATGAAAGCAGCATTATGCAGAGTGGTGAAAAAGAAAAATTTGAAGCTTAGAGATTTGAACTAGGGCACAATATCTTATTGAATCAGCTAGATTAAGCAAACATCAACATGTAAAGTTGACATCACAATAAGTAAAAAAAAAGTGAGAATGATGTAAATTTAATCTAGCAAATAGCACAGTTCCATTTAGTTGCATATGAGACCACTTCTGTTATAATAAAATGTAATAATATATTTTGGATAATATTTTACCAGTTTACATATGGAACTATTTAAAATAGTTTCTTGAATTAGGTGATCATTTAAAATGATTTTGTCTTATTTCTACCTCAATGTATGCATTTATTGTCCTTTTATTCCAGAGTGATTTGTAAATCATGAAAACTGTAGTTCTGTCACCTATACAAGGTGTTTTATTTGTAACCATTATGAAATACTAAGTCAGGAGGACAGTGATTAAAAAAGATTTCTAAAAAAGAATTATTCGATTCAAAGACCTGTTCCTCTATTTGCCTTAACATTCTTTAGTTTTCACAGTTTTGTAACAAATTAATTTCAATCAACAATTCAGAAAATAATAACAAGTTTTCAAATACACAAAGTTTCTACTTATGCTGCATGATAGGCAAATGTGGAGGAGAAGGAATGAGCAAAAAAACTGATTTCATGTTAAAATACTAAGCTGAATTTAAGAGTATAAGAGAAAATGCCAAAATAATTAGATTAAATTCTGAAGTTCTTTTATTTTTAGGATGTTGTGCATAAGACTGCTATGATAGAAATAAATACCAGTTGACCTCTATATTTGAAAATATAATTATACGTTTAGTATATTTAGCACCAATCTCCTAATTTAAATCATAAAAGACTTTTGGAAGGGAAAACATTATCTTATTTATTTTATATGACTATCCATCTCATATACATGATTCCTGGAAACTAACAGTTAAAAAGAGAATAAAAGCATAATTAAAAAAAATAAACCAAAATTAAAAAGAACAGAAATAAAATAACATAGCAGCTGAAACCACTCATTTATTTCAAGGATGACCAAGAATCAGGTTCACCCATACTATCATGGCTCATGTTTATCTTATTAGTTTTTACCTGAAATAGCTATTGTTCACTCCTACAGGTAGTCCTTGAGTTATGATCACAATTGAGGTCAGAATTTTGGTCATAGGGTGTCATTGACATGTGGCTGTCTTGCTCAATGACCCAATCCCAGCTCTCGCCATTGCAGTCATTAAGCGACCATGCAGAGGTGCCTCAGAGGTTGGGGAGAGGCTTTGGGAGACCCACCAGGAGGTTGGCATAGCAATAACACTTATGTACTGCTTCATCATGCTTTAAAGCTCTCTCTAAGTAGTTGAAAACATATCAGCATATTTCCCCCAACAATCTGGGTCCTCATTTTACCAACCTTGAAAGGATGGAAGGCTGAATCAGCCTTGAGCCGGTCAGAACTGAACTGAACTCCTGACCCTGCAATACTGCATTCTAACCACTGCGCCACCAGGAAATCTGTTGCGGGCCAGAAGATCTTGGCCAGGTAGGCCCAACAGCATTGAAGTCTCCTCCCTCTCCCCCAGTCCCGAGTCAACTTGCCTTCTCCCTATGCCACCACACCTGGAAGGCCTCAGCTGGTTAGGACTAGTGGCATATGAGCCTCCTGTTTTCCTGCCCCCTCCCTATATACACACACTGTAGGGAGAAGGTCAGGCTGATTGTCTGGCATGATGAACAACATTTGGGTTGGAGGTTCCCTATTGTATTATATTTTGAGAACATATTCCATTAATGACATAAATTACTAATTGTGATTCTGGAACATATGACATATAGTTCTTTGTAAGAAGCAAGAATCCATCCTAAACTCAGCATTGTATCTTAATATGTTAAGCATTTTGAGGAAAATATTTGCAGCCTGTTTTACAACACAGGAGAGGCATCTGTGAGTATTAACAGAAGCAATACTCCCACACGCCATTGAGTAAGTGCCTTCTTCACCTTCTGTTCTTAAAAAAGCACACAAACTGAATGGAAATAATCAAGTTCATAAGAAAGCCTCAAGGATATATATAAAGTGGCATTTAAAGAGATGTTGTAAAAACAAAGAGAAAATAAAACAATTGTTAAAAAATAAATTGCTGTTTGCCACACAATCTTTCATCTTTTCAGCACTATCTGCTGTCACATTGGGTGCATTCACTGGCTTTCAAATGCCAATGAAGTTCTAGAAGTTTAATAAGACATAAGAATGTATGCTAGCAAATAAAGATGATTAATGGTAATAAAGGAAAAGGAAAAAAACAAACTAACAACTATCAGACCACAAACAATATATATCCTTTCATTTCACTAAATAAATATTTCTATATTCTATGCAGGTTTCACCTTTTGTCAGTACTAGAGTTCTCATATGGAAGTTTTCTGTGAGTTAGTTTAGTGTACCTATCTTTAACATAGGAGTGGACAACTATTTTGGATAAGTGAGCACTTCTAAAATTTTGAAAGCATATTATGGGCATTTTCTCAAGATGGCTACCATGGAAGCGTTGTCTATTTGTGAAGTGGCTTTGATGGTAGTCATAAGCCGTTACCAATACTTATAAGACAACATATTTTTCTGCTGTCCCTTTTTGCTGATGAAGATGCTGTTTTTATTGGGCGCTAGGCAGATAGGGACCTTCCAAACAAAGCACTGGACTGCTATCACTCAATTTTTATTTTTCCTAAATGGGTTTGTATAAAGCCTGGAATTATTCTTGTATAGTCAGTAAAGATGATTTGCAGTATGCTGCATTTTCAATTATTTTCAATTATTGCTTTTTAATGCTGGTTCTACACTCACATACCAGCTGGCCAAATATTTTCATCAAGTTATAGAATTGCACAAATTGTTTAATTAGATGTTATTTTAATTGTCTTATTTTTTTTCTAATAACAAAATTTTATATTAAATTATTTCTTTTATTCTGCTGTAAATGCTTGTAATAAAAATATTTGATTTGATTATTTTTAAACTTAAAAAGTTTTTGAAGTATTAAAATCAGATGGGGGTGTATACTGAGCAAATACTAAAAGAGGCTTCCCTGGGCAGATAGATATTCAGCTGCAACATATTGGCATATTTTGGCTTTGAAGATGATCAGAAAATAGCTTTAGTTTATTAAATTGAAGTTAAAAACTCATGTGTTATGGCATTTAAATCACAAGAGAGAAAAGTCCCTGGAGAGTCTCAGTCGCCCAAGTCACAGTTGTCTCAAAGGTGCTTTTTGCTTCAAAAGGCATCTGGACTGTTTTTTTCCTTGAGGAAGAAGAAGAAAAGTTTCTCTCCTCATTGAAAGGAAACTTCTTCTTCCTCAAGGAAAAAACAGTCCAGTTGCTTTTTGAAGAAAAAAAAAGCACCTTTGCAATGAGCAGAAAAGGCAACTTGGTATTTATATAATGGTTCGCAGGACACATATACAACCTTCCCAGATTTCCTGTATAATTTTAACAGGGCCAGAGCATTCTGTGTAAGCTCAAAGTAATACAAAGTATTAAATTCATACAGTATTAAACAGAATGTAAATGTTTTAATTCCTGTACATTTTCAAGAGAAGAATCAGTGCTATAACTCTTGTGACCCCTTTATCTCCTGAATTAATCTCTTTTACATCAGGAGACAAAGAGATCACAAGTAACTGCAGCACAGATTCTTATCTTGATTTATTTCCTGCTGTAAGTAGTTTAGTGAATGCATTTAGATCTGTTATTCCAATTAACGTTCATTAGGGGAGTCAAAATTCAACATTCAGGGAGTTTACTATATTGGTAGTAACTATGGCTCAGCAGATAAGCACATTCTGTCTTGCTTCAAATAATAGTTGATTATGGCCAAACTGACACATCACATAAACTAGACAGAATATTCTTGGCCCATAGGATTAAAAGTTCTGCCTATTCTAAATGATATCTAGTATTTTCCTTAGAAAACAAGGCTCATAGCTCTGGAATACTTTTGACCTTTGTTACATGAATTTCTCAAATTATAGCAGTAGTCATGAATACACTTTCAGTTTTTAGTAAGCATCTATAGATGATGCTTGTAAGGGATGTGGTGGCTCAGTGGCTAAGATGCTGAGCTTGTCGATTGAAAGGTTGGCAGTTCAGTGGTTCGAATCCCTAGTGCCACATACGGGGTGAGCTCCCGTTACTTGTCCCAGCTTCTGCCAACCTAGCACTTCGAAAGCATGTAAAAAAATGCAAGTAGAAAAATAGGGACCACCTTTGGTGGGAAGGTAACAGTGTTCTGTGCGCCTTTGGCATTTAGTCATGCCGGCCACATGACCATGGAGACGTCTTCAGACAGTGCTGGCTCTTTGGCTTTAAAACGGAGATGAGCACCGCTCCCTAGTGTCGGGAATGACTAGCACATATGTGCGAGGGGAACCTTTACTTGTACCTATAGATGATGCATCTGGTTAATTACTTGTGCTTTAGTTACATCCATATTGGGTTACTGTAAAATAATCTACTTAAAGGGGACTTGAAAAAGTAACTAAAAACATCCAATAGTAATTTTCATAACTAAGGGATAAAACATGGTTTATAAATCACATTGGCTCATTTACACAACAAAGAAGCCACCAACTGCCCACACACACACACTCATTTTTATGTAGGATGTTATATGAGTCAAAATATTTGTCAGACTTTTATTAAATACTATGCCTTGGCATCTGCAGCCCTTGCAGGGTTTTCCAGTCAGCTCACAAATTTGAGCTTCCCTTGAGCATCTTCAATCCACAGCTGATCATTGAGAAAGACTCCTTAAATAAGATCCATTATGTTTAATGGACACCATTTTACATCTTCATAAAGAGTGCTATAAGAGCTGACCAGTGCTATAATCTTCCTTGAAAAATTGTTCTTCTGCATTATTATGAAGTTTTAAAAAGCCCACATGGAAGCAGTTTTAAAGAAGGGCTGTTACAAAGTAGGGGAGAACTAATTACTTTGTATCAGAGGTGGGTTTCAGCAGGTTCTGAACAGTTCCGGAGAACCGGTAGCAGAAATTTTGAGTAGTTCAGAGAACCGCTAGTAAAAATTCTGACTGGCCCCACCCCCATTTATTCTCTGCCTCCCTCCTCTGAGTTCCAGCTGATTGGGAGGAAATGGGGATTTTGCAATAACTTCCCCTGGATTGGGGAGGGAATGAAGATTTTACAGTATCCTTTCCCTGCCATACCCACCAAGCCACAGCCACACAACCAGTAGTAAAAAATTTTTTGAAACCCACCACTGCTTTGTATCTACTTTAGAAGCCTTTAAACAATCAAAATCAAGCCTTTAATGTGATTTCCATTATTATCACTGGAGTCTTAAAGCCTAATTGTGTGTGTACCTGCACACCATTCCCAAATGCTTGCAAACACTTGTGTGTAGAGAAAGTATATCAGAAGTGACATCCTCTTCACCAAAAGACAAAAGAATCTCTTCTCATTTTATATATACTTTATTGACTGTTATTAATGATGCATTTCCAAGTATAGTTCAGAATGCTGAGAAATGTTACTTTTAAAAATCTAAATGGATTTTAAAAAACCTTCTCATATGGCCCTATTTACATTTATGTGACCAAGTGAAGTTGCCCTTCTGTTTGTCTCATGGAATACATTTATGATTTATATATTGCATTTATTATTTATATATTACAGTACATTTAGAAAAATCAAGGAACCGGATGTTCTCTGCAGCAGAAACCAAGAATTCAAACTTTCTTTTATTCATCAATATACATCTTCAGTTAAAGTGACCCATTTAGAGAAATCTACAGCTTGATTTTTTTCCTGTTCTCTAGATATCTCTTTTCCAAGGAACTCAAACATTCCTGTTTCTTCCCAAAACAACTTACTAGTTGTGGCCTCACAATGCTATAAAGTTGGTTAGATTACAGGTAGCTGGAATCACCCTGAACTCCTTTGAGTAGCATTGGGAATTGAGTCTTTCAGTCCAATCAAATAATGTCTATTCCCTTCACTAAGAGTTTGTATTGCTGTTGGGTTCAGACTTCAAAAGACGCCATTACCTAATTGTGCAAACTCAGCTGTCATTTGCAAATCATGGATTTTGGCTAAATGTTTATTGTTTATTGGCTTATTTATGTGTCTTGGTTTATGAGTGCCCAACACTCACCTTGAGGATTACAGGATGAGAAGGCAAAGTAGAATTTGCCACATTAATACTTAGCGTACAACCTTTTTAGGTTTAAGGATTATCCTCGTCAGTACTTATCCTCATCTCCAGGGCAAGGAGAAGGAGATAAGGGCAAGTTCTGAGTGCTTTAGTCCATAAATAAACAAAAACCTCTTTTTAACTTAAATGACTTAATTTGCATTTAGATTTGTGAGGTTATTGAATGCTGAGGGAACTGTCACTCAACTTCATCCTATGCAAATATAGGCTGTCTGGGAAAACGCCACTCCGACAGTCCTCCCTTCCCCCTCCCCCTCGCCAAGTAATCGGAACAATTAGACCGCGGACTTAAAAGGACGGGATGCGTTGGCATCACCCCGAAGCAGCGCGGAGCCGCAGCCTAAGTTGAAGGAACGGCGGGCTGGCGATCGCTTGCACCCTCTTGCCGGCATCTGGGGGCGTGTTTCTACGTCGGGAAGGCGGCCGCTGCAGCAGTGGTCCCCACCTCCCTGGTTTCCCCTCCGCCTTCCTCTCAAGTTTGAGCTTGTTTTTGAACCGGGCGACAGCGGCGGGGAGGGCAGCTGCCTCAGGCGTGGTTCCGAGGGAGCCATGAAGAGCCGGGGGCGATGGCGGTGGCGATGGCAGCTCCACCGGCGATTCGCGCTGGGTTTAGCCGCCTACACGCTGCTGCTCTTGCTGCTCGTGTCTTACACGCTGGATTATGGAGCCAGAAGGGGGCGCGCGGGCGAGGAGTCGCAGCTGCCCCACTACTGCCCCAGCCTGGAGGAGGCGCTCGGCGACTGGGGCTGGGAAGAGCCGCCGCCGCCACCACCACCGCCAGCGGCGGCGGGAGAAGCTGAGGGCGGGAACAGGACCGGGAGGGAGCCCAGCCCGGGGAGCAGAGCGGGCGGGAAACGGCACATCTATTTGCACGCCACTTGGCGCACCGGCTCGTCTTTCCTGGGAGAACTGTTCAATCAGCACCCGGATGTCTTCTACCTGTACGAGCCCATGTGGCACTTGTGGCAAGCGCTCTATCCGGGCGACGCGCTGAGCCTGCAGGGCGCCCTCCGGGACATGATGCGCTCTCTCTTCCGCTGCGACTTCTCGGTCCTGCGCCTCTACGCGACGCCGCCGGCCGGCCGCGACCCGCTCATCCCGTTGCCCGCCTCTTTCGGGGCCGCGTCGGGCAGCGGGAACGGCAACCTGAGCACGGCGAGCATTTTCGGCTGGCGGACCAACAAAGTGATCTGCTCGGCGCCTTTTTGTCCCCACGCGGCCAGGGCCCGCGCCGACGTGGGCCTCGTCGACAGCGCCGCCTGCGAGCGGAGCTGCCATCCGCGTCCGCTGCGGGAGCTGGAAGCCGAGTGCCGAAAGTACCCGGTGATGGTGATCAAGGACGTGAGGCTGCTGGAGTTGGGGGCGCTCCTGCCGCTGCTGCGGGACCCGGACCTCAACCTGCACGTCATCCAGCTTTTCCGGGACCCCCGCGCCGTCCATAATTCCCGGCTCAAGGCCAAACAGGCGCTGCTCCGGGAGAGCATTCAGGTGCTGCGGAGCAAGTATCACGCCGAGTTCCGAGGACTGCCCCGCCGGCAGCTCCCGCCCGCGGCCGCCGCGGCCATTGCCGGGGTCGGCGGTGGAGCCGTCCGGACACACCCGCAGCACCGAGCCGAATTCTTCCTGGGCGGCGCCCTGGACGTGATCTGCCAGGCCTGGCTGCGTGACTTGATCTTTTCCCGCCGGGCCCCCGCCTGGCTACGCCGCCGGTACACGCAAGTGCGCTACGAGGACCTGGTGCTGGAGCCGCGCGCCCAGCTCCGCCGCTTGCTGCGTTTCGCGGACCTTCCCGCGCTGCCCGCCCTCGAGGCCTTCGTCTTCAACATGACCCGCGGGGCCGCCTACTCCTCGGAGCGCCCCTTCCTCATCTCCGCCCGCGATGCGCGGGAAGCCATCCACGCCTGGCGGGAGCGGCTCAGCCGGGACCAGGTGCGCCAAGTGGAGTCTACCTGCGGAGAGGCCATGAGGCTCCTCTCCTACCCGTTGAGCAGCGAAAAGGGCGTTCGGCGTGATTCCGCTAGGGGACGCTCCGGCGCTTCTCCTCATCCAGGTAGCCGCCAAGTCGCTCCTGACACAACCTACTTAACGAAGTCTATGCCGCCTTAATGGAGCACTCGGGTGACCCCCATCTTGTGCTCACAGCGGGCACCTCCGCACCTAGACATCCCGACAGAAATTAGGCAGGTTTTTTCCGTTGATTCTATGAGTCACTAAAGTGAAGAGGAGGGTTGTCCATCCCACTCTGGTATTTACTCTGCCTCAGTCTTCCCCATCTTGGTGCCATTGAGGCAAGACCTATCACCCAAGCTAGTATGGTGCATTGGTGCAATATCTGCCCAGAGAAGGCTGCCTTACATGCCCTTTTATTTATCAGCTTGGAGAAGGAATCATAGCCATAGGCAGATGATGGATGGATGGATGGATGGAGAGAGAGAGAGAGAGAGAGAGAGAGAGAGACGGAGTGGGGAGGGGAGGTAGAAATACCAGTTTGATTTTTTTATATGATTCCTGGTTATTTAAAATGAGTGGCACTGTAGAGACTTAAGATGTAAAATGTATGAATTGCATGCTAGTAGCTGTTTCCTTCCCTACTTTTGACATGTGAGTACCAACTCCTGTATTTTGAATGAGCACTTTAGTCTCTTGAACATGAATCAGATTGTAAAGCAAGTTATTAAAGCTGAGTCTTAAACAATCCTTACAATGGTTTCTCGTAATGATCAGATTTAAAACAAAATCCATATGGATAGTCAAACAAAACATTTTGAGGATCCTCGGCCTAATATAGAATGAAAGGCTACTTTTTTTAAAGCTTGAAAGATGTAAATGGCCATCATAAAAGAAGCATTATGTACTTTCTTTTCCTGCATAGGAGACTGCACAGTAATTTTGTTTTAATTTTTTTTTATCTCTCAATGTGTTCTCTACCTTAAGTATCTTTTTACACTTTAGGTTTTCTTAATACCAAGAATAATTGGCTGTTAATGATTGCTATGTTCAAAAGTTTCCAGCCAAAAGATTTTTAAAAGGAGAAACTGGTTTATAAAGTGGCAATTATACAGAACATAATAAAGAGCTTTTGGGTAATTACTGAAGGGGGATTATTGCAACCAGTTGAAAGGACCCTATTTACATGCTTGAAACAAGAAATGCACTGTAAATCATTCAAGTGATAATTTTGGTCTGCAGAGAAAGAAAAAGCTTGCAAATGTGTTATAATGCCACTATGTCTCAGCCAGCAACATTCTTGTCTTGAAATTGGGTAGGTTTTAAAAAGTACAGAAAATGAAGTGCTTCATATGTAACTTCTGCATTGGCATAAAACCTGAGAAACTCAAATTATCTTACCATTCATTTCTAATGAGTAAATGGGCTTAGTTTTCCCACATAAAGGCATTGTGCCATCAAGAATTTCTTATTTACTTGCATGAGTTGTTTTGTCTGGAGAGCCAACTTGTTTTAAAATGCCAAAAATTATAATGCCAAGAGACTGGTAATGAACTACTATAATGTAAGGCCATTATAAAACTTTCTTGCTGAAAGTGTATTCTTAAATCAGCTTCTGGGGAAAATCATTCTTCTTGCAAGGAAGAGCAGATAGTTTTAAGAACAGCTGCAGGAACATCTCATAAAATCTCGTGGAAGCATGTACAAAGCATGGTTGAAACAAACAGATTACTTCATAAATTGGGATTTGAGTACAGACACATCAAACCTCAAGAGTCCTAAAGCTGTACATAAATGCTAAAATTAGAAAATAGTTACGCTGCTTAGTTTGAAATTTGGCTCAGTAAGTTTTATTTTCTAAAACAATAAAATAATCAAGAAAAACATTCTGGAAACAAGCATTAGACATCTTGAGGTTGCCATTTCTGTCATTTAGGAAAAACAGGAGCATGCAAACTTGTCCTGCTTTTGATATTCCTGATTTTGTATGCAGATACATTCAGATATTATTCCAGAGGTTAGTACTACTGTTGTAAATGTCTACAGCTGTAGACATTTATAAGTTGTATACTTGATAAGAATCTCAACAACACATTTCTCTTTCATAAGTAGATATTTTTAGGTGGGTGCAGACTTACTAATGTTACTTTTGATATTACTGGACATGAATGCCCACAAAAGTAATATCAGGACTGAGAGTGATTCCGTATATAGATTTGTGAAAAAGTATTTGCTGTATTTCAGATTTTCTGAATCTTTCCACTGAATCTTTTCAGAGTTTTATGTATATTATAATAATACATTATCTCCAATATAGGCTGGCTTCACAAATGACAGCAAATCATAATTTGGTTTGTTTAATCTTAGTGAACATGTACTAAACAATGTACATGTGTCTATAAAATGGGACACAAAGATTTCTATATACTGTATATTATTAAATACATACAGTAGATAAATCTTGAAAAGTATAAAACTATTAAGGCTGAATACTGAATTGTATTTGATTTGCAAAGCTGAGATGGTACTTTTCACGTAATTACTTAAGAATTGAATAGAAATATGAGTTAGAGAAGGGCTGTACATTAGAATCTCTGTGCAGAAAGCTGAAGAGAAGAAAATGTATGTTTTCTCCAGTTTCTTCTGGTGCAAAGTAGATCTTTTACTATTTATTTTATGTGATTGAGTTATGCACAGAATTAATCATGGCTTGCAATATCCTTTCATATTTTCTTAGTCTAGTTCTCATCTATATAGGCTTATACCAGATAATTAACTATTATTAAGATCACAATGTTAACTTAAAGGTTATATCCTAAAGGTTTCAAACCCTCAAACCTATATAGTCACTAACATGAGGTTTATTTAAATGCTAGTCTATATATATAATCAGCTTTTGGGTGTGGAATTTAATAGCAGATTGATAATGAGTTAAAGATCAGTCTAGCAGAAGTAGATAGTAAAAGCCATACAGGCCATAAACCTACTCGATATCAAAGTTGAAACAACATCACCAAAATCTGAAGTACAGAGCTAACTTCCCTAACATTTATTGTCTTCTTTCATATAAATGTCTTATAAGTTTATATGCTGAATAAATCCATCCCCTTTCTTTGTAGACCTTGGACAGATGTTGTATTTTCAGACCTTGACTTCACTTGATCAGTTGTATAATTAACCTTATATTATTGAGAGACTTAACTCATTTTTCACACGAAGGAGGCACCAAAATGTTACATTCTGATAGTTACCTAGCTGAGGTGAAAGTATACCTTTTATTGGTGACATAACTGAAAATACATTAAGCTTGGTTTCCATATACAGTTTTAAAATAATTGAAATAAAGAGAGGAATTATACACCTAAAGAAAGACTGTCTTCTATCAGTATTGATAGTCAAATCATGAATTGGTCCAGCCAAATGCTGATTTTGTTTTTTCCTGGTGTGAAGTAGCTAATTATCACACAAGGCAGGCAACTGAGATTTGTTTATTCTGTAATTAACAGCCCCCAATATACAAATTGGCATACCTTCTATACACTTTTGGAAAGCAAAAGCATATGATATTAGCCAGCAATAGGCAATGAGTAACAATTCACACCCCTGGTAGAGGACAGCCCTCCCAGAGGGTAGGTACATTACTAAAATGTTACAGCCCTGGCCCTTCTGACTCTCATCCATAAGGCTGAGAAGTAACTATAGAAAACATTCTGGCTCAGTTATCTGCAACTGGAAAAAGAAATTAACCCTGAATCAGCAGCTGGCCTGGTTTGAGTTCCTTGATAAGGCTATCATGTAGCCTTCCAAAAAATTTTAGGGCAAGGATGTGAGCCCCAGTAATGAAAGGCCTGCAGGGAAAACATTTAAAAACAAAATGTCCCCCCCCCCCCAATAAAACAGGAGTTGTTTGCCTACTACAGTATGATTTAGTCTGCAGCTAGGTTTTGACTGGTTATTTAAAAAGTGAAGATGCCCTGCTGGTAGCCACATGAAAATAATTCTGTATTGATCTTGGCAACAGCTCTGAAGGTGATTGACCATTGCCTTCTTCTAGAATGTTTTTCAACTTTTCAGTATATCTTACAACTCTGGTATTTCCTGATGGCTTCTAACCAAGGATTATTTTTAAGTGCTGTGTACAACACAGACTTTTGTGAAGTCTATCAGTAGAGCGCACAAATGCTCTTTTCTCTCGGCTGTGTTTCTTTTCTTTATCCTATTTTCTGCTAGCTCTGGACCCTTTAGGACTCATCTAAAACCTAGACCACACATCGAGCTAAATAATGATTTGTTGAATTAACTATTGTTGGATGTCTGCATTTTGGACCCTATGCCATGTTTTACAAATTTTAATGAGTTGTTTTACAAATCTCATTGAACCATAATCTGAATTGTTGGGCTAATTTTAGTTATTCACTGGTGAACCATTCTTATAATTGTATAGACTAGTTTCTGGCAATGTAATGGTCTCATAAGTATTAGATTTCAAATCCTATAACTCATTTGATCATGGTCAAAGTATAATTAGTATTAGTTTAAGTTTACTATTAAAATTTAGTACTATTTGGAGGATATCTTTAGAAAAGATTGGTTATGTCATTGGTTTGCTTTAGCACGTTATAAACTCAACTTTAGGATTTGTAAATCACTTATTTGGTAAACTGTAATGAGCAAACTATGATTTAGCACATGAGTCAATACTTTGCAGGATAGCACTATTATTTGCATGGTGATGTCATTAGAGGTCTTCATATACCGAAATATATCTGTAATATAATAATTTGACTGTTGTCATTTATATGACTAGTGAGAACTCTGGGTTGATTTGTTTGATGATCTAGGTATTCATTTTCTTGGATATCCATAGTATTTCCATGTATCTTCTTTAACACTAGTTAAACATTGAAAGCACCAATGTTTTTTCTATCCTTCTTCTTCAAAGTCAAATTTATATATTGCATATCAAGCACAATGTAAGATGCTGGTACTGATCTTTAAAATTATAAAAGTTTTGATTGCCTTTTAGACACAAATTCAAATGTATTTAATGTTCAGGTAAATTAATTTTTCCTTAATACCGTGTTTCCCCAAAAATACAACCTATTCAGAAAATAAGTCCTATCTTGATTTTTTTGGGTGGGCCTAATATACACCCTACCGCAAAAGTAAGCCCTAGTGAAAGGGTAGCCATGGCCAGCACAGGAGGCAGCCCTTCCCTTCCCCGGTCAGCTAATGGCAGCTGGGCCCCTTAATCGTGACCTACGGATCAGCTGAGCTGATCAGGAGCTGCCTCTCATTCTATCTCTCTGGCTCTTGGAGTGTTTTTTGCACACTCTTGCCAGCCCTAGCCTTGCTACAGCACTAGGCAACCTCTCAGCCGAGCGCCCCTTGTTGAGTCCCGATCCGGGGCTCGCCATACCTGGGGTTGGGGGTGGGCACGGAGCTGCAACCATCAGAGCTGGCAAGTCCAACAACGAGCGAGGCTGTGGTGGCAGTGGCTGGACATGTCAGGACAGTGCCAGCCATCCGCTCGTAAGCAGGCCGCTCTCCTGGCCACAAGTGGCATTGGCAGACAATGAGGTGTGTGGCCGGCATGAAGAAGAGGGAGGCAGCAGCAGCGGCGAAGTCAGGACATGTTAGGACAGCACCGGCCAGCTGCTCATCAGCAGGCTGCTCTCATGGCTGGATCTGGCTGTGAGGGGCACCGGCAGGCAATGAGGTGCACGGCTGGTGCAAAGAATAGTGTATGTGTGTATGTGCAACACAGCCACTCATCAGCTGTTCACTCTTGCAGCTGTGCATGCACTTCCAGCCATTCTTCCTGGGACTCTGCACCATGGCGTCTGCCAGGCTGCGCTGCTGCGACCAGATGTCCCATTGCCGCCTCCCTGCCTTCACGCCAGCCACACACCTCATTGCCTGCCGGTGCCATTCACAGCCAGACCCGGCCACAGCCGCAGCCTCGCTCATCATTGGACTCATCAGCTCCAATGGTTGCAGCTCCATTTCCCCCCCCCCCATGGTAGTCATGGTAGATCTGGGACAACTCGCCCCACACCAGGCAGGAGCAGTCCAGCAGGCTGGCTGAAAGCAACACTGCCAGGAGGGCGAAGAGTCCCTGTGTGGCCAGCAGCAGCACAGGCAGCTGCTCGGCTGCCAGTGGCCAAAAGTGTCCCAGCAGCAGCAGGTCCAGCAAGCAGGGCAGGTTGAAGCTGGGGCATGCCAAGAACTTAGGCCATTGCAGCCGATTGAGGTAAGACTGTTCTTGAAGGGGGCACAAGGCGCTTGGGGCCTCCTGCTGCTTTTGCAGCCTCAAATCAGCTGCAAGCCTGGCCGGGATTCTTCGAGGCAGCGGCAGAAGGTCACCCGCTGATCAGCTGTTCCACGGACCAAGCTGCTGGTAAGAGAGGCAGCTTCCCACCCCCCACCTCCTGGTACATAAGGAAAAAATAAGACTTCCCCAAAAATAAGGCCAAGCACTTACCATATTTTTCGGAGTATAAGATGCACCGGAGTATAAGACGCACCTTAGTTTTGGGGAGGAAAATTAGAAAAAAGCTGATTGGCAGGTGGATCGGCCTCCTGGAATACTCCCAATCAGCTGTTCCCAGAGGTGAATTTAGCAACAGGTTCTTTGGTTCCTTGCTTTTTTCTCTTTTTTTTTTGCTTTTTTTTCTGCCTCTGAAATTTCTGAAACTTTGTTTCAGAAAAAAACTTTCTTTTCTGCCTCTGAAAGCCTCTGAAACAGCTTCAGAAAAAAAGCCTCTGAAGCTCTGTTTGGGGGCTTCTTTTCTGAAGCTTTGTTTCTGATGCTTTTTTCAGCCTCTGAAACCTCCGTTTGAGAAGCTGGGCGGGGCTACATTCGCAGTATAAAATGCACCCAGATTTTCACCCTCTTTTTTGGGGGAAAAAGGTGCGTCTTATACTCTGAAAAATACGGTATTTGGGGGGTCAAAAGAAAAGAAGATCCGGTCTTATTTTCAGGGAAACACGGTAGCTGTTTTCATAGTAAAGTACATCATGGAACATCCAGAAATGTGTATATTAAATTAGGAACTTCCCCTAGTACTACTTTTTTACATAATATATATATATATATGCTTAAGTCTGTGTAACTTTAGTAAAAATATATAATGACCCACAGACAGCCTTTTTAAATATGCTGATTTTTTCAAAGACTAAGAAAACATGAGGCACTAATTAACCCAAGATGTACAGACCTTTTTAGTATTCCTTAGACTATAGAATAAAAATGCAATTTAGCTTAATCTTCCTTCTAAAAACATAGTTGATAGTGTCCCTGTAACTGTTCACTTTTATAACTTTATTTTTTCAAACTCCCTTAGCCTCAGGTTACAATCCTTTACATTACAGAGTAAACCTTTTGCCTTTCTTAACAACAATATTTCTGCCAAAAAAATCTTGGATAGTACATTAAATCTCAAATTAGCCTACACTGGCTGGATTTGCAGAACATATTAGACTAAATTGCAATTGACTAGTTTGTGAATCAGTTGGTGCTATGAGCTCATCCAGCAATTTGTTTTTTTTTTTAAGTAACCACATGCATTTTTTAAAATGTAATTTCTGCTTCAGTTTATATAAGCAATGTGTCAGGTTCCAACTAATGTAACCATCACAACCGAACTCTGAGACATTCCGATTTCTCAAAGTACAAATTTATTTGGACACTCCATATTGGCACTAACTGATGAAAAGCCAGTACTAACGTTCCAGGCTTTTCACTTCAATTTAAGTTTTCAGTTTCTCAAGTTTTCAAAACATTGGTCACATTGTCCAACCAAGATGGGAGCTGGTTGCTTAGCGACATCTCTCCTCCTCCTTCTCCTCTTCTGGTCAGCCAGACAGTGGAATGTGGCTGACTCATCAGCTAGAAATGATGTTTTGACTGAAGGCTCCATCCCCCTCCAGTCCCAAACTGTGTCAAGCTGAATTCATACTAGGATGTCAAAGGATACCAACAATTCCACACCCCAATCAAATTCATGCTTGACACAATGATTATAAGAGCATACAACTTTTAAAACAAAAAGATTTAAAACTTGACATTGAATAAGTAAAATTAAAAGAATTAAACATTTAGTGAAAAAGATACATTATATGGAATTGACAGTCAATGAAAGTCTTTCTGCATGGTTATCATGTGATCCCTATAATCTATACCAGTTAGCAGCCTGGTTACAGCATTTATGCCAACTGAAATTTGTAGACATTCTTTAGATTTCACCTGCATCTTAAAATAGGCCCAAGTAGTATGTTCTTTGTTATCTCCACTTATGCTCTAGCCCTCTATGTAACCTCATCATTGATCCCTGCTAAGCCAGGATGCCAGAGGCGGGTGTCAGAGGTTATAGTATCAGCCACATAGGCCACACATCTATGTCATCCAATATTTCAACGTAATAGAATAGAATAGAATAGAATAGAATTGCTAGTTTTGTGGCCGCTCAAGAAATAGTCAGGCATGGGAAAGGTTTTGTGGTTCCCAGGTGTTTTCTGTGGGAAATGGGTCCAAATGGCTCTTTGAGTGTTTATGGTTGCAGACCCCTGATATAGCCATAAGTGGGAAGAGAGTGTTGTGACTCCGCCCTCCGAGCCTATCTTATTGGACGAAGAAGGGTCCGAACATGAAGGAGAGGGGATGGCCAAGCCTCCCTCTCCAGGACCCTCCTCTCTGGCAATGCCTCAGGTGTCTCCCGAAGGAGAAGAGATTGGCCAGGAGCCAGGTGTTTCCGAGCCGTCGGATAGTGACGAAGAAACATTGTGGTTGGACCCACGCCAGCGTTGGAGAGACAAGCGTGCGCAGCAGAAAAGGAGGCGTGCCAGAGATTAAGCTGAGTCACTGGACCACACCCCACAGGCTATAAAAGGGAGTGTGGTGGCCATTCGGACTCTGTGATGGACAAAGCTAATCTCTGGCGAGTCACTTTGCACCTTTGGACACAACGCCTATTTGCTGTGGATTTAATTACAAACTGGACTATTCAAACTGTGTGTATTTTTGTCTGTGTTATCGGAGTAAAATGTTCTTGGCAGGCAGCCATGGAGTTGCTGCCAAGTTCCTTATCACTGACCTTGAGTGTTTGAAGAAGTTTATTTAACCCTTGGCTGGCTGGTTGGGTGCGGGGACAGAACAGAGATAGATACTAGTAAGGATGAGAAGAATAGTAATACAGTCTTAGTGGTTAATTTGACAGTGTTGTGGGAATTAGTTGTTTAGCAGAGTGACAACATTTGGGAAAAACTGCCCTTGTCTCTTGTTGTTCTGGTGTGCAGAGCCCTATAGAATTGTTTTGAGGTAGAAGTTGAAACAATGTATGTCTCGGATGTGAGGAATCTGTAGATAATGATGATAGATGCTGTGATAATTTACCCAAGCACCATCAGGTATATGGGCCAGAATATTTTAGCCAGTCTTTATCACCTACATCTCTTTCCCAGTTATTATTTGCAGCCCATATTCTTTTCTCTTTTTTCCCAATGTACTTGGCACAAGATCAATTTAAAAAACAAAAACAAAAAACATTCTCACTCAGCCTCTCCCAATACATCACCATTCCTTCCCCGTGCCTTTTTATAGAAAGAATTAATTTAGTTCCCCCCAAAAGGCAGCCCTCATTGGCATTACTTCTTGAGGAAAATTAGTCTAGTTCTCGGAGATGAACATACAATGCTTTACGGAAGGATTATGGAACTGCTTGCCTACATATTACAGAGTTTATAATCAATGTAACTAATAGTTTCTGCTATAGTTACTGAAACATAAGATGCAGTCACAGCTAGTTCATCTTAGGTCTAGTTCAGAATCATGAAGTGACTATTTTATCCTTCTAGTCAATTGTGCCTGACACTTGAACTTGAACTTCCCTGAAGTTTCCTCAGCAAGGTTTTTTGGAAGTGGTTTGCCATTGTCTACTTCCTCGCGCTGAGAGAAAGTGACTGGCCAAAGTCACCCAGCTGGCTTTATGCCTAAAGCAGGACTACAACTCATGTGTTCATAGTTTTTAGCCTGATGCATTAACCATTGCATCAAACTTAAAAAACTTAAAATCATCAAGACTTAAAATATTACAAAATGCTAGCAATTTAATAATTCTCCCTATAATGCTGGGGGTGAGTGGTGAGGGATTTAGCTTATTTATTGGCAAATGATATAATTCATTAATTGAAGTGTGTTACCACCTAATTTAAAAAAAATCATAGGCTGATTAAGAGTAAAATGCTATCTTCTTACCTATGTGTGCCTTTATTTACAAGGTAAATTGAAGAATTTAACTGGAGAAATCTAAATTGTGGGTTTTTCTCATCACCACAGGCTAACAGACCAGTTGCTCACTTATGGCAGAAGATCTCTGGATGGAGCTCTGCCTTCTAAAGACACTGGAACCATCAATGAACTGCAATTTCTACTGTAAATTCTGCATGGCAGAATGAATACTGATGAGCTTTAATGAAATTATTTTTATTATGAAGAAAAAACCTTTTAAATATTACATTTGTCACAGTGCAATATATGTGCCCCTCTAGGCTTTGAAGTGTTTATCTTCGGTCAACAAGTGTGTTACCTGTTTTTATCATACTTGCGACTGTCAAACCATCTACTATACCAAGTAAAAACACAAGAGTGGAATTTAGAATCTCAGGCAAGGCAATCCAGCTATGACTTTTGACCTTTTCAACCAACCGAAAGACTTGTCAACAACAGAAGCAGAAATCTTAAAGATCTGTTGAGTACTCCTCTCACATTTTCCCCTTAAAAATGTCATCATTTTTCTTTTCTGGTTTTTCTCCTTAAACAAATGCATACTCATACAAAGTAATAGCATACTTATATTTATATGTATTTTTTTTTTCCAAATCAGGACTGTGGCTTGGGAATAAATGAACCTTGTATCTTTTGGACCTAAACATTCTTCTGCTGTCCCTGCATCTGTCCCCTTTTGAGCTAATACAATGAACAGAAATTTCCAGTATCAAAAATAGAAATTGGTGTGGAGGAGTAGAAAGAAAGTCTGACTCATTTTTTGATTTCATAAGGGGTAAGCCAATTTACTTAGAGGTTTGGAAATTGTCCCAACGTATATAGATTTTAGTAGAATAGTCATATCAAAATCTTTGTACCTTCTTTCATAACCATAAAGCCTCAACTCTAGACTTGTGCAAAATGGTGCTATCTTCTGAAGCCACATCAAACTAAATTGAAAGAACAATTTGTTTTAAGGCACAGCCAAGGTGCTTCTGCCTCAGTGCCTGAGATGGACCACTTCACTTCACCAAAAGTATTGACTGAAGGACTTTCTCTGCATGCATGCACAAAAGCCCATAGAAAGCCCTCAAAGCAGCCCTAGTTAGTGCATCACTTAGACTGATATCATGGAAGAGTTCTGACTAAAGAAGGTATAAGATAAATAGTATCTTCTGGCTGTTTTTAAAGCCCTCCCTTACCATTTCTTCTCTCTCATTTGATTCTCTCCTTTCCTTAAAAGTTTACCATCAACAAGATTACACTATTGCTGTTACTATGCTGATGACTTGAAGCAGCAGATGTGCCTTTTTTATTGTTTTAAATGAAATTGATCATATAATACAAGAAAATGCACTCTGTATTGAATTTAATTTCAACTATTTTTTTTTAAAGTCTGAAAATGGCCATTGGTTCAATAAATTAAAATATGGACTGATTTTTATTGTCAATAGTTATTATTATTACTACAGAAATTGTGGCAAGGAATTAAACTGACACACTTCATGTCAGCCCCACTTTGCTGGGCTGCTATTCCGGCGGGGACGGAGGCAAACAGGTCGTACCGCCCCACATTCCAACCCAGGAAGCCTTGCCTTGTCTCCGCCTGCTTCCTCCTGATGACGGCTGGTGGATCCCTCTTCTGCCCACTGTTCCCAGGGCCACCATCCCTTCTAGTACCACCAGATGCACTACCGTCCTTCAGCTGAGAGGCGGACAGGACCACGCCTGTGCAGATGCCACGCTGGCTACAATAACATTAATTGGTGCTTACCAAGCATATCCCCAGCGCAACGGCCCCGATGGCCCCGGACTAATTGCGGCTAAGTACTAGCCCAAGAAAAATGCAGCTGGAGCCCTCCATCGTAGGCAGGGTTTGGGGGTGGAGTTAGGGGGTGGGGACTTTTGTAACCAGAAAGGGAGGTCATCTTGACTAAGAAAACCAACTTCAAATCTAATGCTGCCTTCACACAATATGATAAAAATGGTGGGTAGACATCATGTGATTCAAATGTTATATTGCAAACCAAATGGCTGTATTCAAACCTAAGCCAAACAAACTATATTATGATGGTCCTGCTTCATGAGATAATAAAAAGCTTTCTGTACTTTTGCCTTAGGCCCTGAAGTCTGTAAATTATGGGCTCCTTTGTGTGTTGCTTTAACATAGCCTAAAGTTGAAAGTTTTAATTTCTAATTGGTAGTTTTCCATATCATAGTAAGTCAAATCCAACCGAAGCAACACACGAACCCAGCCATTCTGTAAGAGCATAATATAGAGGTGGCGTAGGCAGGGATGACACTGAAATCTTTTTAGAGAATTAGGTCGTATTTGGTGGCTATAATCACAGGTTGTGTGTTGAACCATAATAATGTTTGTTTGGTTTACACGGAATCTGTGAACCCAATTGTAGCTTCAACAATGATGACTGAGTGTAGTGCAGCATTGGCTTAATCCCTAAATTCATTCTGTGATATTTGATATTTTAAGCTACAAAAAAGGAGTTTTCCTAGCTGGCCTTTTCATGGTTATCTCTATTAGATTGTCCTTTTATGTTCTTGCAAGAAAGTTGAGACAAAGTTCATAAACAAAGTTTAAGGTACAGTCAATCTGTTATATTGCATTTGATGCACAATTGTACTTACGAAGAAGCAAGTTCATGTAAAATTTATTATAGGAGAGACTGTTATTTTTAATTACAGTACTAGAGACCAACATTTACCAACGTTTATATGCTGTATGCAGATCAAACTTTGCTTCTTCTCAATCAGCACCAAATTAATCAATTAAAAAACAAAATAAGATCATAAAGACAGTTGTGGTTTTACGTAGCAACTACCTCATAGTAGCACTATGTGCTACTGGTCCCAATTGTGAGACTGCGTGTAATCAATTCTAGTAGAAAGGAACTTAATAGAATGAGAAGAAAATAGTGTAAAGCTACAAAATTATGCTGAGAACTCCCCTTCCTCCTAAAATGAAGGTGACTAGAAAGTTGTTTGAATGTCAGTTATCAGGTCCTGGACCTTTCCATTTGAGAGTTAACCTTTTGAGCTAAACTGAGACAGAGAGGTGGCTAGTACTATCTGGAAATCATACACTGGAAACAAGGCAAGATAAAATGTGCAATGAATACTTAATACCAGAGAGCAGGCTGCAAATACTTGGTGTGCCAATCAGCTGTATAATAGCAAACCAAGCAGTGGCAAGCTTGAAACTAGTGGTCATGGTACTGAGCCCTGGAGGAGTTGAAAATGCTTGGTAGCATTCTTTTGGGATAGAAACAGCAAATTTATTGACTTTTCAAACAATGTTCACAAGCCACATGCATTCTCTATTTTCTGCATCATGTTGTTGGCACTAGCATCAAGTGGGCATTACAGATATGGTTTCTATAAAATTACCATAACAGAATAGCTAGAAAACTTTTGAGAGATTATTGTTTTAGGGGCTGGTTCTATTTCATTGATGTATCTAGATTGGTCTTATAATTGCTATACAGGTAATCCTCAATTGACAATCACAATTGGGACAGGAACTTCCATCAGTAAGCATTGTAGTCGTTAAATGAGTTGCATCCAATTTTTTTTTTTACCTTTTTGCCACAGTTGTTAAGCAAATCATCATAGGTCATTAAGTGAATCTAGCTTCTGCCATTGAATTTTCTTGTTGGAAGCCGCTAGGAATGTTGCAAATGTTGATAATGTGACTCTGGGATGCTGCAACCGTCGTAAATTCATGCTTATAATCCACTTTTTGTTAATCCAATGTTTTGGATTCCACTACTTTCACTATTTGTTTCACATCTGTCATTGCTTGTGGCTACTAATTTCTGGCCTCATCTTCAAAGACCTTTAATATTTCAAATGTTGTTTTGTGTTATTTTACAGATTCTAATTAAAAGCAAAGGCAGTTATTTTGTTCTTTTTATCTGGAATCTCTAATCCCTTTTAGTGTTCAATTAAATTATAAGCTTTTTAATAATTTTGTTGTAAAAGTTTCAATATTCTATGCTTATCTGGACCCTTAATTTGTTTATAATTTTCTTGGTTCAAAATCTTGTTTAGCTTTAAGATTTTGAACCAAGAAAATGGTTTAACTTAAAATTTTTACAGTTATAATTTTTCTTTTATTCAGAAATGAAAATACATTTACCAGGTAGGTTTTCAAGCTTGTCACTTTGAAAATCTCTAATAACTTTTAGATGGTTAGATAAACAATTTGCAAAAATGATTAGAAGAAAGATTAACAAACTCTGTAGCCTTTAAAGGCTCTGCCTCAATTGTAGTGTTAATCTCTTAATCTCCCAGTACTCATGTCCAATGTCCTGCAGCAGGGGTGAAATCTACTTACATTCCCTACCGGTTTAGAAAAGCGCACACCACCGTCAGATCCAATTTTTGACCCTCTGCGCATGCACAGAAGGTCAAAAACAGGTTACTTCCTGATTAAAACCAGGAAGTAATGACGTCCGGGCAGGTGGGCAGAGCCTTGCACTGCTGCCACTACTGGTTCGCACAAGCCGGACAGAAACAGCAGGATTTCACCACTGTCCTGCAGTCTCCTTATGTGGAGCAGCCATCCCAAGTACAGGTGGATGATCTCCTATCATCTTATTGTCCAGTGAAGTTCTTGAGGAAACAGTCTATTCATTGGTTCTTTAGTCTTTGCTGTGGTCATCTCCATTCCCCATGGAGACGTGTCTAGCTTGCTGTGCCTCCACTGGAAGTCAAAGCAATCTTTATCCTAACTGTATTCTAACATCTCTGCTGTTAGTCCTTTGAGGCAGTCTAGACAAGAAACACAAATCCTGGGTACTAAGACTACTTTATTGTACGGTTCTTTATTGTACGGTTACATTAACAGAAATTTACAAGTTTAAAAACACTTCTCCCTGCCCTTACTTTTACTTTCCAGAAACACAGGGAGGGTCTCTTCTTAAATATTTCCCACTTTCTTTCTGGGTGCTGAGATCTTTCACATGATGGTTGTCTAGGCTGTAGCTCTTCCTTCTTTCTCCCAAGGTCATTCTCATATCCCATTTTACATTCTTAATTCTAGTTAGAAAATGCAAATAGTAAAGAATATTAATCAATGTAGATTTCCATTTATGTTTTGTGAGCTTGATACCTTTCACTCTCTTGCTATAAAACTTGCAACTACTTCCTAGGAAAAAGAGGGCTAGTATGGCACATGGATCTGTTCTACTAATTAATTAGTACAATTAGTTCATCTAATCTTGTTTCCTGTCTGGTTTACCTTGGAGGGCTGATAATTCATAGGATCAGACATGTGAAATGAATTGTGAAATGAAAATCATTTAATCTCTACATTATTACTCAGCATAAATTGATGTGTTTGATTTCTCCACAACTAATCTAGTTATATGTACTTCTATAGAAAAGGATAATTTAAAGTAATATTACTTTTTGAAAAGTTGAATCTTCTTAATTAAATATTGATCAGTGACACCATAAGAGTCATGGTAAAGTAACAGACTTTATTACATAGGTAGGTTCAAATGTAGTTTTCATTTCACAAACAGACTAAAAGTGAAAAATCAATTAAAATGTATTCAGAATAGGAAACAAAAATACAACAATGTGAGAGCATATTTTTATTTTCCTAAACATTTTTAAATTATAGGGCAGCCCATTTAAATAGTGCCCGAGTTGAATCATTTACACTACAGTATTATTAAACTTGCTTTTTAACAGCTAACCTCCTGACAAAGAAAGCTGTAGAGAGTTGCCAAATTACAGCATGGAAAGCAGATGCTCATTTATAATTAGAATTGCATATGCCTTATTTGTAAATGAGCATTGCTGTATTTAGGCCAGCATTTCTCAACCTTGGTAATATTAAGATGCATGGACTTCACACTGAGTGGGCAATTCTGGGAGTTGAAATCCACACATTTTAAAGTTGCCAAGGTTGAGAAATACTGCCTTAGACAAGGTCTCCCTAGTTCGGTCACAACATGATACTCTTTATTACATAAAAGGCACTGTGCCATTTTTAAACATCAGGATCATAGTGCCATATGCCACTAACAAACACACCAACACTGTCTTTCTAACTGATTATGATTACACCTTTCGTTTTGATGCAAACATCAGAGAAACAGGTACAGTTTACAGTAGTCTTCTTCTGTTAAACAAAAGATACACCGCTTAAATCCAAATAAATGGCTTTTATCCGATGATCTCTAGCTTGGCCATGCTGATTGGGGATGTTAATAACGGTAGTTTAACACATCTGGAAGACATCGGCCTGGAAAGATTACAATAGTCTGAGACAGATTCTATCAATACTTCTTGGGCAGTTGTACAGAGTTTGTAACTTCACTAGACCCATTCAATATTCTTCATATTTGTAATAGAAGAGTGTTACTGTCTACAGTTGTCTACTGGAGAATATTAAGGGCACGAGGCAGAAAACATATATTTTAGACAGCAACAGCTCAGCTTGTGATGCAACCACAGGACTCACACTGAAAGTCTCAAAAAGTTGTCCAAAGAGCAATGTATATATATATTGCTTTTTTTCTTTCCTTGTTCAGATACAGAATAATTTAATGTCAAACTTTACTAATACAAATGTTCTTGAAATGAGAAGGGACTTTTTTCTTCCTTTTTTTCTTTTTTTTTTTTTGCAACAAGTCCAAGAAAATGTTCATATGGAAATTACGTCCTTTCTTCCAACTACTTTTTTCTCACATATAAGTCAACACTGCATCTTTTGTCCCTGACAAAAGTGACCAAAGACTTCTGACAAAAAGGCCTTCTGTGGGTCAGAATTATTTTAGCCGCCGGGACGGTTAATATCCCCACAGTGCATAGAATTAGAGGAACTATGACATTTTGCTTTTCGTTTCAAGGTTGCGTTTTTCCCTTAATAAGACATCTTAGTTATTTTCCATTCACCCCACTTTAAAAACTGTCAGCATCTTGATTTTTTTTTTTTAGAAAGACACAGGAGTGGGGGGGGGCAAGGGCATCTTGAGACTTTAAAAAACTTACATTGTACAAGAGACATTAATTTACTCGCTAAGCGTCTCCACTGACAACTGGCCTGCAGATAGTGTGGATTTGGGGGCACTGGGCCTATCCTTTACTGCTCCATATGCCAAGCAATCTTCATGCATCCATCGGAAACACGAGTCGAGTTCCTCTGCTCATCACCTCAGGTGCTTCTGTTCCCAGATCACTTTCCAAGGCTTCTTCAGAGCTACACTTTGCCTTCCTGCCATCCAGATTGATAACAGCACCATGGGAACTAGAGGAGCCATTAGCAGTTATTGTTGTGTCTCCGTAGGTCAGTGTCAAGTCACTGTCATTCAAGATAAAATCGGAATCTTCGTCTCTAAGCTGTTCTTGGTTCTGAAATGTATTCAAGAAGGTTTTTAAGGAAAACAGCAGAAACATCCATTGCATCTTAATTGTCAGAACTGTCAGAAACTTTGTAGAGCTACATCCCTCATATGGAAGAGGCTATATTTTGGGAGGTAGCTTTGGAGTATACTTGTTTAATAGTTCCATCTATTCCGTCCCCCTCCACCAACTAGAGATGTATTGTCAATACTGTCAGCTCTTTGAGATAGTCCAGATCAGGAAATCAAAGTTTTGAATGCTAATAATATTTTTATTAAAAGATTGGAGCAAGATTCTTGAAAGACTGAATGCACCTATTCCGTCCCTGCCTTTAGCTCAGAAATCTAGAGACAGCTAGCTCTAAGACATTCTCAAATTCCATTCCAACTTTAGACTCCATTTCTCTTATCTGGCTACTATCATGTGGTCTCTTTATTTCTCACATCCCACTACAGTTACTGAGAGGAATTTTCCTTTGGGGATTTATTTTTGTTTCTATTGATTTATATTTTGTTCTAAATGGTATTGAAAGGTGGCCTTTCAATAAAACTATTACCAGAGTCCAATCCAACAATATGGTCTGTTATAATATCTGGACTGCAAAAATCCAAGTGACATGTCAGCAAAGTCATCAGAGACCCCAATTCTTTGCTGCCATCTAGTAGTTATTCTTTTTTAAAATTTTTGGCAGCCCAGATATGACAGAAGTTACGTAGATATGGTAGCTTCATATCTTATAAACATCCCTTTTCGTTTAATTTTCCATCTATAGTAAACCTCTACTAGTAGTCCTCAATTTACAACCACAATTGATGCAGTCATAAAATGAGTCATCACATGATCAGACCCAATTTTGTGAGCATTTTTGCAATGGTCATTATGCAAATCACCATGGTCTAAGCAAATCCGGCTTTCCAAATTGACTTTGTTTGTTTGCCAGCTGGGAAGGTCACAAATCATGATTATAGGACTGCAAAACACTGCAACTATCATAAATGTGAACCAGTTGCCAGCATCCAAATAGTGATCACCTGACAGTAGGGATGGTGCAACTTCAAGGACAGGTCATAAGTAATTTTTTCCAAGGCCACCATAACTTCAAACTGTTCTTAAATGAATGGTCATAAATCGAGGACTACCTGTACTTATTTTGCAAAGTACTATGATTCAGGTATTCTCATGCATATATTTTGTACTAGAGGTATGTTCACCAACAGGTGATCATACTTGTCCTCTACTGCATTCTAGAGGATACCATATGTATACTTAAATAATCTGTTCAGCTTTGTTTCAGCAAACTGATCTGATTTGTGCTGGCCTGTTTTGAACATCACTATTTAGATAATAAATAAAATCACAGGATAAATGATGCTTCCAACTGTGTGTTTGGAATAATACCTTTGGATAAAAACCAGTTTTGGTGGAAAAATCTGTTCAGAAATGCATATTCATATGTAACTCTATGAGGCTTTTATTAAATTAAAAAAGAGGTTGATATGAAAATAGATAGGAAATCACTCTGAGGGACAGGAAGAAATGACAATATCAAGACAGTAGTTAGATAAAAGTGGCTTGAGGCAAGGCCAAGAAAAGGACTTGAGAAAACATCTCAGAGTGCCTCCCTGATTTATTGGCAAGACTCTGATACCATAACTATTAAAATGAAAGGAGTTTGTCCTACATGGCATTGGTTTTTTTAGTCTGGTCTACCTTGTTGGGCTTACAACAGCACAGAATTTATGAAAATTGTCATTGGAGGGAGTCAATCAGAAATATCTCCTAAACCAGGGGTCTCCAACCTTGGCAACTTTAAGACTTGTGGACTTCAACTCCCAGAATTCCTTAGCCAGCAAAACTAGTGTGTCTAAACTAGTGCATTCTACATTTTGTGTGGAGCTCCTTAAATGGAATGCAAAAGAGGTTGCTGCGTAATCACCTCAGACTCTGATGAGGAAACCAAAAATAAACACTCAGTTCTTGAGCTGCCTGACAAATTGCTGCCTGAGGAATTGCAGCAGAAGCTATGCTATTGGAGGAGACGCAGCTGCAACCAATCTTAGAAGATGAGGACTCTGAGCTGTCACCCTACTCAGTGCAAGCACTCCAGAGCAGGGGTCTCCAACCTTGGGAAATTTAAGACTTGTGGACTTCAACTCCCAGAGTTCCTCAGCCAGCAAAGCTGGCCACAAGTCTTAAAGTTGCCAAGGTTGGAGACCCCTGCTCCAGAGAAATGAGCAGAGCAGAGCAAAGGCGCCCTGCAAGGCAGCTTGCCAGAAAGGAATGTTCTTCCATATGAGCTACACCACCGTTGCTTCTATTTAAGAAGTGCAGCAAACTCAAGACCCTCCATTAGAGACAACCATTTGTTGACCTAGATTCTGTGTCCCTTGTCTCTTGACTTAATATCTAGTCACTGTGATTCTGGATCTGGATTGGCTGATGACCCTGCTATGACATTGGATTCTTGGACTTCTGACCACTCCTGTGCCTGCCGTTTTGCATTTAGTTAGTTAGTTAGTTTATTATATTTATATACCGCCCCCTCTCCCGACGGACTCGGAGCGGTGAACAGCCAGCAAATAAAATACACAGATACAAAATTTAGACTTTAAAGGCAAACTTGCTGGCCTTTAAGGGACTTGATTTCATTTGTGTGGGTGTGGGTGTGTTTGTATGTATATTTCCTTTGGCTGCTTGTTTATTTGCTTGGAAACTTCGTAGTAAATTTGCAAACCTCCCTATGTATCTGTGAATGCATGGCCCGAGGCAGGACACTTGCCAATAGATCATTCGCTGATTGATTAGTCAGATGCCACTTCAATTACCTACTAAAATCAAATCAAATCAGCATTTAAAAATAGACTCATTGTTTGTTTGGTACGCAACGCACAAGCTTGAACTTGTGGTGTTGGCTACCTTGTGACTGATTATGTTATCCCTTATGGGAAAAATATGTTTGGTACTCTCATTTTTGGTACTCATAGCACCCCCCAGAACCAATTGTCAATGGCTACTGCAGTGTTACAGGTGGTCCTTGACTTACAACAGTTCACTTAGTGATTGTTCAAAGTTACAACGGCCCTGAAAAAAGTGGACTTATGATCATTTTTCACCCTTATGACCATTGCAGCATCCCCATGGTCACATGATTTACATTTGGATGCTCAACAACTGACTCATATTTATGAGGGTTGTAGTCAGCAGTGAAATCCAGCCGGATCTATCCGGTTCACACGAACCGGTAGTGCCAGTGGTGGGAGGCTCTGCCCACCCGCTGGGACATCATTACGTTCTATTTTTGACCCTCTGCACATGCACAGAAGGCTCTGCGTATGAGGCACACATGAACATAGTGAGCACGTACACATGCGCGCTCACACTCCCGAACCGGTAGCGAAGGTAAGTGCATTTCACCACTGGTTGTAGTGTCTCAGGGTCATGTGATCCGCTTTTGTGATCTTCTGACAAGCAAAGTCAATGGGGAAGCCAGATTCACTTAATAACTGTGTTACTAATTTAAATAACTGCAGTGATTCACTTTACAAATTTGGCAAGAAAAGTCGTAAAATGGGCTGAGACTCACTTAACAAATTTCTCACTTAGCAACATACATTTTGGGTTCAATTGTGGTCGTAAGTCGAGGACTACCTGTACTGTAATCATATTAAATGAGATTAGGTCATTTAATTTTGTCATATGCATCTGTCATATGCACATTCCATGCCCCAAAGGTAGCTATAGGCCAAAAATCAAAACCAAGCACCTTGCTTTCTACAATATGGTATGAGATAAAGCAAAGGATAAATATTTTCAAGGATGTCTTAATTAATGCTCTATGCTCTAAATTTCTAACTGTCCCAGTAAAAAAAAGAATAAAAATAGCATTGTATTATTATCTAAAGATTCTTTCCTTGTTTGCCCCAACGGACAGCAAATTTGTTCTCCTCATTTCTTCCCAATGTGCTTACATGAAGAGGAAACCTAAAATTGCATTCTTTATTAAGTTTCCAGTTTCCTAAAAGTGTTTTGTTTTAGATTAAGTTACAGTTTTTTCACAAATACAGTGTAATCGTAGGGACATCTTTTTCTTTTATACATGTACACTAAATTCTTCACTTAATTCCCATATTCAATATTAACTAGAAAAACCATGTAAAAACTTAACATGGAGTCCCAGTAATCCAAAACATTCTTTGGAGGCAGAGAAAAACAATCCATCTGGATCCCAGGGGACTTGAAAATGTTCCAAAAATAACCTGACCCTGGCCTCTCCGATTCCTTACATTCTTGCCGATAAGATCTCCTAATTCACTTGAGAAGTATCTGGTTCTATTTGCTTCACTAATAACAACACTCTTTGGACTGACACACTCTTATAACTAAACAGTACCAGATTAGCCATGCGTAATTTCCATACTGATGTCCTATTCTGCATCAAAACATAAAGATTTTGCAGCTAGGGCAAAATATATGCATGATTCTAATGGGGAGACACAGTGTGAAAGAAATGTAGACTAGGCTTTGGAAGTGGGAAAGGAAGGTGTGAATTGTTAAGGAGAGGGGGAGAGTTTCTGAAAATATGACTCAGTCCTGAGAAAGAGGAAAACATGAGAGAAAAAAACCCTCAAAACAACCTCACCTTGATTTTGATTAGGGACAAATTCTGATAGGCTTTCAAAATTTGTTCTTCTACCCTACAACAATAAAGAACTTGGAATCCTTACCTTGCCTGTTTTTCACCTCACCTATCTCAAAGAGTTGATACTCAATACATTCAGGGATGGGTTCTAATTTTTTTTACTAACGGTTCTGTGGGCGTGGCTTATTTTGTGGGCGTGGCTTGGTGGGGGTAATGTGACTGGGTGGGTGTGGCCAACGTTTTTTTAAAAAAACTTTTAAAAGCATTTTTTCTACAACCTTAAAAGGTTGCAGAAAAAAATGCTTTTAGAAGCCTCTGAGGATCAGGAAACTCAGCTGGGATCACCAGAGGCTTTTAAAGGCTTTTTTTCCCCTACAACCTCTTTGGCTGAAGAGGTTGTAGAAAAAATGCTTTTAAAAGCCTCTGACGATCCCAGCTGAGCCCCAGCTGAGCTGCTCTAAAAAAGCCTCTGATGAGGTGGGCGGGGTAAGCGAGCGGTGACTGGGCTGGGGAACAGTTCGGGGCTGTGGCCAGTCAATGTTATTACCGGTTCTCCGAACTACTACAAATTTTTACTACCGGTTCTTGCGAACCGGGAGCAACCCACCACTGAATACATCCCATTTCCAGATGTGCAAGCAAACTTTATTAAAATGTATTAAAATTGCATCGTTATTTCTTGGAATATTTATCCTTCTCATTCTCTTTTCTCCCCCCTTCAATCTGATGCTACTTAAGAGTTTGGTAGGCAACAAAATGCACTTACCTCATAAACCTGGGGAGTAGTTAAACAACGAGCTATCAATCCACACCAACCTGGGAGAGTTGTTGTGAGAGGTGGACCACTGTGGGTCAAAATGGGCTTGAGGTATCTGGCACATTTCATTAAGGAAAATAAACCTATCAAGGAACCATATGCAAATCATTAAAACTACCATTAATAGATATAGTAATTTCAGCCTGTTCTTGTACTGAAGTATGAATTATAAATAGCACTAGCCACCAGGTATCCGGCATCATAAGGAAAAAGGAAAATGAAGAATTCACAGGACAAAAGGTAATCAATCATCAGCCAGATCATAGAGCTGATTAAATAAAGAAGCCTTCAGAGCACATTAACTATCTCCAGTGTAAAAACAAACTGTGAAACTAGTGGAGGAACCATCTGTAAAAACTATTTATAAATCAAATTCCATGAATAAATGTTACTTTCAAGATTAATATAGGCATCCGGAGTGTAATAGTTAAATTCAGCGGTGATGTACTCAAATACAGTCAACAACCATATCATGGCCTGGGCCAACTTTCTGAACTAAATATGGAAGATGTAGAATAACATATTCAGAATGTTTTCCTTGTAGCTCACTGCTCTAATAGAAATTCTTCACATATTCTTCACTTGGACGGATAGGCCATATTGGTTTTTGCTCACAATAAGAGTGATTCATTTGGCTACTTCATTTCTGTTCTGAAGCATAAGAGAAACTTCATTTAGCAGTTGTTTTTACTGGAAAACATGTCCTGCTCAGACCAGACAAGAATTGGCAGTTTTACAATTGCTTCTTGAATTGCATATAATTTTGCCTATTAAAAGTCTGGAAAGGATACTTGTGGTCAAAGCTGTACCAAAACCTGAAGATCCATACACTTTCCTGTTTTGTCCGATTCCTTCGTTCAGCATCTGGACCATCCTGGGCAGGAAAGACCATTTTGTTATGCAAAGAACATTATCAAATAAAGAAATAATATAACCCGAGTGTGCGCAAGACAAAACTGATCAATGGCAATCATTTTCCAGCCGACTTTTTCTTTTCAAAGGGGGCAGAAACATAACACCTACAGACATGTTTAGAAAAGGAAACTGGATGAGGGCTGCACTTTGTTTGGAAATGTGCCCATCTTGCCAGAAGAAAGTCAAAAAAGTCAAATAAAGGACATCTTGGGGAAGAGGGTGTCCTTTTTGCCAGTTTAACTTCTGATACAAGAATGTTGAAGTGACCATATCCATACAAATCTGGAGTCCATTTTATGAAAATGTGCAGAATACAGAACCTAATTACTAAATATACCAACTGGATCCAGAGTTTACTTAAGCTATATGAGCTATATGAAGCAAGGACAACTAGTCACAAATATGGAGTCCCTCATACGACATAAAGGGAAGATGTATAGTAACTTATACTACTCCTATTTAGGGCATGAGTATCAGGATAGCATCCTGCCTTTTATCCTAGTTATATAGCTCTAAACAAAATAAAAACTGTCAAAATGGAATTCTTGTAATAGAGAAGATCAGATGAGAAATGTTTGTATAAACATAAATAAATATTCTCAATAAATAATTTGACTAGCTATATGATTTTCTTTCCTTAGATGAGCTTGCACAATTGCTGATAATTAGAAGATTCAGTCAGGGCAGTTGAAAACAGAAGGTAACAAAAAGGAAAGATTCCTAGGAAATATCTGAAAAGGAAGTAAGGTTATTCAAAAGGAATGTTGGATTTCTCCCTCCAAATTTTTAAGGAAGTTAATCCTTCACATATGTCATGGTGAATGCAGTAATGGATATGGTGACTGCCAGGCATCAGGGGTGTGGGAAACTAAGCTTTAGCTGTGTTGATATGTAAAAACTAATTTTAAAAACGTGAATTTAGAAATATTGCGGGTTATGCACCAGTTACACCCTTTCCTGGACCAACAATCCCTACTCACGGTCACTCATGCCCTAGTCACTTCCCGTCTTGACTATTGCAACACGCTCTACATGGAGTTGCCCTTGGAGAGCATCTGGAAGCTGCAGTTGGTGCAAAATGCAGCGGCCTGCATGATTTTGTGCAGGCCTCAGTGTACACATGTATCACCTCTCCTATGGGAGCTGCATTGGTTGCTGATTTGCTTCTGGGTGTAATTCAAAGTGCTATTTGTCACCTTTAAAGCCCTTCATGTCTTGGGACCAGGTTATCTGAGGGACCATCTCTTGCCAGTCACATCTACCTGACCCACCAGAGCAGGGAGGCAAGGAATGTTGTGGCTCCCATCCCCTAGGGCCGTGATGGCAAATCTATGGCACGTGCTATCACCAGCTGCTCTTCCAGGTTCCATTGTGTGCATGTATGCTGGCCAGCTGGTCCTGCACGCATGCGCACCGGCCAGCTGCTCTCTTCTGGGTTCTGGTGCTCTGGCACGCGTGTGCTCCAGTTTCGGCACTCAGTGCTGAAAAGATTAGCCATCACTGCCCTTGGGAAATACACCTAGTGGGACCCAGAAGAAAGGCCTTTTCCGTGGTGGTTCCCTCTCTCTGGAACATAATTCTCCCAGAGATTAGAATGGCCTCCACTCTAACACTCTTCCAGGAGGAGCTGAAGACCTTGTTCTGCAGAGGGCCTGGGGAATGCAGAGCAGGATGCAGCCCATTAAATGGCTCGTGTGATGTGTTTTCACCAGGGCAGGGGGTGGGGAACTACTTTTTAGATTATTTTATTAATTTATTATATGATTCTCTTTTTTATTAGTTTTATTGTTTTTATATGAGGTTTTTATATTCTTGTAAGCTGCCTTGAGTCGCCATTTGCGAATAGGCAGCAATATAAATTTCCTTACATATATACATACATACATACATACATACATACATACATACATACATACATAATTGGAGCTTCTTTGCTAAGAAATACATCAAATAGATATGGGGGAACAAGGTGAGAAGGTGCAGCAGTAGAGGACAAAAATGAAAGAATACAAGGCAATATAATGTGATTGTTCCTTCTTTCTCTCCCTTTCCCTATGTATGTATAGGGTGAAACAAAATTGAAGGTTAAACATAAAAAACTTCCTAACGAACAAAGAACTTGGCTGCCCCATATACCTGTATATTGTAATACAAGGCTGAATCTTATCTGTGAATTTCACAACTACATGAGTTGAGCACAAGTTTGGGGGGGTGGAATGTAGAATATGAATGCTGCTCAAACATGCTTGTATAGGAACATCACCGACCTATTGAAAAAGTTAACTACTTACTCCTTGTAAGACTTGGAAGCTGTCATTGTTGGGTGGAGGGTCTTGATCTGGGTCAACTCCAACTCTGTAGAAATATTGGGAAACAAAGAGCATGAGATAATTAACTGAATTAATACTTTTTCCACTGGGCTTGAGGCTAGTGGAAAAGATGTAGCATACTGTAAGTATGCATAGTGCAAAGAGTACCAGAAAGTGTCTGGTAATATGATGATTGTTAAATATTACTGTGCTTCTACTCTAATACTTTAATTTCAGGATAGTAGTGTATTTTTTTAACAACCTCAGTAAAATGCCACTCCATAAAGCTGAAGCTATCAATATTGTGTAGAAATAGAATGCTTGTTTGACTATTGCATACTCTGAAAGCTTCATCAGCTTTCTCAGTTGTTTTAATAAAACAACCAGATTTGTTAAGAGAATCCTCAACTGAGTACCTATCTGGATTTTAATTTCTAATGACTATTGCTATTAATTAAGGAAATGAGTTATCTGGCCTTGAAAGACTGTAGGGCAGGAGTGCCCAATCATGGGAACTTTAAGTCCTGTGGACTTCAACTTCCCATGCCGGGTGGGGAATTCTGAAAGTTGAAGTCCACAGGTCTTAAAGTTGCCAAGGTTGGGCACCCCTGCTGTAGAGAATCAATAGAAGAAAGTGAAAATCAGGAGCATAGAACCAAATCTGCCTCCAGGGGTTGATATTGCCACCTACAGCATGGACTGGATGTTATCAGGGTTTGAGAGAAGCAGCAACTCTACTGAATTCACCCTGTTCACCATGATCCCGCCCCATCTCCTGCACATATACCATGGTTCTAAATCAGTCCCCAGAGTTTAGAAGAATGTGATAGGAAGTCTCTAGTAACTACATCAATGCTGTAGAGGCGTCTTTGAGGAATTCAGTTATCAGAAGTGAAATAAAGACTGAAGAACCAATTGCATAGAAAGCCAACAGTTCCGTCAACCCTGCAGGAAAATATACCATAAGCAAGTAGTTTTTTTAAGGCAGTAGAAATCTTGTAAGCATGAAAAGATCAGTCAGCAGTAGTACACCCTATCAGTGACATTTAGAACCCAATGAAAAATTCAAACCCAAGGCAAATTTGTGGCCAAGTAAAGGCAAAGGTAAGGAATATGGCTGATACCATTCTTAACTGAAAGAAAACAGAAAACAGAAAACAGAATAACAGAGCTAGAAGGGACCTTGGAGGTCTTCTAGTCCAACTCCCTGCTTAAGCAGGAAACCCTACACCACTTCAAACAAATGGTTATCCAATATCTTCTTAAAAACTTCCAGTCTTGGAGCATTTATAACTTCTGGAGGCAAGTTGTTCCACTGATTAATTGTTCTGTCAGGAAATTTCTCCTTAGTTCTAGGTTGCTTCTTTCCTTGATTAGTTTCCACCCATTGCTTCTTGTCCTGCCCTCAGGTGCTTTGGAGAATAGCTTGACTTCCTCTTCTTTGTGGCAGCCCCTGAGATATTGGAACACTGCTATCATGTCACTCCAGTCCTTCTTTTCATTAAACTAGACATACCCAGTTCCTGCAGCTGTTCATATGTTTTAGCCTCCAGTCCCCTAATCATCTTTGTTGCTTTTCTCTGCCCTCTTTCTAGAGTCTCCACATCTTTTTTACATTGTGGCAACCAAAACTGGATGCAGTATTCTAAGTGTGGCCTTACCAAGGCATTATAAAGTGATATTAACACTTCACATGATCTTAATTCTATCCCTCTGTTTATGCAGCCTATAACTATGTTGGCTTTTTTGGCAGCTGCTGCACACTGCTGGCTCATATTTAAATAGTTTTCCACTAGGACTCCAATATCCCTCTCATAGTTACTATTATTGAGCGAGGTACCACATATACTGTACCTGTGCATTTTGTTTTTCTTGCCTAAATGTAGAACCTTACTTTTTTTCCCCATTGAATTTCATTTTGTTAGATAGCGCTCAATGTTCAAGTCTGTCAAGATCCTTCTGTATTTTAATTTTTTTTAAAGATGGTATTAGTTGTATAAGTGATTTAAGATTTAGAAATAAGTGCTATGGCAAAATAGAATAGATAAAATTTTGTTAAAGATTTTGTTAAAAATTGAACAAAGTGATGACCGGATCAAAGCTCTGTTCCGAAAGGATGTAATTTGTATGTTTGGAAAATAATAATAATAATAATAATAATAATAATAATAATAATAATAATAATAATAATAATGATAATGATCCTTCTGTATTTTAAGCTTATCTTCTGGAGTGTTGGCTATTCCTGCTAGCTTGGTGTCATCTGCAAATTTGATGAGTTCCCCATCTATCCCCTCGTCCAAATCATTGATGAAGATGTTGAAGAGTACTGGGCCTAAAACAGAGCCTTGGGGTACTCCACTGCATACTTCCCTCCATGTAGATGCAGTTCCATTGAGGACTACACGTTGAGTGCAGTTGGTCAGCCAGTTACGAATCCATCTGGTGGTGATGCTGTCTAACCCACATTTTTCTATTTTATCTAGTAGTAGGTTATGGTCTACTTTATCAAATGCCTTACTGAAGTCCAAATAAATTATATCGACAGCATTCCTCTGGTCCACTAATTTTGTCACTTTGTCAAAGAATGCAATAAGATTAGTCTGGCATGATCTGTTTTTGACAAATCCATGTTGGCTTTTGGTTATTACTTTGTTTGCTTCTAAATGTTCACTGATTCATTGCTTCTCTTTTTCAGAATCTTCCCTGGTATTGAGGACAGGCTAATATGTCTGTAGTTTCCTGGATCTGGTTTTTTCCCCCTTTTTTGAAGATGGGAACTACACCAGCTCTTTTCCAGTTCTCTGGCAGTTCCCCGGTGTTCCAGGATCTTTGAAAGATATAGTTTAGTGGTTCTGAGATCTCGTCTGCCAGTTCCTTCAGAACCTTGGCGTGTAATCTATCTGGTCCTGGTGATTTGAACTTGTCTAGACAGGTGCTCACTTACCATTTTCTTCCCTATTTTAACTTGTGTTCCTAATCTGTTTTTTGTAGTGCTGTTTTTGATAGGTTGGATTGTTTTTTCCCTTTGTGTAAAGACAGTTGCAAAAAATGAGTTAAGTAGTTCTACTTTCTCTCTGTTGCTTGTCACCTTCTTGCCACTTTCTCCCACGAATGGACCAATTGTTTCCTTGACTTTTTTCTTGTAGGATTCTTTTTTTTTCTTGAGGATTCTTTGTAGTAATGTTTTAACTTACAATACAGTGAAATATTGTAAAATATATCTTATATTCCTCTGGGTCTCTATGACTCATCACAAACAAACAAAACTTCCCGCTATGATTTTTTGTTTATTAATTTTACCGCCCTAATTCTTTTGAACAAGCCATATTTTCAGTTTATCCATATATAGCTTTCCACTGTTTCACATCCACCCAGCTAAATTACTGAACATGAAACTGAAACATAAGGTGGTTCTTCTTTGAAGAGCAAGACACCCTCATTTGACTTGCAACCCTGGTATGGGACAGTTTAATTCTTGAGGCCTTGAGTGGCAATCTGTATTGACAAGGAAAGGCCCAAGGGAGCAGTTAGGATCTTTTATTATACACAACTGCAGGCAATGGATTTTAATCTAGGTTAGGCTGCAGTTTACCTGTAGAGAGGAAGACAACATACCCTCTTTTTTCAGACCACGGTCTTGACACTTTGCGCCTCCTAAACTAGCAACTTCTATGAATTCATATTTAAGTACAACTACTTAGGGGAAGATGCAAAGTAGAGAAAGTGTCTGGTAAGATAACAATTGTTAAGTATTACTATGCTTCTATTCTAATTCCAGGATACTTTTAGCAATTTTATTTATTATGAAATTTATTGGCTGCCCATCTTGTATACAATGACTCTGGGTGGATATGATTTTAATTGTAGATCACAACCAAGGACCATAAAACTCTGGTTTTATTTGTACATCAAAACCCAAACTTTGAGCAGTAATAATATCCTCCATAATTCAAACGAGGTTATCTGAATGAGAGCATCCCCCAATACAAATTGGAGAGAGCTTTCTCTCCATTCCATCTGCTTGTAAAACATACTTGGCAAAAATGTGGAAGACAGCCTTCCAAAATCATAAACTCCTACCTCTTTTCTCTGATGCTTGGCAAGCAAAGAATGTTTTTATTTATATAATAGTTATTTATAATCAGTACAAAACTATAGTTTGTTCAAACAGCTCGGTTATTTCATGTTTTCCTCACAACAATGATAAGCAAAACTGAGTCTCTAAAGCCTTACATTTGGCAGGGTTTTAAATTTCAGTGTGACATCCATACTAACCCAGAGCTACAGCATTTAAGGCAAAAGAAAAAAATGAACAGACATAAAAAAATGCAAACCAGTGGAACATTACTTAGATTTTCCAAAATCTAGTTATTAGATATTCAAAAACCAATTAAATCTGTAACCTATGTACTTTTAATCTGTGGCTGCCAATTGGAATTATTATTATTCCCAAATCCATTTCTAGCAAACATTTCTTTAGAATATCGATTTCCACCTACAAATTGACTTAATTTATTTAAGGATAAATTCTTCATGCAAAAATGTAAAAAAATCCAACCCTCACCAGGATTTAGAAGAATAGCCCAGTTTGGCAAAGGCCAGATAATGTAAAGTTGAAGTGGGTTTTGGGACAAGATAATAAATGCAATCTGATTTTCAAAGAAGGAGTTGGCTCCTAACACACTTATGGTTGCTTGTGAGTTTCTGCACTCTTTTCAGTTGCTAGATAGAACATCATGGAGAATGACAATAGTATTTTTTCCAATTCACATGTAGCAAAATTTGCAGAAAAACGAAGAATGGTAAAAAGTCTTCTGCAGCATTAAGAGAAAGACATGCAACAGACAAAGAATGCACACGCTTGAGGTTAGGAAAATGAAGAAAGCCAAGCACCAGGTAAAGGTCATTCTGTTTGGTCACCTGAAATACAGCCAGCGGCTTTCATTCATCTCTTCCACCGATGGAATATATTCACCGACTCTAGTATAGCACAAAAATGGGATTGATTTACTTATACATTAAAAAAGAAAAAGAAAAAAGAAATTGCCTTTCCATGTTGTTTCTTCTAGGACTGCTTTGCCCGAAACAAAATATCATCAACAGAGTGCAAAATATGAAAATCAAAAAGAACAGTAAGAAAAAAGGCAATAATATTAAGTAACTCACTTAAGTAAACTAACAAGCATTATTATGATTATCATTAAAAGAAATTAAGGGCACCAAGCAAACCTTCCCTTTCAAGTGTCCTTGATCCATAACCAGGGTTCCTTCATTCGTTTTCCCCTCTTCCTGCCACCCACCTCTGCTCCAATGGAATGTGGAGAGCAAGGATGGAAATAAAAACTGGAAGTCTTGATGACTTCCTGCCTTAAGTTTACAAATTTCCACATAATGAAACACTACAAGTCTTCATCAACCCTACTAAACAAACAAAAAACAAACTGGAGCTGAAATATATATAGAAAACCTGTTGTAATAATTAATCAGAGGTACTTATAACGAGAAGTTTCCCCATCATTCCTCCTCTCATTCCTACGTTCATTGTTTCTACTCTTTTCAGAGTCACTTCTGTCCTTCTCTTTATGCTTTTATGGAATGTGACTGTCTTCTTTCCAGGTCCTTGCTTCCTGTAGTGGTAATATACTTTCCTGAGTTTTTCTGCTTCTTCTGTGATTTCATCATTTGTTTCTTCAGTAACCTTTTCCTCTGGATGCCTACTTGACCAACATCAAAGCACTTTCTACTGTTTTCTCCTTAACTTTACAATACTAAGAAGAGTGATCTGTGAACGTTTAAAAAATCTGATTGTGTTTATAGCAGTCACTCAATAGATATTTCCTGGAGAGGAAGCTTCAGCTTGGACTGCTGAAGGACCCTCATACGATCATTCAAATACAGGTAGTTCTTGACTTACAATAGTTCATTTAGTAACTGTCCAAAGTTATGGTACTGAAAAAAGTGACTTGTAACCATAACCATAACACTTATGACTATTGCAACATCCCGACGGTCACGTGATAAAAATTTAGATGCTTGGCAACTGATTCATATTTATGATGGTTGCAGTGTCCCAGGGTCATGTGATCAACTTTTGCAACCTTTGACAAACAAAGTAAATGGGGAGGCCAAATTCACTTAACAACCATGTTACTAACTTAACAACTTCAGTGAGTTACTTAACAACTGTGGTAAGAAACATCATAAAATGGGACAAAACTCATTTAACAACTGTCTCACTTAGCAACAGAAGCTTTGGGATCAATTGTGCTTATAAGTCGAGGAACCCTGCAATGCACCATTAAAGGCAAGAGTTTTCTATTTCATTCAGGCCAGATCCTCATCCAAGAATTACATTTTATTGGTTAAAATCCAGAGACTGATTATAATGTGGCAGTTGGTGCATATTTGGGCGCAATATAACATCATAGTATTTTATTACTCAGGACTCAAGAGTTCAGCAGTCACACCAAAAATGTAGAGAAAGAATGCAACCCATCTTTGCATTGCAGCACGATGTGTCCAAGCTATATGATTTATAGAAGTAGTCCTTGGTTTACGACCACTACTGAGCCCAAAATTTCTGTTGCTAAGCAAGACAGTTATTAAATGAGTTTTGCCCCATTTTAGGACCTTTCTTGCCCCAGTTGTTAAGTGATCACCGTAGTTGTTAAGTTAGTAAACATGGTTGTTAAATAAATGTGGCTTCCCCATTGACTTTGCCGGACAACCATCATAAATATATGCCAGTTGCCAAGTGTATAAATTTTTATCATATGACCACGGGGATGCTGCAACAGTTGTAAGTTGTAAGTGTGAAAAACTGTCACTTTTTTCAGTGCCGTTGTAACTTTGAATAGTCACTAAACAAATGGCTGTTATTCGAGGACTACTTGTATTTGCTTTCCTGATGTTTTCGCTATGGAAATGGAAACATCTGGCAACAAGGGAATATTGTGGCATTTTCTGTGATCGTAATTTGAGTGTTTTGCCAAGAAAAGTTCTGCTTGCATCAGATGTCTTGGCTAATTTTTTCACCACTGTGCCCATTCCTTTGCAATGTATCTCATCATTTCTAGAACAATCTTCCTCCTTCTAAGAAGCTTTCTTTGAAGGAATGTTGTGTGGAGAAAAAACCCAGTAGGAATAAGTTTTGACTCATACTCTTGTAAAGCCATACCTGAATCAAGGTTTACTGATTGGAAAGATAGGGAGAATTGTCTTTTCATTTGTACACAATGCTTGTAGATCATTATGGATAAAATTGCTACCAGAATTCCAATTACATAGAAAGAAATATAGCATACATATAAAATATAACAGGTTATATTTATTTTCAAAATTCTGGAACAATGTTCCTGGGGCAATGCAAAACCTATGTGGCATTATACCATCTATCCAAGATGCTTGAGGTCTTAGAAAGAACTAAAATTATGCAATGTTTTGTTTTAAAATTACTAAATAAAAGTTCCAAAATATGGATCAAGCCTTTCCTATAGTTCTTCACTGACTGAATAATTCTTGCCAGGCTGTCTTGAACAGTTTCAAAGTTCCAGCTGTCAGAAGTTTTTGGAAATTACCCAACCACGTGCTAGCAACTGATGCG
This sequence comes from Pituophis catenifer annectens, assembly GCF_029215685.1. Classification (NCBI taxonomy): domain Eukaryota; kingdom Metazoa; phylum Chordata; class Lepidosauria; order Squamata; family Colubridae; genus Pituophis; species Pituophis catenifer. The sequence goes on from NW_027256884.1 coordinate 39,887,834, forward strand.
TCAACTATATGAAACTGTGACTCAATTCAGACATGCAGTATTTTCAAGCCATAAAATTAGAGCCTAAACTATTATTCAATTAAAAAAAAAGATTAATAGTTATCAAAGGGAAACTCAGATGATAGTGGTTTGTGTACTTTCCCTTTCTCATCTACTTTGTCCTTCAGTCTCTAGCAGCATGCACAAAGATAGTCGCACATAATTTTAATAACTTGTTAAAATGAAGTATTTACTAATACTAATTGATTGGAAGGCACTCAGAATTTAGTATAAGATGAACAGCTACATAAATGTTTTAAATAAATAAATACATAAATAATTATGGTTGGTCAATTAAGATTCTAAATCATACTAAACCAGGTTTATAAATCCATTTCAAAACTATGATGTTAGTTTTGTTACCTAGCTGGATAGTTAATCACAATAAGCCACAATAAATTCTTGCCTACTTTGGTTCTTTAGCCATGATCTGAAATTGTAATATTGTAAACTGGTCAGCACTATCTTATACTATTACCACATAAACCCATTCAGTGGCTGGGTAATATTATGTGCTTAGCACAGATTCTTGGAACTGCTCCTAAGTGAGTAAGACTCTCTGGTATATATTAAGAAAAACAAGACATTTCAAATTATTGATTTTTAAACAACAAACTTTGTGTTACAGAAAACATTTTTGCTGCTGCATCTATTTCCTTTGTCAGAACTGTACGCAAAACAAGTTGATCAGCTCTTTTCTGCATCATAGTGGTTTAGGATATCCTGATTCAAGCATTATTTTCTCTAAAGGTGGTTATCAGCATAAGATCTGAAAGATAACTGGATGCTAAATGCTCATGTTTATGCATGACTTAAATGTAATGAAATCATCCATCTTACTGAAGATGGTTGTAACAAAGACTTCCTCTTTTCAAGCATTACTAATGAAGAACCTTTAAGAATAGAATAGAATAGAATAGAATTTTTTATTGGCCAAGTGTGATTGGACACACAAGGAATTTGTCTTGGTGCATATGCTCTCAGAAATCTTCAAAGCAGTTAAGCCAAAGTTGTGCAGGACATTAATACTAGCTCAAGATATCTAACTGAATAAGGTAAACACAAAAATTGTATTGGAAGGTTGCCTGATAACAAATGACCATATCAGATTTCCAAGTACCATTTGTTTTCACTAGTAATGCTCAAATGCACATCACACCTTATACTCTAATTAGAAGTTCAGTTAAACAGAATGCTTCCTCTGAATATTGCCTCTGAACGCAAGCAAGATCAGTAATGGCTATGTTTCTTACTGTGCCAAAGTACAGTATTATTAACCTCAACTAGAATATCCTCCAACTGCAGAGAGAGTACAGATAGTCCTCGTCTTACAACAGTTCGTTTAGTGTCCATTCGAAGTTACAATGGCACTGAAAAAAGTGACTTATGATCATTTTTCATGCTTATGACCGTTGCAGCATCCCCATGGTCACATTATTTACATTTGGATCAGTGGTGGGTTGCCTCCGGTTCAGACCAGTTCGCAAGAACCGGTAGTAAAACCGGCGGAAGGCTCTACCCACTGACCCGGACATCATCAGAAGTGATCTGCGTGCGGGCATGATACGAACCGGTAGTAAAAGTAAGTAGAACCCACCCCTGATTTGGATGCTTGACAGCTGGTTCATATTTATGATGGTTGCAATGTCCTGGGGTCACATGATCACCTTTTGCAACCTTCTGACAAGTAAAGAGAATGGGAAAGCCAGATTCACTTAACAACCGTGTTACTAATTCAACAACTTCAGTGATTCACTTAACAAATGTGGCATAAAAATGGGCAAAAGTCACTTAGCAACATAAATTTTGGGCTCAATTGTGGTCGTAAAATGAGGATTACCTGTATCCTCTAATTTGACTAACTGGCAGTGCCTGAAACGCTAATCAACTAATACTAAAGTATTATGATCCCTCCTCCTCTTCTTCTCTTCCTATTACAATTGCCCATGATTGCCACCTTTTGGTTTGTTTTATGTCCTGCAGCTTCTATGATTTTCTATCTGATACATACAGACAGACTCAGCTTAATTAAAAGGAGACAGGGTTAACACTGCAAATCTTTAAAAGCTTGTCTCTTTAGGAAGCACATTTCTTTATCCATGATTTAGCTCAGGAGTGACTAGAAAATTATCCTAGACCTTTGGCTAAGAAAGAGAATGAGCCCAAAGTTCCAAACAAATCTTAAGTGTTTGGAAAGGGTATCTCTCAGTCTCCTGTTTTCTAACTTGGTGTCTTAACCACTAGACCAAACCGGCCCTAATTTGAATACCTATGTTAACACTGATTTGATTTTTTTAAAAGTCAATTATGAACAAGTTGGTTCAAATTCAGACCGGATACCTTATATTTAGCCAGGACAGCATGGGTGTTGTGCCTCCACCAACGATCCAGACAGTAAAAAAGACAATAAGTAGAGTTGTGGTGAACATCATCTGATGAGCATAAGTTGCAGTGTCTCGGATGGAAAGAGCAAATGCCATGGCTCCACGGAGACCTATAGACAACAGTGACAAAAAGATGGTGGCTGTCACACAGTAGAGGAGAGATGCTTTGAATACCTCCATCCAACAGAAGGCCAGCACTTAATACTTGACATAATCTATAATTACCAATGTTATACACAGTTTTTCAGCTCCAGGAAAGAGAACCTGTTACTATGATAAATATGAATCCTGTTCAAGACCAGTATGTATCTGTTGAAGATTATGCAAGCTTCTCAACAATCAACAAAGCAGCTAGAAGAAATCCACCATTTAATTGGTGATTTGTAAAATCAAGCTTTGGGGGAAAAAAGCCCACAGTAAATGGTGGGAAAGCCCAAAGTTATGAAACTTGAAGGATTTATCAGTTGGACCCAAATTGCAATAGCTGTTGACATCCCAACATTTGACCTGTGGAATATATTTTTAAGACATATTTAAGTCTCTGTATCTCTCTGTGTGTATTGTCCATACAAGTCAGTGTTGAATCCCGAGACTGCCACTTTTTAACTGCTTAATTTTTTTTCCTTCTGGTAGTTCTTTCAGATTTCCAAGAACTTTGCCTTAATTGCCAGAGATAAACATTGTGATTTATTTAGAGGTTTGACATGCCTTTAGGATTCTTAATTTTGTTTACTTTAACAAAAAAATGTTATTGTTTTCAAAGAACAGGACAGGAAGAGCCACAATAGATCTATCATTTTTCAAGATGTCAATCACACCAAGACATATATTCCAAATACTGAAGACCTGCTCCAAATTTTGCTCTACTGAAAGAGAAGGTCAAAATATCTCTCATAACCATTTTCCCAGGCCAGGAGTCATTGTGTTGCAGGAACTAAGTATGTCTAGTCTAGCAAAGACAAGGACTACGGGTGACATGATAGTGGTCTTCCAAAATTCGAAGGGCTGTCACAGAGAGGAGAGGGTTGATCTATTCTCCAAAGCACCTGAGGGGAGGACAAGAAGTAATGAATGGAAGATCATTAAAGAGAGATCCAACCTAGGAGTAAGGTGAAATTTACTGACAGATCAATTAATAAGTGGAACAGCTTGCCTCCTGGAGCTGGGAGCTTCAGTGCTGGAGGTTTTTAAGAAGAGACTGAAAAACCATTTGTTCAGAATGGTATACGGTCTTCTGCGTGAGCAGGGGGTTGGACTTGAACAGGGGTGTCAAACTCGATTTCATTGAGGGCCACATCAGGATTGTGTTTGACGTTGGGGGGCCGGGGTAGGCGTGGTCAGGGTGGGACTGGCCAGTTCGACGTCACTCGTGTTGGGGGCATCTGTGGAGGCCTGAGCACTCTGCCAGAGAAAACAGGTTCCCGAACTCCGTTTTCAGCTGCGACGGCTTCCTGCAACCCTCTGCCAGGGAAAATGGAGCTTTCATTTTGGTTGGCAGAGGCACCGTGAGCCGGTCCTTCGCTGTTTCCAGGGAGGCCACACGGGCCAGATCTAAGCATCCCATGGGCCAGATCCGGCCCCCAGGCCTTGAGTTTGACACCCCTGTACTAGAAGACCTCCAAGGCCCCTTCCAACTTGTTATTCTATTATTCTAAGAGCATATACCAGCTACAGGAAGAATAATAATATCTTAGAATTGTTTTCTTTTAACATTACTTTTGTGATTACATAGAACCATTAAAAAATAAAGATTCCCAATAATGTTAAAATTATTTGTTTTCTCTGATGCTTCTTCAGAAGAAGCAGTAATGTGAGGTCATAAGAGTGTCCTGCTACAGATTTCCCAGGATCACTGCACTGCCACTATTTGGGTTCACCTCAGCAAATAAATTGTGGTTACTGAGCAATTAACAGCATTCATGGAGTATGATAGGGCAGTTATTTTGTTTTCTTGAATGGAAACAGAAATACATTGTCACTCCATCTCTCAGTATGGGTGAAATGAATGATATGTAGTTCAGAAAACAATTGGAACTGTGTTAATATTGCCATGGGAACATCCCACAAATTACATGGCCTAAATGGTCTTATCTTTCTTCATTTTGGGATGGGGTGGGATGAGAAGAGAAGGGAAGAACAAATAAAAGTACAAACTTAACAACCAATGAAGTTAAAAAAGTTTTAAAAAATCAGAGAAGCCAAAATAAAGAATGGGGAAAAATAAGAATGACCAATGAATACAGGTAGTCCTCAATTTATGACAATTGAGCCCAAAATTTCCATTGCTAAGGAGGATAATTGTTAAATGAATTTCAGCCTATTTTATCACCTTTATTACCACAGTTGTTAAATGAATTACTGCAGTCGTTAAATTACAATTTAATTGTTAAGTGAATCTGATTTCCCTATTGACTTTGCTTGTCAGAAAGTCACAAAAGGTGATCACAGGACCCCGGGAGGCTGCAACCGTCATAAATACATGCCAGTTTGTCAAGCGGCCAAATTTTGATCACATGACCACAGGGATACTGCAATAGTCATAAGTGTGAAAAACAGTCAAGAGTCCTTTTTTCAGTAGCATTGTAACTTTGAACAATCACTAAATGAATAGTTTAAGTTGAGGACTACCAAAATATTAGAATATATTTATTGTTGTTGTTGTTGTTGTTGTTGTTGTTATTTAAGGAAACCCTCTTTATTGGCTTCAATTTATTGATTTACCTGAAAACATCATCATATGTTGAAAATTCCAGGAGATCTTGTGCCTTCTTCCCAAATTCAGGAAGAAAGAGAGTGGATAGATGTGTGCAGCTCGTCCCACGAAAACCGCTATCTAACCACAACTTTTGGTTAAGAATCCAACAGGCATTTATACATCCCTTGTATGATTTCCAAGTAATTTCATTAATTTTAAGAATATCAAATATTACATCAAATATCAAAATGCTTTATTTCATGACTAGCATAAAACACAAAATCTGAATAAAAAGCAAAGCAATGACTCATAAAAAAACAAATGCAAAGCAGGGAATATCGGATCTATTAAACAACACTGGGACATAGCAGAAGTATAAAATAGTATGGTAAAACACCTTATTAAGACTAAAACTCAGACAGTTTAATTTAATAACTTTAAGAATAAATATCCTACAACTTCTCTTTCTCATGTAACAAACCCTTTCCTTATTCTTAAACATGTAATATTTACATCCTAACCCTTTCCGAGAGAGCCTCTGTTCCATTGAAATCTGTTTGTCGTGCGGTTTGAACAAGGGAAGCCTCTACTTCAATACTAAGAGACCCAACATCTCTTGCTATCTATTTGTTCTTCATTATCTGCAGTAAGCATAAGGCTGCTATTGAGAAAAAAATAGGATTAACAGTCAGTCAATCTTCCTCCTGCACTGGTCACTAAGAAACCGCTCATATCATGAAAGCCACTTGAATGGATCCTTAGGGATAACAGGCAGAAGATAAATTGCACTTCTTTGCCAAGTCAATTCAAGTGGGAAAATCCTTGCATAGAGAATACTCCATATCACATTCACCTGCTTGATTTTCAAGTGCTCATTTACCTATGTACATTGCTCACTTGCAAGTGCTTAAGAAGTGGTGTTTAATGAATGCTTATGAACGCTTAAAACTGAGCTTCTATATAAAAGTTAACAGGAAGAGATGCTCCACAGATGTTCAGCACTAGGCTAATCTAAATGGGTTTAGAAGATTTAAGATAAAGAGGAAGTACAAGGTCTCTTTGAAATAAAGCCAACCTTAATTGTCAGTTCTAGCATACATGTGAATGTTACAAGAGCCTTCCTAAAGGACATTGGTCCACTCAATGAAAACAGAGACACAGGGACACTCCAGAGAATGTTACTGTTGCTGAATCAATAAAACTGAACCCGAAGGCAAATTTATGAAATCCATAAATAAATACGCTCTCCTAATCATCTTTACATGCTGAAACATCAATGCTGTAGGACAAAATAATACTTTGAATTTCTACCTCTGTTATAGGTTTCGGAGCAAACTATGCAGGCTCCAAACCAATAGATCTTTGAAAGGAGGTAAGGAAATTTAATTATTAATTAATTCTTGGAATGCGAGAATTGTAGCCAATTCCAAAACAGCATGAGGCAGCTTCTACATAGAAAGGCTGATTGGGACATTGGATGATTCTTTTTCTTAAATAGAACCTTTGGAAGAAGTAGGTGGAGCAAGGCATGACAGGTTGGAAAGCAGGCCCAAGGGTATGAGACCCAGTGTAGGGGGTAGCAGGCCCCAAGGCCTGTAGGGATCCAGTCAGGTGGGAAGTAGCACTGGCTGGGGGATTCTGGGAGTTGAAGTCCACCCATCTTCAAGCTTCCAAGGTTGAGGAACACTGGTTTAGTCTATATTCTTGAGATTTCCTCCAGATGTCTCATCTGAATAACAACCAAACCTGACACTATTAATGCTCTCCATGGAGAAGTCAAGTACACAACAGCAAAAAGAAGAGGAAGAGAAACCTTTTAGTATCAGTTCTCTGAAGATTGCATCATAAATATTAACAATAATCAGTACAACTTAAGATATTGCCATTACTATGTGAAACTGATTGAGAGGGATTAAAAAGTAGATTCTGGTTTAGAGTAAATTTCTCTCTAGGGCTTACTACACAGTCTCAGAAGTGTAACAGAATCAGCAAAGGTACGATAATAAAAGGATTTTTTAAACTTAATTCTGAAGGCAAGATTAAATTTGGGTTTTTTTTCTTCCTGCATGACATATTTAGGAACAATAAAGTTCCTCATCTCTCAGTTTTCATCTGAAGGTATAATTCTCCATTTTCTAGTTTTCAGCAAATACCATGTTCTTCTTTTTCATCTTTCCTAGAATATGAAACTAAAATAACTCTAATTACATTAGAGTTATTTTAGTTTCATATTCTAGGAAAGATGAAAAAATATAATTTTTTGAAATTATATTTCAGGAATTTTTTTCTTCTCACCAAACGGCTTCTCCTTCAGTTTTAATCTCAGATGCTTGAGAACTTCGGAAGATATCAGAATTTGACTTTTTGTCATCTGACTTTAACACACATTGTCTATCTTCTTCTGAAGGTTTCTCAAATCTCATACTAGCCTTGATAAATATGCAGGTTTCAGAGATCTTTTATCCCACACAATACTTTGACTCATGGACAGAGATAATGATTTTTCTAATATTTAATCTACTAGATATAATATAGATTATAATTTAAGAAGCTCGAGCCTCTTGTTTGGATTATAGCAACACAAAATTCAAAAGCTATGGTTTTATAAAAGAGACTGCAGCAAAAGCTACTGTAGTCTGTTTTCCAACCTGCTATAAAATACAGCTGAAATCCTAAACATACTGTATGTAGTTAGGAGATAATCCTATGAATTCTGTAGGATTTATTTCTAAGTAAACTTCAATAGAAGTACACTTTTAAAAATATCTCATTGCAACTCCATAAAAACACAGAGAAAACTTCTGAAACCTTTGAAGCATACATTTGAAATATGAAGAAAGGATACAAAAGCTCCAATTATGAAAACGGGGCTGAAAACATGTTTCTGGAAAGTAAACAAAGCTAAGCCCATATAAGAAAATATGAAATTCTCAGCCAAGAAATGCAGAACTTCAAAGAGCTGAGGAGAAATGTGAAAAGATTAGTTTGCCAGTTGCATTCAATATACCTGACATTTTATATAAATATCTATGTATTCCTGTCTTCCATAAAGCTTATGCTAAGTAAAATAAAATACATGTAATCATAGAAAATAATGGGTTTAAAAGTTAAATATGTCAGTTTGTTACCAATTATTATCATTTTATACTATGCATCTGAAATTATATACCTGAGATAGTATAATGTCAAGAAGGTAATTCCCAAATTCATATCTGTTCAGCTTTTCTTAATAAATATTGAATTTGAATGGTCTTCCAATGTAGTAAAGATAAATATCATAAAACAAGAATTCCTCCCTGATCTTGCTGGACTACAACTCTCCTCATCAGCTGTGCAACATCTACAGCAATCCCAGCAGCACAGCTGATGAGGAGAGTTGTAGTCCAGCAAGATCAGGGAGGAATTCCTGTTTTATGATATTTATCTTATGAGCAACATGTGAAGCACCTAAGATTCCTGTTCAGCGCCATAAAACTAACCTCCTTAAAAACTAAACCACTAAAGCCAACTACAAATCAGAAGTCTTATATGTATCATCTCATATACAACGAGTAGCATAAGAGGTGCCTAGCATTCCATTAGCTGAACGTTAAACAGTGTATCACCATATTTATAGATACCAGTGTTTGGGCCTTGCTGCACAATCATTTAGTCATATAGGAAGAACAGATCATGTTGTCACTGTTATCATCATTTTAGTCCTTAAATGTCCCAGCGCAGCTGAAACCACAGAATAAAAGGAGGTCCCAATCCTGCCATAACTCATGAAAGGTATCCTAGCAGAATCATGTGGCAAAGATGGCAATACATCAGTCACACACAGGGAAAATTATAGTAGAAGAATAGCCAAGAATCTTTGTTCCAGCCCCCTAGTTCTGTAGCCCTAAGGATGTTTTGGAGGACATGACAGAGCAACATTTCAATATACAACTCTACAACCCTGAGGTCGGGGTTCAGTGGTGAAATCTAAAATTTGTTACTACCGGTTCTGTGGGCGTGGCTTGGTGGTGGGGGTAATGTGGCTGGGTGGGCATGGCCAATTATTTCTTTTTTAACTTTTAGAACCATTTTTTCTACAACCTCTTCAGCAGAGGCTCTGCCGATCAGGCAACTCAGCTTGGATCGTCAGAGGCATTTAAAAGAAAAAAAGGGTTTTTTTCTTTTAAAAGCCTTTGACGATCCCAGCTGAGCCGCACGATCATCAGGGCCTTTTTTTTTTTTTTACTTTTAAAAGCATTTTTTGGCCGAAAAGGTTGTAGAAAAAATGCTTTTAAAAGTAAAAAAAAAAAAGCCTCTGATGATTGTGCGGCTCAGCTGAGCATGGGGTGGGGGGCGGGATTTTTGCTACCGGTTCTCCGAACCACCCATCTCCATTGCTACCGGATCAGGCAATCCAGTCCAAACCGGGAGCATTTCACCCCCGTCGGGGTTACAATCCAAAGAAGACTGCACTTGATTGTTTCCCAATTGCATATTTCAGTTCATCAATTTTTATTAACTGCAAAAAGCATTTTCTGTTCTTATTAAGTAAGAACAACCTGACACAATAAATGCATGTAAACAATACAAATCATGCCTACTTACACAGCAAAGCCAAGATTTTTTTTCCCCCTCACCTGCTTGGTTCGGCTTCTTGATTCAACAGATAGATTATTGTATGTGTAGTGAGCTTGTGTTATACCACAGAAAAGAACAGATACAACCCCTGTCAAGAAAACAGCAATAAAAAGAAACATTAAGCAACTGTAGATTGTCTCTTTTCTATGCTCATTAAGATTTTAAGTACCGTATGTTTTCTTTCATTCCTAAAGTATTGAATATCTGGCTTGCCTAAGAGGACCTGGTAGGTTAACCTTTTCTAAGGCACATATCCCCATGAAAAGCTACAGAGCTTAATCTTACTTAAAGATATTACCATAGGTCCTGGACTCCTAGTTCTGTATTCCCAGGAGTACGAAGAAACTACTTGTAAATAGGGCCTGCCATATAGCATCTTTTCAGATGCCCACTATCATATATATTCCATGTTTGTAGACAGAACCTTGACAGCTTCCGATTCTTCAAACCATTGGTGAGATTGAAATAAAATACTAGGCTCATTCTGGCATTAAGAAATCAGTATTTTTTTTAGAATACAAGCATTTTGTCTACACCCATCAAGGTACAAAAGACAAAATTACAACTAGACACTATGTTTCAGCAATTCAATGATATTTGAAACTTATCGCTTAGATGTGCTACATTTCAGTTTATACAATGCTTCAACATTTTTAAAGATTTATTTCCTGCTGATAAAGAAAATTGTAAATAGCCTACTAGAACCAAAAAGAATATAACATAGATCATATTTTGTCTAGAATTGTTCAATATAAATAATTCTGTATTTATATAAAATTCAGGCTATTAAAAATGTTAGCAATCTTACTTAAATGAAAACAAAATATAGAGGTAAGGAATCAACTTCAACTTTTCTGACTCTGATTGGAACTTTTGAGTTTGCTTTTCAAAAAACCATAGCTTAAAAATATATTTCTAATGTCAAATCTATCAAATGGAAAATCTCAATATTATAAATAAAAACTCTTCAGCTACCGGGATTTTCAATAATGGTCATGCTGGCTTAGAATTCTGGGAGTTGGTCTGCATATCTGATTAGCAAAAGCTGCTTTATGGTCTAGTAGCTAATTCAAAATATATAAGGATATTCCTGTTTTGGTACAATTCAAGCTGATTTTGAACTCTGTAATACCACTAAAGGACAGAAACTAAGGCAGTTTAGTCCAGGAACATATACATCATCAAAATGTTAAGAAATGTGCAAAAGTCATTCTCAATTATACATTGTTGTTTTTAGCATTTATTTGGATGCAGGAATAAGGGCAAGGAACTAAATTATAGATTGCATATCTTTTCACATTCAATATCCTAACGATACTTCCAGGCAAATCCGTGTAAATCTAGTATCAGTTCACAACATATTTAAGGCACACAGTTCTGGGAAAAGATATCACTGCCTTTAGATACTGAGAGCAAATACAATGATTTTGTTCTTGCACATGATTCAAAGCCCAGACTGAATTCAAAATGTTTGCAGAAGTCTATTCAAGTATGTACTCCATGCAGGAACACTTGCTAAAAATAAATTAATTTACTTATCTCAAAAATAAACACACACATCTGATGACAGGAACAATTATAGGGTTCCAACAATAGGAATTGTTATGTCAGCATGACATTACTTAGATTCTTCTTTTCTATAAAAGCGCCTTACCTGTAAAACCACAAGCCTCAGCCAACAAGAATGTACTCCAAGACATCAGGAAAAAAAGGGCTGTCTCCAGCAAGGGAAAGCAGTGTAGTTTGGTAAACTTTGTCACGTGAACATTTTGTCAAGGCCATACAAAGACTATATGTGATTTAAGAATTACTGAGAGTTGTCTCAAAGGTATTAGTGATGAGGCAGAAGAATTAGAGAGCAGATATGCAGTTAATTGCTGGTTCTCATGACATCCTAATGTAGCATGATTAAAAATGTTTTTAGATTAGCCTTAAATCTTTGCTTGGATAGTGGCCAGATTCTGAACTCCTGTCATTCCTCTCATATCCTTGCATCCCTCCGTATCTTGCTATCTGCCTCCTCCTTAAATTTTCTTGCATATAATGTTCCCATTTTAGCCTCATCTGAATGAAAAGTTTGATTTAGGCTTGACCCACAATAGATCCTGTCTCTAAACCAACTCTCCTGTGGTGCAAAATTTTCCCTTATTCAGAGCAGCTTTAGAAGATTATATGCTACCCACCACAATTCTCCAGAGACAAGAGCTGCGAAGAAGAGAAAAACAAATTGCCTGTGCCAAAAAGGGAAACTAGGACTTGGTTTGCACATGCAAACAGCTGGAAGGCATTTTTAGCAGAAGGATATAAGAGCTGTCACAATTCCAGTCACTACTCCCATCATGAAAGAACCACTGAAGATTCCAAGAAAGACACCGACACATTTAAAAAAGGCTGCTGCATCAAAGGCATGGGCATTTTCCCCAGTGGGTTGATATGCTACAATAGAACTGTAAAAAGAGAAGGGAAAGAGAAATAGCAGTCAGCCCAAAATCTGCCCTACATCATTCATCATTTTAGACATCAGACAACTCTCACCTATTTATCCTCCCCAAATTTCTCCAGGTAAATACAAGAACAATGACATTCCCATGTGATGACATTACAAAACACAGCAAAACCCCTGAGCATTTTACTTACGAAGATAGTACAATAGCAACAGCATCATTTAGAACACTTTCTCCAAACAGCAGTGCATATAAATCAACATCAGCATGAAGTTCATTAAAAATTGCCAGGACAGTGACTAAAATAAGGAAGCAAAAAAGAGTAAAAGAAAAAAAAACATTAAGTTGTATATAATTCTTTATAGAAAACATTTTCTTTACATTTCCTATGCAGGGAAAGGTTTTCATGTTGCAATACAAACATGTAGTCAAAGATGTTGCCAGGTTGAGTGTTAGTGAAATGACTTACAAGCATTTTTGCAATTTCTATATTTACTTTATATGAATTATGCTGGTCTACGACTATAATAAATATTTAGCTTGATTTGTATGTATTAAATTTATTACAACTTCACTATACCTTATTAGTTATACAAAACCTTACAGACACAAAGTTTGATTCACACATCATGGTAAGCAAACACATTTTTGCTTGTTTGTTTTGATTAGTGTGTTTGTAAAACCACTGCATATGTAAAGTATGCTTTATGCCTTGTACATTGTATGAACCCAGCAGTGGTGAAATCCAATTTTTTTTACTACCGGTTCTATAGGTGTGGCTTGGTGGGTGTGGCAGGGGAAGGATACTGCAAAATCTCCATTCCCAACCCACTCCAGGGGAAGGATACTGCAAAATCCCCATTCCCTCCCTACTCCTGGGGGAAGGATATTGCAAAATTTCCATTCCCACCCCACTCTGGGGCCAGCTAGAGGTGGTATTTGCCGGTTCTCCGAACTACTCAAAATTTCCGCTACTGGTTCCCCAGAACCTGTCAGAACCTACTGGATTTTATCCCTGGAACCCAGCCAATTATAATGTAATTGAATCATGAATTAAAACAACTACAACCATGTATAAACCTAATTTTAAAAACTGAAGTTTGTACCTGGATCAGTAGCAGATATTATGGCTCCAAAGAAAAGGCAATCAGTGTAGTAGAATTTATCAGAAAGCTGTCCCACCAGCTTCATTAGTTTTACCACACCATACATGAGATTCCTGAAGAATAAGAGGATGCAAGGAAACATTATTTTTTTCAGTATTTTCATTTATTTCTCTGGCCTTGTTTAGATACTTTCCAGCCCTACACAGAATTAAAAATACATGAAATTCAATAAAATATAACAAAACACATAAAATGTGTAGAGAAATATTAAATATAAACAACAATGAAATGACCACAAACCACATTATTTTAGATTTAGTCTGTTATATGTTTTAAAAAAATATACAGCTATTTTTGTTTTCCAAGTAATAGCAATAGCACTTAGACTTATATACCGGTTTACAATACTTTTTACAGCCTTCTCTAAGCGGTTTACAGAGTCAGCATATTGCCCCCAACAATCTGGGTCCTCATTTTACCGACCTCGGAAGGATGGAAGGCTGAGTCAACCTTGAGCCTGGTGAGATTCGATCTGCCAAATTCCAGGCAGCCGGCAGTCAGAAGAAGTAGCCTGCAGTACTGCATTCTAACCACTGCATTATTGAACTTAATTTATATATGGTTACATGAATGAAATGGGTGGGACTGAGATTATATTCATGACTTCTCTGTTTTCATTAAATACAAATAAAAAAAAAGGGACATTGCCCTTGATTCAGTGGTGAAATGTAAAATTTGTTACTATCGGTTCTGTGGGGATGGCTTGGTGGGGTTTTTTTTAATGTGACTGGGTGGGCGTGGCCAACTTTTTTTTTTTTTTACTTTTAAAAGCATTTTTTCTACAACCTTAAGAGGTTGCAGAAAAAAATGCTTTTAAAAGCCTCTGACGATCCCAGCTGAGCCGTGTGATCATCAGAGGCTTTTTTTTTTACTTTTAAAAGCATTTTTTCGACCAAAGAGGTTATAGAAAAAATGCTTTTAAAAGTAAAAAAAAAAGCCTCTGATGATCGCGCGGCTCAGCTGGGCATGGGGGGGCATGCAGAGATTTTTGCTACCAGTTCTCCGAATCACCCTCCGCCATCGCTACTGGATCGGGTGATCCAGGCCGAACCGGGAGCATTTCACCCTTGCCTTGATTCTTCACATATACATCACACATAGAAAAAGAAGAAGGAAGGGGAGTGGGGGGAAAGAGAGGGGGAGAATTTACTTTAAAGCTATTTTTAAAAGGTAACCAAATTGCAGAAATGAAAGCAAAAAAGAAAAAAGATAAAAAATTGTATTATTAATTTTGCCAAATATCTTGTCTTGCATGCTCTTTTACTGAATCAGTTGATTCCAAAATTATCTCCCACAAGGCCTAAAAAGTATTGCAATACTCAACTCACCCAATAATGAAACAAGAGACTGCAGTTCCCAAGAAAGCGTAAGTTAAAATTGATCCAAGATTTCTGAAAAAGTGCCTCTGTAGGGAGGGGGAAAAAGTGAATTAGTTGCAAAGAAAGAGTTCTTCAGAATTTTTCCTAACTAAAAAAAAAAAAGTACATTTGGTAATGTGAATGTGGAAACGTTGGCCAAAGAACAGAATGACTTTGTCATGTTTGAATCTGTGGTGGAGAAAACTGCTGTAGAGGAATATTTATCAACACTTTACAGGCCACAAGGGTTCATCTACTTTGAATGCAGGCCTATCATTCCAACAAGCTGTTTACAATCCCAAATGGGTTTACAAGTCATTCTGGAGTGGCCAAAATACAATATTATAATTTCATCCTTTATTTTGTAGCAATTATGAAACAAAGACTAGAACAAAGCAAGTAATATAGATGAGAATATAGAATGCATCCTTGCTAAAGATATCCTACCTTAACTTTACCTTAATATTCAAGAAATCTGGCCCACCAGTTTCAATGGATATCTGATCATTCTAATTTTATCCCTGGGCTAAAAAAAATCATAAATGTACATGTACACAAAACATCTGTAGTTATCATACCTACCAAGTTGCAAAAAAAGCATGGCAGGCTTTTATGTAAAAGGAGAAACTAAAGAAATTATTAAGTGAAATCCAGCTGTGGCTGAGTTTAAAACCCTAATTTCCACTGATTATAGTGAACTCTCACAATAATCACAAAAAAATAATAATAATAAAGACTTTTGCATTTATTTTATTTAAGCAGCTTTCTTAGCTGTACACTATAAACACACATCTTACTTAAGAGACAAAGAAAAAATAAAATGGGTATCAATTGCCATGTTAGATCTCTCTGAATGCTATTTAGAAGATGACTGCCTTATTTTCTAAGTGGAACTACTCTTCTGAAAATAAACTACAGGACTTTCAGTGTAAGACATGGCCTGTATCATGAAGGCTATATGGAAAATTCTATATCGGTTATGTAGCTTGAAAACCTCCCAAGAGTATCTTATTCCCATATAACCCAATCAACCTTCTAAAACTTGGAAGATCTTGGTTGATACCCTAAAGAACATTATTTGAGATTACAATAAATTTTGAGGTCTGCACATCAGTCCACGGGAGCTAAGTGAGTGGCCAGATAGTTAGGTGACTAATTTATAGTAGGGATATAAACAATTTACAAGTTAAAGAACAGAAAATGCCTGTGAACTCCAGCATGCTCAATTTCTCCTCCAGAACATGCTATTCTAGCAGTTCAGTAGTTTCCAAAAGTAAATCCAACAAACTGGAACATAATATAAGAAAAAGTCAGTTTTATGTGAACACAAGGATGAAAATCCAGATTGTGAAAATAAGAATACTTGAAGCTTACTTTCTTTAAACTGTAGCCAGCATGGAAAATAATGGGAGGTAAAAGGATGTTGAAGAATACTTCTGGGTCAAAAGTTACCTTAAAAGAAAAAGAGAGAGAATATGTTATTGAATAAAATGCCTATGTGTCTATATTTTTGATAGTTTCTCAGGACATATTTTTCAATTTTTCTGAAATTATTACTTTGATATCTGCCTCAGGAAACAGATTTTATTGCAAGAAGTTCTTACATCGCTCTAATTCACAAGTGTGTGTTCCACTTTGCAAGATGATTCAGGTGACCATTTATCTTTCCCAACAAAAGTTTCACTTAACCTACATTCTGCACATAGCAAAATGGTGACTTTCACAGTCCTTCAAATAAGTATTCCCAGGCTTGTATATTTTCCTCTCATCAGCAGGTGGCACTCTCAAATTTCAGTGTTGCCACTAATCAGTCTGATTTTAATTATTTTAATTGTAATTGTAATTGTAATTCAATTATAGAAGCAGGATAAGTTTTTTAATAAATAATTTCAGCATTTTAAAATGCCTTCCCATTACCACGTCTTCCCAGTTTTCTGAGTCCAATTTTCTGTATTTTTAGAAGTTTATTGTTTTTCTCTCTTTAAGTCTTTTCTTTCTGGTCTGATATTCTCCTCAAAATGCTTAATCGCCACTTTAACAAATAATTCTGAGCAAATAGTTCTAGATTATCCCTTGGGATTAGGTTTTAAGTAAAAAGGAATCCTCTCCCCCAGTTCCAGTCACTGTTCGCCTACTTCGCTCTAGCACCAGCCTTAGTTGTTCCTTGGCTGTTCCAGTTTTGTGGCAGCCATCTTTAGGCTGCCCTCTCGTTGTGGCTGAGAGGGAAAGAGAATCTCAGATCAGACAGGAGAGTTGCGACTCTCCGCGACCTCACAGGGTACCCCTCTTTGCTTCACCGCCCCTACGGGGCAGCTTTGGCTCCTTTTGCAGCCCACTGATGGAGAGAACTTGCAACGGGAATGCGGAGACCCACTCTTTGTGTCTAATCTCACTGCAACGTCAACCGGAAGCACAAGGAATAACAAGGCAGATATTCAATTAAAATGACATCTGAATGTTATGCTAGAAGATTGAACCTATAAAGGGGACTCAAAGAGGCTTTGGATAACTCCCGGGACTATTTGAATGGAACTGACTGATTACCTATGGGATACAAAGAAGTATGATTAATGTACTTCTTGAAGGGCAACTTTAGGTCTGAATAAATAGTTCTTGGACTACTGGACAAAAGTGGGACTTCTTAAAACAAAACAAGATGCCCCATAAGGAGGAAATGAGTGGAACTTTGAATGAGATGGCGTTAATTTTTCAAAGCACAAAGGACATTATGGAAGAAGGATTTAAGGAGAGTATGGAAAAAATGGAAAATATTATACCAGGGACAATGAATAAAAATCAAGATGCCCAAAAAAGGGAGGAGCTAGCAGAAGGAATGGAGGAAAAGACAGAACCGAGGAACCAGCGATCAAAAGAAGAAGACAAGGAGGAGATAATAATAAAAATAACAATGACTGATGAAATTAACCAGGGGGGAAATATTTTTAGTTAAAAAGAGAATTGGAGATACAGAAAGATACTATTGAAAGGGAGATAGGGCTCCGGGCAAATATTTTGAAAGCTAGGCAGTGGAAGATGGGAGAAACACCAACAACTAGGATGTAGACGCAGATAGAGATAAAGACCCAAGAGAGGAATATGGGAGGCAGGTTAGAAAAAGAGTAAGAATCAAAGTACTGAAGCAGGGAAGAGACGATGGATAGAAAGAAAAGGGTTTTTGTTGTTGTTGTTGTTTTCCCTTTCCCTTCTTTTTTAGAATGGTGGCATGATTAGAAATAAGAGAATGGGGGAACATTCATATATTTTATATATATATATATATATGAATAAATAGTTCTTGGACTACTGGACAAAAGTGGGACTTCTTAAAACAAAACAAGATGCCCCATAAGGAGGAAATGAGTGGAACTTTGAATGAGATGGCGTTAATTTTTCATATATATATATGTGTGTGTGTGTGTGTGTGTGTGTGTGTGTGTCTGTGTGTTTTTCTTCTAGCCAGGTTTTCCCTACGTAGCCAAGGTTTTTTTGTAGCTCCAGCTCAGTAGAATCACATCTACTCGGTTCTGGGCTTTTTTCCTTTCTGACACCTAGCAAGCTCTAACTGCTAGAGACCTAAATAGATCCATTTCTAGCTCCATTTCTTAGCTGTCATCAGTAGGCCACATCCATGTCTTATGTATCCTCCCTGTAAAGGTACAGTATCAATTTTCTTACTTCTTCGTAGGGTTTATGTGTGTTTTTCTTCTAGCCAGGTTTTCCCTATGTAGCCAAGGTTTTTTTGTAGCTCCAGCTCAGTAGAATCACATCTACTCGGTACTGGGCTTTTTTCCTTTCTGACACACACCTTTATATAATGAAACAAAAGCAATAATAAAATGGGAAAACTAGAGATTGAATGATGGTATTATTAAGAATGTTTAAATAATATTGTGTTTGGCATTGAAATAATATATTGGAACATTGAGCAATTAAATAATGAAAGAACATACCTTAATGTAAAATGTGTATTACTATCAGAATTATATAGATTTGATGATTGTAAAGAATATGATTAGAATAACCTTGCATGTTTAAATAATATTGTGATTGGTATTAGAACTGTGTATTGAAACATTGAACAATGAAATAATGAATGATTGTATCTTAATACAAATAGATGCAAAGAGTGAAATATGGGAGATAAGTTAAAAATGAACTGCACCAAAGTGGGTGAGAGATGTTGGATAGAAAGAAAACGTCTTTTAATATAAGGGTGATATGATTAAAAGTTAGAATAGAGATAGAAATAAGAGAAAGGGAGAATATTAGTATACACATTTTTATATAACAAAATGAAAGCAATAACAAGAGGGAAGTTTAGAAATTGAATGGTATTATTATGTTTAAATAATATGGTGATTGGCATTAGAATATATTGAAACATGGAATAATTTAATAATGAAAGACTATAACTTAATATAAATGTGTACTATTATTAGAAATACATAAGATGGATGAATATAACAACTATGATTAATATTACTAGTTTTATATGTATTAAAATGTATAACACCCAGGTGCCACACTGTTCACACATTTTTTTTTTTTTTTTTTTAATTTGATTTATATGCCGCCCTTCTCCGGAGACTCAGGGCGGCTTACAGTGCATTAAGCAATAGCCTTCATACTTTTGTATATTTATACAAAGTCAGCTTATTGCCCCCACAAACTGGGTCCTCATTTAACCTACCTTAGAAAGGATGGAAGGCTGAGTCAACCTTGAGCCTTGGAGAGATTCGAACCAGCAGTAAATTGCAGGCAGCTGTGTTAATAACAGGGTGCTTTAAACCACTGTAGTACCAAGGCTCTTATTAATACATTGATATGTATATGTAAAATAAAATAAAAAACTTGAAAAAAGAAGAAGTTTGGTTTCATATCCTTATTAGGGATAAGGATATGGATAGGGGGTAAGTGGTTTTGGATAATCTACCCCTTACATTTAGTTCCTGATCTATAAAAAAAATAACAGAAGAAGCAAGCCACATCATGACTTGCGATAAGGAAGAAATGACTATTTAATAGTATATGTTGCACACACCCTGAGATTTTGAGGTTATCTGAAGAAAGTACCTTAGGTGGTGGGAGGAGGGAAAATAAACTATCAAACTGCTATGGAAAGTTCAATAATCATGTCTAAGGATCACAGAATGCAGAAGAGATGGGTTGTTATGTATTTGAACAACACTACAAACTGCATCCTACTACTAGGAAAGATTACACAGCATTTCACATTTTCAGCTTTGAAAAAATCTTTTGTCAAATGGTATAGTTCAGTAAGAAAGGAACCTTAGTCAACAAAAGGCAGCTCTCACTTTTCGCAGTATATCATTCTGTTCCACATTGTGTATTTTTCCAGGGCTTATTTCTCCTTTTAAAGTATATTCAAAGAACTTCCCACTGATGTTGACCAACAGAGTGGAATAAGCCCTGTCTTCCTGAGAACAGCTGAAAGGCTTGTCATGACCACTGGCAGGAGGTATGCCATATCTCAAGATTACTCCAACAATCAACCCTGAAAGACAAATAGGACCATGAGTTACATCCTACTGGAGCCATATAAGCTTTTACATGTTTTATTTTTAAGAAGGATTTGTCATTGACTGATTAAATTTTTATATTCGTTTTTGTGTTTTACACAAGGAGGATAGGTATACAGATATTTTTCTCATCATTGTAAGTACAATTATAATCACAACATTGTGCAAAGCAAGTTTAATAGGTTCAGTGGGGCATCATTTTAGAACTGCAGTACTGCCATATGTTGACATTTTAATTCCTATTTGGAAAATGAGGAAGTTCTATTTATAAATAATCTCATATCCATAAACATACTAGATTTTTTTCTAAAACATTATGCGGGGAGTCATTCACCCTTCTTAGATTCAGTATACAGCAGTTTCTGATGACCTCCCAAACCATTCAGAACTTCTAAAAAAACCCACATAAAATGCAAGTATTTGATCCTTAAAATGTCCTATCTTTATTTGACTTATGCTTGAGCAATTCACTGGCCAAAGCCCAAAACACACTGAGCAAACATCAATTTGGAAACTGAAATGAATACATTTTCTTTAACACCTTGGGTTCTGCAGTGATTGCAGTAACCAGCAGGTTGATTTGACAAGTTTCCAGCCTCAAAATGAATTCCACTTTTTAGTTTTAAAGAAGTATTGTAAAATAGGATTAAATAATCAGTTTGCTCACTTAAAAATTTCACAAAGCCCTTAATCTAAGTCCAAATGTATTTGGTTTTGTTATTTGGGACATTCTCATCATGTTAAACATTCTGCCAAAACCCTACACAGGAAGAGCAAGCAAAACAAATCTCATCATAGGTCTACGTTTTGACTTGAATATATTTATACTGAATATAAGGGTGGTCAGTATACTTTCTGAATAGTTGCTTCTAAAACTTGATCACAAAAATGCACCTGCAGAAGCAGCAAATAAAAGGAGAGAATAGTAACATCTAAGCCAAAATAATACATTTCTTAGAAAAATATGACAGAACGTACAAAACAAACAGATTCCTGCACTTGTTTCACTCACATACAGATACTGCATAAATAGAATTTAAATGTAGAAAAACTGTAACTAGATACAGAATTAGCAAATCTGGGTGATACATTTCTAGGAGATACTTTAATACTTCCAATAACAGAAGATCAAGAACAGCAGGGAAGTCAGTAACCAGTTTCTACTGAAAACAAAGTATATCTAAATCCATTTGATCAAAGTCCAGTTTCTATGCCATAGAGATTGACTGAACATTTTTTCCAAGGAACATATTTCACCTAACATGGATTACCAGCAGGTAGAGATAGATGAAATTTGTTTCCTTAACATCCAATAACTGAGTGTCTCAAAAGCAGGGCCGGATTTAGATGAAAAGAGGCCCTAGGCTATTCCACTTATGAGGCCCTTTCACCTATAATGAAAGTGTAATTTTAATTTTGCTAACAATTTGAATGTAGGCCCCTCTTGATCTTGAGGCCCTAGGCTGAAGCCTAGTTAGCCTATAGGAAAATCCGGCCCTGCTCAAAGGATAGTTAGAGCTGATCTGTTTTTATTGTATTTGCTATTTGGATATTTAATTTCACTCTGTACTATAAATCACCTAGAGACATTTTTTTTGTTCTGAAGTAGCCAATAAGCAGTATTCCAAAAGGAGATGAGTAAATCTGTTATTCCAAAAACAGAGGAAAATATAAGCATGCTAATTATGGCATAAACTTTTATTGATAAATTATTGACATGAGATCTTTGAAAATAGCTGTACCATATATCAGACCTGTACTTTGGAGAGAATGAAAAGCTAAGATTTGTTAAAAAAACAAAACAAAACACAGAATTCTCTTAATCACACTACAAATTTTTATGATCATTTAGGCAAAATAGTTCAATAGTACCAGATAAATCATGTTATCAGATATATCTTAAACGTATTTATTACATTTGGATATCTACTGCGATATTACCAATAGAGAAAAGAAATAGAAGTTCCAAAGGAAATCACATAACAAATATGAAAAATTAGGAATAACCAATATAGAACAACCCAACATGGATTATATGTTCTATAAACCATGGTTGATAAGAAAATATAGTAAGTGTAAGACACTAGCCTGGTCAAGAGAAAGCATAAGCTTGGATCACAAGGCTATTTATTGTAGCGCAGTTTTGAGATCAGAAGAATTAACTAGAGAGCAATGCTTTTCAAAAAAATGCCTGTTACAAAAGGATAACACCCATTCAATAATTTGACATGAGCTTTGGTTTTTATAAAATTATTTTATAAAATTCAAAACACTCATCTTAGACATTTATATTTGTATGAAAGACTACTTCAGTCAAGTGAATTTTAAAAATGCATAATCTAAATGGATTCAAAGAATGTCAGTAGAGAGCTTGCATTTTCCTTGCATGCTACATTTACTAAAAAGGTAACAACACCTCAACAATCCAATGTGCAAACAACCCTTTTAAAAACGGTTGGGGAAATGCATTGCAATCCTGTTCTACTTTCTTGCTAAACTGCTCACATGAATTAGCAGCAAACATAAATCCAGAAAAGCTCTGCTTCTAAAAATAAAACCTAGGTAGAATAATTAATGCATCTAATGAGTGGATAGCTTTTAAACTATAAGCTGGAGAGCAAGAAAAGAAATATTTGCATTTTTATTTTTTTATTTTTTTTTGCAAAAGTACCTAATTCTGAAAAGAAAAGAAAAAAAACCCTGAGCCACAGATGGATATTTTGAACCTAGAATTTTTCTGTAATTATTGCTGGCATGCTGAAGCTAAGAATTTGAGCGATATGAGAAAAATGGTGCTAATCCTTAAGGCTGTGGTTATGAATGACTGAAGCGTGGGAGGATGAAAGTTAGAATCTGCACAGAAGTTCACTTCTGATCTTCTTTAGGGACTCGCTGATTGTTCATATAAAGCCCTGTGGAATAATGGAACTCTACCTAGTTTGACCCGTTTCATCATATTGGCAAGCATTCTTAAGGCAATCAATTGCCACTGTAAGAGGCCACTTTAATTGCACACTTCCAACATGTGAGCTAGGTTTCTTGGTTAGTTGAATTTTTAAGGCCTGCCTTCATAGGTATTTTAGCAGAAGTGTGATTACATAATAAAGAACAAAGGCATCTCAGCCAATCAAGCTCCAACAGGGAAACCCTATATATAGAGTGAGGGCAGCCTTTGCTCTGCTCAAATAGCAGCCCTCTGGTGACACAGGAGGGCTTTATCAAGATGACAGTATTAGCCCAGCATGTCTGCAGACCTATTCAAGTTCAGAAATGAACAACCAAAGAGAAGGAATATCCTTTTGAAATGTTTGCTTCCAAATCCAAACAGTGCTTGAAAAGGTAACATTTGTTTCTCTGCAGCACCTGAGGCTTTTTTCTGCTGAACTGGCAGAGAAGAGACTGGCTTCTACCCATACATAACCTGGCAGGTTTGTCGAATTCATGGCCTCTCCTGTTCAACCAGTCTTTTTGTTTGTATTTGGTCTTCAATATGGGAAGCAGAGGGAGGCAGGAAAGGTAAATGACAAGGACAACAGGATGATGCAATGCACAGAAGGGAATTAATCTTTCCATTTGCTTGATATCCCTGTTTGCACTAAAGTAAACAGAAACCAATCAATAAGGAACTTGTTTCATTCTAAAAAACATTTTTAAAAAAGCATATCTAAAAAGGGGCAATGTAAAAAACCATGAAGTATTAGGATTTCTCCAAAGGATAACAGGAAATATATTTCTATGGGCTTTATTAAATAACAACCATTTTATGAAACTAACGATCCAAGTAAAAGTAGAGAAAAAGAGCAGCAATTATTTATCTTGTTGTATTTTTACCCTGTCTTTCTTCTGGAGGCTCAAAGTGACACACAAGGATTCCTCTTTGTAGTTTGTAAGTTATTGTTGCAACACCCTGATGAGGAAGAAGACAGTGACCAGCCCTCTGAATTTCATGGCTGAATGGCTTTAACATTGTTTTTCTTTCTTTCTGGTAGTCTTAACACATTAGTCACAACTGCAAAATTCTGAAAGACCTAAGCCAGAGAATTTATGCACTGCTTATCTATTATCTAACAGGTGCCTGGTGCAAGCCATTGTGATGTCATCACCATACAATGATGTAAATTCTGTAATTTGCTCATATTACATAATCCATGTCATTGTGTGATGTCATAATACCATCACTCCCACCTCCTCCCGCTTACAGAGGTTGATGTCTGTTACCACCTTTAAGTTTCACTTAGCCATCTTTACAATACTGCATATCATGCTCTTAAACCCATTTTCCTTTTCTACCAAAGTGAAAAACTTTCCTTTCCATAAGATGCCTAATTAAATCAACAAAGGGAGATGAAAAGATGATGTCACTAAAAAAGGATCCATTGACTCAATTCATTTAAATGTCAGTTAAAATAGACTCACTAATGCACAGGGTTAAACTAATTAACTTGTGCAATGGCAATACTTAAAACGGTCCATTCATCTATTTTCATATCTATTCAAAGCAAAATTGCTAGAAAAGACCATACAGCTGAAAAAACAGAACACTTGCTACAAAGACCAGGCAACACACATCATAACCTCATAATCTTCAAACATTATTGATGCCTTTCTAACCATATGAGAAAGAGCCAATGATGTAATATAGCCTTGTTCCATATTCCCCATATTGTGTTTTTTTTCTTTAATTTGATGAGATTGTGTGCGGTCATGCTTAAACCCAGGAGATTTGACTGGTTTAATAACTTTTGAAATAAACCTGTTATCAGAACAGGTCCATTTATCTCTAGTCAAGGAGAAACTATGTTCCTTCAACATACTAAAGCTATAATTTCCCTATTGACTATACAGACATTTCCACTGACATTTCTCTTTTTATTTAAAAAAAAAGGTATTCACAATCAGTGCATAGAATAAATATTTGCTTTTCTAGTTTTTTAAACATGTTTTTTTTTCTTTTTTCTCAACTGGCTAAAAATAAACTTCAGGTGAGACCTGAGATCATTCCAAAACTAGAAAATAATTATTGCTGGTAGTATTGTCGTGTCTATTCAGGAGCAAAACCTAATACAGGTCCAGATTGATTATCTAGGTTTCCTTGAACATTTTAATTGGAATGTAAATTGATTAATGAGAAGGGCTCAAGACCCTGAACATTTTAAAAGTATAATATAAAATGTTCCAGGGCAAAAGAGTATCACCACAGGTTCAATAACCCTCATTCTTTCAATATCATAACTCATATATTCTGTAGATGTCCAGCATTATGAAGAGAGTTTGGCACATAACAAGGACTTCAAGTATATATTGGAACAGTAAAATGCATGTGCATTGGGCGCCTATAAGCACCCAAATCACATATATTTATTGTCAGATTCAATTACCAATGGTTTTCTAAATGCAAATAAACATTGTTCAAAAAAGTAAGCACCATGCATGTACTTTTTTGGAGAACCAGCTTGTAATAATTGTTAAAGGCCCTGAAATAGGAACCAGATAGTTATGACTTCTAGGTATGCCTTAAGCCAGAGGTAGGCAAATGTGGCCCTTATACAACCTGTGGACTTCAACTCCCAGGGAGTTTTGGGAGTTGAAGTCCACAGGTTGTAAAAGGTCCACATTTGCCCACCCGCCTTAGGCACAAGTTCCCCTCTCTCAGAACTAAAAAAGGCAATGACAACTACTTTCAAAAGTCTTGCCAAGAAAACTGCATAAGTGGCTGCATTTACACATTGCATTAGTCATAAAACGGCTAGTTTTGTTTTACATGCTGACTAAATGTAATTGATCTCTAATCCATTTTCAGAAAAGATCTAGGGTGCAGATAGTCCTTATGACTAGAATTGGGACCAGAATTTCCATTGTTGTGGCCATAAGTCAAAGTTGATTTTACAATATTTTTTACAGTGGTGGTTAGGGGAATCACTTGGTTCTTAGGTGTATCCAGCTTTCCCATGGGTTTTTTTTTGGCGGAAATCAACAAACAAAAAAAGGGTGAAAATTGCGATCATGTGACCATAAAACACTGCAATCTTGTAAATGCGAGCTGGTTGCCAAGTGCTGAACTGTGTTCACAAGACCATGAGGGTGAACTGTGTTCACAAGACCATGAGGCTGGAGCGACGCTCATAACTGACCGTACAGAAGTCACTGTAAGTCACTTTTGTTACCCAGTTGTAAGTTGAGGACTACTTGTAGCTGGCATAGCATCAAGTCAGAGTACAAAACTTTAAGCCTAATTAAATTATTTTGTCCCTATATGTGTAATTTATCATTGTCAAATTTATCACAATGTTGATACAGATTTTAAATTGATACATCACAATGCAAACATTTTTGCATGTATAAATACAGCATTTATAAAAAGATCAGATTTAGATCTATTTCATTACTTTCAAGAGTAGGATCCATTAACAAAACTGGATGCAATCTTAGCATTTTATTTTTAAAAAGTAATGAAACTTGGAATTTGCTGTCCACAGTGTCAGCTGTAATTTGAACTTTACTCCTGATTTCCTCCAAGGCTTGGAGCAACTCATTTTGTTCCCTATCAGCATTCATCTCTACAGCAACCTTCCTCTGAGATGGGTTAGGAAATCCATCAATGATTCATCCAATATCAAACAGGAGTCTTCTGTTAGCCCGGAGATTAAATCTGATGTCTCACATTTCAAACATTTAAATGATACCTGTCTTTATTGCAGACAGAACAAACAAATAAACCTTAAGAGGGATCTTATTCTCTTGAAGGCATTCTTCTAATACAAACAGCAACTAAGAAAGATGAAAGAATAGTTAGGCCCTCTCTTTCTTCAAAGCATACATTTTAATTGCACGAAATGAATCAATAGGACATCCATTTATTTAGATATTTTTAGAAATGTAACAACTATTTTACAAAACTCAATTTAAGATAAATCTAATCTGAATCAAAGCACTCTACAATTTGGTTAATATTATTTATATTACCATTTGACTAATATTATTTATACTATTTTCCTTTGACTTGTCTTTATATTTGGCAATCAGACCTCTATATCCTCAGAGAATGAAAAACCCTAATATACTGATATTTTTTTAAAATTGGCCAAGTTAGCCCTGAGTTGGAAATACTTAATAAATCAGAACACACCTATGTTCCCCATTATAAGGGAACACAGGGGAATTAATTTACGTTATTAAATTAGCAGTACTTTATCTAAAGAAAACTGCAAGTATTTCTTTATGACTCAAATACAGAATGAATAGAATACTTTAGTCAATACATTTTTTTATTTGTGGCTAAACTTGCAAACTGCAATGTCTGAGTAGCACAACAGCTAGTGTCTCTTAAGAGACAGTCTTTGGCCTAAGTTCTATGACACCAAAACTACTGCTCTTTTCACGAGGATGAAAAACTGAAGAAAAGTATGCCCAATCACAATTAACTTTTCTACAATATAATCTGAAATTCAGTAAGTAGATATATGTAACTTGCTTAGATTGTAGCGATTTTATTTGACATTTTCTATGTGTGACTGTTGCCTTCCTTTGTTGATCCCAATCTCTTA
This sequence comes from Pituophis catenifer annectens, assembly GCF_029215685.1. Lineage (NCBI taxonomy): Eukaryota > Metazoa > Chordata > Lepidosauria > Squamata > Colubridae > Pituophis > Pituophis catenifer. Next base: position 39,915,621 of record NW_027256884.1, read on the forward strand.
TTTGCTCAGATTATCTCCTTTTCTAATCTATGGAAAGTGAGAGCACATATGAATAGACCAGAAGAGAACAGGGTGGCCTCGTGCTCTTTTGAATTTGGCCCTCTGAATCACCAACTGACAGTGGATCTCAGAAAAAAAGGAAGATTTCCTTTTCCTCGAATTAGAAAGTTTTAACAATTAAATCTTGGATCAAGTTTGAATTCTGTCAGACATACAAATTTTACTGTACAATCTCCATCTTCTAAGAACATATGAACCCAGATCAAAAACCTTTGCCACCAACGTCTAATTCTATAAAGTGATCCAGAAAGGTAGATAGTTCTCGACTTACAATCACAATTGAGCCCAAAATTTATGTTGATAAACGACGCATCTGTTGAATTTTGCCCCATTGTACAACCTTTCTTGCCACAGTAGTTAAGTAAATCATTGCAGTTGTTAACTTAGTAACATGGTGGTTTAGTGATTCTGGTTTCCCCCTTGACTTTGTTTGTCATAAATTTGCAAAATGTGATCACATAATCCCAGGACACTGCAACCGTCATAAATGTGAGTCAGTTGTCAAGCATCCAAATGTAAATCACATGACCATGGGGATGCTGCAACGGTTGCAAGTGAAAAATGGTCATATGTCACTTTTTCAGTGATATTGTAATTTTGAATGTTCACTAACTGAACTTTGTAAATTGAGGAATACCTGTGCTATGAATCTCCTTCCCCAAGCTAATATACTCTTGGTATTGAATTTCGTTTCATCTAGAAGCTCTGGGAGTTGTAGTTTCAATTGAAAGCACCTTTTTATTTTATGATTAAAATGACAAAAAAAAAAAAAACCAACTGTCACAAATGCAAATAGGACCTTGTGTACTTGCAGCCTGATGTTGGACATAAATACATATACTGTATCTCAGTGTCATAATGTTACGATGCAAGTTGCATCAGGCAAGTTGCCTCTTCCATTGCTTGAAGATCCCAACACTCTTGGAGGGCACTAAAGAGGGGAAGGTTTACCTAGAATTTGTAGGGCAGTGGCAGAAGAAGTAGTAAAGAAAACACTTTACTCCTCAGCTTTTTGGCCCAAGTTTTTTATATGAATCATGTTCCATTGACTCTCAAGCATACCTTTTTAAAAACATTAATACCACAATATAATATTACTAATATTTTAATTACTCTACCCCATTTTCCCGAAAATAAGGCATCCCCTGATAATAAGCCCAATTGAGCTTTTGAACGCATGTGCTAACCCCCCCCCCAAAAAAAATAAGCCCTTCCCGCAAATATTTAAAGGCATGAGCAGCCGGTCCCCACCATTTCCTCTGGTTAGGGTTAGAGACAGAGCTGGAAATCAGGTAAGACAGCAAGAGGAACCCCCCTCTTACTCCACTCACCCCAAAATAATAAGACCTCCCCGAAAATAAGGCCAAGCGCTTATTTCAGGGTCCAAAAAAATATAAGACAAGGTTTTATTTTTGGGGAAACATGGTAAGAAAGTGTGTCAAAACCGATATGAGTCAGTGTCTTCTTCATTCTGTAAAAGCATAGCACTATAACAAAATATTTCACTGTCCAGTAATAAACTATTGGAAACTATCTCAAGCATATCATTAATATTCTTCGTACATAATGGAATACACATTTTCATCAATTTTTATCTGTCAGTTTCAATCCCTGCTTATGCAAAAGATTCAATAGTACAGAAACTTCTAGAAAGCTGTCTATCCAAGGACAACAAAATGCAGAGATTCATTAATGCGTTAAGTATACGTAACCTGAATACTGTCAATATAACTTACATAGAGTGGTTGTTCTGAAGGAATATGTCAATCACACAAAGTACTTTCAGTTTTAATTCATTCCATTATCATCTACTTAAAATAATGCTGTTTCAATAGTATACATTCCATATTACAACTATTGAACACCTGCTAAAACAACATATAATATTTAACCACTCCTGGCATTGTATGTTTTATTACACAGATGCTGGGCCAATCCACTCTATTATTTTAGTTTGCAAACAGAACCCTAAAAGCTTCAGGTCAACCAGCTACACAGTGCCCTATGGCTGGATTTACAATGGGAAGCCAAATTCAAAGGAGCAAATCATGTCTTAGAACAAGAGTGCTGCATGTGTAATACCCAGAGCACCTTCACCAAGCTGATCTCAGTTTCTATAATTTTGAATTTTTTGTTGTTAGTTGCAAAGTCGTGTCCGACCCATCGCGACCCTATGGATAACATTCCTCCAGGCCTTCCTGTCCTCTACCATCCTCTGGAGTCCATTTAAATTCACATAAAAGCTATCCAGCAAACCCTAAAGTAAGCATAGTTCTTTTTTTTTAAATGAAATTATGTAGTCCTATCTGTTTTGCAGCTCCCCCAAACCAAAATATGTCCCTTATTCATTAAAAGGTTGCCCATTCCTGTCCTAGTATGGTTTATTCAGTTAATTATAGTTAAATCAAAATGGAAATCTAGTCTGTATTGCAGCAACTTGCCCTCAAACCATACACTGACTCAGAACATTGCCATGACTTAAACATCCTATACCTTGATGGATTTAGTCAAATCAAACTGATGACCCTCACTGCATCTTGTGGCAATGGGTGAACTTTGTACACTTACTGATGGTGGGAATGAGTTATCTTAAAGAACCTGACATCGTATTACATGTAGTCCTCAATTTATGATCATAATGGAGCCTTAGAACTATTGTCACAAATCATACTGGTCATTAAACAAGGTACCAATGTGATTGTCTCGCTTAATGACCTCAATCCTTGCTCTCCCCACTGTGATTTTTAAGTGACCGTTTGGGTTGTTAAGTGGAGCACTGGGTGGCTCAGGGGTAGGGGAGACCCTGGGAAGCCTAGCATAACCACAAGCTTGCACTGTAGCATCTTGCCTACCTGGTCTAAGGTATGCAGTTTTTAATAAGTCACTTTTTTGTAGCCAGATGCATTGTATAACAGTTCATTTTTGCTTCCCTCCCCTCAAGGTACAATTTGCCAAATGGTGATCTTTTCTTTGCAGGGAAAATGACTATTGAATACCCCATTTAACAAATGAATGCACTACATATTTTTGAAGAAGTGCTTTATGCCATCTTGTCTCTTCACTTGCAAGAAACCTGGATTTTTTAAAATTGTTGCTACATATAGAATTGTGTGCACTGAGCTGCCCACTCTGCTTACACCTTCTCCAAATATCCCTTCTAAGTGGGAAATTTCTCATTAGGCCAATAAATTGAAAACTGAGAGAATCTGTGTTCTACAGCTAGAGATCTTACAGAAATATTATCTGCTTCCACTTCGCTGATTAAGAATGAGACTGAAGGAGGAAATTACCTAAAATTTCTTTCCCAGATGCTTGCAAGAAAAGTTAATGATGCATTATTTATTCTCTTTCATTCTCTTCCAGTTTGGACATCTGCTGAAAGGCCTAAGTGCTCTATCACCATGTTAGTGCATTGATGGTTTACATACAGTAAGTTTATATAGTTGTTGTTATTAGTCACCATCAAAGCTGACAGCAGCCAAATCATAGAACAACGTAAAGAAGCAGTACAAGATCAGAAGATGTGGTAGACCTGGCCAAAAGTCAGACACAACTGAATGGATAACATCAGCAGCAGCATAACATACAGTTACAAGGACACAAGGCAAACTCTATTATTGTTTAGATTTGCCAGTGATGGGCAGGGGAAGAAATACTGCATTTCAAAAACTTCTTTTTTTCTCAACATCATATCCTAAATGCAGTCCATTATTTTAAGTTTATCAAATTGTCCAAGTATATGAGACTTAATTCTTACTGAATATGCAAGATATTGTCAACTAAATATACGAACAACAAGACAATCAGTCTTTTCATGAATTGCCATTCTCTATCACTCCTACTCTTAGTTCATCTTTTGCAGATGCTGTTCTCATCAATGGCTGCTTTCTTCTTCCAAATGGTCAAACAGTGCCAAGTGTAATTCCCGAAGGAAGCCTACACTTCAAAAAGCAGTATTCTGGAAATTATTTCCGTACTAGACTAATTTAAAATATCCAGAATTCTGTCTGGAAAAAGATAAATTGTAATTTCAGTGATAAGTAACCAGGTGTCAACTGTTTCAAATGTTATTTGCTCTGTCCTCTGCCATGAAATCAAAAGGGGTTTTGAGTAATTCCCATTATCATTTGGTGGTATGTGTAGTCCTTGGCTTATGGACAAATTGGAACTGGAATTTCCATCATAAGCAATGTGGTTATAAAGTGCAACTGCATCTGTCAGACCTGCCCAAGTCTGATCCCTGAAGGAAGTAAAACTCTTTACTTCATTTGGTTAAAGTGAAAAGGCACTTTTATTAAGAGATAAAAGGCACTTTTATTAAAAGTCAAACAGAATCTAAAATTCCTGCATGTCAATACAGAACTAAACCCCTGGTTTCCCCTAGTCCTTCCCCCGAGGTTCATCCATGTGTAGAAAATCCAGCACTGCCGAGATGTTTTGGGAAACACTGAAGTGATCAGGTTGGTGAAATTCTACTCTCAGGGCAAATGGCCTTGAAGATGCCAGCGCACCAGCACAAACTGGATTCCAAAATGCTCTGTTCTTCCTCAACTGTCAATTCCCCCCTCCCAATTTCCCATAATAAAGGCATACAGCTTTATTGCCCATTTGTTCCCCTCTTCCTTCCCCGATGGATGGCAGAATGCCAGCAAGGCGCCAAGCCGAAGCTGGTGGATCTGACTGCATCACTTGGCGATGGCAATCCCTGAAGTCTCGGTTGCCATTGTTAACTCAATTGCACAGTAATTATGTGAGGCAACATCCTGGAGACTTCCCACAACCAAAACCAGTGAGGTGCATGGAGATGCAGGGAAGTGTTAAGGAGGGTACATGAGGGTGAGAGGGATGTATGAGAAGTAGGGGTCAGGTGTAGCCATGTACAACAGGCTCTGCATGGATTGAGGAGGGTGTGTAGAGGGATGTGAGTGGTTGACACAATTCAAGCACAGAAGGATTTGGGGAACAGTGTGTGGGTAGGGGAAGAGCTATCCTAGTGACTTGTGGCATTCACTGCTGGCTTTCTTACTGACTTTTTTACTGACTCTCTTTTATTGACTCTCTTATTGACTGGGGAAGCCAGAAGGGAAGATTGCAAATGGTTATCACATGATTGTGGAGTTTTTGGCAACCAGTAGTAAGTGCAAATGGGTTACCAAGCTCAGATCATGGTTATATGACTATTTAGGATGCTAGGACAGTTCCATGTAACCACCATTTCTTCAGTATTGTCATAACTTGGAATGGTCACTGGTGTAATGGTTGAAGGTTGAGGACTATCTGTAACAATCATTCTTAGTTAGGGTACATAAACCAAATGATGAGATAATACTACTCATGTGAAAAAACATATAGTGTATACTGAAAATGGAACCATTCCTTGTCAGAAGTTTTTTTAATTAAAAATCAGAATTCACTTTGTACAACCAAGATGATTTAGGACAACCCAAAGATTATGGACTTAGATTTTGTATAGCAGATCCCTGCATCATGTCCCCAGCTGTACCGAAACTCTGCCCATCTTCAGAAACAAACAAAATACTATGTAGCTCATATGAAATTTCCCCCAGAATTTCCCCCACAAAAGCAAAAAGAGGAACAGGACAAAGGTATTTACAGCAGAGAAACAGTACAGATAGCCCTCAACTTACAACCATCTGTTTAATGATCATTTGAAGTTACAGCAGTACCGAAAAAAGTGATTTATGAGCAGTTTTACACTTACTTTCTTGCTATTAAGGAAGAAATGGTAACACTTTTCTCTGCAAACAACCAAACCCTGATATTAATATTATGCTGACTGAAATTCAAGCAGGAAGAACTGCCATTCTGATTAGTGGTGCACAGTTGCAGCTGGTTAATTTACACACATTCATATCAGTACTTTCCTATGTGACAATCCAGGTAGTCCTCGACCTACAAGTTTATTTAGTGATTGTTGAGAGTTACAACCAGAGGTGAGTTGCAGCAGGTTCTGACCAGTTCTGGAGAACCAATAGCGGAAATTTTGAGTAGTTCGGAGAACCGGTAGTAAAAATTCTGACTGGCCCCGCCCCCATCTATTCTCTGCTTCCCAAGTCCCAGCTGATTGGGAGGAAATGAAGGTTTTGCAGTATCCTTCCCCTGGAGTGTGGTGGGAATGGAGATTTTACAGTATCCTTCTCCTGCCACGCCCACCAAGCCATGCCCACCAAGCCATGCCACACCCACTAAGCCACACCCACAGAACTGGTAGTAAAAAATTTCCAAACCCACCACTGGTTACAACGGCACTGAAAAAAACGATTTATGACCGTTTTTCACAGTTACAACCGTTGCAGCAACCCCATGGTCACGTGATCAAAATTTATATGCTTAGCAACTGGCATGTATGACAGTTGCATTGTCCTGGCGTCATGTGATCACCATTTGTAACCTTCCTGGCAGCTTCTGATAAGCAAAGTCAATGGAGGAAGCCAGATATGCATACTGACTGCCGTGACTCACTTAACAAATGCAGTGATTTGCTGAACAACTGTGGCAAAAAGTCATAAACTGAGGCAAACTCATTTAACTTCCTTGTTTAGCAATAGAAATTTTGGGCTCAATTGTGGTCAGGTTGAGGACTAGCTGTAAAAAGATGGATGATGCTTAATTTTTCCGTTCAATCCCTCTCCTTACCAACTACTTCACTGAAAAAAATAGTTTTAAAAACAGAACAATCAGTAAGGCAGATAAGATATCCCGAGAGGGAAAGGTTAGGGAAAGAAAGAGGTTGCAACGAAGAGATAATAGGAGAGTGAGTGATTAAGTATCTCTCTTCTCACTCTCCACAGCTCCCCTTCATAGGTTTTTCTACTTGATTTGGTCACATCAAACAAAAACACAGGTTAAGAAACTTATTTTCCCAAGATCTTGGCACTGGTTTCTTTATTTGCTTCAGAGTTTACAGCTAGTCCATGTGCTGTCCTGCTCACTCATGCACACACATAACAATTTACTAAGTTTACTAATATTTCCCAGCAATTCCCTTCACCCAGAACTGTCCCAGTTAAGTCCAGCCAAAAGTAGACTAATGCTAGTCCACAGAGCAATGGCCAATGAGTCCACAAGGCATCTGAAAGTTTCCCAAACAAGACAAATCCACCAGGTAAAATTAAATTCACAACACAAGAGGATTCACGAGGCAAGAAAAATCCAGAGATCACAAGGCATGTTCCAAAATCAGGGCATTCTGGCAATCCAAAGCAAGGCAGGAATCACAACAACCAGGAAACACGCAGTTAGGAAATAAACATGTTGTCCCCGCCATCGTCTCCCTCTGTCTGCTGTGCTAAATAGCCAGGCTCTGGTACAGCCCATCAAGAGGGATGAGGCTGCCTTCTCATGAGTAATCAGGATGACCTTTGCTGCTCCTGCCTTTTGTCTGCCCTTGGATCAGATGCAGAAGGCAGTTCCTCATCCTCATCAGACTGGCTGCAGCTGTGTACTTTCTGCATCTGAAGCCACAGGGCTGCCCTGCTGCAGCTGCTCTTTAGCCAAATCCTTCTCAGACAGCTTCTCATTGACCAACTCCCATCCTGATACACCTGGGACTGGTTCATCCTCCTCTGAAATGACACCTGGAGAAGTATCTGGGGATGTGTCCAGGGGAGTCATCACACTACACACTAGAATTAGTGGTTTTCAATATGGTGCAATGAAAATGCTTAAAGACTAGAGGCTGAAGTGGCATTTTATGATAGCAACTTACCTTTGCCTTCTCCCTCTCATAAATGTAATGTTCTCAAAAATGTCCACAAAACTGAGACCTTAATATAATCTCCAGGTACTCAGTGACTGGCCAGGCCAAGCCAGCCCAGGATGCACTCTGCTGGCGACATCACACCCTCAACAATAACTGATGGAAGGCCTGTTCATAGCTATAAATGAAACTTCTGCATTGCTGTTCAATATGGCATATTTTCCTTTAAAAATACTCTTATTTTATGGACAAGCTATAAAATAAGAATATTAAGAGAAGTGAAAAAATACAATATTGGTGTAAAGATTCAGACTTACCTAACCCCTATATGAAGCGTGCAAGTTTCTGCATTGGTATATTGTGAGTGTGATATCGCCAGCAAAGTGCATACTGAGGACCTGCAAGGAAAAGAAAAATGGAAACTATCAGTCCTGGTTGTGACTTTGAATCATATTTTGGGAAATAGATACATTTCTACACCATCCTCCTTTGGAACTGTGCAATGCATTTAACCATTAATGTGTGCAATGTTTACACGCTAAATCCAAGATATATTCATTAGGATACTATGTAAGCTCAAAGACAAATAAAAACAATCAATTGTCTACTACAGGTAGTCCTCGACTACAATTGAGCCAGTGGTGGGATTCAAGTAATTTAACAACCGCTTCTCTGCCCTAATGATTTCTTCCAACAACCAATTTGCCAAACTGCTCAGAAAGTTAACAACCGGTTCTCCCGAAGTGGTGCGAACCGGCTGAATCCCACCACTGAATTGAGCCCCAACTTTTTGTTAAGTGAGACATTTGTTAAGTGTGTTTTGCCCCATTTTACGATCTTTCTTGTGCAGTTGTTAAGTGAATCACTGAAGATGTTAAGTTAGTAACCTGGTTGTTAAGTGAATCTGGCTTCCCCATTGACTTTGCTTGTCACAAGGTCACAAAAGGGGATCACATGATCCTGGGACACTGCAACTGTCATAAATATGAACCAGTTGCCAAGCATCCAAATTTTGATCACATGACCATGGGGATGCTGCAACGGTTGTAACTATGAAAAACGGTAATAAGTCATATTTTTCAGTGCCTTCGTAACTTTGAACAGTCACTAAATAAACTTGTAGGTCTAGGACTACCTGTATTGTCCCATAGGAAAGTAATGATATGAACATGTGTAAGTTAACCAGCTGCAACTGTGCACCGCTAATCAGAATGGCAGGTCTTCCTGCTTGAATTTCAGTCAGCATAATAGTAATATCAGGTTTTGGTTGTTTGCAGAGAAAAGTGTTACCATTTCTTCCTTAACATCAAGAAAAGGGAAAAGAAATAACACTTCACATTTCTTCCTCCAGACAACCCTGACACCTCTTTCCAACTTCTACTATCTTCTAGCCTTCTGCAATTCTGAGATTTCAGCCGCTTTTTCATCAGGCACTGCTTTCTCTTCTATAGGCATTTACCGTACATTTAAAAGCTAGCAGTGTTATCTTCACAAATTTCATGGTTTTCATGGAATTGAGCCAACTATTGTCCCAGTCTTCTCTATCAATCCTGAAAAAATAAATCACGTTTTGCCTTCAATCTTCTTATCCCATTATTACCGTAAAAAATATTTCCAATTCCTAAATGTAAACTTGTATAGTATTTTAAAGATGGGGACTGGGGTTACAGGGAGCTATTGAAGAAAACTGCAGTGTTTAAAATTTAAAAGGGAAAAAAAATAGAACTGAATACTTTTAATACCTTAAGTCTTTAACAAGTAAGAATAAACCCTGATTTACACATGGCACTAATCCATAACATGGTGCTTGGCTTTAGTTTAACATAAGAGATGAGCCCATCCTCCAACAAAAACAATGGTTTAGTTGCCACAAGGGGTGGGTGTGTATATCACATCAAGGTAAAACAAGCAAGATTAACAACACATTTTTAACAAGGTCAAGCTGCCAAATAAACTAGAAAACAAGGAATTATTTTAAGGTCTCCTAGCAGTTTTTTTTCTTTAAATATAAAAGCTGCCCTGGCCTTGTGTAACTACGTTTACTCAAAAAAATATTTTTGTTCAAATAAATAAATGAATACTCGTGGCCGTTGAATCTGTGGTTTCTGCTGTTCCCTTGTAATGGAAAAGCAATTTCAAAATGCAGGGGCAAGCCACAGTAAATTTAAGAAATTTATTCTATGCAACACCTAATCGGCTGGCTGATCTAGAAAGCTGAGTAGGATTCTGCCAGGATGATAAAGCATCTGTAAAGTCCAAGGCTACAAGCTAAACCGTGCTTTTCAAACATGACAAAGAACCAAATGACCAACTATTTCTCTATGTTGCAAGCACACTGTTCAGTGGTGTCCATGAAGTTACAGAAGTCAAGCTTAGTTTCACTGTTTAAATCATATCTAGAATTATAACACAAGGAGCATTAATTCTGATTGCCAATTTAAAAAAGCCTTTTAGGGCCTCAAAACCAAGAGAGTTGTTATTGTCATGCTCAAGATACAGCCCAGAAAACACTACACAATAGAATATAACATTTCTCAAATCACCAAAATATCATGGCTTTAGACATTTGTGTAGGTGAATATAACCTATGACCCTCTGGACATTGCTGACCTACACTGACAGTAGCTCCAAGAAGCATTTCACTATAAAAATGGTAGGAATTATAATGCTGCAACATTTGGAGGACAAAAGATTTCCCCACAAAGAAATGGAATTAGAGCTTGCCTTAAGTTACCAAAAGAGAAAGACGACCGAGGAAAGACATTGTTGAACTCTTCAGGTATCTTAAATGGTTGTCCTATAGAGCAGGGTTTCTCAACCTTGACAACTTTAAGATGTATGGACTTCAACTCCCAGAATTCCTCAGTCAGCACCTTTTAAGTTGCTAACGTTGAGCAACACCGATATACAGTTAGCCCTTGAGTTACAACCACAATTGAGCCCAAAATGTCCATTGGTAAGCAAGACAGTTGTTAAAATGAGTTTTCTTGCTACAGTTAAGTGATTCACTTAACGGTCATTAAGTTAGTAACATGGTTATTAAATGAATCTGGCTTCCCCACTGACTTTGCTTGTCACAAGATCACAAAAGGTGATCACATGACTCCTTGGAGTCTGCAACCATCATAAATACATGCCAGTTGCCGTGACCGGATTCTGATCATGTGACCATGGGAATGTTGTAATGATTATGTGAAAGATAGTCATAAGTCACTTTTTTCAGTGCCGCTGTAACTTTGAAGGACTACCTGTACAGGTTGCTTAACTACTGGTTGCTTTGCGACTGAAGTTATGACAGATCCCCCAGGTTGAATTTACAACCTGGTTGTGGAGTTCTGACAGTGGCATGTGCAGTCACATGACTCCATTTTGAGTAGTTGGCAACTGGCTCAATTTTACAGCTAGTTGCAGTGTTCCATGGTCATATGAGCATAATTAACACTGTTCTTTTCCAAATTCCAGCCATTTTGGCTGGTTTCTAGCAAAGAAAAAACAATTATAGGAATGAACTTGCTTTATAGACACCACATTTGCTTTTGGACCACTGTGTTCACTCTATGACTGCTGCAAAAAAGATCATAAAAATGAGTTGGTTACATAGGTGCTTCGATTTATGACCGTCATGACTTATGATGGAGATCCTGGGCTCCATTATGGTTGTAAGTCGATAACTATCTGTAGAAGAGGAGTTAACCTGATTTCTATTGTCCTACGTGACAGGACAAATGGGATGAAATTAAAAGGAAAGTATACCTGGGTTAGATATTTGGAGGAATTTTCTTACATATCACTATTGGAATCAGTTGCTTTCTGGAGTGATAAGTTCCTGTCACTGGAGATCTTCAAATAAAATCTGGATAACCTTCCATTCCAAATGCTCTAGCAAATCCTGTACCAAACAGGCAGGATAGGTAGCTGAACTCTGCAGTTCTCTTCCTATTCTATAATTGTATGAAAAAGGACCCACAAAGTTAGTTTAATTAAGTGAGTCAATTTGAAGCTAGGTCATGAGCCTGTGATTCAGTATAGATTTATCATGCACATACCAGTAAATACAACTTTTCAGTGGCCATCCAGTTCCCAAGATAGGCAACCCACAATCTTGAGATCCTTTATCTGGCACAAACAGTTGAAAGAGGACATTAACTATATTTCAAGCTTCAAATCATAATAATTGTACATTTATGTTACAGTGAAAGCCAGATATTTTGATATTGATATTGTAGTATATCACATAACTGATAACGGCTAAAGAATTAAGTCCAGTTGACCTAGATATTATTTTATAGGGGAAGGCTGAATTAGTTTCTTGGTCTACAGTGGACACAAAACTTAAGTTTGTATAACTGCACCTGCTCACTTGCCTTCCTGATATTATTGTCAATTTAGGTTGAAGCACCTCAGGACAAAACATGTTTTTGTTTATGTAATTTAAAAGTACAATATACTCTGAAGGCTTTACCTAAACAAAGTGAACATTGTTCCTGTTTGCAATCCTTTCCTTATGAAAATATACAGCACCTGCCAATTTTCTTGATTTTATAACGATAAAAGCTTAACAAAAAAAATGTTAGAAAAGACAGTATAATAAGAGAGTGTTATAATCATGAAGAAAACTCAAAAAAAAAATTCAGTAAAGATATAGACTAATACCCACAAAGGTTAAATATATAGCCTATTAATAGCTATCTGTGCATTCTATAAATATTACTAATTTCAAAACTTCTTGTGTAGCATAAAACCTGTAACTAGGCCTGCATAACATGGGGCCCTCCAAAAAGCCTTGTGAAGCCTACAGTGTTTTTTAAAAACTCAATTTGCTGCCACTAAATATTACTGCTGCCAAGCACGATCTGCCACTGCTCTGAAAGACACACTGCCAAGCACATCCAATGCCTCCAGGACTTACCAGTACTGCTAGCTCCAGTGCTGCCATTATTGTGTTAGCCACCAAAACAGCTGATCGGTGTGACAGGTATTCCTTTGCAGCCCACTGCTATTTTTAAAAAATGTCAAAGTGGCCCTTTCTCCTTTACTAGCTGTGCAGCTTGTGTTGCAGATTATTCTAATCAGATCCCAGAAGAGCAGCTTCTCTAAAAAATGGACAAAAAAGCAATTTTAAGAAGGTCCTCAATCTTCAATGGAGGAAAAAAAAAATTATTATTTGCGATTGCTCATTATAGGAAGTCCATGTAATGAAGCAATCACCTTAAGGACTAGGATCATGTTCACCCTCAGCCCTAAAATCTCAGTGGGGGACACTGGGCCAGTTATACTCAACTCAGCCACACAGTGATCATGATGGAAAAGGGATTCCTACGTATGCCCTCTGACCTCCTGAGGAAAAATGGGATATAAATCCAGTGCATGAATAATTTAATTATGCGGTTTTCTACAAAGTTGTACACACGAAGCCAGAAAAACAAGAGATGAAAATGGTTATAATAAAAAGAAAAGTATTGCTGAGCTCATGGTGCTTATTTCTAAAACAAAATAAGGCAGGATTATAGTGTACAGCAGGTTCTGGTCTGTCTTTCAAGATCTGCAGGGATCTGGGGCATTAAAAAAAAAGCAGCTACAATATCACACAGCAATGCAGCAAGGAAGTGACTAAGGAGACAGTCAAAATTGAGAAACCTCAGAAGAGGAAAATTCCATAACTTTTCAAGCAGTTAACTTTTAAGAAGACACAGAGTAGCCACTGGAAAAGAAACATGCTTTTTTGCTCTGGGTAAACATCCATTGGTGGATCTTTACCAGAATATGCGTCTCTATCAGAGAAAGTTAAATAGAGACAGTTGCCAATTCTTAGGTCTTTTTTTCCTATGCCAGCTACCAACATTAAACACAAAACTTAAAAGGTGACCCAAATTTGAATACTGCAAATAAGTCTTAAAGAGCAAATCATCACAAGGTTACATGCTGTCACTGTAGATTCACATATAACCCTCTGCACCACTCATTAATCAAATCTGGCGGGCACTGAACTGATCACAAGCCTGTGCTACTTCAGATGGCAGGAACAAATAAATCCCTGGTCTCATTTTTACTTTGTCGTGCATCCTGAAACCCTTTGAAGGGTACACTGTTCATTTGGTTGCCTAATCACTCACAATGGACTTATGATACATTGTGTAATCTTTCCTAGTATCTAGTTCCAGTACAATCAGAGGAGGGAAAAAACAGCACTAAAAGCCAAAGAGTAACACATAAACACACAGAGCTAGTTGAACTGGAAAAAGTCATCCCATTGAAAGGTTTGTTTCACCTTCTACAAATTTCAAGGTATCAATAACCAAAAAAAAAAAAAAGTTCCGTGTGTATGGTGCAGAAATAAGGCACATGGTAGTCAAAAGCAGCATATCACAAGCCACAATTCAAATATTAAGTATAGGCACTAACAACTTCCACCCCACATCTTTATTTGTTCCATTAATCAACAACCTTCATGATAGGACTTGAAAATTCAATATATATTTTAGAATACTATAATACATCTGTAAGAAGATTATCTAAGTAGTAACAGCATCCAAAAAGATACAGTTCATATTACTTTTTATTATGCAAAAGGAAAGAATGATGATCCTTTGATATAATATAAAATGAATATCATAAGAAAGAAACAATAGAAAATGCATTGAGAGAGCAACCTTTCACATATTGAAGGGGGGGGGAAATGACACCCAATAATGACAGCCAAAATCATGCCATTGAGTTTTCTTGAGCAAAAGAACATCTGGCAATACCCAAATTTTAGGCCATTCTACCCTCTTCTCAAACCTGTAAGAGAGCCAAATATTAAATAGGAACAAACTGCGTCTGATGCAGCAAGTGAATTAAATGAATTGTAGCAGAAAGGTGTGGAGGGAAGAGTTTAATCTCCAAGTAAAGATGGAGAGGAAAATCATGTGACCATGAGAAACGTTTATCCTTTCCTGTAGAATATTAATCTCAATTAATCTTCCTAATACAGACAGATAAAACATTTGTGCACATAACAAAGCAAAAGATGCAAGAGGTTGGGTTGCCCCGTTCCCTTGTTAGAGATCATATTGCCAGTTCCTATTTAAAGGCCAAGGCAAGGCGAACACAGCAGGTAGAACTGGAAAATATTCATCTTGAAATTAATACCAATGGATGTGCTGAAAAGTCATCAGTGAAGAATGAAGCCACACCAAGTGTTTGGGGGAGGAAGGGAGGAACAGGAGTGACCGTGAACCGGCATTTCACACATACAAAACCCCGTTTGTCATTTGTCCCCTGCGATCTGTCAAATAAGCCAAAGGGGGAAAAAGGAAGTAAAGAAAGGCTTTCTAGAGACACAGAGAGACGTGCGCACATGTATTTAAATGCCCACCCAGCACTGATTACTTTTAAATGGAAAACTGGTACCGGGTTTTAGCGGTGGTCCTGAAGAGCCGGACTGCAGCAGCGGGAATGCCCAGATGCCGCGGTTCTCAAAAGAGCCTGCGACTCACTCACCGTAGATCATGGCCAGGCCGGTCTCGTGGAGGAAGCGGACCCGGCGGTGCTTGAAAAGCCAGATGGTGAGAATAGTCAGGGTGAGGAGGACAATGAACGTCAGGAGGCTCACGCTGTCTTGCCGGTGGCTCTCCTCCGCTTCTTTCTCCGTGGCGATCTCCTCCATGGCGCTGCTGCTCCGTTCACCCAGGCACAGCCCAGGGACCGGGGAGAGGACGAGAAGCAGGAGCCGCAGACGCGCCATGGCAGGTTCCCCTGGAGCACCGCTCGTGCCCGCCTGCGTCCTCTCGGCGCGCCGAGCTTCCTGCCAGCAGCCACTGCAGCAGCCGGGCAGGCTCCGCTCGGGCGACGGTGCTGGGCGCTCAGGCAAGTCGCCGCTCCTGGCAAGGCAGGCGAACGCGACTCTGGCAGGCAGAAGCGCCGAACTCCACCCCTCGGCGTCGCAGCTCCGGCATTAAGTTTGCCGAGAGCCTCTCTCCCGCCTCGTTTCTTAATGGCTGGCCACGCTTTAGGGCAGCGCGCCGCCTCCCCCCCCTCCCCTCCCCTCCCACTGCACAGGGGCGGGGTCTATGCTTGCAGCAGAAAGAGGCGATAGAGTGGGCTGCACCATTGCAAGCTGCGGGAGGGGTGGATCCCTTTATCAAAGCGATATGATTACTTGGAATGCTAGCGCAAGGCGAGTCCGAGGAAGGGCTCTTCGATCGTTGCACCACCGGTCGCTTGCATTACATAAAGAATTGTAGTCACGTTTCAAAATAGAATCCCCCCCAACCAAACCTTCACATTATGAGGCTGTTCGATCCCTCTTTTATTCGGCTGACGGAGCTCTGTTAGTTCGGAATAAGCTGGCTGCGAATGAGACTCGTCTTTACCTGCTACTTCGGAAGGGATTCTGTTCTTGCGGCTTTTGCCCTCTTTCCCCAATTACAAAGGAAAAGTAAAAAGACGCGGATGAACCAGGGAATTACGGCAGGTCAATTTGGGGCTGTTAATAACCCAGCCTCGAGCCGAGGTCTTAAAACAAGAGTTGATCATCTCCAATTCTTCTGCTCCATGACTGTATTTGCATGACCTAGTTACAAGTTAGACTACCAAGCTGTAGCTGATTTCATTGCGTGTTCATCCAATCTATGTGGTCAAACCCAAAATATTGTGGAAAACCATGGTTTATTCTGGGCAAGCGGGCTGTGTGTGAATGCAATTAGTATTGTATTAGTGGCTGAGACTAATAGGAATCACCACTGGGCACAAGATTGTCCCTTTCGCAAGCACATTCACTTGGGAGTAGGCAACATTTAAGACTTCTATAAAAGGGATTTTGCTGCATAGATTTGTGTACTACAGTCCTTAAAGGAGGTCTCTGCTTCACTAAGTCTCTTCAAAGTACTGGGAAATTTTCTAACTTGTTTTTCAGGTGCAGTATTTTCACATGGTGGTTTATAAAAATATATTTAAAACAAACTAGCAAAAGAAAGCTCAGGACTGTATTGGTTGGAAACATGCAGAAGCAGCCTTCATCCTGCAGTGGATAGACAACGGCTAAAATGATTAAATGGTGTACATAACTACACAAATTAACATTGTAAATAAAATTATTCAAAACAGCAGTACCTTGAAAATTAAATATAAGCAATGCTAACTGCACAAAATATATCTTAAGTTTTCTCCTAATACCAACTGTGATGAGAAAGTAAATACTCCATTAGGGAAGAAACTCCCAAGTAGTTATTGAAAAGGGTTTGGTTCAACTATTCTGTCTCAGTTTCAGTCTTGATCTACCACTTAAGAATAATTATGCTCAGAGGATATAATTGCCAAGAGTTTTGCTATAATAATTATCAGACATCTAAACACTCAAAGTATTAGACAAATGGAAAATATTCACAGTACACTCCTTCGATTGCAATTCTGAGACAAGTATCATTGAGTCTGCTTTCTGGTAAGTGTAAATAGAACCACAATTAGGTAAATTTAGCTAGTTCAGATTTAGTTTTTTTTCCCCATGTTATCATTTTAAACTTCTTGATTATTTTGTATTATCATCAACTGGTATAATTAATTCCTCAGAGGTTTATTTTTTTGAGAAGAATGATAATGTTTACTTCCCTGTCTGTTGAAAACAGTCATATTAACCAGGAATAAATATCAATTCACCCTCTTGATAAGCCATTGCTAGATGTAACTAACTAAAACACTTTTGTCCAGTATTCATTTTTCTATTTTTAGGGAAAGTTATTGGGTAGGAGGTTGCACAATAGCTTCAGAGGATCCTGGATGAAACTGATTATCTAGACCCATTTCAGTTGATTTCAGGCCTGGGTAGAGAATAGAATAGAATAGAATTCTTTATTGGCCAAGTGTGATTGGACACACAAGGAATTTGTCTTTGGTGCATATGCTCTCAGTGTACATAAAAAGAAAAGATACATTCATCAAGAATCATAAGGTACAATACCTAATGATAGTCATAGGGTACAAATAAGCAATAGAATCATACTATGATTTGTATGGGATTCAAATAGCATTGGTTGTACTTTTGGATGACCTCTGGCATGAGCAGGATAGGAGTAGCACTTCCATCCTTATTCTCCTTGACTTCTCAGTGGCTTTTGATACTGTGGTATCCTTTTCAAACCATGGCATACTTTTGAACCAGTTCTGGGAATTGGGAATGTGTAGCACTGTATTGGGTATCCTGTGTTGTTTTTCCTCCTTTCTCTGGGATTGGTTCCAATCAATGTTGATTGGGAATGAGAGGTCCTGTCTTCATCCCCTGCCTGGTGGGGATTTTTCAGGATTCAATATTCTTTCCACTCCTGTTCAACATCTATATCACAGGTGTCAAACTCAGTGTCACATTGCCATCATGTGATTTGTGATGTTTTCCCCCTTCGCAGAGCTGGCGTGGCTATGGCCGGTACGTGATGCATCCAGCCCGCAGGCCATCAGTTTGACACCCTTGATCTATATGAACTCATTTGGTGAGGTATTATCAGTATGCTGGAAATAGCCAGCTTCATGTCTGCCCCTCCCCAGTTGCATCTACCTGTCCCATCAGATTCAGCAGAAGCATATTATGGGCTCCATCTACGAAAGTGTCATCTAGCAGGATCCAGAAAGACAGCCTTTTCTGCTGTGGTGTCCACCCTTTGGAATATCATTTCCACAGATCTTAGATTGGCTGCAACTCTGATGGCTTTTAAGACATGGCTTTGGCAATGGAGGTTTGGCAATTGGTGGGAACTTTTACAATGTGTGTGTTGAGATGGGATTTTGCTACTGATCATATTTATTTTTGTTTTTAGTGTGATTATTGGTTTTGTGTGTTTTATATTTATTTATTTATTTATTTATTTATTTTTCATATTTGTATACCGCCCTACTCCCGAAGGACTCAGGGCGGTGAACAGCCATAATAAATACAAATACATATAGAAGTTAAAAACTATTAAGAAACAGATTAAGTAATTTAGGCTCAAAGATTAAAAAAAAACATCCAAATTTATCTAAAGAGGTTTAAAACCCAATTTAAAAGACAGTTTAAAAGCCAATTAAAAAGGGAGAGTTAGGCCAGACCAGCTTGTTGGAATAGAAATGTTTTCAGGGCTCGGCGGAATATGCGTAAGTCTTGGATGTTTCGTAACTCTGGGGGAAGCCCGTTCCAGATGGTAGGTGCCCCCACAGAAAAGGCTCTCCCCCTGGGGGCCGTCAGTCGATATTGTTTGGCCGACGGCACCCTGAGGAGTCCCTCTCTATGGGAGCGAACTGGTCGGTGAGAGGCTATTGGTGGCAGGAGGCGGTCTCGTAAGTACCCTGGTCCTGAGCCATGGAGCGCTCTAAAGATAGTAACCAAAACCTTGAAGCGCACCCGGAAGACCACTGGGAGCCAGTGCAGCTCGCGCAGGAGGGGGGTTACATGAGAGCGCCACATTGCTCCCATTACCACCCGCGCGGCCGCATTCTGGACCAGTTGGAGCCTTCGGGTGCTTCTCAAGGGGAGCCCCATGTAGAGAGCATTACAATAATCCAGGCGTGAGGTGACAAGGGCGTGAGTGACCGTGCGTAACGAGTCCCGATCCAGAAAGGGATGCAACTGGCGAATCAGGCGAACCTGATAAAAAGTCCTCCTGGCTACGGCCGTCATATGCTCTTCAAAAGACAGCCGTGAGTCCAGGAGGATGCCCAAGTTGCGAACCCCATCTGTGGGGGCCAACGACTCGCCCCCAATAGTCAGAGATGGCGCCAACTGACTATATCGGGACGACGGAAGCCACAGCCACTCGGTCTTGGATGGGTTGAGTCTGAGTTTGTTCCTCCCCATCCAGATCCGTACGGCCTCCAGGCACCGGGACATCACCTCGAGGGCATCATTGGGGAGGTCTGGGGTGGAGATGTACAGCTGGGTGTCATCAGCGTACTGATGGTACTTCACCCCAAAACCACGGATGATCTCACCCAGCGGCTTCACATAAATGTTGAATAGAAGGGGCGAGAGGACCGATCCTTGTGGCACCCCACATATAAGGGGCCTCGGGGTCGACCTCTGCCCCCCTGTCAACACAGACTGCGACCGGTCAGAGAGAAAGGAGGAGAACCACTGTAGAACAGTGCCCCCCACCCCCAACCCTTCCAACCGGTGCAGCATGATATCATGATCGATGGTATCAAAAGCCGCTGAGAGGTCTAATAGGACAAGGACTGAGGAGCAACCCCTGTCTCGAGCCCTCCAGAGATCATTAACCAATGCGACCAATGCTGTCTCTGTGCTGTACCCGGGCCTGAATCCCGACTGGAACAGATCTAGATAATTCGATTCATCCAGGTACTGAGGCAGTTGTCGTGCAACCACACTCTCAACAACCTTTGCAACAAAGCGAAGGTTGGAGACAGGACGATAATTTGCTAATACAGCTGGATCCAGGGAGGGCTTCTTGAGGAGGGGCCTCACCACCGCCTCTTTCAAGACGGTGGGAAAGACACCCTCACTCAAAGAAGCATTTATAATCTCCTGGAGCCAGCCTCGTGTCACCTCCCGGGAGGCCAGTACCAACCAGGATGGACACGGGTCCAATAAACATGTGGTCGCCTTTAGTCTGTTCAGTATCCTGTCCACGCTTTCGGGAGTCACAGGATCAAACTCTTCCCAAATAATATTCTCAGGACCTGCCCCTGTCATCTCCTCTGGATCAATCCAGTCAGAGTCTAGCTGTTCACGAATCTGAGCAATTTTGTCATACAGATATTGTACAAAATCCTCAGCTCTACCCTCCAAGGGGTCTTCCCGCGTCTCTTGATGGAGCAGAGAGCGGGTCACCCTAAACAGGGCGGCTGGGCGATTATCTGATGACACAATAAGAGTAGAAAAGTAGTTACTCTTCTCTACTCTTATCGCCATTAGGTAATTCTTAATATGAGATCTTACCAGTGTTCGGTCGGATTCAGAACGACTAGCCCTCCAACTGCTCTCTAGGCGTCTTTTCCAGCGCTTCATCTCCCTCAGCTCCTCAGTATACCAAGGAGCCAGGTGAGACCGGCGCCGGGTCAGAAGCCGCAAAGGCACGACTCGGTCTAAAGCATCAGCTGCCGCCCTATCCCAGGCGGCCACTAAGTCCTCAGCCGAGTCGTGTGCTAGAACCTCAGGAAATGGCCCAAGCTCCATCTGGAATCTCTCAGGATCCATCAGGCGCCTGGGGCGGAACCACCTGGTTGGTTCAGCCTCCCTGCGGTGGGGTGTGGCAGTTCGAAGGTCCAGGCGAAGGAGGGAGTGATCTGACCATGACAAGGGTTCAATCGCTATATCCCCTATCTCGAGATCACTCAACCACTGTCCAGAGACAAAAACAAGGTCCAGTGTGTGTCCCCCCATGTGAGTAGAGCCATAAATTAACTGGGTCAGGTCCATAGCCGTCATGGAAGCCATGAACTCCCGAGCCACCTCAGATGTCTCGCCAACTGATGACAGGTTAAAATCCCCCATGACCATAAGCCTGGGGGTGTCAACAGCCACCGCGGCTATAACATCAAGCAGCTCAGGCAGGGCTGCTGCCACATGGCAGGGAGCCAGGTATGTGACTAGCAAGCCCAACTGCACCCTATGACCCCACTTCACAAGAAGGGACTCACATCCAGCCGTCTGAGGAACAGTGGCCTCCCTTGGTCCAAGACCCTCGTTAATAATAACCGCCACCCCTCCGCCCCTCCCCTGAGACCTTGGCTGATGGAAAGCACGGAAACCTGGTGGGCACATATCAACAAGGGGGGCTCCCCCTTCCTGGCCCAACCAGGTCTCCGTAATACCCGCCAGGTCCGCACCCCCCTCCTGAATAAGATCACAAATGAGGGGGGCTTTATTTACCACGGACCTGGCGTTGCACAGCATCAGCCGAAGGCCTGGGGCCCGAGGTTCCGTACAACCTGGGGAACGAGAAGAGCTTTGAGGGTCAGAGCGCACCACCACTTGTAAACAGCGAGGACGCACTCCCGTAGGATGATGTGGCCCCCTGCTCCCACTATATCTGCCCCTCCCACCTACAGTATCGATGTTATGGGCATCTGTATCGTAAGATCTAATCATCTCCTTGACCCCAGAGTTCACACCTCCCATGCCATGCCCTATGGCTGGCCCAGATACCCTCCCCCGCGGGTCTTCCCCCGAACCCACGTAATCTACCCTCCTCCCAGAATCCCTTAAAATCTTATTAAGAAATTTCCCTAAAAAACCCCATAACCCTCTTTTTGCTGTATGCCATCTCTCCGGACTCCAAAGTCCGTCATCGAGATAGGCCCTCGATAAAGAAGAGGGCCAGACCTGTGAGAGGGGGGCATCTCGCAGTTTGAGGAGTTCTCCCAATGAGTACATTTTGTAGCTAGATAGTCTATAGCTGGTAGGCATGTCCTAGTTATCCAGGGTCCTGTGGAGAGAGTATCAATTAGAGGTACAAGTCATTTTAGTCCTGCTGAACTCTCATATCAGCGGTAGAAAGAGCCATTTTGAACTCAGATGTGAACATCGATCACCCTCTCACGGCAACCAGATATAAGGGAGGAAAACAGCAGCTATAGTCCTGTTCTTTCAATGTTGTACCTAGGCATAGATGGAATAGCCAATATATGTTTTAACCTGTTTTTAATTGGTGGTTTTTAACTGTCCAGAGTTACTTAGGTGAGATGGTAGCCATACAACTTGAATAAATATAGTATGCATTCATTTAAAATTGATTAAATTCTATAAATGCCAGCAAGTGCAAAATTAAGAAATAAAGACTTAATACAGTGATCCAATATCAACTGCCACAAGTCCTATGTACATTTATTTCATATATGTTAAATTAAATCCAGTAGCATTTACTTATTAAACATGCATAAAATAGGTTTATATGGTCTTTAGAATAATTGTTTTTTATTTGCCTAATTACACAAGGATTTATGCTACGGTGTATCATAAAGGTTAGCAGTTTTTTTTTCCTCAGAAGCTAAAATATTTGATCACATGCTTGGCACCATGAGATAATACATGTAATACAAAAGCATAAAGTATTTATTACCAAGGCTACATCTTCAATCCAATCTGACTGAGTTCAACAGCTGCAGTGGAATTCTAATTTCAAGAACAGAAAGGTCACAAATGATCAAGAGACAATTTCCTTCTATTAAAAACAACTTGGCATTTTTGGATCATCTTGAAATTAATTCACAGAAAAAGGGAATAATCAACATATTTAGTTACCGGTACATCCTTCGAACATGTCGATTAGACCAGTGGTCCCCAACCCCTGGTCCATGGACTGGCACTGGTCCACAGACTGCCAGGAACCAGTCTGCACAAGCTAGCAAAGCCCCCATCCATGCACATGCGGAACCATGATGAAATCACTCCCCCACCCGGTCTGTGGAAAAACTTCTCCATGGAACCGGTCCACAACATCCAAAAGGTTGGGGGCCATGGGATTAGACTAAAGAGGGTGGGATCTGAGACTACAATACCATGAGATTGGGATTACTGTTTTCTTCCTTTGGCTTTGGAAGTCAAACCATCTCTTTTTTTTATTTATTTAAGGTGCTGCTTTACAAAAGAAAACCTATGTAGATCATAGAGAAGGGGTATCTTGACACAAACCAGTTTTCTAATATTGTACTTAAGAGCTGTTACAATTTTCTTCTCCTTGATTTTAATAGGACTAAATTATAAATTGTATGCTGTTCATATAGGATGTTGTAATTTGTTCTGCAGCAAGAAAAGGATTAAAAACAACTTTTTAAAAGTTAATGCATTAATATGATTCAAATATATTTTTCATGTTAGTCTTCTCAACATGCAAAAAAATAGGTGGAAAATTACCACAGCAGATGTGAATTATATTTCAATTATTTCTTTTAATACATACATACACACACACACATACATCTTGAATTCAGATGTATTTATCATGGTTAGTAACTTGTTTTGAACTGAAAGTGAGCCATCAGACTTGCTTGGTACTTGAATGATAGACCACTAGGAAATGCTAGAGACATATGTTAGAGAGGGAACAAACTCTTCTCTGGAGAAGGAAATAGCAAGAAGACTGTGTGGATATATTTAGATTGTGATAAGCAGCTGAGATTTAGCTTAAGGCTTTTACTTTGTTTGCTTCTGGTTAAGTATACCCAGGACTGCTTTTTTAACTCTTCACACACTTTTAATAGGCACTTCATATTTCAAAGTCATTAAGAGCTAGCCAGCATACAAATTTAATAAATAAAATACTGTCCAATCATCTCAGCTGCCTAGCAAAATGTTGGCAGATGCTATTGACTAAATAAAGTGTGCTCAAGGAATTTTAGTTCTGTAGATTTATTAGAGTAGCAGGAAACAGTGAGTTCCAGTTCAGCCTCCAGCACAAAGCCAGCAGTGAAATTTTGTACCAGTCACCCTGTGAACTATGGAAAGAAGGTAAGGGCAAATCAATTCTGAAAATCTTGCCAAGAAAACTTGAGGGACTTGTCCAGCCAGTTGCCGGAATCAAGACTGACTTGAAGGTACAAAGCAAATTAAAACCTATGCTCCTATTGAGTGATTATGTGCCATCAAGTCATTGTTAGCTCTTAGCTTTTTCTCCATGATCTGTCCCTAACTTGATCTTTCCAATCTTCCATCCATTACCACTGTAACTGAATCCATCCAGTTTACTGCTGGTGATGATCTTCTCCTTGCTTCCACTTTTTCTAGCACATAACCTTGTTCAGAGAGCTGGGCCTTCACATAATGGGCCAAAGTAGGATAATTTGATCCTGATCACTTGTGCCTTGTGAGAACTGGGGGGGGGGGATGTTTATTTTAATCTATATAGAGCAACTTTGTATATTTCCTTAGAAGTCCCATCGTATTCAACAGAAGCCTCTTACCAAGTAAGGAGGCATAAAATAGCTTTCTCCTGACAGTATTCTGCTTTTTACTGTGTAATTACAAAAAACATTCGTCTTAAAGAGTAAAATATTATACTTTTAAGAACCAGAACAGAACATCCGCCTTGGTAACAAAAAACTTGCTGG
Organism: Pituophis catenifer annectens; assembly: GCF_029215685.1. NCBI lineage: Eukaryota > Metazoa > Chordata > Lepidosauria > Squamata > Colubridae > Pituophis > Pituophis catenifer. The sequence continues at coordinate 39,940,414 of NW_027256884.1, forward strand.
TACTTTCTAGACAAAAGATTAAATCTTTACAGGTCATGCTTATAAATATATGATAAAATAGCCGACCATTCCAGTTAGTAGCATAATCCACAATACTTTTACTACACCCAGAAAAGAAGGGATTCGTAGGTTCACGTGCAGATGATCTTTTAAGGCTGGTAACCAGGGGTGAAATCCAGCAGGTTCTAACAGGTTCTGGAGAACCGGTAGCGGAAATTTTGAGTAGTTCGGAGAACCGGCAAATACCACCTCTGGCTGGCCCCCGAGTGGGGTGGGAATGGAGATTTTGCAGTATCCTTCCCCAAGCCCACCAAGTCACACCCACAGAACCGGTAGGAAAAAAATTTGAATTTCACCCCTGCTGGTAACACTATATTCCTTGTGCATTAGCACAACAACTGAACAACCTGTGTGCAAACCCTACTCGAGGTTTCAGTTCAGCACCGACATTACGGTTTAACTCATTCATTCGAGCGCCCCCCCCCCCTCAGCAAAAGCAACATATCTGGGAGCGCGCGCAGAATGGCGACAACGCCCCGTTCTTTTCACACACAATTTTTTTCCCGGCTTTCCAGCCCACGGGGCTCACGGCGAGCTGCGGGGCCGACGACGCGCTTCGTTGTTTGTCAGCGAACCATATTGACGGAAATCTTTGGATAGGCGATGCTGATTGGGAGAAATGCCGGGAAGGGAGGAGCCGCGGTCGCCATGGGAGACGGGTGAGGGAGAAGCCGGAAGCAGGCGCTTTAAGTAGAGGGTGGGGCGTATTCAGTTATATTTCCTCCGCGGGAGCCGCTGGGGCTGCTTGGGCTGGAGGGAGGCGCAGCGTAGGGAAGGTGTTTGCGGCGCCCGTTGTGTGCGTGGGTGTTGGTGTTCTGAGGTGAAGGAACAGATTATGGGCTGCTTCTTCTCCAAGAGGCGGAAGCAGGCCAAAGAGGCGAAGGCTGGCGCGGAGAGCGGAGATCGGAATGGCTCTCTGTCCGCCGAGGCCGACAAACAGCCACAGTATAGTTGGGACCAGCGAGCCAAGGTAACCGCGATTTCCTCCTTTGAAAGCGGCTGTCCTTGGGGTGGGGTGGGGTGGGGGGGTTCGCTGCTGAGCGCTGCTGAGGCTACTTCCTCTTCTTGGCTGACTGTGTTTGCACAACACATTGGGATACGTGGAGCTTGGCTGGTGGTGTGTTGCGCGAGCCCTCGCCAGTTTGGCTAGATCACGGATCAGTGTATCGTGTGAACCCGATCAGTTGAGTTAATCCCGTTTCCTGCGAGACAGTATAATGGGAGAACAAACACCCAACCGTTCCTTTGAAATAATAGAAATATTTGTAGCTCGGGTTTTAGATTTTGGCACTGGTTTTGCTCTCCAAGCTTGTTTCAATTTACTTTCTGAACGTTTCGTTACCAGACTAGGTAACATCATCCAGCAAGATTGTCTTGCCCTGTTCTTCCAGAAACTGTTTCCTCTCTCGTTCCAAGGAGATTTTCCTAACTATGGTTTTACTCAAACGGATACCATTCTAGCTTTGTTGGGAGTGGAACTCTCAAAAATATCAGCTGTGGATTATGCTGAATGTGGATTCTGGGTGTTGAACTTTGCTTTTTGGCCCATCTGATACCCCACCATCACCTTTCACAATGTTTTTGCTTGCCCATTTGGCCTTGTCGGATTATTTCTGTAAACGGCAGATGTTGCTTGTGTGGCAAATAGGCATTATCTGCAGCTTCTTCAGGATTTGAGAGGTTGGTTATTCCTGTCATCTCAAAAGATGTGTGGTTAGATATTCTTTACCAGCCTTTAACCATCCTGGTGAATTTGAATTGTGGTGAGCAATTATGTGTGGTATGGAGCTTTCCAGCCTTTGGAAGCAGTGATTCTGGCTTCCTTGGGCAGATAGTATTTAAATTAGATTATTACAATGTATTGGTGCATGGATGTCATAGATCAATACAGCTGCAAAGTTAGAGATACTGTAAGATATTGAAATTAAAAAAAAAAATTCAGGAAGCCTTTGGAGGAAACGGGTGTTAGCCCATATTATTGAAGTGTAGGCAAGTTGGTGAAACTATCACAATTAGTTTAGCATTGCCATAACCTTTCTTGTTGACTTCTGTTTTATCAATTATAATTTAGTCTGTGTTGGACTTGGTAAATATTTAAACCTGATAGTGATAGTTCACAGCACATCAATCTATTCTTGTGTACATAATCTAAGATATAATGATCTTTCATTGTTTTCCATCTAGGTATCTCTTGTGTATAAAGAATGAGACTGCAGGTAGTGAAACAAGCTTTTAATATTCCCAGAGGGTTCTCTCTTTTTTTTCATAAGTAAAGCTGTATGAAGCATCCCTTTCAAAATATACAACACAACCAAGAGGTTTTTTCCCCTTTAAGAGAGGACCACCTTCAGTTGTCCTTTACATTTGGTGCCTAAGGAAACTTTGAAATATTTTTTGACTCATTTCCTTTGAGTTATGAAAATAACTTCTCTATAATTTGCAATGACCAAAGGCTGAAACTTTTAGGGACTTCCATCTGCATTTTGGGGTGGGGTTATAGCTTTACTTGTATTTATGAGTTGCTTGCTCCATTGAGTTGAATTGAACATATCACCTTGGGATTTCCCAGTGATTTCCTTTCCAGGGACAATCAGGCCACATAAGGCATAATTTTCAAGGCTAAGTGACTTCTTTCACCTATTTTTTAAAATTGTGGGAGCGCAGAATGTTTAAAAGTGAAATATGAGATTCCCACTCCCCTGAAAAATACAGTATTTTCTGATTTTCTAACAAAATCCTTTTAAACTGGCTGCCACCTATTTTCCCTATATGATACATGTTACCGGTAACTTTTAAACACTTGGCCCTGATTATGGATGTAATATCAATATTTAGATTTATAAATTAATTTAAAATTAAAAACAAATTGCAGAATTAATTGTATCTTTTAAGTAGTTTATAACTTTCAATTTTTATATTTCAAATGCCATTTTGTATCAGCTGGTGTTTTAGAATGGATTATGCCAAGTAATAAATTTAACTTGTTCTAACATTAGGAAGAATTGAAATTAAGTTAGATGAGGCCTTATAATAAAACATTTTAATGGGGACTACAAATATTATACAATGGATAATTTAACTTTGGTTGTGATATCATTTGAAGGTGTGCTTAGGTTTTTTTCCCCTTGAAATGATGGGGAACATTTTGACGTTCGAGGAAGCTACGGTAAGATGATTTGAAATGCTGCTTTCAAAGATGATAGCATGTGGAATTATACTGTTCTATCATTATTTGTACAATCCTGCCAAGTTTAGCGGAACAACTTTTTTTCAGATTAGGTCAATTAGTTGTGACACAGCTTCTCAATTCCATTTGGCTTAATTTTAATTAGTACCCGCTATTTTCCTGTTTTATATCTTGGATGTGCAATGAAGTATAAGAAACTATAAATTTTATTTTTTATCTGGCTAAATATTTTTTCAGTATTCTCTAGGAATGGAATATGTGATATGATTCCTCATATTACATATGAGGAATATGTGACTTATATGAGGACATATATGAGGACATATCCTGACTTATGTGCATTGTCTAGAACAGGGGTGTCAAACTCGCATCATGTCATGTAACATATCACAACTTTTCCCCCCTTTGCTAAAACTGAAGTGGGCATGGCCAGCATGTGACACATCTGGCCCATGGGCTGCAAGTTTGACACCCCTGGTCTAGAACCTATATATTTATGTAACTATGGCTCACTACTTAATTAAATCAAATAACACATTTTAAGACAAATTGTGCTTTTCTGATAAAATCCATATTTTTAAATGTAAATGTTTAATGCAGTACTTCAATATTATATTCAGAAGTATAATTCTATTACCATCTTGCAAGAAATCTTTGATATCAGTAAACTTAAACCACTAGAAATGACAAGTGCAAAAGATCAGATTCACACATGAAGGTTCAGTTAAAGTGATTTATGGCTAAAAGCCTATGCACAGGAATCTTCTCAACTAACAGTCAGCGCTGGCTAGACATAAATAAGGGTCAGTGGCACTTAAGCATGATTGGACTTAATTTGCTTGTGACTACATAGGGATTCTAAGATGATCCCCCTTTTCACTGTGCCTCCAGGTTCTCCCATGCTTTCTACAAAATATTTGATTTTCTTTTTATGCTGTGTTGTCGCTTTGTAAATGAATAGTATTTCACCAATCAATAGCATATTTGAACTATCATACAGAATACTGTTCTGTATTGATTAACAATTTGTAAGCTCTTAATAGAAATTCTCTGACTTAAAAATCCTTTCCTTCAGTCTCTTCATCAATGGAATAGAAATGGTGACTATCTTAAGAGAGGAAATAAAATAACATTGATACTAGGTACTTTGCATAATATAGTACAGTAAATATTGATTCTAAATTTTTCCCAGACTTGAAATAATGGGGAACATTTCATAAGTTTTAAGAATATATCTTGACTATAAAATATTGCTTTTGTTGTAGATTGATCCGAAAGATTACATGTTTTCTGGACTCAAGAATGAAACAGTTGGACGTTTACCTGGGAAAGTTGCAGGGCAACAGTTTGTCATTCAGGACTGTGAGAATTGCAATATTTATATATTTGATCATTCTGCTACAATCACTGTTGACGACTGTATAAACTGCCAATTTTTTCTAGGACCTGTAAAAGGTAGTGTGTTTTTGCGTGACTGCAAAGACTGTAAGTGTGTTGTGGCATGCCAACAGTTTCGTACTCGAGACTGCCGAAAGATAGAAGTATTTCTGTGCTGTACCACCCAGCCCATTATTGAATCTTCTACAGGTATGAAATTTGGTTGTTTCCAATACTATTATCCAGAGCTGGCTTTGCAGTTTAAAGATGCTGGGCTAAGCATCTTTAACAACACATGGAGCAATATCCATGACTTCACACCAGTTTCAGAAGAAAATAATTGGGGTCTTCTAGCTGAGGATGCTTTAGTTCAAGACTATGTACCATTGCCGACTACTGAAGAATTAAAAGCCATGAGGATTTCAACCGATGTCAACAAGAGCATAATTCCAATAACCCTGGGAGGACGACCAAAAAAAAGTGAGGAATCTTGCTTAGTAGTGTTCTTTGCTGGAGATTATACAACTGCCAATGCAAGAAAGTTAATTGATGAGGTAAGAAGCAATTTGCTATACTTTATGTTTTGGGTTTAAAACGAAAACTATTTTACCTTTTTAGAAATTAAAGTATTACAAATCTGTAGCTTTTAAATGGATTTTATAAGGCATAATTGAATCCTGACATAATGCAATTTTGAAATGTGTTCCTTTATATGACTGCCTATGCTTTGCAGTTTGAAAATATCCCTGTAGGATGCAACAGGAGAATAATCCAGAGTAAAATTTGAGAATACACATGAAAGTTGCAGAGGGAGAAGAATCCCACTTCATAAATTGAAGTCTGCTGGTACAGCATTAAAGAGAATCTTGTAAAAAGGTGTTTGTAATATCCTCATGGTAAATGTTTTTCTATATCTCATTTTTAATTCAGAAAAGATCAGTGGCTGTGCAAAAAATGTCCAGCCAATTCTTTGATCTACGGTTAGGATAGGAATCTTGTTTTACTGCAAGTGTGTTTTGGTAGGGCAGAAGTACAAAAAGAAAAAGAGTCCAGGAGATACATGAAAATTTCTTTAGCATCCAGAGTGGGAGGATCTGTATATTGGATTTTCACTGCCTATTAAAGAGTCTTAAGGCACAAAATAGATACTTAAGCCTTTGCAAATGCTTAAATCTCTTTCCTGAAAGAGCTTTGATGCTGCTTGTTAGGTTACATTATATTTTACACATAGCAGGAATGGACCTCAGACCAGCAGAAGTTGTGCATCCTTATTTCAAGATCTAGAAGGAATTGGAAATTTCCAGTCAGTCAACGTCTGACTAACAGTTCTTTAGAATCAGAGTTAGAAGAAGTCATATAGATCATTGAGTTCCTCATCCTGCTTATGGCAAAATCCAAATTAAATCATCTGGCATTTAAATTTGAATTGTTATACATTGTCATAAATTATTTTCCATTGGACTTAATCTTTCTCACCGATTGATGGTTCATTTTCTTGACGTAGGTCCCATTCAAGCTATTTCTGAATCACATAATGATGCGGAGTTTTTATATGATTCAGTGTTATGTGTGTGTCTCCCCCCCTCAATTTATTATGATTTAGAGGATATAGATGGCTTTATAGAACGGGGAAATTGCTGTGCAGGAAGAAGCATTTGCATAAAAATAAATATTTTGGTTTTTTTAAGGACTATTTCCATATGTTTATTAAAATTTTATATACTTCATATGTATTCCAATTCTTACTGAAATTCAATAGATGACTGGCAAAGACTTTTGGCTGATACAGACAAAAGAAGTTTCAATGAAAGCCGATGATGCTCAACGAGTGTTCCAGCAAAGAGCATCTGAATTCATCCCATTACTTGACAAAGGTATAATTATTTGAAAAACTAAAAACCTTGAAAAATTAAATTTTTTTCTTAAATCTGAATGTAATTCCTAAGGCAGAGAGCAATGAAAATTATACTGTACATAAATCTTTTTAAAAACGCCTTGTCATCGTGGCACATTTCACTTGCTTCCCAAATCAAAAAAGTAAGCAGGGAATAAGTATAAACAGAGAATATCCAGTATGATGTCCACTTTCTGTACTTTGTCAAGCTAGGCTAGTCAACTCTAGCTGAAATAATTTATGGAGAACTACTCTCAACAAATGTGTACACAGGCATACGTACACATGTATTTCCATTTATATACTTGCTAGAAGTTGCATTCCAAGAAAACCCAAGTCAAGAAAATAATGTATAAATAGCTACTTATATACCATATTTTTCAGAGTATAAGACGCAGCTTAGTTTTTGGGGAGGAAAATAGGAAAAAAAATTCTGCCTACCAGGTATCTGGCTAGTGTCCTTAGTCTGGTCAGCTTCAGCACACTAGTATGCTTATTTGTATCCCCTGCTTGGGGATAAAAAAGAGCTTCTAAAGTACAACTGATCTTTGGAAAGAGAAGCAATGAGAAAAGCAGACAAACCAGGGAGATCGCTTCACTTGCTAGCGCCTCGTTACGGCTGAAAAAAAAACTTCATAGCTGAGAGTTGGAGCAGGCAAAGCACAGAAGATCGCTTTACTGAAAAAGCTTCTAAAGCACCGCTGAGAGTCGGTGGGAGCAGGCAAAGCACGGAGATTGCTAGCGCCTCGTTAGGGCTGAAAAAAAGCTTCGAAAAAGCTACATTCGGAGTATAAGATGCACCCAAATTTTCAGCCTTTTTCAGGGAAAAAAGTGCATTTTATACTCCGAAAAATACAGTAGGTCTATAGAATAAGGTTCATTATTTATGGAATAGATTCCTCCAACTATACAATCATATTGTCAAATGGAATATTCTCATATGCAGTCACATTCTCTTTCCATCATAAAATGGGGAAAAAGCTACCTGGAGGTAGGAGAGGCCGGATGGAAAGAAAACTGGATAGTGATATAGAAAAGGATAGGGAAGGGAAAAAAAGATGCCATCTTTCAGCCTTACAGGAAAAATTAAATTGACTAGGCAAGCAGCCCCTTCCAAGTGGTGGTTATCTTAAAAGACTGATCTTGATGTCTTCAGCCACTTGACTCTCTACCCATTTGCTCAATTTCAGTTATAGCTTATTCTCAGTGACTGTAGAATCAACGTATAGGTAATATTTGGGGGGAGAGGACATGGTTCCTACTAGTAAATATACTTTTTATAATTAGTCCCTTTTTTCTTTCACAGACATGAGGGATTTACAATGTTTTAATTCTCATCCTGTGCTATATACAGGATATTTGAGCAATTTACAGAATATAAAATATTCAATAACAACTATACAATAAAACATATAAAATTATATATGTAAAAGTGACAGGGGAATTGAAAACAGAAGTGGAAACAAAAAAAACCCCTCACACTTTTCCAACAGTCAACTAGAAAAGGTCTTTGTGAAGAGAGCTTCTTCAACAAATGTCTTGGTACTGTAAAATGAGTGCCTCAGAAACTTCCAGGGGTGATCATTCTATAGTGTAGGTGCAACCAGATCAAAAGCCCATCTGAGAGAATGCAAAATTACCGTGCATTTGGCAGACATAACAGAACCTCCCCCATAATCTCAGCATTTGATCAGATCTGTAACACTAATGGTGTCAGGATTCTGGTACAAACATATACATTTTAAGCAAAACGCTGCACTTGGTTCAGATTCTAACCTAAAGTAATTCAGTTGCTTCAGCAGAAGTTACAAGATGATACACCTTACTCAGCAATATGATTACTGCAATCTACATCACTGTCACTTCTAGGTCAAATGGAAGGAAAACCTCACTTACATTGTAGTGATGTAAGCATAAATTTGCATATGTAAGTTGTCCCCAAGTAATAATTTGCAAGTCTGGCAGTCATAAAAATAATTTAAAATAAAGTAACATTAATGAGGTGTGGTTCCAAAGCTCCTGAAGATTATTCTCTGTGGCTTCATATAAATGTTAAATAGTATTAAGTTAGTGCTTTATGACATTCCACAACAGATCTACCAGAATCAGAAATACAGCCATTTAATATTGTTTATGCAAGTAGGAGTCAGATATAGTTAACACAGTATCCTCAATTTATGAAATTCAGAAAGGTACCATAGTTGATAATATGAAAAGTTAATAGATCCATCAGAAAAATAAAGGGTTGTACCTGGTATATTTTCCCAATATTCCAGAGCAGATTTGGGAGAAGTCTGCAATGCAGAAAGGATTATTTTGTTCAGTTTCTTGTACTCAGAGGCATACAAAGTTGAAGACAATATCAAAATACTAATTCTTCATTATTCCTTTTCTAGGTCCTGTTGTAGCTTTAGAGTTTAATGGAGATGGTTCTATAGCAGCCTGTCAAGACAATGTTGTTAATGTCTTCAGTGGAGCTCAGGTGAGTAGTGTGGAGATTTTCTGGAAATTGTAGCATGTTTTTCTAGGGTACTATTTTCTCCACAGAATTTTACTTTTTAAATTAATTCTGTCCTTTCTCTAGAAACTTGAAAAAGTTAGGGCACATGTATGGTTCTATTTGGTGATGGCAATAAATAAATAAAGATATATCCATTCTGCTTCTACAAAGTCACATATGTTTTCCTAATTATATCAGGGATATCAAACTCACGGGCCGGATGCATTACACGCTGGCCACGCCGACCCCTGGTTTAGTGAAGGGAAGAAAAGTCATATGTCATGGCGACATGGCGATGACATGACGCCGCGAGTTTGTCATCCCTGATCTATATTGTCAATATGCCCTAGTGACTAGGGCAATGAAAAATTTTGTTTTAAATTTTTACAGTATTAATATGTTTTGCATTTTTATTATATATTTTATGAATCTAGATGTAAATACTTTTAATAAATACATGGTGAGTGTCAGTATTATTCAATTAACTGTGGGCCCATAATTACTGGGCCCCAAATTAATTTAATTGTTAAATGAATTCTTGAGTTGAATTATCTTATGTATTAGCTAGAAGATACCAAGTCTATATCATTTAAAGAGTCAGATAATATAATTTCAACGATCTTTTGACAATGAGAATATATTTCTATTATGCTTGTGTCATTCAATTTGCAGTTTTAGATTAGCATTCTAATATGAACCGGTTGACTGGCTTATTTAAAAAAACAAATTAACATTCTGGAATAAAGCACTTGAGTTCTAAATCTTAATTGTGCTTTCTTTTTTATCCTAAAATACAGGTTTTTGTATCTGAGGACAAGTTGTCTGCTTCAAGAGAAATAGACAATTTCTATAATTTTGCTGATATGCAGATGGGAATGTGAAAAAAACAAAAACACCTTACTGAAAAATATCTACCTTGATAGTTGAGTTGAGCATTAGGTTTGTTCAACACTCTGAATTAAGTGAATTTTTTACCTTTTTTGCCTTTTTCCTTATAATACTGATTTTTCAGTAATACTATAAAATTGAAGTAACTCTAATCCCTCTTAACTGTAATGTGATTCTTTCCTGCATATTATATTTTAATAATATAACATTTTCAGTTATAATGGTACACTAGATGGAAGTATAGATATTAGAAAGCTGGTGCATATTGAAGATTTTTTATGTATGTTTGTATCTTTGAGCATAAACTCAATTTTGACAATGGCATGTTTTATAACATTGAACAAGCATTACTAATAATTAGTATGTCCTGAAATTTCCAAACACTTCACATGAAATCAGTATCATTCAAAAGATTTTAATTCTGGCTGATTTGTCTCATTACTATAAAATTAGCAACAATGAGAAAAATAGTTATTTTAACTTTTGCTCTCAGTCCAAGAGTGACTTTCAATTGTTCGATTATGCTTGAATGACATAACAGTTCAAGAAAAAGCACTTGTGGAAACAGGCAAGGTTTTGCTATGGCTTCTGATGAGTATCTCCAACATAGGGGATTTTATTGTTTTTGTTGCTGTATTTCTGTGGGAGTCCTGCTTCAGATTTTTGTATATATTTTTTATAAATATATTCAATTCATAAATGCAGATCTTACAGAAATGGATGTTACCTGTAGGTCTGATTCCCATTTACAAGTCTTTTTCTGATCCAGAGATGAAAGGCATTAACAGCTAGAACAGCATTTCTTCCCAGGCTGAACTTTATCTTATTTTCTCAAATGATTTCTTCTTTGTTTTACATGCCAAGTTCCTCTCCAAATACAGGAAAGTGGTGGAGCTCATAAACTGCTTTTGACTGCAAAAAACTGAGAATAACTTTAAGAAAATGGTGATTCTTAGAAGACATGTAAGGCAGAACACAGGTCACAGAGGAACTCTAATATCAACATCCGCTCATTAACAAATAAGAAACTGAAATATAGGCATATCACACAGCCTGTTTCACCCAAAACCCATATACACATAATTGAATAACATAATCCTTTCAACTCAATAGAGGCCACTTCAAAATTTCCTCACAAATTTCCTGTTTAATAAATAATGGTTAAAATGAAGCGTCTACACAAATCCTTTATCAGTACCTCAGATATATTATGTACCATTGAAGTGGTTTAGAATGGTAAAATATAGATTATGAGAATTAAAAAATAATAATGCAATCAGTTTATCACTTGTTCAAAGTGTAGCAAAAATGGCTTTTAGCCATGCTGTAGCTGCCTAGGAGCTTCCTTTAAATAGAGTAAATGTTGCTGTTTAAGGATTATACTGCAAATTTACTGGTATATGAAAGTTTGATATGTTACACAACTGTAAAATTATTTTTGGTATAGTTAATGTTTGATATGTAAATACTGGTTTCTTATATTAGCACTTTATGTTGGCTAAAGACTGTGTATAGAATTTTTACTTGTACATTATAACAGAAAACAACGGTAAGAGGAAAAAGAGAAAATTTCTGCATTGTGCATTGGCAGTCAATTTAATCAATGAAAGCATCACAGACATTTACTTGTTTTTTTATTATCAAAATGGAAGGACTCACGAATTAATTTCTGAATTGTTATGTATTTGATATTGTTTATGAATTGAATTTATTGGTACCATATTGTAGAATTTAAGAAAAATTTATACGGTATGTTATAGCTTTTATATACAACTTGTCTAGCATTTGTGAAATGTGTTTTATAATAAATACTTAAATGAAAGCTTCCCTTTATTAATGGTATATTGCATTTAAAAAAAAGTGCCGTGGTCAGTATTGCACATGGTTAATTCCTAAATCTTTAATCTTATACAGGCTCAATTTATGATCACAACATACTCCAGAATTTCAGTTGTAAGTCGTTGCTGTTGTAAATCAAGGAACCATGTGACAGGGCTCAATTTTATGATTGTTTTTACAATGGTGGTAAAGTGAGTCATCATGGTTGTTAAATGCACCACATGGGCCATTAAGTGTATCCAGGATATCCAAGGGGCATTTAACCGATTTTTTAACAAGGACTACCTGTAATCTTATTGTGTTTATTTTAGATAGATTTTGTTGGATCTGATGCTGATAATCTCACTTACAAAAAGTCTAATGGGAAGATGAGTAGGTGGCAGAGATTTAAAGCTCCTTAGAGACTGGGAAAATGACTTTAGGTAATCCTTGACTTACAACCACTAAACTTCCATTGCTAAGCAAGGTAGTAAAGTGAGTTTTGCCTCAATTTACAACTTTTCTTGCCACAGTTGGTAAGTGAATCACTGCAGTTGTTAAATTAGTAACACAATTGTTAAATGATTCTGACTTTCCTATTGACTTTGCTTGTCAGGTCACAAAAAGTGATCACATGACCTGGGACACTGACCATCATAAATACATGCCAGTTGGCAAGTGTCCAGGTTTTGATCACATGACCATAGAGATGCTGCAAAGGTCTAAGTATGAAACATGATCATAAGTCACTTTTTTTCAGTGCTGTTGTAACTTTGAAGTCACTAAATGAATGGATGTAAATCAAGGGCTATCTGTACTTCAATAATCTTGTCATAAAGTCCTCAGACCATATGAGCCAGCAAAAAATTATAGTCTTGTCTATTCATTTAATTTTCCCAAGCTAAAAATGAAAAAGCAATGAATTTACTAGGTAGATATCAAGGTTATGTCAGAACATCAGTTTATTTTAAATCTCTGCTCAACCTGGTAAAAGCAACAGAATGGTACTACAGCTCTTAATTTTCCTAGCATTAGTTAATAAAATGACAATGTGAACATAGCACTCAGAATAATCCTCTGATGGTTTTTTCTCAGTATGGTACAAAACCAATGAGTTTTATGCAGGGGAGAGAATAAAAATTTACTGTATTTTAGATCTGGATGTGTTGAGTATTTTAAACTTCAAACAAGACAGTCTGAGCTAGTTGTTTTGCATGTGCCTAACTAGAAACCAATTTATATTTCTTTAATAGATTGGTTAGATTTATGGAAGATAAGTTCACGCTGGTGATATATCGTCCTACAATTTACTTACCAGCAAATATGATTGGGAGATGACTGCCATGTTTATATCCTGTTTGAGGATATATACCAGTGATGGCTAACCTTTTTCCCATCGCGTGCCAGGAGAGGGGGGGGAGGGTCACACACGCATGTGCCCACGCGCATGTGTGCGTGACCCCCTCCCCCCCCGCTCCTGGCACATGATGGCCTGGTAGGCCCGTTTTTCTTTCTTACCTGGTTCCAGATCCCCTCTGTGTATCTGGGAACAGCGAAAACAGCCTTTCCCACTCCCTTGGAGGCCCTACGGAGGCTGAAAGGGCCCATTTCCCAACTCCCGGTAGGATAGGAAGTAACATTTTTTGCTGTCCCCAGCCTCCAGAACCTCTCTAGGAGTCTGTAGGAGCCTCTCTAGGAGTCTGTAGGAGCCTCTCTAGGAGTCTCTGGAGGCTGGGGAACAGGAAAAAACGTCACTTCCTGCCCCACCGGGAGTGGGGAAATGGGCCCTTTCAGCCTCTGTAGGGCCTCCAAGGGAGTGGGAAAGGTTGTTTTTGCTGTTCCCAGATACACAGAAAGGATCTGGAGCCAGGTAAGAAAGAAAAACGGGCCTTCCCCACCCCGCCCCCAGGCCCTCCAGAGGCAGGAAACAGTCTGTTTCCCTACTTCTGGTGGGCCCAGAAGGCCTGAAAATCAACTGGCCGGCGCGCACTGAGCTGGCGTGCCCACTAATATGGCTCCGGGTGCCACCTGTGGCATGCGTGCCATAGGTTCGCCATCATGGATATATACTGTTTCCTAGATGAGTAGTGTAGCGAAAGCTGTAGTAGGTAGACTTTTACTTTGATCTGGCTGTTTCCTTTTGGCATTTAAACTTCCATTCACATTTAGGTTAGTAAAATGTTTTATATCAAAGTGATCTCAACATGGTATATTTGCTCTAATAGTAGCACTATGGTATGATGAATAGAACTATGTGTTTATCAGGAACACTGGTTGTATGCTATCAAGCTGCAAATACAATTTTATGAAAGTATAAAAATTACCATATGGGGAAGTAGTTAAAACAGCTTTAGCTCTTCTTTATCAATCATCACTCAGAATGGCTGAGAATCATGAGAATTTTGCTAGGTTGAAAATGGTTCTTCCACATTAAGTTCTACAACTTTGGATATTGAATACAAAAACAATACTGCAATAAGTATCCACATGGCTTTGAGAATGTGTCCAAGTCAATATTTACTCCTGGTAAAGTAGGGTATTCTTGGTGTTTTTGGAAGTGATTTGCCAATGTCGTCTTGCTTTATGTATCTAGCCAAAGAAGCACATACTGGATAGTTTTTCTGCCTCACTTAAAGTCTTCCATCACTACCAGTTTCATTTCATTTTCAGAATTCTATAGTGTTATTTCAGTTTAATTGCCCATACATCAAACAGGATTAATTTTATCTAGTTTCCAAATTAGGTTGATAAATTTGCTGTATTTTTATTATTCAGCTATTGTAAATTCCTTATGCATGAAGTGACTTCATACATAGGAGTCTCCTTTTCTACAAATAATTGAATCAGCAGCTTTTCCATGTCGTAACTTTTGTTCAAAATGGGGATTATGAAATTGGCACCATGCTGCAAGCTATTCTAGCATCTCACACAGATTTGCAAAATCTGTATTGTATTGGGATATAATAGCGCTTCCCTAACTGTGCTAAGTTTTGTGTTAACAGAAAAGTGCAAGTATTGACTATCAGGCTGTTCAATATATTTTCATCAGTATTAGGATAATGCATATCAGCTACAATATTAAATGGTTTGTTTATTCAGACTTTCTGGATTTGTTATTTTCATACAAACTTCATTAAAACCTATGCTAGATCTGAATTGGTAATGAAATTAAGGTTATATGGGTTTATAACTGAAAGCATCTGAAACATTTTTTATATAAGAACGATGGTTTGCACACCATTTAATTGTAGAAATGATATGATTGTCACAGAGAAAATTGTATTGTTTGTATTGAAATAAGATTTCCTCCCCTTATTCCCATTGTGAATGACCTAGCTAGTTGACATGTAAATTTTTGCTCTATTCCAACTCATCCTGATTCTTCCTAAAATTCCTTTCATGAAATGTGACTTCAGAGATTGAAGGTAGATTTATTGATTTTCTAACCATTTTTTTCTACTTCTTTGTCAATTACATAAAGATAACCTCAAACGAAGATCAACTCCTGGTGACTGCATCCATAGTTTTCTTAGCAATGTTACACAGGAGGTTCACTATGTCTTTTTTTGCATTTTTTTTCACTTTCTCAGGCACAGTAACATTAAAATCGTCATGCCACCCAACCATCCAAATAATACCGTAACTAGTGTAGGACTAACTATGCTTACGTTCAAATACTAGCTACGATTGGCTGGGCATATGGTACATATTCTTTCCAAAATTGCCTGAATATTTTTGGGTGAATTCCACTGCTATTTATCAGCAAAACAAATGCATTTATTCAGGTTAGCCGCTTCCATGTATATAAAGTAGTTTTGTTTTGCATTATATTAATTGTAACGTGTACATAGGTATGATAAAATTTCTCTGGTGGAAGAAAGCATTTTATTTTCAACTTACGCGGTGGGTAGAACGTGATAAAAAAAAAAACCCAAGAGTGTACTGAGGACAGTGGGCATATACCGATTTTCCCCAACAATTTGAGGTTGGAAAAAAATAGAATTTAAGAACAAAGATTACCCAAGCTTTGGAAAGCAACAGCAGGTAATGGGCCTCTGAAAGTTTTCTTTGCGCTGCTGGGGGATGCTAAGAAACCCGGGGGCGGCGGAGCGTTTTGCTATGCAGGTGCCAGGCAGCCCGACCGGACTCGACCGCGAGAGAAGAGCCGATCCGCCGCCACTGCCGGCAGGGTGGGAGAGAAGGGAAGGGGAAGAGGCGGAGCCTGAGAGGCGGTGGTGGTGGTGGCGGCAGCAGTAGTGTCAATAATACAATAGGGCTCTTGTACCGCCGCCTGGCCTGCCAAGAGGGAGACTACAAGGACAAGGGCCCGCTTCCCCCACAGCGCCAGAGGAAAGAGGGGGGAAGCAGGCGGCATGTTGCCGGGCCGTAGTCAGGACAGGCAGGCCCCGGGGCAGCGCCGCGACGACTGAAAAGAGGACACCGATGAGCGACGCCAGATAGCAGCAGCCCGAGCGAGACTCCAGGCCTGGCGGAGGAAAATCCGTGGTCGCCGCCTGCCTCAGAGCCACAAGGTGAGCTGCGGAAGACAGGGGGCCCCCGGCGGCGGCGAGGTTGCGGGTAGGGCCGAGGTTGTCGCGAGTGCGCCGGAAACACCGCCGGGCGCCCGAAGAGATGGAACGAAAGGCAGCTCCCAGCCCTGGTCGGCGCGATTGAAGGGCCGAGTCGGCTCCAGGCCGAACTCGGGGTGGCGCTTTACCCACATTTGCCGATCCCGCCGCTGCACCGAGTCGCGCCGCGCGCCCCCACCCACCCACGCACGGGCGGCGCTTGGCGCCAAGGCCTGGCCGCTGGAGTCACGCTGGCGGGGCGGGAAGGGGCCGAGCCTCCATGAGGTGAGCGGGGAAGGGGAGGAGCCGCCGTGCTAAGCGCCGCCTCAGGGACCGCTGCCCGTGTTTGGGAGGGGACACGTGGTCGGGCGGGTGGTCGTTGGCTGTTCCCGGCCCGGAGGGTGGGTGGGGGGGTGAGGGATAAGTTTTCTCCTCTCGCTTCATCGCCCCCTCCTCGGCTGGGGGCGGGGGCGGCTTTAGCGCAGCGACTCAGGCCTTCCATTTATGTGGGCTTCTGAATCGGTATGCCCAGAAGCGATGTAGAACCCCCTTCCCTTTAGTTTCCGATTTGTTTTTATTTTATTTATTTTTTTAAATTATTGCCATGTTTTATTTTCTGCCATCGGGTCTACCGTAACGCTGCGTTTGGCCGAGTTACACGTCTGCCGTGGTTTACTAAATTGTTGCCGTTCATCTAGGTTGCCAGATGAACGCGCGCAAGAAATGAGTTCCATCGATTCGTTCCGTTGTGGTTCTGCTGTAGCTCCTATGAATGACTTTGTAGCGCCCACTTCACGGTTGCATGTTGGGGATTTGTAACCGTGATTTTCAGCTTTTCTGAATCCGCTACGGCCCAGAGACAGTTTCCGTCCCGTTAGTAGCTGGAATCCAGAGAGTTGAAATCCGCTGTTATTCTATACAGTTGTTCAGCCGCTTCCAACTTTTTGGTGACTCGATGGATATACCGGTAATTTTATTACCATCAGTAACTCTTAATTTTATCACCATCAGTAACTCTTGCCTTGACGTAAAACAAGCCAGCATGTTTTGAGTTATACTATCCTTTGAGCTTCCCTTGGCCTTTTTTCAATTGAGGAGGAAGATTATGTGCCGTCAAGTTGTTCTCCTGTCCTCCAGTTGTTGTCGAGACTTAACAACCACATACATAGATTTTATCCATGGTGATCTATCCCTACCCCGGTTCTTCAGCTCTTCCAGCCTTGAACTCATTGCTGCTGTAACTGAATCGCTCCACCTTGCTGCTTGCTCTTCTTGTTTCTTTTCCTTCCATCTTTCCCACTTTAGACCTGCCTCTGAGACACATTTCACATGCGTCTGGCACTTTTGCAATAATTCCTATTTCTGTATTAAATGTCCAGTTGAGTTAAGCTTTATCTTTCATTCCTAGTTTTGCTAGCTAGTGAGAGACTGGATTTATTTCTAGTATTTTTGCTGGGACCTGTTGGCTTGTGGCAAATAGGATCTGATTGCTATGCCTTCTGTGTACAAGCAAAAGAAGACATTATTAGAGAGATAGTCTTATGAGATAAGAATTCTTGAATTGCTACTCCCAACCATGTATATATTCAAAGCCACAGTGTGCTATGATCAGAAAATAAATTACTGTGTTTTGGTAAGTGAATGTATCATATCTAAAATATAATTTAAGCAGATGCAGCTGGGGTTACCATATCTGGGCTGCAAATATTTGGTCAGCTACTAAGTTTTTTTTAGTGTGTATGTAGAAAGTCCATTTGTAAAAGATTATATCAGTTACCGCAGAACTAGAATAACTTTTACTTGGTGTTGTCTACTAGCTTAATGTAACTTACTGTATCATACAACAGTTGAAATATTTACCGAGTTGGTTCTGCTTATCCATGAGCCCAGTTCCATTTTTAGAAGTTGCTATCAGTAGATCTCCTTTAGCATAAAGCTCCTAAATGGAATAGAGTAAGATTGGATCTCTTAAATTTGAATTGCTTTGAAGCAAGATGGGCAACAAACAAAGCTAATAATAATGTAAGATTGCCACTAAAACCAATCTAATTGGGTCAAGAACTGGAATAGCTAAATTCCTTTTTTAATTTCAGTGAAGAAGGATATTTAGAATAAAAATATTACCTGTCTGATAAAACCATTCTTACTACTTAATTATAATTGTGGAAGGTTTGATTTTTATTTGATCTTTTAAGCCATCAGGAATGGTTTGCTCAGGTTTAATAAAGTATGAAGAATGAAGCTTTTATACATTAACTGAGATGCATGCTTAAAGATTAAAATTTACTAATGCTGTGTGAAAAGACAGCATATTAAATTTCTAAAGAAATAATGAAAACTCTAATTGGGGATTTGAAGTATTTTGTGACTAGAGATTTCCTAAAATATTACAGAATATTGAAGATATTCCTTTTGATATTAATTTTCAACACTGTAGAACAGTGATTCTCAACCTTTTTTTCACCAGACCCCCTTTAAATATCTTTTGTCACCACAGACCATGGCCTGGACCCCCAAGACTTAACTCAAGATTTAAATCATAAGATCTCTTCAAGCCTTCGCGGACCTCCTGTGATGACATTGCAGCATCCAGGAGTCTGCGGCCCACAGGTTGAGAATCACTGGTGCAGTTATTTTTTAAAAATACAATCAGAAGATTTAAAACTCACTGTCATATTGGAACTACCTATCATTATATACGAATTGTCTTATCTATATAACTTTATTGGAGATATTTATTGGAGATAAGGCAGTTGAAGAAGATTAGATTCAAGAAAACTGCATTTACTGTATATAAAGTGAAAATATTTTCCTTAGGGAGGAAATTTTGCTCTAAACCTGAGTATAAATTTTGCTTTTGTTCTATAAAAATAAGTTACATTAATTAAAGCAAATTAGTAGACTTAATTGAATAGAATATTCAGGAGTTTTGAATAAATAGTAACTCAGAAAAATGAAGTGATATTGAAAAATATTATTAGACTGTATGTAATTGATAGCTGAGATTGTAGAATGGAAAGTTGAAGGCCTTTCAGAAACCATCTTGTTTCCATGTCCTGATCCTGCCTTCTGCTTTGGGTAGTGGTTTGATAGTCCTCATTGCCCTCAGCTATCTTCCAGGGCATGGGTGTCAAACTCGATCACGTCACGTGATGTATCGTGATGTTTGCCTTTGCAGAGCCAGGGTGGGCGTGACGCATCCGGCCCATGGGCTGCCACTTTGACTCCTGTTCCAGGGGCATTGAGCCTCTGCATCCAGTGTACCTGAAAGACAGAATTTTCATATCCTGTGCTACCTTAGTAACTATTAAAAGTAGAAATAAATTAAAAAATGTAGCAATACATGCAGTTTTGGGCATACTGTGGTATACTTATATGATACTGCTGTTATGTGAGCTGCATTGGCTCCCAGTAGGTTTCTAGAAGCAATTCAAAATGCTGGATATTTCCTGTAAAGCCCTATGTATATCCATGGGATCATTTTATTTGTATGAACACCTCTGCCTAGTGGTTTCTCTCTGCTCCACCTGATCTGGCAAAGTGGGCATACTATAGTACCTCAGTACAACAATAGCACTTAGCCTTATATACTGCTGCACAGTGCTTTACAGCATTCTCTCAGCAGTTTACAATGTCAGCATATTGCCCCCAACAATCTGAATCCTCATTTTACTGACCTCGGAAGGATGGAAGGCTGAGTCAATCTCGAGCCCTGTCAGGATCGAACTTCAGACTGTGGGCAGAGCTGGCCTGCAATACTGCATTCTGACCACTGTGCTACCACGGTTCCTAGTCATCTAGCTCAGTGGTCCCCAACCCCCGGTCCGCGGACCGGTGCCGGGCCATGGAGTACCTGGCACCGGGCCACGCAGCGGCCGGGGGACATGAACGCTGCAGCGCAAAGGCTCCTGGGCCGTGCGCAAAAGCTCCTGGGCCGTGCGCAAAAGCTCCTGGGCCGTGCGCAAAGGCTCCAGGGAAGAGAGCCCCGCACAGGTACGCACGTGTGGCCCAAAGCCCCCACCCCTGCGCGCGCTCAGCGGGCCACGGTAAAATTATCAAAGGCTGATTGGTCCGCGGCGATAAAAAGGTTGGGGACCACTGATCTAGCTGATCCCTGGTAGCATGTATTTGTTATGGTGCCTGCTCTTTGGACATCCCCCCTTTCCCCAATACAGACAGCTACTAATCTATTAGCTTTTACAAAGTGGTAAAGACCTTGCTCTTTCTTTAGGCATTGGGAAGTTGAAGTTAGGCTGGGAAGTCTGTCTTGGGTGTGCGTATTCAGTGCTTTGTATATTGAGCTCAATACAGTATTAGATAGGATTTGTTTTAATATAAAACAAATATATTGCTTGTTTACCACCCAGAGTTTCTTGGATAGAAGGACAGACATATAAATTGGTCCTGGCCATTGAATTTAGAGGAATTGTTTCTAGAGCCATAAGCCTTTTCACAAAAGAAGAAAAACAATCCTTATTTTAAAAAAGGAAAAAATGTAAATATTAATTTAAGCTTTAAATATTAAAATGCAAATAAGTATTGGGTAAAGGTATTTCAGAGCTGCCTAGATCACAAAATACTGATTAAAAAGAAACATTCAAAAGTTAATGCGGTGTTCTAAGTAGTTCACAAGAAGGTACTGGTCTGCTAAAAATAAAAAAAAAAGTTCTCAGTATATTACAAATCATAAGGCAACTCCAAAGGAAAAATGTGATTAAAAAAAATTATGAATGCCCGTGAAGTGAGAATCAAAACAATTCCATAACTGATACAGAGAAATGACAAATAAAAAGCTGAGACAATGAGACTGAAGTACCACGGAGAAAACATTAATTAAAGCTCAGTATAATTTTTTGGAGATTAATGTTATCTATTTCTGTAAAATATAAATATTCTAAAACAGTGGCTCTGCTTTGTTCATTTGGACCTCACCACTACTTGGAAAGTTCTCGCTATTTATCAGAAACTACTGGGTGTCATGAAGTTTCATCTCTTCCCTGTCTTGGTCCACGCTTCAGTGGAGTTGCTCCCAAGTTTGCTCCTTATTTAAAAAAAAAACAAAAAACCCAAAACTCCTTGGCTTTAGCAGAAGTAAGAAGTGGAGTATATCTCTTTCTAATTCACCAGCATAATCTCTGCTTCAGAATACATATAGAACATCTGACATTAGGGCCCGAACTTCCTTGTAGGGGGTGTGAATTGATAGTCTGAATGAGGGACAAGACTGTACCCATAGTCATACTGTAGCACAAATCTTTTTTAAAAAAATAGTAATAATTTTTAAAAAGTTGATATTCTGAGTCAGTAAAAATATAGATTTCACGATGCAAAAACCATTTTATTTTATAGACAAAAATTGCTCTATGTTGACTACTTATTTCTTCAGCAAAGTTCTCTAATGGAAATAATGTTTCAGTTTTGTTGATAACAAATCTGCTTAATATTCACAGTAATGTTAACAATTTGAATCTTCATATTTCACAGAGCATCAAATTGATTTCTGTATCTCCTTTTTGAGACAAAATAATAATCAAAAATAAATAAAAATAGCTACCATTTGGAAAATTTCAGCCTGTTAAATCAAGAAAAACACTTTGGAGGTTAAAATCATATGATACCCCATCTCATTTGGTCAGTCATCCACTCAGAATTTCCAGTTGCTAGGAAACCAGGCAATCAATTATTTGGGTTCCCCTATAGAAAACCTCTTACATTCCTGGGAAACACTAAAGCTCCAAAAACTAATTTGGGAAATGCTGAACTAAAACATAGTTGAAATGTATGCCCTGAAAGTTGAAGTATTATACCCTGCAGAAAAAAGAAAAAAAATCTAGACTAGTTAAGGAGAAAATTCCTACCTTTTATAAGGCAGTATACTTTTATAGCAGGTTTTCCTTTTTAAAAAGAGATTTAGTGGTCTTATTTATGATGACAACAAACCTTTATGTAAAAAAGTGAAAAGCTTTTGGTGTGTCCTCTTCATTTTCCAAACATTGCTTTTCATTTCCCTTTTTAAAATCTATGAAGATCTTATTAAATATAGAAGTAGAATATAAATGAATTGATTAATTAAGAAATTGGAATAAATATTTGTGGGAGGTATAAATATTTTTAATAAATATATTGTTAGAGCACATAAAAAAGAATTAAAAGGGCAAGCTTGGAGATGGTTATACTTTTCAAAGAGATATGGAATAATGGTTATTGCATTTCTTTGTAAACTTTCAGAGAACAAAATGCCACTAAAGATAAACGAATGTAGTTAGCTGATTTTTACTTAGTTTTCACAAAGCATCTGGCAGAAAATAGATAAGACAATAAGAGAATAGTGGATGCATTTGAAGTATTTCCAAAATAGGCAGGGTTTTTTTTTTTACGTTCCTTTAAAAATTCTACTTTAAAGTTCATATTGTAAATAAACAATCTTAATTACATTTTCATAAAGCAAAAACTAGATGATTATTTTAAACATTCTATCTGAACTCTTTATATTTATCGCATAAATGCAATGCGTGCTCCCCCCTGCGCGTGTACCCCACGCTCTGTTTTGGGCCTGGAAAGCCGCCTGCACCAACCTGGAACACAAAATGGGGGCACGGGTGGTGCGTAAGGCCCCCCCGCCCCCTATTTTGAGCCTGGAAAGCCGCCTGCACCCCCTGCGCATGTGCCCTGCCCCCATGTTCATGCACACGTGCATTCCCTGCAGACCAGCTGGCTAGCAGAAGGCGCGTGTGCATGCTTGCTGGGCTGGGACAATGGCTGGCGTGCCCGCAGAGGGCTCTGCGTGCCATAAGTTCGCCATCACGGGTATAATGGGTGCAATGCACTTTTTAAGGTGTCTGTTTTCAAAATCTATATCCCAATTTTTCCCTTTTGTTGTAGGTCTAATATGCCTCTATATTTTAAAATTATTTTCTCAAGCCTTCATTGTGGGAATTCTCTATTTGCCTGCATAACACACTCAGAAATGTTTCTGAACTGAATAAAATTTTCTCATAAACTCTTCAAGCAAGCATGTCTGTGATTATATAATACTTTATATAATTATTGGTAGAAAAGGAATTAATGGAAACTGTTACTGACCTTGCAGACTGCAGTAAAAACAGACAAGGATCAGGAATAATCGTTTTGCTTCTTTAGCTATTCCCCACAGCTTTCCCACCAGCTAGATACAGCGTACCTATTCATTGAAAGGATGTCTGCTCAAAGGCAGCATAGGAGTAAAAAAAGAACAGTGTTAACTTGCTTTGGTCCGGAAGGATATGAACAGAGAAGTCCTTCTTTCTAGCATGTAACTGAATAGAAGGGGTAATGAAAAGCGAGTTCTTCCAAAGACATGTAAATATTGTCAAGTATTTAAACAACAGAGTTGAAACAATGTATGGCTATCTAAATAAAATGTAAATGTACTAATTTGATTTCTGTTAGCTGCAATTGTGTTCTGAATGCAAATGGTGTTGGGGATATTTTACAAATTTAAATCTATTGGGTAAATTCTTGGCGTTGGTCACTTCAGGTCTAAAATATAGCAAGGTGTCAGAGCAAAATGGAAATCTAGATTTGCACAAAACAACAGCAATAATAAAATCTGTTGTCTCATCCAAATCACAACTTATTAAGATAGAGTAATATATGTACTATCTCACATTTAATAATTATTTAATGAAACAGCTATGTAATAATTTAATAAAATATTTAAAATATAATACTATGTTTCAATTTTGTTCTTTAAAAGCATAATTGTGGGTGCTATGAAGTTTTTTATGAAAAGCAATTTCTTTAGAAATTGGAAACTTCAATGGGATAGTTAAATTATGCAGTAGTTTAAGCTTTTTTGTGAAATATATTGCTGTACTGTTTTGTGATTCTCATACTGTCTTGTACTTTACCAAACAATGTATTTTAAAAGTAAATGAATTTCTTTCATTTAAATGTTTTTGGCTATTATCTGTTTCTGTTTCTTTTATTTACTTTCTAAATGTGACTTAGAAATAAAATTGGCCCAATTTAATTGTGTAGAAATCTCTGCAATTTATTTCTGCAAAAAGCAACATAGAATTTCAGATCTTAAAATAAACCAATGTTATAACTATAATTTATTACATCCCTATTCGGATAAACCAGTGGTGAAATCCAATTTTTTTTACTACTAGTCCTGTGGGCATGGCTTGGGCATGGCTTGGCTTGGTGAGCATGGCAGGGGAAGGATACTGCAAAATCTCCATTCCCACCACACTCCAGGGGAAGGATATTGCAAAATCTCCATTCCCACCCCACTCTGGGGCCAGCCAGAGGTAGTATTTGCTGGTTCTCCGAACTACTCAAAATTCCCACTACCGGTTCTCCAGAACCTACTGGATTTCACCTCGGGATAAACTGAAAGTAGAATTTGTAAAAATATGCCACTTTATTTCTTTTAACAAGATGGATTTTGGAATTATATATCTTATATATCTTAAATGTTTTAATTGTCTTGTTGTTGATTTTTTGGTATGTATGTCTGTAGTTCTTTTTTTAGACATTTTGTTCTATAAAACTTACGACCTTTATTGAGCCTGAAGTTTATGTTGTTAAGAGAGAAATTTATTAAAGTGAGTTTTGCCTATTTTATGACTTTTCTTGCCACATTTCTCAAGTGAATCACTGAAGTTGTTAAGTTAGTAATATGGTTGTTAAGTGAATCTGGCTTTCCAATTGTCTTTGCTTGTCAGAAGGTTGTAAAAGGTGATCACGTGACCCCGGGACACTGCAATGGTTATAAATATGCATCAGTTGTCAAGCATCCAAATGTAAATCATGTGACCATGGGGATGCTGCAATGATCATGAGAGTGAAAAATGGTCATGTCACTTTAAACAAACTCTTATAAGTGAACGACAGCCTGTAGAAGAGAACTTGAAAAATGAAAGAGTTAATTTTTGTTTCATAAATCTATATATCTTATAACTAAGGAAGCTACTGGGCAAAATTATCTGGTGGCCTAGGGTTGGATATTTTCAGTAGTATGCTGATGACACTCAGTTATATCAAATTCTGCCCAAGTGATGCCATCAAGATTCTGTCTCAGTGTCTATTATAGACTGTAGAAATACACTTCCAATTCAATCCTAGCAAGACTGAAGATTATTGATAGTTGTGAACTGGTGCTGGAAATCTTTCAGGTTAGTACTGGATGGGATCATATTTTTTTCATAGCATAACTGGTATGCAATTTGGAAATCCTCTTAAACTCGCAAAGAGATAATAGTAGGATGGCTAGAATGGTTTTTATACAAATTTATTTTGTGCGCCAGTTATGCCCATACCTAGATCAGGAAACACTATTCATAGTTACTCATCACTTGGTTGCTTCTCTAGATCAGGAAGCACTCTTCATAGTTAATCATCGCTTGATTGCTTCTCATATGGATTGCTGCAGTGTGCTTCACATGGGGCTGCCCTTGAAGATCAGAAGCTATAACTGATCCAGAGCACATTAGTGTGAGTAGTTACAGAACCCCACGAATAACCCCACTAATGCACAAGCCATAGTAGTTACCAGTGATCTTGTGGGTGCAATTCAAAGTGCTGGTGATCACCCATAAAACCATATATGGCACAGGGCCAAGAAATGGCTACCTCAAGTTATCTGTCTACTCAACAAGATTGGACATGCTCCAAGACTCATCTATCAAACATTTTACATCACTCAGATAGCACGCCTTCTCAATTATTTTACTACAGTCTTTGCCCTATGGAACATCATGCCCCCCAAAATATGGATGGCACCAGTAGTGCTAGCCTTTAGAAAGATTTGGACCTGGTTCTTTTTGGCACACTGGGTCAAGAAGTTGCATCAACTGTTAATTTGTGGTATGTGACTTAGCCCTGTTGTTATATGGGACTTCATTTGATTTTTATGTGTTATGATTTTTTAATCTTTCTTCATGGTTAGGGAAGCGGGCAGCCTCATAATTTGAACATAGAAAAACTTGAGTTCTTGAATTTCTCCTTTCTTTGTGTATTGCAGTATTTTTTTTCTTTTTTTTTTGTAATCTTCAAGTTTAATTGCAGATGTAAGCTCTGGTTTACCAGAAATTTAAAAAAGTAGAGAATGATTTACAGTGGAAAAGGGAAGAAATTAGTGCTCCAAATTTGTTCAGATAGCACCAAATTACATACTGGCATTGGATACAAATCTGCTGTTGACTGAAATAATTCAATTGCATGATTAGAAATTTTTGAGTTTTAAAGCAACTTAACAGAACATTCTAAATTGTTGTTCTACAAGAACTCTTTTTGGTAGAAAAGTGATATGGAAAATGATCAAAAAGGAAACTCTGGGACTTTCTTTATGGCAATCATTGAAACTGTTCACTTCATGTTTTTATTGTGTTCTTTTGGAAGTGAAAGCAGTTGCTGAATTTTGTTGCAAAAATGGCACTTTTTTTCAATCACTGTTAGAACTACTGCTATTTTTATATTTAGTTTGTCTCTGATTCTGAAATACAAGAAGTTCTTTCCCGCTGGTATGTATTTTAAGGTGAAATTAAACCTCTTGAAATAAAGTGCCCATCTCACCTGTTTTGGCGACAGCTGTCGGAGGGTTTGGAGGGTCTCCAGGTGCTTGTGGTCTGTCCACACTTCAAAAGGCATCCCCCAAGAAGTGCTGCCATGTTACCAATGCCCAAAGAACCGCAAAGGCCTCCTTCTCCCAGATTGGCCAGTTATGCTCAGTATCCATTAAATTTGGTGACGTATATGCACATGGCTGCAGTCTCCCCTCTGCATTCCTTTGTAGGAGGACTGCAGCCACCACCACATCACTGGCGTCAACCTGCACCACAAAAGGCTTAGCCGGATCTGGGTGTTGGAGCACTGGTTCTTTCGCGAACAGTGCTTTTAGGCGCTCAAACACTTCCTGGCACTCGAGAGTCCACTGTTTCAGATAACCTGGATGAGGTTTCCTAAGGAGGTGTTTTGTCTTTAGGAGGTCAGTGAATGGTAGAGCCACTTGGGCAAACAATGGGATAAACTTGCGGTAGAAGTTGGAGAAACCCAGAAAGCTTTGAAACTGCTTTTGAGTTTTGGGTTCTTGCCAATCTATCACCGCTTTGAAAGTGGGGTCCATCTCCACCCCATCTGGTGAGATAAGGAAGCCTAGATAATACAGTTGAGTCCAGTGAAATTCACACTTGGATAGTTTCACATACAAGTGAGCGGCTAACAGTTTCTTTAAGACCTAGTGTACCAGAGGGATGTGCTTCTCCAAGGTCTTTATGTAGATAAGTATATCATTGAGATATACTAATACCTTGTTGTACAGGTGTTCATGCAGAACCTCATTGATAAACTGCATGAACACCACAGAGCGCCTTGTAAGCCAAAGGGCATTACTCTGAACTGTTAGCTACCAAGGGGGCAATTAAAGGTGGTTTTCCATCGTCCCCTGCTTTTATGCGTACCCTGTAATATGCCTCTCTGAGATCCAATTTGGTAAACACCTGTCCCTCTGCCAATCAGGTCAACATATCTTTCATTAACGGAAGGGGGTACAGGTGTTCCATGCATACTGCATTAATTCCCTTGAAATCTACACATAATAGCAAGCCTCCATCTTCTCTCTGAATAGGACAAGTGCGGCCAGCTGGGATCTTGTGGGCTGAATAAACTCCCGTTTCAGATTCTTTTCGATGTACGCCCTCCTTCAGCTCTGGTGGGGTCATGGAATACATCTTGGGTTTTGGTAATACAGCCCGGGGAGGATCTCTATCTCTATCAGTGGGGCAGTGGGGAGGCAAGGAGTCACATTCTTTATCACTGAATACCTCCTTCAGATCTGCATATAGCCCGGGATAGCCCAATTCTGTGTTCTCCTGTGATTGGGCTATGGCCTCCAGTGCACCCTGGTCTGCGGTCGGGGCTCAAGGCTGTTCTTCATGCCTTGGTGGAATAGGCCCCAGACCTATCCTAGGGTGTCTACAACCCCACCACCACCACCAAATGGGCGGGCCCCACTTGTCCAGCGAGGCTAGGCCCAAGACTTTTTTTTTTAAGACAAAAGGTTTTTTTATTTTTTATATTCAAACAACCAAACACTACACAATTATCATACATCATTTTATCCCCACCCAACCCCCCCTCCCCAATTCCCCCCCGACTTCCCAGAGCAAAAACAGGATATAGCATTTGACAAACATAAGCTAAAATATGCTAACTATTACAGAATTCAAAACTCTCTCACACTTGTTAACTCCCCTTTTAAAAATTACACTTCAACCTTCCTTTTATCACATTTCACATTTGTAAAAAAAAAAAAAAACCATAATCTTATTTTAAACATTTTAAAATCTCTTAGTACATTAGCAGAACATTCTCCAAAATATAAGTTTCAAAACTTTCAAAAAGTTATCCATTAAATTTTAAGTTATCCACCTTTAAACTTCAATACTTTAAAACTACCATAAAATTCAGAAGTTATCCAACTTTAATTAAATCTTTTAACATCATGAGACAATCTCCAAAATATAACCAGTCATTCTTTCTTTCTATATTTTTTCCAGTCCTCCTTCAATCATACTTTCTTCTTCAGCTTTGCTCCTCCCTCTGCTTTTATTTTCAAAAATTTTTGGGTTTGAGATTGTAGTTGATGTGTCTTTGGCATGCGTTCTCTTCTTGGGGTTGTTTCCTTTAATTTGAAGCCCCCATTTCGACTCTTCCTGCATTTGTAGACCATCAGTTCGTTCCTTATATATTGATTCTGTCTATAGAGCCAAAACTTGTCAAAATATTTATCAACCTTCAGTAAAGAGTCTTCTTGCTGTTTCTCAATTAATTGAATGGAAGCCTCTTCCAGAACCTCTGTTCGATATAATAATCTCCATTTTAGCCCCAGCAATGTCTCTTTTATCTTCCAAAGGCACATTATCCTGATTAATTTCTTCCTCTTTTCCAGCCAGCAAGTCATTATTATTCCCCAATTTAAAATCTTGAATAGTTTTTTTAATTATCTGTCTTAACAGTAAAAGATTTTAAAAAATCTTTTAAGTCCTTCGCAGTCACCACTTGTAAATTTGCTGACTCATATAATCCATCTTTAATTTCTGCCATTTTTCAATTGTCTCTTTATGTTTGTATTAATTCGGCTATCAGGTCATTAAATCCAATTATTTTCCACGCAAATTAAGGATGTAAGTTAGTTAAAATCAATACCACAGTCTTTTCCATTCCACTTCCACTTTAAATCTTTTTCTTGAATAACCTGATAGCTTTACCAATGTTACTGATGTTAACAAGGACTTTCACTTCACTTATAAATTTCGTTTTCACGCCCTAAGGCGCAATCTTTCCCTTTTTAAACGGAGTTAACATACAATACTTGCATTTTTAGTCTTCTGGATTAACTCTGCCAGCATCCAAAATCCATAGTCCAAATTCTTTATAATCTTTCTAGTTACTTTGCTGGTGTGATCGCGACGCTTCGGTCTGCTTATTTTTAAGCAGACTCATCCCGGTTCCGGAGCTCTTAAGGGGCTTTCAGGGAACTCTCACCCTGCAAACCCCAGGCTAAAAAAAAAAAAGCCTGGGGGTCTAGGGGAGCTCTACCCAGACCCTTCTGCTCTTCTCTCCCCCTTTTCCCTGGGGGAGAGTTTTTAAGCCGCTAGACAGCTAATTTTTGCTGTTCTAGCGGCTATACGGAGTCACGGGGCTGGAGCTCCTAAAAGGAGCTCCGTCGGCATTTTGCGGAGCTACCAGAAGTCCGGCCCAAGACTTATTTTTGGTACAACCACAAATCACGGTCTCCTGGTGGGCACCCATCTCCAAAACCACCTCAATCGTAACATGGGTGGCTGGCTGACCTCCTAGCAACGACCCGTCCATCTGCTTGAACCTTATGGGATGAGACAGCCATCTGAGTTCCACCCCCAAACTCTTGGAGACCCCCGCGCTTATCAAGCAGTGGGTGCACCCTGTATCCACTAAAGCGGTACAGTTTCTCCACCTCTGGGCCTCTACCATGATCAGGATTACGAAAGGCTTAATGGGCATACCATTGGGTTCGTCTCCACTTCCCCCTCGCTGCTGCTGTTTGGTCCTTCAGTTGGGTTTAGCATCACATCGCCTGGGTCACGAGTACAGCCTGTTGAGCCCTCCGTAATTTTTCTGGCGTGGTCTTGATACTTTTCCTGGCCATCCCCTGCCATACACTGCGGGTTCCTTCTGCTTTTTTCTGCCCAGGTTCCATGCATTCAGCTGCTCGATGGCCCGGTTTCCGCATCTGAAGCAGATCAGGGGTGGCCTAGCTGGCGCAGGCAGGCTTGGTTCCACTATCGGTTGGGGCTTTATAGCCGTGGGTTAGCTTCTTGAAGTGAAGCCAGTAGGACGGAACGGGGCTTTCTGATCCCAGACTGGCCCCTTCGACTGGTCCTCCCTGAACTCCACCCCTAATTCCGTAGCAGCCTGGTACCAAGCAGTCAGGCGGGAAGGCAACCCCTGGCATAGGCAAGCCTGCCATAGGTCCGGTCTAACCCCTCCCTGAAATGGTGTACTATCAACACCATACCTTGCCTGCCAGACGACGGAACTCTCGTATGTATTCTTTCACAGGCCTTCCTCTTTGTCGCACAGCCAGCAGCTCCCCCTCCGCCTGCTGGGAACTGGTTTGTTCCTGGAGGGAGGCTAAAAAGAGGCTGAGGTCCTCCAACACCTTGGTGTGCTCTCCATATTTTTTAATGGAACAATTTTCACTTTTGGGATAGGATACATATTGATGTATCAAACTTATATCTATCCTTTTCTCCAGAGTTCAAGGCAGAATATCAATGTGATATTCGTCTCTCTCTCCACTGGAAGAAATGGGCCCCAGAAGGTGGAGCAAAGGAATGGTGGCTGGGGCCTTCCAGGACTGGGAACTTTAGGGCCCCACCATCCACAGGTCCTGTGCTTACTTCTGATGAGCTTCAGAAATACTCATCTTCTCAGCATTGGTACCTGAGGTCCTCAGTATTGATGGCTGAAGTTTACAGCTACATACTCAGGCTAGTTAAAGCAGATAGCCATAATATGAATAGGATAGATGACTTAAGCCCGTGATGGCGAACCTATGGCACGCGTGCCACAGGTGGTACACGTAGCCATATCAGTGGGCATAGCAGCTCAGCTCTGGCGCGCATGTGCGTGCCGGCCAGCTGATTTTGGGGCCTTCTGGGCCCACCAGAAGTAGGGAAACAGGCTGTTTCCTGCCTCTGGAGGGCCTGAGGGGAGTGGGGAAGGCCCATTTTTCTTTCTTACCTGGCTTCAGATCCTCTCTGTATCTGCAGAGGGTGAAAACAGCCTTTCCCACTCCCTCGGAGGCCTTCTGGAGGCCTGAAAGGGCCCATTTCCCAACTTCCAGTGGGACAGGAAGTGACATTTTTTGCTGTCCCCAGCCTCCAGAGACTCCTAGAGAGGCTCTAGAGGCTGGGGACAGCAAAAAATGTCACTTCCTGTCCCACTGGAAGTTGGGAAATGGGCCCTTTCAGGCCTCCAGAAGGCCTCCGAGGGAGTGGGAAAGGCTGTTTTCGCCCTCTGCAGATACATAGAGAGGATCTGGAGCCAGGTAAGAAAGAAAAACGGGCCTACTGGGCCATCATGTGCCAGGAGCGTGGGTGGGTGGGTGTGTTGCGTGCACAGGGCAGGGCACATAGAATTATGGGTGTGGGCACACGCATGTGCAAGCCTCCCCCACCCACCCCCTCTCCTGGCACGCGATGGCAAAAAGGTTAGCCATCACTGACTTAAGCTATTGTGAGACCAAGAGGGTACTTCCAAGGCTTATCAATTTTTAATGGAACAATTTTCACTTTTGGAATAGGATACATATTGATGTATCAATTTCATATCTATCCTTTTCTCCAGAGTTCAAGGCAGAAACATAGATTTCCTTGGAGGAAGTTGTGACAGTTACTTTCTGTATTTAGATTTGGGTTTACTGTGATATATGTATTCTTATGTCTTCATAATCTGTCCAGATGCTTGGTATTTTTGTACCAATTACCTATGTAAAAAGAAATCAAGTGTTTTACTCTTTTTTTATTTTTTGAATTTTTTTTTTAAAACATACATAAAACCATCTTCAATTGCAAACAGTGTGTCAGTTGGTTACAAATCTTTTGTGCATCATTCACCAAATTCATAGCTTACAATTTACAGTTTACCTAAATTCTCATATCATCGACCTATTATATATCTATATATTATTATCCTCATTAATCATTTATTTGACTATGGCTATTTCTTCCCTCATTTATTCAAAATATTCTAAGATTTGAGTTGATTTTTATTATAACTTATGTGAAATATAACATAAAGATATATTATCATTGGATAGATTCAAGAGAAGATGTTTTAATCTTGATAAAGTATTTTTTGCTTCAGATGGATTTTGCCATAGAGATTTTTTTTTCCTCTAATGGCCTTCTTTTACACCTAGGATCAAATGTGAGTTCGTGTTTAGTCTTGAAACCTGACGCTCATTCAGTCAACATGTGGAAATATCACTGTGTTTTATTATATATGTATAGGAAGATTCTAACTATCAGTACTGAAATGGTAATTTTATTATTTTAACTATAAACATTGCATTTAATGAATAAGAGCGCAGCTGCTTTCAGACATAATGGAAAACCAATGTGCAGATCATTGCTAAGAGGCTGTTTTGAGCTTCTAGATGAGCAGTAGCAAAGAGATGCTTATTTGTTTTCGGTTTCCATTCAAATTTTGTTCAGCACAAGGCTTCAGCTTTCATATGATTATTGCATTTTCAAACGAGAAGTGTTTATGAAATAAAGTCTTCTTAAAATGATACTTACAATTTAGAATACAGGTGTAAAACTTGCGGCGTCATGTTGCCATCATGTGACGTATCGCAATATTTTTTCCCTTCGCAAAGGTGGGGTGGCATGGCCTGTGCATGATGCATCTGGCCTATGGGCCGCCAATTTGACACTCCTCATTTAGAATGATATTTGAATTGATTAGTATTTAAATTTAATGTGATTGATATTTAATTTTATTTATTAGATTTTTATCCACCCTTTATTACTTTATAATAATTCAAGGTAGCCAACATAGATAATACTCCTTCCTTCTCCTATTTTCCCCATAAAATAAGGTGACCAGATTTTAACATTGGTAAAGCGGGACACCCACCATTTTGTGGGCGTGGCTTGGAGGTCATGTAACTGGGTGGGCGTGGCTAGCTGGTCATGTGACCGGGTGGCCATGGCTATGTGTATAGAAAAAAGTCATTTCTGACAGGTCTTCACACTTTTGACTGGTCCTCACACTTATGACCATCCTCACATTTATGTCCGTACAGCATTCTTAACAACCATGTCACTCATTACACAACTGCTTCTCTTCACCACAGTGATAAGATAGGGCAAAAAACGTAAAATGTGAGGACAGTCGTAAGTTCGAGGACTGGTCAAAAGTGTGAGGACCAGACCAGTCAAAAATAACTTTTTCAGCCCTCTGAGTAGTCCATATGCATAAAAGGATACGGCAATAGAGAGAGATGAAGGAAGGGAAGGGAAATTAGAGGAGGAGTGAGGGTAAGAGAGGGAGGAAGAGAGGAGGAGAAGGAGAAAGGAAGAGGAAGTAGGGAGGAGAAGAAGAGGGGAGGAAGAGAAAGTAAGAAGGAAAGAAAAGAGAGAGGTGGTAGGTTTGAGGAGAAAGATTGCTGTACAAAAAAAAAGATGAAAGGGAAGAAAGCCAACCCCAAACAAATATAAAGATATTAAGATAAAGAATGAATTGTTAAACTTTAAAGAATAAAAGAGAACAAATATGAATAAATAGCAATAATTAGAAACACACATACAAACATACAATGTATTTTCTTTGAACAGAATATTTGGCTGGTTCACAAATTTAAACAGTGTTTAGTCATTTCAATTAAATTTACAATTTCTATATTTCCTTTTTGCCATATTTATTCCTCATCTATTTTTAAAAAAAACCAATATTACCCTTCATCCTCATCTCTAATCTTAATCAAATTCAATTTTTCCCTTCTATTCTATATTATACCCCTTCCCATTGTCATCTATTTTTATATCCATCCTCACATTGGTTAATTATGTAATTATGTAATACAGTTGTTTAATACAAATTCAACATTTTAATATAAATCAATTAGTTATATAACTATCTTTTTTGTACATTAATCAATATGAATATGAATATTCCAATTATTTCCATGCAATCCAATTTCTTACAAATCAATTAATTATATTTGTCAATAATAATAAACCAAATAATTTCCCCCATATATTCCTCCAACCACAACTTAACCATTCCTGCTTTCAACACAATATACAATTAATAGTATCTCAATTATTACAATTCCCTAGTTAAATAGAGCTTTTTTTCTTTTGTGTTTTAAAATCTTGAACTCTCCTTTTTTGCCCTAAATTTCCCATTGTTTGCAGTTTTGCACCTACCTTTTTTGGTGAGGAAAAAAAAAAGAAATCTATCTCTGCCTCATTTTGCCACGTTGCAGCAAAGACCCTTCTTTACTTTCAGTTTCGCTTTTAAAGCATAGTTAGGGGGAAAAAATCTCCAGCACTCTGCAGCTAGCAACTAGAGCCCTGAGCAAAACAGCTGAGAGCAAATCAGCTTGAGAATGGGGAAGCCGATCTAATCAACTTGTGCTAATTAACCTATGCTGAAGCTTTAAGGGGTTGTTTTTTCTATTTTTGCAGGCATCGGTCTACTCATTTGTTTTCTTTTAACACTGATCAGATGTAGGGCGGCCCTTTGAAGCCCCGCGGCAAGAGTTTAAACAGTTTTTTTTCCTCTAGCCATCAGCTGGGACTCAGGAGGCAGCCGGGAGCAACCCACCACTGCGCCTTGCATTCTTTCTAAAAATCGGGACTTTTTTTAAAACGCCACGGGACGCGGGACAAATTGTTCAAAAGCGGGACTGTCCCGCCAAAAGTGGGACATCTGGTCACCTTACCATAAAAACAACCCTGTGAAGTGGGCTGGACTGAGAGAACGACTGGCCAAAAGTCACCTAGCCAGCTTTCGTGCCTAAAGCAGAACTAGAAGAGAGTCTCCTGGTTTCTAGGCCAACATCTTAACCACTATATTAAATTGGTGTATTCTCATTTACTCATGTACTTATATTAGAAGATTCCAAGTAAGCATGAGAATTTCTTCATTTTTTGTTATGAGAGAAAATTATTGAACTGTAATGATAAAACTAGGATAGGGTTTTTTTTTTCCTGGTGGAGGAGGTAGTAGAATTTGGCTTTATTTTTTTGCTTCAGTGTTAGTAGATAAAACATTGGAAAATCTGAGAAATTTTAAAAAGTTGAATCAGTGAAAGATATGATTGAAAGTGGGATTAATGTAATTCATTTTAAATCACATAGTGAATATAAATAATCTGCTGTAAAAACAACTGATCTATTACATTTTTACAAAAAGAATAATTGCAAATTACTGTATTTCCAATACAGTACTGTGAATATTTATATGACTATATATAATATGATCTGCTCTTAATGTGTGATTTCCTTAGGCTTTGGCTATGACCATCAAAGTTTTAAACAGTAATTTAATCAAGTGATCTCCACATTCTAAAGTAGTCAACATATTCATCTGTCTCTTTAGTTGAGAAATGGCAGGAAGTTTCATGTAAGATCAGAGAGCTCGCTATAATACTTCAAAAGAATGTAATTAGCTTGCTTAATAGTATTAGTGTTGCCTAAATTACTTTTGGTTGATGGTTGCTGAATCTGTATTTAAAATCTATGCACAGCACTTGATAGTCTACTTATTAGCATAGACCTGTTTTGTTGGATATTGGTTCTAACTGATCAGAACTAAACATTTTTCCTTGTTGCACATGTAACACTTCACATGCAGGCAGGCACAGTTTTTATTAAAGATTTTAATTTGCAAAGAGTTATACAGTTGTTGCCCCCATAAAAATTAATTTTTGGTTAGGCATTTTAAATTCCCAATATAACTGGTATGGAACTATGACAGAATAGTTGGGATATCTGTCTTGTGCAGATAAATACAGTAAGCTTTACAAATGGAGATTTATTCAGGCTTCTGAGTTATTATAGATAGATTGATTCAACTGCTGGAATTTTGGAGTCTGATATTCAAAGCTTGGGATGTAAATACAAATAAAGAATTCCAATTTGTCATATTCATGTTTCTTCAGATATTCTAGAATCTAGATGAACAGTTATTCTGTCATTACTATTCTTCCATCTGGTTGAAATCTCTATCCTATTCACAGATTAATGAAGTTAATGTAAAATTGAAATGTTATTTTATTTCCTATTTCTATTCTAGGGGGAAATATTCTACTTGCTGCTTCCAATTTGTTAAATAGTAGAGCCTAAAAAAATCCATGTTTTATCTGCAGATTAAAAAAATCTCTGGTCTATTTTTATATGATCATTTAATTACTCAAAAAAAGCCACACATCCGTCTATCCATTTTATATGCCCATCTTGCCTGGAGGTGACTCTAGGCTGCCTACAGTCATTAAAAACCATTAAAACCTATTAAAACAATAAATAGCAGCATTAATTTAGTTTAAAATTGACAAAGATGGGTAGGAAGGGAGCAAGATGATATGACAGGGAGGTGTGGTTTTTATCATAGTTGGTTAACCACCTCCAGAATAATGTGCTTCCATTGTGGTCCCAGGTCAGTTGGCAAAGCCAGGTCTTCAGGTTCTTTTGGAAGGCCAGATGGATGGATATGGCTGTCACCTCTGGAAGCACAATATTCCAAAAGGCAGGAGCCACAGCAGAAAAGCCTCTTTTCCTAGACCTCATCTGGAATTCGTTGACCAACAGGGTCTACAGTATGCTCCTTATGCTAGCACAGGCCAATCCCATTGGGGTGAGATAATTCCTCAGATAACCTGGATCCATACCATGAAGGGTTTTAAAGGTGATAACTAACACCTTGAATTGGATTTGGAAGCAAACTGACAACCAGTATAGTTCATAGGACAATGGAGTAACATGGGCCACCCTAGGGGCTCTAAGAACTGTCTGCACCATTGCATTCTGCACCAGCTTTACCTTCTGGATACTCTTCAAGGGTAGCCCGATCTAAAGCGCATTGCAATAGTCTAAGCATGAGATGACCAGGGCTTTAGTATAAGGATTCCTGATCCAGGAAGAGTTGCAACTGGTGCACAACACAAAGTTGCAAAAAGCTGTTCTGGCCATGACTGCCACCTGCTTGTTGACAGGAGTCACAAGTTCAGGAGAACCCTCAAGTTGTGCAGAAGGTCTGTCTGGGGCAGTGCAACTACATCCATCCAGAACTAAAGATGTTAAAATCCTGGATCCCGAAGCTCCGTGTACCCAAAGCCACTTGGAACCAGATTCAGCCAAAGTCTGTACCCATGCAGACCCCCACAGCCTCCAAGCACTGCAAGAAGGGAGCATCATTTGGGTCACCAGGATGGAGATGTAAAGTTGAGTATCATTAGCATATTGTGTGCAGATGAGAACAGATCTAAATTTATTTTTTTTAAAGAAACCCAAAGACTGAACAATTAAAAATGCATCACAAACATGTAACTATCTAGAAAGCCTGCTCAGCTGTTGGAAAGGAAAATAGAAGCAAGCAGATATTTTTTCTGAACAGTTTCTTGAAACAAATCCAAGGAATTAAGTGTAACAATGGGGATAAGATCTTAAAAATGCTAGACCATGTGGTATCATGTGAGAATTCTTAAATTATTAAAATAAAAGAACCACTGATCTTTTAACAGAAAGTATATAATAACCCTAAGATCTGCCTAGGTGTCCACTGAAATCTGATTTTAAAAAATGGAAACGAATACTGGTACTTTAAATATCACTTTAAAGTAAACTATAAAACCATTAGTTTCTATAAAATTAATGGGCATATAGCAAAAAAATACCAATGTAGAAGAATTACCATGGCTTCTGCTAAGAATGAATTGGGATTAGCAAAAATAGCAATAGCACTGAGATTTATATACTGCTTCACAGTGCTTTTACAGCCCTCAGCATATTGTCCCCAACAATCTGGGTCCTCATTTTACCCCCCTTGGAAGGATGGAAGGCTGAGTCAACCTTGCTAATTTCTTGGAATTTTTTGAAATATGAAGCACACTCATGAAGTGTGCTTGCTTGCTTGGACTTTCAAAACGCTTTTCGAAAACACTGATTTAAAAAATAGCATCATGGAATAAGAGGAGAGATCCTCTTATAGGCAGCTAGTTAAATAAGAGAAAGCAGTAAATAACTACTGAACAATTATTGAAATGTGGATTAAGTGGTGAATATTTTCAAAAATTGAATCAAGAGATGTATAATTTATTCCTAGTAATTATACAGTCTGATTTCTCGCTTTTCTACCGAATTAATAATTGTTATTAGTCTCTGGGGAGGAAGCAGGATGAGGCTCCCTATTTTCGCTCGCCGCTGCTCCGGGCTTCGGGAGAACTCTGCGCTTTGCAGAGCCAGGCGATGGGACCAGACCAACTAACGAAAACTAACAGATTCTCTGAACAAGTAGGATGAAATCCGGACCTGGGACCCTAAATTGCAAGTATTTCCAATAACCCTAAGACTGACTTTAAAAGTAAAGAAGAGTGGAAGGGGGGAAAAAAGAAAGTTTAAAATGGCGACTGGCTGAGGCTTGAGAAGAAAGCCGAAAGTGAAAGTCCTTCCGTTTGACTAGTTCAATATGTTACAAAGTAATTGAGACAACAGCGCTGGTTAGAAGTGAAGAGAAAAATTCCTATTTCATGCTTCTTCCTTCTTAGAGACTTGATATTGATATTGTTTGGAGAGAAGTTTTCTTCTTTAAAGGGAAAAAAAATCTGCTTGTGTGGCAGGATGGCGTTAAAACTGACAAAGCGAGACAACCAAGCTGGGGGGGGGGCTCCCCCATTTATAAACCACATGAACAAGTTTTGAGCTTGCAGATGCAGAGGAGTGGCTTTAAAGATCTAACGCAATTTGTTCTGGAGGAGATGGCAAGACATGATGAGATTGTGAACCAGAATCTTGAAAAATTTAGACAGGAAATTAAAGAGTTGGTTCAACAAAAGTATGATAAATTCAAGCAACATATGATAAATTTCTTAGACGCAATGATAAAGATGGATAAAGAGATTAATTTAGAAATAGAGTCTTAAATGAAGGAAGTTGATCATAAGATTTATAATTTGGATAATAAAATACAAAGAATTGAAAATGATTTAACAATGATTCAAGAAAATAGCTCAGAAGTAGAGTCAAAAATAAAGGAAGCTGACAACAAGACTTACAATGCAGATAATATAAAACAAAGGATTGAAAATGAAGTCACAATGATGCAATTCAGATTTATGGAATTTGCGGTCAGAATTAGGGGAATACAGGAAAATAAAAAAGAAGATTTGAGAAAGATGTCTGCTGAAGTTCTGGCTGGGATTTTACAGGTTAGTCCTGAAGAGGTATCCTGTAAGATTGATAAGGCCTACAGAGCAAATTCTTGGTTGGCAAAGCAAAGGCAGTTGCCTAGAGATATGGTGATTTACTTTACCAATAAAAGGAATAAGAAATGATACTGTGCAAAAGTCTTTTAACTCCACTCTTGAAATGCATGGAAGGAAGATTTGGATATTTAAAGAGCTGCCGCCCAAGATGTTAAAAGATAGAAAGGATTTTGGATTTTTGGTGACTGAGCTAAAGAAACAAAAAATCCCATTTAGGTGGGATGCTCCAGTTGGAATAATATTGAGATATCAAGGAGAAAGATATCAACTAAATACTGTTGAAAAAGCGGAAGAATTTTATTATAAGGTTCTTAAAATGGATTCAACATCTCCATGTATAACACATGAGGGGAATAAAGAAAAGCAAAATCAACAAGAGATTGAAACCCAGGCTAAGCAGATGGAGGTGGAGGTAATGGAAAAACAACAAGTTACAGAGGCCTTTTTGGATGAGCCGCTTTTGGATTCTCCTTCAGCGGTTATAGTTGGATTACCTATAAATACAAGAGAGGCGGCTTTGGATTCTAATGTGATGACTTATCAAGTTACAGACCAGCATGGAAATCAATCAGTTGATATACAACTCATAGAAAGGCAACCAGGATGGAGATCTAAGCCACAAAAAGTTAAGAGAAGAAGCAGGTCCTACAAAAATAAAAACTTTTAGACTAAACAACAGTGTAATGCCAGTTACTTAAGAGACGATTAAATACATGAAAATATAGCTGAGGCAAAGTATTGGTTTATACTATTTTGAGGAGAGTGACAGATCTCTTCAGTGCTGTACTTTTGGGATGTGGAAGATGGCCTTAAATTGAGTGGATTGGAACTTTCTATTCTGGACTCTTTGACAAATGGATTACATTTATGCTGAGCTACAAGGCAAGAGAACTATGGGATTGGGGCATGCAGAAGACCTGGTTGTTCCCCTTACACGGTGGTTGGAATGAATAATCTAGATGAAAGACATTACAAAAGACACTATATGGAATATAAATATAAAGTCACTCAGGTGGTTTTTTGATATATGAAAACATTTATTATTGATGGGGGCAGATGGTAATTGAAGATACCGAACATACTGTTGGAATTAGAATTTGATGTTACCCTAACATGGGTGATGGAATTAACAATCCAGTTGAAAGACATTACAGAAGATATCATATGGATTACAAGTTTAAAGTCATTTGAGGATTTTATTTATATATGGAAATATTTTTTTTTAGTGGTATGGGCAGAAGAACAAAGATATTGAAAATATTATGTATGGTAGACCTGTAGGAAAGTGGGTGGAGATAGGTTAGCTTATTGATTGTTTAGTTTAGGAAACGGGATGTTATGTTATATTAATATACGTAAAAGATTTGAATTAAGATATATATATATATATATATATGTATGTATGTATTTGAAATAATTATTATTAACAGGAATCAGGGGAGATAACAGGGGCAGGTCCTGAGAATATTATATGGGAAGAGTTTGATCCTGTGACTCCCAAAAGCGTGGACAGGATACTGAGCACACTGAGTGCGGCCACATGTTTATTGGACCCGTGTCCCTCCTGGTTGGTACTGGCTTCCCAGGAGGTGACGCGAGGCTGGTTCCAGGGGATTATAAATGCTTCTTTGAGTGAGGGTGTCTTTTCCGCCACCTTGAAAGAAGCGGTGGTGAGGCCCCTCCTCAAGAAGCCCTCCCTGGACCCGGCTGTGTTAGCAAATTATCGTCCTGTCTCCAACCTTCGCTTTGTTGCGAAGGTTGTTGAGAGTGTGGTTGCACGACAGCTGCCTCAGTACCTGGATGAATCGACTTATGTAGATCCGTTCCAGTCGGGCTTCAGGCCCGGGTACAGCACAGAGACGGCATTGGTCGCATTGGTTGATGATCTCTGGAGGGCTCGGGACAGGGGTTGCTCCTCTGTCCTGGTCCTATTAGACCTCTCAGCGGCTTTTGATACCATCGACCATGGTATCATGCTGCACCGGTTGGAAGGGTTGGGGGTGGGGGGCACTGTTTTACAGTGGTTCTCCTCCTTTCTCTCCGACCGGTCGCAGTTTGTGTTGACAGGGGGGCAGAGGTTGACCCCGAGGCCCCTTGTATGTGGGGTGCCGCAAGGATCGGTCCTCTCGCCCCTTCTGTTCAACATTTATGTGAAGCCGCTGGGTGAGATCATCCGTGGTTTTGGGGTGAAGTACCATCAGTACGCTGATGACACCCAGCTGTACATCTCCACCCCAGACCACCCCAATGATGCCCTCGAGGTGATGTCCCGGTGCCTGGAGTCGTTGGCCCTCACAGATGGGGTTCGCAACTTGGGCATCCTCTTGGACTCGCGGCTGTCTTTAGAAGAGCATATGGCGGCCGTGGCCAGGAGGACTTTTTATCAGGTTCGCCTGATTCGCCAGTTGCGTCCCTTTCTGGATCGGGACTCGTTATGCACGGTCACTCACGCCCTTGTCACCTCACACCTGGATTATT
Organism: Pituophis catenifer annectens; assembly: GCF_029215685.1. Lineage (NCBI taxonomy): Eukaryota > Metazoa > Chordata > Lepidosauria > Squamata > Colubridae > Pituophis > Pituophis catenifer. Next base: position 39,982,705 of record NW_027256884.1, read on the forward strand.
GCAATGCTCTCTACATGGGGCTCCCCTTGAGGAGCACCCGGAGGCTCCAACTGGTCCAGAATGTGGCTGCGCGGGTGGTGACAGGAGCAATGTGGCGCTCCCATGTGACCCCCCTTCTGCGCGAGCTGCACTGGCTCCCAGTGGTCTTCCGGGTGCGCTTCAAGGTTCTGGTTACCACCTTTAGAGCGCTCCATAGCTTAGGACCAGGGTACTTACGAGACCGCCTTCTGCCACCAGTAGCCTCTTACTGACCAGTTCGCTCCCATAGAGAGGGGCTCCTCAGGGTGCTGTCGGCCAAACAATGTCGACTGGCGGCCCCCAGGGGGAGAGCCTTCTCTGTGGGGGCACCTGCCATCTGGAACGAGCTCCCCCCGGAGATACGGAGGATCCAAGACTTACGCATCTTCCGCCACGCCCTAAAAATGTTTTTATTCCAACAGGCTGGTCTGGCCTAACTCTCCGTTTTAAATTGGGTTTTAAATTGGGTTTTAAATGTTTTTTAGATAAATTGGATGTCTTAATTTGTTCTTTGAGCCTAAATTATTTAATCTGTTTTTAATAGTTTTTTAACTTTTGTATGTCTTTGTATTTTATTCTGGCTGTTCACCGCCCTGAGTCCTTCGGGAGTAGGGCGGTATACATATATGAATTATAAATAATTAATTAATAAATAAATAAATAAATAAATAAATAAATAAATAAATAAATAAATAAATAAATAAATAAATAAATAATATATGCATGGGGAGGAGGAAATGGATAGATTATGAGTAGAAATTGCTAAATCAGGATTTATTATATAATTTTACAGTTGAATGTTGCTTTGAAATGTATAGTATAAGGGGGATATAATAATATTGTTAGAAAGAAAGGGTCAGCATATGGTGGGTGGAGTAAAAAGGATGGTAAAGTATTATATAATCTGTTACTAATTTGGGTTTTATTTTGGAGAAGCCACAGGGGGAGGGGAGGGGGAGGGGGGGGTTAGGGAGGAGGGGGGGAAAAGGGGGAAAATCTGTATTTGAAATAATTGTTATTAACAGGAATCTGGGGGAATTTACTTTATCTTAATGTGTATTTTAACTGATGCAGTTGGTTTAAATGGATGCTTTAATACAGTTTGCCTGGACAGTGTCTGTAAACAATGTTATCTCTTGTGACCCAGAATGTTAACTTCTCTGTTGTTGCACCTGGACTCTAGAACAGCATTCCTCCCTCCCCTCCCCCCCCCTCCCTCCCCTCCCCTCCCCTGCCCTGAGATCTGCATTACCATTATCTTGGTTTCATTCAAATAGAACCTTAAAACATGGGTTTTCCTGAAACGTTCGGTAAGATTGGGGGATGAGTCCCTTGTGGCTATGCAGTATGATTGAGAAAATATTTTTATTCTTTTGAAATGTTTACTATTTTCTGCCTTATTGTTCTTAATTTGATTTTAATACTGTACACTACAGTTACTTTGTTATTAAGCAGCTATATACATGTGATAAATAAATAAGATATCTTTGTATTTTATTGCACAGCAAAACTAATTCTGGGTGCAGAATTAAGGCATCTGGCTGCATACTTCCCTTGCAGGAAGAATTTTGCTAACTGTTTGTTTTCACTCTATAGGATGCGTCAGGATGAAACGCCACAGGCATCTAAGCAGCAGTGACAGTTCAGACAATGAAAGTAAATAAAGTGATCTAATCTTCCTTTGATCTGTAACTCTTCCTGTGGTTTCTTTCTTTGGTTTGAGGGCAAACTGTTATACAGTTTAAAGAGAATTGCATTTTTTGTCCGATTTCATTTCCTTTTGTGTGCTGTGGTATTTAGTAATATCAGAGAGGATCAAAACAAAATTAGAAACATTACAAAGTGAAGTTAAATGTAACTATTAAATGCAGTTTCTTCAGAGCCTTTGTAGAATGTAAAAAGCTGCATAATTCTAACAGGTTGCATGTTTTCTAATATGTAATCCTGAAGCTTCTGTTTTCCAAAGGAAATTTGCTGGTTTACCCAGAAATATATATACCCAAAATATACCCAGAACAGTACTTTATAGATATTCTTGTTTATGGTTAATGAATCAAGATGTAGGGAAGTCAAGAATTGCTAGTTTGGAACTATAGAATATTTCCTTTCACTAGCCATTTACCACTTGAATCTATAACAAAAGAATGATTTTAGGGCAACTTTTACCTAATTGTTTATCTGCTTCCTAACAATGGAAATAGTTATGATTGCAGCAGACAACATTGTTAGAACATGGTGCATATTTCCGATAATTTTAGGAAATTTAAGTATATGTTGGTCTAATTTACATTTAACGGTAACACAATTTTTTTTGTCGTCTAATTTATTTGAATATTTGAACTCACTTCGGACAATGAACTGTAGTGTAGTTCTGGCAAAATACCAATGTTTGAAATAGAGGTTTGATGCACCAATTAAGGCTTCTTTTATTATAATTTGCTTTCTGAAGCTGGTCGATGACTCATTTCTGATTTGTGGAATGCTCAAGCCTCTTGGCAGTCAATTGAGATATAAGCCAAAAATTTTAAAAAGGCTGAACTGTGCTCTCTGGCTCTTCCTCTTGAGATGTTTTTTTTTCCCCCCTTGCTCTGCTCCTCTCTGAATTCAAGGAAGAGTCAGGCCCCTAATTTCCAAATCTGAAGGCATATATGCATGCCTTGCCAAAGCTGAACAGAATGCCCGGTTTACAGAATGAAAAGTATAAATGAATATGAATATCTTTGCCCCTCACACATAGTTGCAACAAACCACAACATCATTCCTCACAAACATATTTTAGAAAAAAAAAATCACAAATCTCATGGAAGAATAAACCTTTAAAATGCAGACAAATGCATATTCCATTAAAAGTATCCAGAAACACAAACATCACCTTTCCCCCATTTCATAAATAAAAATTATGCACATATTGTCGTCATCTAAAATATACATGTCTGCAAAAATTATATTTGAGAAAATTTCCCATATACCCCAGGGTATGGGAAATGTGTTGCCAGATATGTGTTGCCTTTTTTCAGCGAACATAAATTGATATTTTGATATGTTTGGGTTATTTAGAAATTCTTGCTTTTGTACTTCTACAAAAATTAGATGAAAAATCAGAAATTGAGCAAAGAAGGCAGTACATTTTTTCTTATCTGCAAACGTTACTATGATTTATTAAACAAATATTTAATAAATTTTGCTTTAACAGTCTCTGTTGTGGTCAAATTTCAACTTTCTTCCTTTTCATTCTCTTCCTTTTTTTGCTGTTCATATAGGTCCTTCTACTTCTTTCTCCTTTTGTTCTAAATACAGAAGCAAATCAAAAACACCAACAAATGAACAAAAGAAGCCTGCTGAGGTAAGATTTTATTTGATTCATAATATTTTACTATTATACCTAAATGTTTGCTTCTTCATATCCCAATATTTTTGTTTACTGTTGAATATATATTAATATGAATGAACGATCAATTTATTTAGACTTACAATTTATAAAGTTTATTTCAGGATACTGACAGGTATGCCAAACTAAATGAAAGACATTGGTTTATAGTTGCTGCAAAAATCATCATAAAATCGGGTCAGTCACGGGACCAATCCATTTTGCGATGGTTATGACTTCTAACCTTAATGGACAGGCTCCATTACAGTTGTAACTTGAGGACTATCTGCTAGTTGTAAAGTTCTGGGCTCAATTCAAAGTTCTGATTATAAGTAAATGGCAAGCACAGGATAAAAGGCACTGCCTTATCAAGATAAAATCTGCTAGTCCAGTAAAAATATTTTATGATGATGGCAAATCCTCTCCCATAGAAAATTCACAAGGGCTTGGCAAGACAGCAGGGCTTGTCTGTAAGAGCTTGCATGTTATGGCACATTGTTCTTTTTTGAGGCCTGTGCAACACCATTCCTTGTACAGCTGCCAAAACAGTTTTATTCCACTGTGCTTTGAATCTTGTTAGATTGATTGTTTTGGACACACATCTCCATGCATTGTGTTGGGATGGTTAATTATTTCCTGTTTACTTTTGGTTTTTTATTTTTCTGGTTGCATGCTCATAGATTGGATCAACTTATGAAAATATAAATAAATATTACCATATTTTTCGGAGTATAAGAAATTAAGGACTATAAGACGCACCTACCTTTTTGGGGAAAGAAAACAACAACAACAACAAAAAATCTCTCTGCCTCACAGCAAATTGCCTCCTTACAGCAAACAGCCCATTTCAATTTCAGGTTCAGCACATCCTGATTAGCACAAGCAGCTGATTGTCAGTTGGATCGGCCTCCTAAAGATCAGCTGTTTCAGGCTGCAGGGATTGCCATAGCCTATTGCCGCCTCCGCACGCTCCATTTTCCGGGGGGGCTGGCGGGTAGGCGGGGCTACATTTGTGTATAAGATGCACCCAAATTTTCACCCTCTTTTATGGGGGGAAAAAGTGCATCTTATACTCCGAAAAATATGGTAGTTATATTTCTTGTGCTAAAATTGTAATGCAGAGATAGTAAAAAACAAACAAACATTAATTAGGATGCCATGCTTGCCACAAGCTTAATCATGTGGTTTTGAAGGCTTTTTTGTGTAATACATTAGTAGATTTTTATCATTAAATTTAAAAAATGAAGTTTTAATGGATTATTTATTTCTCACTGTGCCTTCAGGTGTTTCGAAAAGACCTCATCAGTGCCATGAAACTCCCAGACTCTCATCATATTAACCCAGATGAATATTACTTGTTTGCAGATACATGGAAACAAGAATGGGAAAAGGGTGTGCAAGTCCCTGCAAGCCCAGAAACTATTCCCCAACCTTCTCTCAGGTATTTCTGTTAAACATGTGTGCCTTAATAAAGCACATAATTTTTGTGCTTCCATCCCAAGTAATATTAACGTCTTACTATCTTATGATGGTTATCAGCTGCAATATATTCCATTTTGTAGAAATAAAACATGTATTGCTTCCATTTTTAGTAAGCAGAAAATAATAAAAAATAAATGAAGGCAGTTTTTAAATTTTAACCCAGAGGGAGTGCCGAGAAATGCTGTCTGATAAGCAGAACTGACTGCAGCAATTTATACAGTTTACTTCAGCAGGTCTTTTTTGCAGTGGTTTTTAGGTCAGATAGAATTTCTGGTGCTTCCAAAAAAAAAAGCATTTTGTGAAATCTTTGGGCTGTTGGCTCCCTTCTTCCAAGCACCTTGTTACTGCATGTGGCCTATGGATGTCTAAAAAACCATCTTTGTAACCAGTTTGGTCTGCAGTCATATCCAGAAAACCTCTGAATGCTAATCTTAATTCCATTTCATCTAGGCATGCCAGGGTAGTTCTATTTTGACAGATGACACCTAAACAGACTTAACAATTCTAGATGATAGGATGTACCAACACCAGATCATTACAATCCTTTATTTATTTTATTATTTCAAAGCTGAACTAATGTTTTTGTATGTATTTAATGGCCATAATTCAAGGCAGATTTTTAGGAAGTACTTCTCTTTATGGTAATTCAGTATTGATTTTGCTTATGTTACGTTTTTGTTTAAGCATACTATTGTCATTCAACCAGCATCATTACTGGTCCTGGTTGAATGAACCAACAAATTGTTACCAATCAAATAAATTATCCATAGGTGATTCTTTGGTAAATAACAATATTATGAAAAATTTAAAATTGTGAACACTCTGTCCTTTGACTTAAGGGTCCTAAGAAATTGAATACCTTGTCATTGTTACTTGATTTTCAAAAATTCTTCCACCAGAGGATTTGTAGCTCACTATAGTGTTTTGCTGCTTAGAATTGTAGCAGAAAAAGTAAAGCAAGTACTTTATACAAGGCCCAGAAAGTACATCCGTTGTTCAAGCCAAGAGTCTGCTGAACCTGGGTACATCAACATTGTAGAATTGGCAGAATCAATGTGTCGATATGACTTGGATGACATGGATATCGTCTGGCTTCAGGAAGTAAATGAGGAACTTGCTGAAATGGGTGAGAAAGCAAAAGTAATAATTTGTTCAACATTTGATAATGTAACAAATGTTCTGAAATAAAATATACATACACTGATATTTGGTTTTATCATTCTTTCCCAGTACTATAGGTTTGTAGAGTTTTAAAGAATACTGGATAATTTCTGATCTGTTGAGTCATCCTTTCAGAGATATTTCCTTACCAGATTCCTCAATGCCTTCAGTAATAACAGAACTTCTGTTGTACTGCTTCATTGGAAAAGTTGGGATATATTTGGAGATGTATCTGTCTTGAAAATAGTCCATGTTGAATTGTATAGCACATCCAAACAGCACAAGTAATGTTTTATGACATTTTGTATTGTGTCATAAACTGTTGTATGATAATTTTTAGAACATAACATATTTTATAAAATTTGCCAGATTTCAGTTCCACAGGCTTCATGGGTCCCAGATTTTTGACACATTCTGTAAGTTAGCCCATATGAAGTACCTTGGTTGAAAACATTTTATCCATTTCACCCAGTTAATAGTTACAGAAATGATAGTTTAGTAGTATATAGATCTAGAATTTGTTTCATATGTAAAGATGTTAGCATGAACTGTAAAATTAGGATAAGTTGTACTAATAATATATCATCTAGCTTGAAATTAGTGGCATCCAGTAGAGTACATCATAATTCTTTACAATCATGTGCTTAAAAACCTATTTCGTTAGTTTGCAATAATGCAAACTGATGTAGTAATGCACAATTCTGATTTTTGCATCTGTTAGTGACAAGTTATTTTAATGAGATTGCCTCCTGACTAAAGCTAAATTTACCTGCATTTATATCTGTCACAAACGGCCCTTTTTCCTCCATTCCTAATTGGAAAAGTCTTTGGGACTCAAGGCAGTGTTATAAGGCACAATAAGATTTGTATAAGGGAGTCATCTCTCTTTATAAAACCAGAATGTAAGCTTGCTGAACCCCTTAAGTGGAGTTTAGAAAATATCTACTAAATGTAGATTGGCCTAATTTGAACCATATATTTTATTATTATTTACATGAAGTTTCTTAGTTTATTGGTTAGAAACATAGAACAGTGAATTATCTCTGATCAGGTCAGATTACAAATTAAAAAAAGAAAGAAATATCATGAATATCGTGTATTGGGGGGGGTTGGCTCAAGATAGAACTCCTTTGTCTTCTACTGCCTTTTTTAAAAAAAATCTTCCCCTGATATCATATCTTCTTTATTATTTTTGGCATTGTTTGTGGTTTTTTACCTTTCTTCCCATGATTATGGTAGAGAACAAAACTAATTCTATATTTAAGAAAAACACCACTCTGATAAGCTCATGTTAAAGTAAAAATCAGCATCATTATGCTTCAAAAATGAAAGATTTGAAGAGACTTAATTGGGGCAATATTCAATGTACCATTTTTAATGGTAATTTTTACCATTTGGCAGGATATGGGCAGCTTGATGAAAATACCATGGAGAAAATGGTAGAAGTCCTGGAACGTCACTGTCATGAAAATATGAACCATGCCATTGAAACAGAGGAAGGGCTTGGTATAGAATATGATGAAGATGTAATCTGTGATGTATGCCGATCTCCGGATAGTGAAGATGGAAATGATATGGTGTTTTGTGATAAATGTAACATCTGTGTGCATCAGGTTTGTTAGGTTTAATTCTTTGCCAATATAAATGCAACATTCAGCCTTTTTTTTTCAGAGTAAGGATTTTTAAGTAGTTTTTGAAAATATGCTAAGTATAAGGAAACATGAGATTTTGTTATGTAGTCAGATGACCATTACGTATAATACAGTGGTACAGTATAAGCTCTGTTGAATCAGTAGCTTTGGACAGTTAATGGTAACATTAGCAAAATGTTACTCCACCCTGAGTCTTCGGAGAAAGGCGGCATATAAATTGAACAAACAAACAAACAAATAAATTATATATATATATATATGTGTGTGTGTGTGTGTGTGTGTGTGTGTATGTATGTATGTATGTATGTATGTATGTATAAAATGTTACTGAGTAACAAAAATATATTCTGATGAAATCTGCCATCAGGAAATATCTCTGATAGAGGACAAAAGAAAATATTAGCAATAAAAGGAGAAGACTCCAAGGATCCAAAATTTATCATAGAAAATATAAAGATTATTATGAAACGTGAAAAATATGAACAACAGCATGAATGAAGTGAAGGAAAACTTACAGTAAATCATTGATGTAAATTGTCATAAAAGAAGGGATGTTATGACAAAACAAAATTTTAGAACAAGGGGAACAATCACATTTTTTAAAAACAAAAAACAGGTGAAAATATTCAAAAATGTACCAGGAGAAGTCAGGAGAAAAATTTGAAGTGCAAAGAAAAATTGATAAGTGATAGATGTAGTGAAACTGAAATATTGGAAGCTAAATATATGCATTAAAAATAAATGAAATTACAGTATACACAAACTATGAATATATTACATACCTGGAAATATACCTGGAATAACTTTTTGTATTGTACTGTATTGTATTGTGTTTGTTTGTTTAGCTGTTTTATATAGGTTACATTTGGGATATTTTACAATAAAACAGATAAAAGACATAATACAAAAATAGAAACACATAGCAGCTTCTATTAACATAACTAGAATCAGTTCCCTCACACACCTGGGACTCCACACTCAGATACAAACCCAACTTTTCTAAGTCTTACAAAAGGCAAGCAGAGTCAGGGCTAATTTGATCTTTGTGGGAAGATGTTCCAAAAGGCAGGCACTATAGCAGAAAAGGCTTGCCTGGACCCCACTAGCTGAAATTCCTCAGCTATTGGTACCCAAAGCCTATCCCTTGCCAGATTGGATAAATAACCCAATCCCAAGCCATACAGATCTTTAAACAGAACTACCAGCACCTTGACTTGTATCTGTGAGCACACTGGAAGCCCAGTCTAAGACAAACATACAGATGTAACGAATCTCTATGATAGCCTTGGTGAGTGATATTTTTAAATGTTCTTCCAAACATAAACAAGAGGATTTTTCAGAAATGTGAAATTGTTTTGATAACTTGGATTCAGGAATGTATTAGGTAGCAGGAATGTTCTTTTTAGCATATGAAAAAGTAGTAAAACGTTGTAGAGATATGAAAGTGGATATTTATTTGTATTGAAAATTGTATGGAAATGCATTTAATTTAGTGGAACTAAATATATTGAAAAAGACAGGGTTGGATGGTAGAGACACATGCATCGTTATGAATTTATATTGGAAACAAACAGCAGTTTTTAAAGTTGAAAAAGAAGAAAATTATTTCAGAGATTATGTGTGGTAAGAATGTGCATTGCCATTGTTGAACTTTAAATACGGTACATTCTGAAGTTATTTTCAAAGAAGATTCAGAAGCATGCCAAGAAGATACAGTAATAATTTATTCAGATACTGTTTTATTAGTAAATATTGAGCAATGTTTGCAAATGTTAATCAAAATTTGTGGACTAAATATAAATCAGAAGACAATAAAAGTAATTATTATAAATAAAATCTCTGAACTAAGTATTACTGTACAGAAAAGCACATGCTGAGGGTATAATGTATAAAATACAAAAATGACCAACATCCTAGCTAAAAAAATGTCTACATCCATGGTTAAGCAAAAGTACAGCTTTTTGGACAAAAACATCAAATAACAAACAGCATTGATTATTGCTGACTGTTTCAGCAGGAGATGGCACTAAAAAAAATAGTGCATTCAAAGTATTCAAACAAAGCATTCAAATCCAACTTTCAGTTACCTCACTAGAACTTCTCGTTTCCATCATTGGAAGTAATAATTTCATCCTACTATGTGCACGTTATCTCACTTTATGTGCAGTCTGCAGTTCAGGTCATCATACAGGGCATGGGTGTCAAAATTGCCGCATTACATTGCCATCACGTGACATATCGCAATGTTTTTTCCCTTCGCGGATCTGGGGTGGGCATGGCCTGCGTGTGACACATCCTGCCTGCGGGCCGCCAGTTTGACACCCCTGATATAGGGGGAGGAAAAGAAGTATTAAAATTGAGTCAAATGTCTGCTTCTCACATCCTTTGCAATATATTTTTTTCTTCCGTCCTTGAAAGGATAGAAAATATGCTGATACAGAAACATCTTACCTTAATATTCCCCACAATTTAACCTTTGCCGCACCTCTGACTGGATGGTCCACTGAGTTCAAGATTCCTTCCCTGGCATATAGTGTCCTCGCACTCCGCATTGTCTGTCCACCAATCACATTCCAGAATGTGTGGCAGAGTAATGTACAAATGTTCAGTTGCCATTTGTCCTATTTTAGTATTAGTCACTAAACTAGCAATGCAACTTGTAAAAAGCATTACATGTTTTCCAGGCCCTAGGAGAAGGGTCAAGCAAGAAGAGTCACAGAAGGCATTCTTTGGAAATCAGCAGTAGAGTACTTCTGTGTCTTGCTTTAACTCTTCCCAGAAATTGAGATCTGAATAGCCGTTATTTCTTCCGGTGAATGTTAGGGTAGATGAGTACAGTCCACAACTGGATCAGACCTAAAAAGACAAGATTTTGTCCTTTTTTTAGTGTTGGGGAGAAGTCGCTAAATGCCTCTTCTAAGTATGTGCTTTGGGAAATAACCCAGGATTTCTGAATAGATATGCCTAGATTTGCACTGTCTATATTGATGGGCATTCAAATCTTGAATGCAGCCAATGTAATGATCAATCTTATGCTTGTCACAGAGGAAAGAAGAGTATTTCTGAATGCGTCTTAGCTGCACATATGAGATGTCTGCATTCAAGTAGAAGCTGGGGAGCCATCTCTTGGAGAAGGTTTAAATTAATTCTTACATTGAATAAGAAATTAGATTTCCATGTCTGATTCTATTAATATTTTTAAGAATTCATAAAGTTATTAAGGAAAATCATCTTCTAAAAAGGTCTATGAACAATGAGAAAGCAACAGGACAGAAAGCAATGAGTTTTTAAACCATAGAATGATTCTTGTTAATAACACTAGAGCACTCATGAAAACCGATGTTCATTTTTTAAAATTTATGGTTGGTCAAGAGTTCCCCCTACTGGATAAAAATAGTACATTCCTGATACAACTACCTATAAACAGTCTTTTTGAGATTCTTTACTCCTAATTAGAGTATTTTCCCAAGTTATTTTATAAATGGTGTAAACATGTAAAAAAGATCCTTAGGTGTCAAAAAGCTCTTTTCCTAAATCAATAATACTTACAAAAGGAATTGTTCATTATATTCATAGTCTATTCCTTGTTTGTATGTATTTAAATTGAAAAAAGGGCTGGGAGTGAAGAAAAGTTGCTACCCAAGTTCCCTTTTCTTCTGAAAAGCCACACCTGTGCCCTTGATGGATATTCTGTTTTTATCACTGAGAATAAAATAAAATAAAATGTAATTTATTAATGAAAAGGTGATTTTTTTTTTCCTGATCATTGTTTTTCTCCTTTGAAAATAAATTTGTGTAAAAACTTACTGTAGTTAAAATGGATAAAGGTAAATAACATATACTTCTTTCTTATATAAAACAGTGTTTTCTTTTTTTATCTCCAGGCATGCTATGGCATCCTAAAGGTTCCTGAGGGGAGTTGGCTTTGCCGTACTTGTGTTTTAGGTATACATCCTCAGTGTCTCTTGTGTCCAAAGAGGGGTGGAGCTATGAAAGCCACAAGAACGGGTACTAAGTGGGCACATGTGAGTTGTGCTCTCTGGATTCCAGAGGTATGATTATATTAATTACATGCTGTCTTTTTATCTACACTGTTAATATACAACGAAAAATTTCTGTGATACAAGAACCCTAGTTTTTGTTTTGTTTTATTTTTCTTTTTTAATATTCTATAGGGCAGGAAGAAACAATTTCAGCAATTTATCAAAAGAAATTATTAGTGTAACTTATTTAAAACATATATAATCTTTCCAGATACAGTTAAAATTCCCTAAGAAGTCAGTATTATTGGCAATGAATATTATTGGCAATTTTTTTCATAAGAGCAATTGGCCATACTTTAGTGCACTAATTACTCAGTGAACGTTTATATAGAATATTCCAGTTTTGAGCAATTCTTTGATGCATTTGCATCCAAGCCTGCAATCTTCTGAATGTTCTATTTGTACCTACATTAATATTTAAATCTTCTCCTAGAACAAAATTCTCCCAGGCTAATTTTATTTAAGATTTCTAACTCCAATTGTTGAGCTTCCCTTTAATAAAAGTAAATCTTCCCTCTTTTTTTGAATCTTTCCTGCTTTATTAGGATGGCCACCTCTATAGTTCTTTCTGGAAGAAATTTCCTTCCAATATATTTATCCTAATTCTTCTGATATACCGTATTTTCCGGCATATAAGACGACTGGGCGTATAAGACGACCCCCTACTTTTCCTGTTAAAATATAGGGTTTGGGCTATACTCGCCGTATAAGACTACCCCTCTTCCAACGAACACCAAATAGAAATTAAAAAACATCAGATATGATTTCAATATGGTAATTTTAATTCAAATGCTTATGACACGCAGGTACTTAGCAGGAAAACTGTCACTTATAAACATAAGGCTGTTTGTCATCAAACATGTCAACATAAAACAGTGCAATTGGATTAAACTTTTCCTAATTCACTCTAAAGCTGAAAGGAAGGATAAGACAATAAACCCATGGGAGCTGCCATGCTGTTTGTTTTCTAAGCTGTCAACCAAACTGGAACTGATTATGATAGGAGGAAGATAACAAACAATAGAGAGCCAGTGCCGGGCAAGTCCCTGGCGAGTCAGTAACGCCCATCATAACTGCAAGCTATTTTTACAGGTTTTGCTGGCGTGACAGTTTCCCTTTAAAAGCCTTCAAAATCCTCCTGTTCGTCATCTGATATCATAAGTACATCAAGGACATCTTGTGATACATTTGTAAGGCAGTCATCATATGGATCTAATTCTGTATCAGATGGTGTGGTCTCAGCTTCGGCTTCCTCTTCATCTTGCCACAAGTAGTCGTCCTCCATACCATCTAATGAATTTGATATGCCACACTTCTTGAAAGACTTGATTACTGTTTCTGCATCAATATCATTCCAGGCTTTTATGACAAACTTGCACAAAACATCCAACTGTGGAGCACGCACGTTTCCTCCTTTTGTGAATGACTTTTCACCGCTAACCATCCACTCATTCCACTGTTCTCGAATGCGATCTTTAAATGGCTTGTTTAGGCACACATCCAGTGGCTGTACCAACGATGTCAATCCTGCAGGAATAACTGCCGCAACTGTGTTTATTCTTGCAAGCCTTTGCTTGGTGCTGGGAGTTAAATGAGCCCTGAACATATCCCACACCAGTAGACTACGTTTTTGAATAAGTCCACCTGGTCGCCTGCTCCATATATTATCAAGCCATAGCTTTACCCCTTCTTCATCCATCCAGCCTTTTTCATTCACATGTACAAAACAACCAACAGGGAACTTTAGTTTCGGCATTGTTTTTCTTTTAAAAATAATCATTGGTCTCAGTTTGGAGCCATCAGCTGTGCATGCTAGTACCACTGTAAAACTGGACTTCTCATGTCCTGTTGTTTTAATTAAAATTGTTTTTTCACCTTTTGGATGGACAGTTTTATTTCCAATCATATCAAAATTCATTGGAGTTTCATCCATATTTCCGATACTACTTAACGCATAGCCATGTTTCTTGCGCTGTTTTATTACGTATCGATGGAAACTATTTACTTTGGCATCAAGATCTGCAGGTAATTTTTGTGCAATTTTTGTCTTTTGCCTCAGAACCAAATTATGCCTTTCCAAGAATCTAGTACACCAGGATACAGTGGCCTTAAATCTGTTGCTGTGATCTGGGTTAGATTTGGCCCACTGAAGTGCAAACAAACGTATTTTATTTTGTGTCACTACATAACCGTTTTGGCGATGCTCATTCACCATGTCTGCTACATGTTTTTCGAGTTCTGGCCAATGTGGGGTGCCTCTTCTTAATGCACACTTACCCCTTGGCATACTCTTTAACGCTTTTACATTTGCTTTCCAGTCCCGAACCATCTTTTCTGTTACTCCATATTGTCTTGCAGCAGCACAGTTATTATGTTCCATGGCAAAGTTTACAACTTTAAGTTTAAAACTGGCTTCATATTTCTTTCTTCTTGCTGGTGGAGCCATGATGGGGTCTTGACTGTTATATTTGTATACTATACTGTATGTACTGTTGCTGTACTGTATGTATTGTTGCTGTACTGTAGAGAAAGGTAATGGGCTACGCTACGTGTAGTGGCAAGAGGGCTATTTTGTACCAGGTTTTTTTCCTTCACCCATGCAGCCTTGTCATGAATCTGAGTTGCTGGCACTGACTGATGACGCTATGGAAGCGCCGACAACATTGACAGGAAGCTGTGCCGATCTAGTCAAGGCTGCATGCTGCTGAATGCTGGAACCAGCTGGTTGCTGAGCGGAGCTTCTCCTAGGCATCTAGGAGGATATTACCGACGCTCCGACTTCCCCAGCTGACCCCCACTGATGGCGAGCCCCACCAGTCTGGGGAAGTCAGAGCGTCGGTAATATCCCCCTGGATGCCTGGGGGAAGCTCCGTGCAGCAACCAGCTGGTTCCAGCATTCCAAGGCGATTCCAAGGAGGTCCATGGTGAAAGCGGTGCCGCGGTCGACCTGGGCCAGCGCCTTGCACACCTGGCTCTGCGTGTCCATTATGAGAAGCTCCATGCGACTTCGCATGTCTCCGCCCCAGTCGCGCAGCTCTCGCAATCCGCTCACCGGAGGAGCCATGAAGTGCTCGCATCGCCTTGCCAGATCTTCCTCGTCCTCCTTTCCCCACGGCTTTTCCCGTTGTAATTGTTGCTGCTGCTGCCGCCGAGGCTGCTCCTTCATCTCCGCCCACCGCACCAGACCCAGCCCGGCCAGCACCGCCGTGGCTCCCGCAGTCCAAGCGGATCGGCGCCCGGGCTCGCAGGCGAAGGGTGGGAGTGCGCAGCAATCGACGCCAATCGCTACCACCCACCATCGCCCCAACGGGAAGAACCGCCCAGCAGCGATTCCAAGGAGCCCGAAGCGAACATCCTGGAGCAGCGCAGGCCGGCCCGGAGGCTTAAACCCCGGGAGCCCAGGTGCTGAACCCCGCACAGCAGAAAAGACATGACAGCCGGTGCCCAGTTCCTTCTGCAGCCGTCCGGATCGGCGCCAAGCCAGGAAAGTACGCTGCGCACTCCCACCCTTCGCCTGCGAGCCCGGGCGCTGATCCGGAAGGAAGGTGACCCGAATTCTGGGGTAGAGTGGGGACGCGTTCCTTTCTCGTGGGCCGCACACTGCCTGGCACCTCTTGTAGGTTGGAACTAATTCAGAGTACAGCTTCCCCTCAATGTTGCCGGCGCTCCCAAAGTGTCATCGGTCAGCGCCAGCAACTCAGATTCGGGTACCCGGCGTATAAGACGACCCCCGACTTTTGAGATGATTTTCCTGGGTTAAAAAGTCGTCTTATATGCCGGAAAATACGGTATATTTCCTGTAAGACAATTTCAGTTAAATTGAAGGATTTTAGTATTTATTAATTATGGTTTTTTATTGAAACAGCTTTACCCCTAGCATTTAATGAAACCGTCCTATTGTTCTCCTATTATACTTCTTGTTTTCTTTACCATTCCTACAAAACAACTTACCAACAATGAAACCCCAACTGTCCTACTCTGACTAGCTGTCCTTTTCATCCCCTATTCTTTCACAGCTTCCCCCAATCTCCTTCTCCACTTACTCCTCCCACCCTCACTATTCAGAACACAAGTGAATAGAGTTCATAGTTGATGAATCAGATCCTCTTAACTCAGGGGTGTCAAAGTCACGGCGGCATCATGTGATGTATCGGGACTTTTTTCCCCCTTCACCAAACTGGGCGTGGGCATGGCCAGCACATGACGCATCCGGCCCATGGGCCATGAGTTTGACAGCCCTGCTCTAACTAGTTACGGTGAGTGCTATATTGAGCTCTCACCTTTCATCTCTTTCTTCCCAACTCATCTTTATTTTAACTTCCAAATATTTATTTTAACTTCCAAATAATACTTTGCTATCCTCTCTATTTTATCTTAAGTATTTGTCAACTAATATAAACAATATCATATAATTTTGTTGCAAACAGCAACCAATTTATGAGTGATATAAACTGAATTATTCCATTGTCATATCTTCTCAAGTTATATGAATCTTTTAAATCTCATAGCTTGTTATTTATTAATTTTTATGAAGCATTATTTAGGTTTATTAAGACAGTTTAATCTCTAGAGTATAAAACTAACTATTTTCCTTGTGATTGAAATTCAGTTGGCATGAAAGTAACCTCCCATTTATCTTTTTTTTTTTAAGTAATTCTTCTGTTAGAGGTTTGAACACCTTTCTTCTTTGTAGTGTGACAAGTTTGTTATCTTGGAAAAAGAACAGTTTGTCTCCATTGTAATTTATCTTTTTTTTTTTAGTCCTACGCTTTTTCTTTTACCTTAATACAACCCTTACAAGTATATCTCTTGATTTTTGCATTTGATTGGATTTAGAGAGAATATGGGGCATTTTCCTCTTTCTCCCATCATTTTACTACTAGTTCAGGGTTGACTCAGCAGTCTTCAATTCATAGCCGTACTTCCTTTGCCATTTTGAGACTTGCCCTTCTTAGACATCTTTTTTATTATTAATCTGCCCAATTAGTTGGATATTAGTTAAAAGTAATTGACAGACATCAGCAAAAAAAACCTGGGTCAGAGTGAGTCCAGTTGGTTCACCTTGGGGTCTTCTCCAGCTGCTAGCCATACTCAACCAACCTCGTCTTTTGTTGGACACATGTGATGCTCAAAACCTCAACTTCCTTTAAAAACCAGTGGTACACCTAGAGAGCCATACTGATGAAAATTTACAGTGCAGGTCATATCATGATACAAATCCCATCTCTGGATACTTTGAAGTTTGATGCTAGTATGGCATTTGCGCTATTTGTATCATGATTATTATTCCATCAGTTCCCTCTTGTGACTGCTTCTTTCAGAGCAAAAAAGCTATAGTATGTTATTATATTTTTACTGTATTAGCTATCCTGAGAACCTTATCAGAAATTTAATTAAATGTTTTACATTGTAGGTAAGCATTGCTTGTCCAGAAAGGATGGAACCGATTACGAAAGTGTCCCACATTCCCCCAAGCAGATGGGCTTTAGTTTGCAGTTTATGCAAAGTGAAAACTGGTGCTTGTATCCAGGTATGTGCTGATTTCTATGCTGTAATCTTTGAGCTTAAAGAATTGAAATGGTTCATTAGTCAAGCATATTTCATTCTGATTGGTATCAAATATCTTCCTCATAATAGGAAGAATGCAAGTTTAGCAGCTGCTTTATTCCCTGGTAAACAGTTTTTAGAAATCTTTGGTCTTCGGATAAAAAAGTGGACATTAAACAAGATAATTAGGCATTTGTAGGATTGTGGAAGGTTTCCAATTTGATGAGGGTGGGGGAGAAATTTGGCATGTGCATGGGTGCATATGTTTCACTGTTGGTACATGCTTTTTTCTTGGATCTGTGGATCACATACAGAAAAACGTAACTTCTTTAAGGAGCTTAAAAGTTCTGTTAAAATCTTGAATTGTTACTAACTGTGTGTCAGGAAGTGGTGAATTGTTTAGAGTGGTCTAGTTTTGGGAAGGACAATTTAGGAGGAACTCCAGAAGTAATCAAAGGCTTTCGGGGGAGGGGGGGAGATACAAGCGCATTGCTGGAAGCAGTGTTTCTTGAGTTTTTTTCTGTAATAGAGGGCATTGGGCCACTATAATTATGAGAGCTTTATTAAGGGAATTTTCAGTGTCTGTTGATGCTTGATTTGTTTTCATTTCAACAGTGCTCTGTGAAGAGCTGTATCACTGCCTTTCATGTCACATGTGCCTTTGAGCATAGCTTAGAAATGAAAACAATCCTGGATGATGGTGATGAAGTCAAGTTCAAGTCATATTGTCTAAAGCATAGCAAAACCAAGCAAAATTTGATGCCTGATACAGAGAACCTCAAGAGCACAGTAGACCAGAAGCAATCTGAGAGAGAGAAAACCAGTTTGCGTGCTCAGAAACTTCAGGAATTGGAGGAAGAGTTCTACTCACTTGTGAGAATAGATGACGTTGCAGCAGAACTGGGGCTTCCTAAACTCACTGTGGACTTGACCTTTAATTACTGGAAATTAAAAAGGAAGAGTAACTTTAATAAACCATTATTTCCTCCCAAGGAGGATGAAGAAAATGGCTTGGTTCAGCCAAAAGAAGACAGCATTCATACTCGAATGAGAATGTTTATGCATTTAAGACAGGATTTAGAGAGGGTAAGTAATTGATGCTGTTATAAATGAAGCTGTTGCAATAAGAAAAAAAAATGTACTGGAGAATGAGGGATAGAGTAATAATTAAAATGGAAGATACTGCATCATTGATGAGATTTTTACAGACTTCCCTTTTAACTCTAGTTTTAAAAACTACCTCCAATAAACAGGAAAGGGACTAATCTGGTTCTCAGACATGATGGCCACTGATAATCTTTTCATTATGGACATTTAAAGTATCCAAAAGAATGATTTGTGAATGGATAGTAAAATGGGATTAGAGTTATAAAGGGGAATATTTTGAAAAATTGGAGTATTTTAAAGGGATCATAAAGTGCTCAGGTGAACATAAAACTATACAACATTAACTGCAAGATAAGATGCAAAGATGATGAATGAAAGTTATCTTCCTGAGATTCTTATAGTCCTCTGTAACCAGATGGGTGTCCATTGTCAGGTGAAGCAGTTTTTTATGCATGGTTAGTTACAACTGGAATTCTAAAAAGAATTGTTTTAAGCCAAGTTAATTCAATATAATTTGAATCTTTAGATTTCATTTTTGTAAATGAAATATACAGATATAAATAAACTTTTGTCAAGGAATTTATTCTTAATGGTTTTTTAAAAAAATACTTTGTAAGCTTTTTCAGGTGCTTGATTTTGTGTTTTCTGTAGGTAAGGAATCTTTGCTACATGGTAAGCAGAAGAGAAAAAATAAAACTTTCTCATAGCAAAGCACATGAACAGGTCTTCAATTTACAAGTCCAACTTATTAATCAGGAAATTGCTGCAGGTAACGAATGCATAACAGACTTATTTTCTATATATTAGTATCTCTCTCAACCTTTAAAACCTTATTTTCACTGGATAGTAATCTTAAAATTCTTTCTCATGAGAATAAGTTATATAATATTTACATGCTATAGTTCAGTTTATGTAATTGTAATACATTCACTGTGCAAATAACTGGATGATTATAGCACATACTAGAATGTGTGAATAGACATCTGGTGAAGCTTGCATTGCTTCAGAGAATCTATAGGATTCCACATCTGGATATGGAATCATCCCTTTTCTCTGAATCTTACCTTGTTCTACTGTTTTTCCCAGGCTTGGCCCTAATTATTTCTTCAAATTAATTCTTTTATTCAAAGTTTATCCAAATCTATATTCTCCTTTTGCATAATTACCCCCAGAATCATTATATTATATAATATAATATATATTATATAATATAAAAAATTTAATAAAATAAAAATAAATAAAATAATATTAAATGGACTTTGGCACTTACATTGGCATCAATCCTTTTAGTCTTTTAGTTTTTA
This sequence comes from Pituophis catenifer annectens, assembly GCF_029215685.1. Taxonomy (NCBI): domain Eukaryota; kingdom Metazoa; phylum Chordata; class Lepidosauria; order Squamata; family Colubridae; genus Pituophis; species Pituophis catenifer. The sequence continues at coordinate 40,002,386 of NW_027256884.1, forward strand.
AACTAGAACTTAACAGAAAGAAAGCAGTTGACTGTTACCTCTGGATTTTTCTTTTGCTTGTAATGCAAGCCATAACTAAAGACAGTGGGAGAGTAAAGAAAAAAAGCCACACAAGAATGTTGTCCTGGCAGTTGTAGTAGTTAGCCATCAGAAGAGGGTTGGTAGTCTGTGAGCCTCCTAACAGCCCCTAGCAGCACTACACCATCAGGTTCAGACAGTATAATAATTTGGTTTTGTTTGATTGTACAGTGTAGTTTTTCCCATATGCAGTCCAGATACCAACAGAAATCTATATTCAATTGTACAAGCAGTACATAAGTATTTGGTTTTTTAAAATAATATTTTTTGTTATGGATTACATTTGTGTTCTCAAAACTGAACAGCTTTAATACCTGCAAATAAACAGTATTTGGAGAGCAAAAAGACCATGGTCAGATCACTCCTTGATATCCCTGAGGCTGTCTTACACCACCCACTCTGACTGGACTCATTTGAGCAGTCTGCCCTTGGAGACTGATGGACCCAAATGGGTCCCAGAAGGAACCGAGGGATATCCTTAAATATTTGCTGCGCAATGCTGCTGAAGCCTTAGTAATGGCTTGGAACCATAAGGCCACTGAGAATCTGGACAGGATTGTGCCTATGTGACCACTCTCGACTCTTTGCATCCATCATTTCTTATAGTTCATGGAGGAACTGAGGGTTCTGAAATGGGTTAAGAGATGCCTGGAGTGTCACTGGAGAAAAATGAATGATGACTCCAGCTGGACATGACTTAGACATCTATTAAGGCCTATCTCATAAAAATGACAAAACAATGCTAGTTCTCTATTCTTATTGCTTCTACAGTGTTGCCAATTGGCCCTTTCCCAGATCATCCAATCCCTCCTAGGCCAGGTGGGTTTGAATTATCATCTTCAGGGCCGTGCAGAAGAATTTGTTGAATGCCTGTTGTATAAAATCTCTTAGATTCGTTTCCCGTTAGAACCCATGCATGGTACAGGTCCTTAGGGAGATGTCTTGTTCTGTAATTTGGGAACAATTGGTCCTGTTGGATTTAAGGAAATGGACAGGGTCCTCTGTGCTGTCAGTGCAAGTACCTATCAGTTAGATCATTGTCCATCCTGGATGGTGAAAGCCTCCAGGATGGTGACCAGCAGGTGAGTTCATTCAGTGATAAATTCCTCACTGCAGGAAGGGACATTCCTGGGACCTTTTAAGGAAGCCTTGGTTTGTCCTCTCCTTAAAAAACCATCATTCAACCCCACATATCTGGACAACTTTCTTCCAATTTCCCATCTTCTCTTTTTAGAGAAGATGGTAAAAAATGAGGTTACTTGGCAGTTTCAGAGGGTCTTGGATAAAACAGATTTTCTGGACTCTTTTCAATTAGGCCTGGCTGCGGAACAGACACAGATTTGGTTGCACTTATGAACAATCTGTGGTGTGAGCAAGATGGGGGTTGTACAACCATTCTTGCTGTCCTTGATCTTTCAGTGGCTTTCGATACCATCTACCATGGTCTCCTTTTGGGCCGGCTATGCAAGTTGAAGCTAGACAAGGCCAGACCAATTGGTGTTGAGAGGAAATGAGAGATCCATCCTCATCTCTCATCTGGACTACTACAATGCTTTCTGTATGGGACTACCCTTGAAATCCATTCTGAAGCTTCAGCTGGTTCAGAGTGGCAGGCTTTGGGTCCCTTAGAATGCCCCTTTTTACACCTCTGTTCTTTGAACTTCATTGGCTACTGGTCTGCTTCTGGATGCAGTTCAAAGTGTTGGTTATGACCTTTAAAAAGCCCTTAATGGCATAGGTCCAGGCTACCTGATGAACTGTCTCATCCCACTAAGACAAGCCTGCCCCATTTGTGCTGGCAGAGGGCCTACTGTAGATCCCGTCAGTCAAAGAACTCGGGATCCAATAGAACAGCCTTCTCTGCTATAGTACCCACCATTTGGAACTCTGTACCCTCCAAGGTGAGATCTGCCTCTACCCTCCTATCCTTCCATAAAAGCCTGAAGACCTGGCTCTGCTGGTTGGCTTAGGAACACAATTAGGAGGGGGGTTTACTATGGTGGAGATGGCTACCAGATTGATTGCAAATCCCACCCCTCGCTTCTTGTTTCCTCACCTACCCATCTTTTATTTTCATATCATGTGTTCTCATTGTTTTCTTTTTCATTGTTTATTGTATTGTTCCATTATTTTGCTACTGTTACGTTTACACTTTTAATTCCTCTGTTTTTATTGTTGCAAGCCACCCAGAGTAACCACAAAGCAAGATAGGCAGCAAATAAATTTAACAAATAATTAAAAAAAGAAAAAAAGGGAATGTTCAAAAATGTAATTTACATTATAAATATGTGCGGTTGCTACTGTATATGTAACAGTTTCATAAAGGATACAAGTTTTCATGATAAAAGTTGGGTCTTAAATATCTCTCTCTTATCTTTATCTCTTTCAGGTCATTCCCTGACAAGTGCACTAGAGAATACATTGTTCTACCCTCCTCCTCGAATCACTTTAAAATTAAAAATGCCAAAATCATTGGGAGATTGCAAAAGCAACTTAAAAACTGGTACCAAAACATTTTCTCCTGATAACAATGCCATGATTTATAATAAAAGAGGTATTTCACTATCCAAGGAAACATTTATTTCAAATATGAAGTCCTACTCAAGATTTCAGCATGAAAACAGAAGCAATGGCTTACTGGAAGGCATTACAAAAGCTAGAATTGTAGCAAAGGATTCTGGGTCCGAAAACTTATCAGAACTTTTCCATCCTGGGCAATCATCTGGCAAACCCCTGGCACTTCAAGCTGCATTGCATGGACAGTCTTCTGTTGGGAATGGGAAAATTCAATACAATTCTAAATTAGAAAAATCTAATGGCTTAATGAGCAGAGTTGGAGATATCACTCAGCGAGACAGCTCCAGCCAAACAACATATGAACAACAGTCTGTACTCTCTGCCCACCAGGCTAGCCAGAGTACCTTCAGAAAATCCACAATGGAACACTTTAGCAGGTCCTTCAAAGAAGCAACCAATAGTTTGGTGAGGACTACCGAAGATCTCAGGTGTGAAAAACCCTCAAGAAAGCTTTCAATGAGAGAGCGTCCATGGGGCAAGCAGACTTTTGAATATCAAATGGGGAGTGCCCCCTATCAAGACAATGATGGGTATTGCCCTGATCTGGAACTCAGTGATTCTGAAGCAGAGAGTGAAGAGAATAAAGGGCAGATCAGATTGAGGAAAAGCAGCTCAGGCAGAGAAAGCCCGAATAAAGACTTCAGTAGAGATTGTCATAATAGAAAGAAAAGAAACTTGATTTCTCATAGTTCAGTGCAAAGGTGATAGAAATCCCTGAAAATGAAAATAGCTCAGCTTTGTGGGTATCTAAGAGTAATGATTATAAACCTTGGGAAATCTCCAGGTTAGAGTGCAGGGTCCTCAAGGAAGTGACAATGTTTCTCCAAACTCTACAATGGTTTGCTGTTTTGAGGAGATTGCTTCCCCCCCCAACCATTTTTTTTCGGGGGGGGGGGGGTGGGTTCAAAAAGCTCTTTCATCATCCTGTGACAATCTACAAAGTGACTAGATAATTCTTGTTGCAGCTGCAATAGATTCTCATTTCATGAAAACACTTCAAGTTCAGCTTTTGGAAGAATTGTCACATTTGAAATAATGTCTGCTAAAGTGTTTTTCTGAATTGAGTCATGTGACTACTAGGGGGAAAAAATCATGTTCTCAGTCAATATTAGAACAAATTATATGAGCCTAACTCCTTAGAAGTAGGACCGATTTTACTCAGTGGGATTTACTTTCAAATAAACATTATATATCATCAGAATATATCATATATCCTCCTAATCTATTGAGGAAGGTTTATAAACTCCACAGTTAATGCTGCCAAACACACACTGACCTCTAGATTTTTCCCAATAGTAAACGTCTAAAATTTATGTTCCTTTTCACTATTATAAATTGCTGTATTCTGTAAATACCTTTTAACTTCTAGTATTTTTAAATTGTTTTTAATCCGTTTGTACATAGTAACTTGTTGTGCATTGCACCTGTAAAATAGGTTATGCAACCAGCCAATAAAAATGGCTGGTGTGTGGATAATGTTTAACACTAGAAGTACTTAATTTCTTTTAACATATTCAGGCAATCACCGGTGATGCCAAATTTTCCCATATATTCTTAAAACTTGATCCCCTTCCCAACATGTTAGTATTTTTTGTAAGCTAACAAATATGTTCAGATTTCTGAGCCAAAATGTTTAAAATCAGTTTATGCAAAGGTCTGTGTACATTGAATTCTAGGTTTAAATAATCAAAAATCATAAAGTATTTTTGATTCCCAAACATCTTCATAGCTACTTTAATTTTTTTAAAACTAACATAATATTATAAAATGCACACACATAACATCATTACATAATTTATTATTTTGTTCATTGCTGCATACATTGCTGCATATCCAATTTTTAATCAGAATAAAAATCATTTTATTTTTGGAGCAATCACATATTTAGTTTGGTAATGTAATGCCATAATGTGAAACAACAATAATTGCTGTACATTTGGAATCCAGTAACAACAAATGAGGGCCTTGATGTCCTTGAAAGCCTTAATACTATTCAATTTACTTAGGAAGAATAAATTGACTCATGAAAGTTATATAATAAATTTGGCAGGTCTGTGCTTCTTTGTTTTAGGCATATTTAAAATTGCTTTGTCAACTTTTGTATCAATTTTTTGTCTTTAAAAAGATGTATTTTTAAGGCATTTCCTTTGGTGTAAATATGCAATTGTATTTCATTTTAAGTTTGTTGAGAAAAGGTAGCCTTTGTGTTTTGAGCCATTCAGAATGGTGCTAGAAAATTTATTTCTCTACATACTGGTTCTGAATAATTGGGGGTACAATTTTTCAGCAGCCAGGGGGAGAAAACATTACAGTTAATGACTCATGCATTGAGAAAAAGAGAAATGGTGCTTCTGCAAGCTACAACTGTTTTGCAAATTTTAGGTTGATGATTTAAAATAAATCTCATCAGGCAATAGTGTTTTTCCCTAATACTTTTATATGATTTCCACAGATACACAAAGGACTTTTTAACTTCATAATTTCAAGTATCTGTCTCCAAAATATAATTGCTAGTTTTCACAAAGTGTTCAGTAGCTAATTTTGCAGTGTTACCTTATAATTTGTTTTCTTGTTTTGACACATATGCATACCCAAATTCAGTTTTTTTAAAAAATGGATGTCTTTTTCAGACGTCTCCTTTTTACAATACTTTTTTCATTAAATTATGAAACTGCTAACCTTACCTTTTCCATTGTGATCATTTGGAGACTGTAATACTTAGGAAGACTGCATTTAGTACTTTAGTTAATTCATGTAGGACTAGTAACATTCCTCCAAAAAAAAAAAAAAAAGCACATGGGCAACCCCAGGTGTGTGTAAGTGGCCTTGAGGATCTTGCACATAATCCAGGATAGTCTCCATATAAAGATTTGATAATGTATGACTCTTAATTTTTATAGGACTAAAAATCAGATTAAATAAATATAAATAAGTTTGTATGAGTTTTAATGAATTCTGTGCATTTGATTAATTTGTTCCTTTATTAAATCAGTATGGGGATCAAACAAAAGTTCTGAATCAAACATTTTAACAATATCTTACCCTAGAAAAGAACATTTATTTATTGCATTTATTATATTGATAAATAACTCAAAGTGGTGAATATATTTAATACTCCTTCCTCTTCCTGTTTGCTGCATAACAAGAACCCTGTGAGGTAGGTTGGCTGAGAGAGAATGACTGACCAAAACGCACTCAGCTGACTTTCATACCTAAGATGAGACTAGAATTCAGTCTCCTGGTTTCTAGCCTGGTGCCTTAACGACTAGACCAAAGGCATCCCATGTTATATAAGACAAGGGGAGTAGGAATGCCTCTTACGACAGTCTTTGATAACTTTTTTTTCCAGAAAAACATGCAACCTTTTGCCTAGTTTAGCACAGTACTTTTTATTTGCTTGCTTTTACACAATTAACATTGGAATGTTGGAGCACTACATACTACTATTTCTTGCAATTAGTTTTAAGTTCATGGCATTGTTTCTTTTAGGAAATGTGTAACATACATTTTTAGCCTAACAAAGGGATCCCCAGATAGCTTCTAAATTTAGAGTAAGCTAAATATTTGATTAAAAAAAGAGGAATATATTAAATATAAAATAGGTCAGTTATAATGACCTAAGAAACGACTGATTAAAACCACACATAAAAAGTATATATTAAATAAAAAATTGAGTGCCACGGGGGTTTATTTTCTCTCTCCTTTTCAATATATATGTGAAATTGCTGAGAGATTACTGATTTGGGGTTTGGTGTCATCAGTACACTAATGACCAATTATGTATTTTAACTCTGGCCTGGCCAAATTGATCATTGAGATGTTAATGGAGACTGTGGGTTTGGATGGAAAGGAACTATCTGACTTGATCCAAGGCCCAGTGGCTGTGGGTGTATGGATCACCAAGATCTGGGGTATTCCAGTTTTGACCTTGAATGGGATATCATTTATCCCTTCAAAAGTGGTGTGTAATTTGGGGATCTTCCTGGATTCAGCTCCTGCTTGATGAGCAGGTGGCAACTTTAGCCAGAAAGTCCTTTGCACACCTTGATCTGATGGACCAGTTGCGCCCTTTCCTAGATTGGATTGCAGCTTCACTGCAAAGTGCCCCACAAAGGATGTCCTTGAAGGCCACCTCAAAGCTTCAACTGGTCCAGAATGCAGTGGCACAGACAATGATGGGCATGCCTCAGTATGGCATGTAACACCTCTCCTTCATGAGCTGCACTGGTTTCCAATTTGCTTCTGGGTATGATTCAAGGTGCTGGTTGCTACCTATAAAGCTCTACATGGCATCTGGACTGGTTTATTGAAGGACTACTTGTCTTCCATAGTATCTGCCTGGCAGATTCAATCTGTCAGGGTTGGCACAGTCCAGGTTTCTCTTGATTAAAACAATGCAATCTACTGAGATCCTGGAAGCACTCCTTCTCTGTAGCAGTACTCTGGAATTACGTTACTCCAGATTTGAATGACTCCCACACCTTTGGGTGTTTCTGAAGAAACTTGAAAACCTGGCTCTTTGCCCAGGCAAAGTGTGATTTAAGCCCCTTTTCTTCTTTTCCTTTGTTCCCATCTGGATCTGTTATTTCTGCCATTTTTGTTCCTTTTTATTTCATGTTGTTTTCTTGTTTTTAAATGTTTTTCATAATTTGTAGACCACTCAGAGTCCTTGCAAATCAGGAAGAATATAAATAATAATAATAATAATGTACTGCTCTCCTAAATTTGACAGAAAGAGCAGGTGATATAATTCTAACATAAAATATTACTGCCTGTATGAAGATACTTCTAAAGTATCAGACTTTTAAAGATGCATTACAGGGGACAGAGGCTTGGTGGTTAAATGCAGCACACAACAAATTCAGTACAGTAGAAAGTGGCCTTTCAGATCATTTGATTCCAAACCCTCTTGGACTCAGAAGCATTAGAATTCACATTATCCTAATTTAAACAAAGTATGTGAAATAGTTTCTGTTAACATACGCTATATGCAACCCAAGGATCTGGTTTTTAAAATAGCTATGCATGTGGGGCATCAAGAGTTCAGCTACAGTCTTTATTCTCAAGCAGTAACAGTGTTTTGTTTTGTTTTGTTTTGTTTTGTTGCAACCGATCAAATGATTTGCCAAATATTAGTTTCAGTGTTTGACTAGTCATAGTTACATTAAACACATTGGGTGTCTGCACTGCACTACGTGGATGTCATAGGTTTGATTTGCAAGACAATACTAATTGGATTGTACTTTCTTCCAAAGGATCCTTGGAAAATAGGATTACAATTATATGATTCCTGCTTCTTTTTCCCCAGCCTTCGTTTTCTATATACTTTCTGAGAACTACATGTAGCTACTGAGATCTTTCTCAGATGTTCTCTTTTTTATAGTTATTAGTATATCAGAATTGTAATAGGCACAATAGAAAACAACAGTTTTAAAGCAGTAGTACATAAATATGGGTGGTGGTGGGTTCGCAAGCTGGCCACTGGGATGTCGGGAAGGCAGCGTGGAAGGCAGGCAAGCATGGCAGGGCTTCAGGGAAGGGAGTAAGCTGCTAGCTCCTTCCCCGCAGCCCTGCCATGCTTGCCTGCCTTCCCGGCAGCCCCCATGGCCAGGCCCGCTTGCCTGCCTTCGCAAGCTGGGGACACTGGGAAGGCCGCGTGGAAGGCAGGGAAGCATGGCAGGGCTACAGGCTGCGGGGAAGGGTGTAGGAGAAGCAGGCTGGGACAGTGGGGGGCAGGGGCAGCTAGGTAGGCTGCAACTCACAGGCTTACCTGGCAGGCAGATCAGAGCCGCTCAGTTGGGGCGTAGTGCTTCAGACAGGCAAGCTGCGAGGACCCACACAGTATAAGTGAGGAGTGACTGGGTGGAGGGAGGCGGGGCGAGCGAGTGGGAACGGGTTTGGGGGTGTGGCCAGCCAGCGATTACTAGCGGTTCGGTGAACCAGCCCAAATTACCGCTACCGGTTTTCCCGAACTGGTGCGAACCAGTAGCAACCCACCACTGTACTGTAGTAACCAATAAATAAGCTGGTTACAAATAGTTGGAGATACTAGTCTGGAAACCTTTAATTTGGGAAAGATGATCTAGGCTGATAATAACCTTGATATGTGGAAGATGGTGGAAGAAATGTTTGCTTTTTCTACTTTGTACCTTAACTGGTGTCTTTGTCAGTTGGGAAAAGAGCTGTGCTAATATTCAGGTTTCCTTTCTGCAAGGCTGACTAGCAGCTGCATCAGGCAGTTTTACCCAGACAGTAAACATTAACAGGGATGTGAGATGAGCAGACAGTGAAATAGATCACTCATCACTTTTTATTAGGAAAGTTCTGTCAGTTAAATATTGCATCCTGCAAAGTGAACTGGGGGAAAGGAGAAAAATGTAGCAGAAGTGGACATTTATACTACGATCATCTTTTGAGGCACTCCTATAGAGATGCAGTTTTATTTTTAAAAAACTGTTACAGGCACAGTGCATGAAATATGAAATATTGGTGATGACATATCACCAATACGTTGATGATACACATCTACATATATTTCTGTCCCAGGTGAAATAAATGTTGAAATGTATGAAGGCTATAGAGGTCTGGATGGGGAACAACAGACTTCAACCGAACCCCAATAAGACAGAGTGCCTGTGGGTGGGGCCCTCTATACCCAGGAGTTTATTATCTTTGGTCTTGAATGGGATTGCACTGCTCCAGACAGACCAGGTGTTTAACTTGAGGGTCCTCTTGGATTCACGGCTCCTGCTCAAAGAACAAGTGGTTGTGGCCAGGATGCCCTTTGCCCAATTCCATGTTGTGTGCCAATTACATCCTTCCCTGGACTGGGAGTCTATATCTGGTCACTCATGCCCTAGTCATCTTCTGATTGAATTATTACAACATTTTCTACATGAGGCTACCCAGGGGTGAAATTTACTTACCTTCCCTACCAGTTTGTCAATATTCAAACCTTGCAGCATGCGCAAACCCTTCTGCGCATGCACAGAGGCTTAAAATGTTGCAAAAAAGTGACATCATGACATCTGCGTGGGTGGGCGCAGCCTCCCGCAGCTGCCGCTACTGGTTCACCCGAGCCGGATATAACCGGCTGGATTTCACCCCTGAGGCTACCCCTGAAAAGTATCTGGAAGCTTCAACTGCTGCAGAATGTGGCTGCATGAGTCATACTGGGTGCCCAAATAAGGGCACATATAACACCCTTGCTCTGTGAACTGCACTGGATACCAGTTTGCTTCCAAGTCTAATTCAACGTGTTGGCCATCACCTATAAAGCTACCTACAAAACCAGCTTTGCCAAATCTCATCAGCCTGTCTAGCTGGTGAGCATGGAAGGTATGCTACAGACCAGGGGTGGGTTCTAACATTTTTTACTACTGGTTCTGTGGACGTGGCTTATTTTGTGGGCGTGGCTTGATGGTCATGTGACTGGGTAGGCGTGGCCAACTCAATGTCACTCACATCAAGCTGTGCCTCACCTGGCCCCTCCCCTCCCAGCCATTCCTTGTCACACCCTGCCTCTGTAAAAATGTTGTTCACCTTTTTTCAACTTTATTATCTTCATGCTATGGATGCACTTTCATGGACTACTGAAAGGAGGAAATGGCTCACATGCTTTGACCAAGAGTGTGATAGGCAACAGGCTTTTAAGGGGCTGCCAGAAAGAAGGGGGGCAATGTAGTTTCCAATGCACCAGAAGGCAAAACAAGAAGCAATGGTGGAAGCTGAACTAAGAGAGAAGCAACCTAAAACTAAAGAGAAACCTCCTGACAGTGTGAACTAATATAGGTGCAGAAATATTTCAGTCATAATTTCACATATAAAATAGCCATATGTGTAGTACAACCTGCCTATTGTTCAAAACAGTCATTAGTATTATGGCTGGTGATGTTTGACAACAAGCCTAAAAGTGCTTCTTTCTCTGTATGTATACAAAACATCACATACCAGGAATAGCACATTAAGATGGACTTATGCAGTGGTGGATTTCAAAATTTTTTACTACTGGTTCTGTGGGTGTGGCTTGGTGGGCGTGGTGTGACAGGGGAAGGTTACTGCAAAATCCCCATTCCCTCCCCACCCCACTAACCTGCTCTGGGAAGGAATCAAACTCCCCACTCTTCATTTCCCCAAATAAAATATTACTCATAAGAAAAGCAAGGAAAAATCAAGCTGCTAAGAAGAAAGCTGCCTGATACTCATTCCACATTCCTGCCAGCTGCATAAAGGAAACTTTGTAGGAAGAAAACAGCTACGGGTGCTTAGAGATAAGTTCGGCTCCATTTACAAGCAGGCAGAAAACTCATTCATGACACGATATTTCACAATGGAAATCGCCCAGACCTTTTTAGAAACACAAAGCCCATGTTGCACAAACCTCAAAACTTCAAAAACATAGAACCATATAAGAATCCCTCCTCTTATCCAGTTTGTGGTTCAGCTGACCCAGAAACGAACTGCTGAATGTCACTTTGCTTCTGCAAGCAAAAACTTCCTTCCAGCAGCTGCGTCTTGGTTTGTCAATTTAAAGCGACGGCGTCTTTCCCCCCCCCCTTCTTCTTTGCCAAGTGACCTCCTGGCTGAGAAGCGATCAGTTGGGAGGCTTCTCAATTTAAAGCGACTGTCTCTTGGGTTTTTTTTCCTCTTCTTTGTCAAGTGAGCCCTGATTTTTTCCTTCTAGCCGATCAGCTGGGAGTCGGGAGGCAGCCAATAGACTGAAGGCCTAGCCAGGCAGAAGTGGTATTTACCAGTTCTCAGAACTACTCAAAATTTCCACTACCGGTTCTTGCGAACCAGGGAGAACCGATAGCAACCCACCACTGCTACAGACCCCGTCAACCAAAGAATTTTGACTGGTGGTGTCTAGGAAGAGAGCCTTCTCTGCCACTGCCACTGCTTTGTGGAATATCTTGCCCCAAGAGGTGAGAAAAGCCCCCAATCACTTGGCCTTCCGCAAAGGGTCAAAACACGTCGTGGCCTTGCGCAGGGAGTACAGAGGGCTATGCAACCATGGGGCTGGTTAGTCCCTTCAGAGTCCCCCTTCCTGTAATAATCTTAACACCATATGGCCATCTTAGTATTCCATCCCCTTTTTTATGTTTAATTGTCATTATTCTTTTTAATTTTGAATTTTTTAACCCTAATTTAATTTTTAATTTCTAATGTTAATTTTTACCTTCCTTGAGGCTGATGGGTCATTTAGAAATATGAAATATAAATAAATAATAGTCTGTTAATGGAAACAAAAGCAGAATATTTGTAATTTGTTCTGTTTTTCTGGTGGTTTCCTGCATTAAATTAGAAGTTTTCTTCTAGCTAATTTGGTTACACATACAGTACACATTGTGTCTATATGTAACAGTTGTGTAATACAGTATTAAATTACTAGAATGGGCTACTTGATAAAAATCTGCTCTTTTTGCTAGTTCAGACTGCTCTCTTTCTGATCACTTGGCTCTATCCAAGGAAACTTCATGCTAAGGGGAAAAAATGCATAGTATTAGAATAAAGAAATTGGAAATTGTGTTACAGTTCAATGGTGCATAAAGCAGCTATTGGAGGTGAGGGTTGTTTTTTTTAAAACAAACAACACAAGCAATGCTGATCTCTGGTTTTTAGGTTAGTAACATGTTGAATTTTGCACTCTTGAATGATTTCTGACTAATTTTCTGGAAGTGTGTGCGGTGCAGTCGTTCTCAAATTCTAACCTTGGAAGGGTTGTATCCTGCAGAGATAAGAACATGTGACTCTACAGTTACTGCTGTAATACAACTCTCAGGTTATTTTCTCATTGGCCATTTGGCAAAAGTTACTGGAAATGGAAAGTTTAAAGCCAGTAGTAGACTTCTCAGGCCTCAAAGTAGATGGTTTGTAAAATATCACAGGGGAGCACATTCATCCTGTATAAAGAAAGACTAATATCAAACCTCTTAGTATCTACTATCAACTAGTTTGCTGCCTGTTTTCCTGTTTCAGAAGAACTTACAGATGTCCCAGCCTCATGTTACATTAAGTCCATCCCAAGCTACAGATAACCCAAATAGTTTTAATGACACGCGCAGTGAAAAGATTGCTAATTTTCAAATCATCCTAATCCTAGGACCATGCACATAGCCATCTCACACTCTTCCATGTAACTGTTGAGAGAGAGAGAGAGAGAGAGAGAGAGAGAGAGAGAGAGAGAGAGAGAGAGAGAGAGAGAGAAGCAGAGTCTGGGACCTCCGTCATCTCTCAGATGGAGAGTCAACAGCCCCCAAGTCTGAAGGTAGTTGATGATGAAGAAGAAGAACAGCTGGGTCCAGTGTCTGATGCGCAGCTGTGCAGAAGGCAGAGAAGAAGAGAGCAATGGAAAGCTATGGGCCGATCCTGCGGAAGGAAAAGCCACCGCTGCTAACAAGATTCCACTCTAGCTTTGGGGATAAAAGGCAGGGGGCAGAGATGAATAGATGTGTGATCCTGCGAGAAAAACTTTTTGCTGGGACTGCCGGCATTCCTAATAAAGGAATCTTTTGAGTTCACATCAGAGGGTTTGTCGTTTTTGGGGAGCTAGGTCAGAACAGTAACATGCCTTAGTCTCAAATTCCAGTTTCACAAATCCAAAATGTCAGTCATTTCAGGCGTGGACAATAAGCAAAGTACCAGGTAAGCTACCAAACCTCACTAGTGGGTGCAGTAGCATAACAACACATGTATGCCACATTAATTTCCAATGCTTAACTCAAGCTTAATGATTTAGGGAAACTACTTATTTTGTCCTTCTTTTAAACATGGTACTGGCTTTCTTTGCATAATTATTAGGGTACAAAAATTATTGGGAATGCTGCAGATCAAGCAAGTTTGGCCTATTTGTAAGATGCTTTCTCCACCTCCAAGAAAGAAAAAAAGATTTTGGCTAATTTAGCTTCAGTTTTCCTCTTGGTCTAGATCTAGAAATCAGCTAAGTGACCTGGTTTACACATTTTCCTAAACTATAATGTAATTGGTTGAAACAGTATGGTTTTAAATCATGGTTTATAGTTTTATTATGCAAACTCAACAATTGAGTGTATTGAATTACAATTGAAGGCACCATTACTTAGCATAATGGACCAATCTGGTCAGACAATTTTTTTTTTTAATTTGATTTATATGCCGCCCTTCTCCGGAGACTCAGGGCGGCTTACAATGCGTTAAGCAGTAGCCTTCATACTTTTGTATATTTATACAAAGTCAGCTTATTGCCCCCACAATCTGGGTCCTCAATTTACCTACCTTAGAAAGGATGGAAGGCTGAGTCAACCTTGAGCCTGGTGAGATTCGAATTTACAGTAATTGCGGACAGTAATTGCAGACAGCTGGTGTTAATCACAGTGCTATCAGTCTGCTGAGCCACCAGGCCCTTTTCAATGGGGCAAAAGGCAAATCGCTGGAATAGTTCACTTAAGGGGTACATTTGGTTTCAACTCAGTGCATTATTTGAACTTGGTCAATACAGAAATGTAATTTAAGCAAGCAAATTTAGTTAAATATATTTGTTTATCCAGTCATACAATCGCAATTTAATCTACTCAGCATTATAATTATTGCAAAGCTGCTTTAAAAAAATTGCAGGATGGTTACCAAATAAAGGATAAGTAAGCATCTTACGGATGTTGTCTTGTTTACCAGCCGGAGTTTTAACAATCACAGCCCAGAGTATTATGGACATATTTATGCATTTCAAACTACAAAATGATGAGCTAAGATTTTGCTCTAAATGTCCAAAGAGTTTACAGCTCTTCAGTTTAAACTTGCCCCTGCTTTCTTGGGTTTTCGATCCTTTCCCGCCCAAATATAATATATAATCATATTATATAGTATAATGTAATTAAAAAGGGGAAACCAATTAATTAAGGAGTATAATTAAGGGGTATAATTAAGGAGTATAATTAAGAAGATGAAAATAATTGTGTTGCCAAACCGGTATTTTTAAAAATGTGCTAGCCTATCAAGTTATAAGTAGCCTAGAGACTGATGGGTGATAGGATCAGCGTCAAATTCCTTTGCTCCCCAAAATTGAGCAGGCGCGATCTTCGTACTCATGTAATTGTCTCTAGTGAAAAGAGGGACGGGGACAGAGATTGGAAACGTCAGGATCCACCTTCGTCACAGTTTGATGCACTTTAGCAGAGTCACTTCTTCCTCGGGAGTAAGAATAAGTTCCAAAGTTGAAATCGCGGCGTTGGAAAATCGATACTTTCTGCTCCCAGGCGTCGTTGCAACAAAAATAACTCAACAGCGCCTACAAAGAAGGAGAGCCGGTCGGGCCTTTCCCAGTCGCTGTCCTCGGAGATTATCCGGAACTTCATCACCACTGCAGCCTCGTCGCGGGTGAGTCCTGGGAAGCCCGGGGAGCACTGAACGAAGGCGGCGACTCCTCTCTGCGCTTCTTCCTAGGCTAACTAGGCCAGGGGTCTCCAACCTTGGCAACTTTAAGACTTGTGGACTTCAACTCCCAGAGTTCCTCAGCCAGCAAAGCTTGCCCCTGAACTAGGCCATCTGTTCCTACTTTCCGGGATCCCGGGAAGGAAGGCGCTTCAAGGCTTTCTTTTCACATGTAGATTCAGCCTGGAGGTTGATGGGTGATAGGGTGGGCGTCCCATCCTCAATGTGACTTCCAATGCGCTTTCTCCCCAAAGTTGAAGCAGGGACGATCTTCGTACTCCGCGTGTATTTGTCGCTAGTGAAAAGCGGGAATAGTGATTGATTGATTGATTGATTTTATTATACTTATATGCCGCCCTTCTCCCAAAAGACTCGGGGCGGCTCACAAAAATTAAAACGATGAAAACAAGAAAAACAACGCTGAAAACAATCAAAATAACTACTAAAACAATCCATTAAAATCTCCCACTTATGTGGCTTCCCACTCGCGGAGAATGAAAGCTTCGGTTTAAAAAAGGCAGCGTTTTGCTCTCGCTCTCTCTCTCTCTCTCTCTCTGCAAGCATCAACACGAGCATTCACCGCAGTGCAGAGAAATAATTGAATTTAGAACACCTCCTAATTCCCCGGAGGAACTAAAGGGGTAGACTTTAGTCCAATGTACATATTTTTTTATAATGTTTGGGCTCCACGTTTTTGCCCCCTTCGGAGCGGATTGTCTGGCTACCGTCGCTGGGCAAGAAAACTCCCGTGTTTTAAGTACCTCTTTGCTTACTACTGATCGTTGGGATTTCAGCGCTATATGGTAGCCCGAACCGATGTATTTAATTTTTTAGTAGCCATGAAAAACAATCCTGGTTTTTATTAGAGCGCTCATATATTCTAAGCTTCCTGCCCGGCAGAATTCCCGAGTAGGATATACCAAATACATTAAAACGATATCAGTGTAGCCCTGTGCATGTGTACTCTGTTGGGATTGTCTGTCTATATATATATTTGTTAAGTATATATTTGTTATATATATACTGCTCAAAAAAATAAAGGGAACACAAGCAGAAGACATCCGAGATCTGAATGAATGAAATAGCCTTATTAAATACTTTGTTCTTTACACACAGTAGTTTATACACTGCTCAAACAACTAAAGGGAACACAAAACTACTGTATGTAACGAACAAAGTATTTAATAAGGCTATTTCATTCATTCAGATCTCGGATGTCTTCTGCTTGTGTTCCCTTTATTTTTTTGAGCAGTGTATATAAAAGTGTTAAGTTCGGGGTGAGAATGGAAGCAAAGCCAGAGCGATTTCAGCAAAGCTCTTTTTATTTAGTTCATACAACTAAATTGTTATTTAGAACAACAACTACTAGCCTGGCTCCTTTTATAGGAGGCTGTCAGCTGGCCAACCAATTAGAACAAAGTATTCCCTCCCCACCTTCAATAGTGAACCTAAGTGAGAACTTCAGCAACTAGTTTAAGCTACTTATTTCAATACCTAACACTTCCTGATTGTTAGACTCTGCCAGGATTCCTGCAGTTTTATTTTTAGGGGTGGTTTGCAGTTGGCTCCTTCCTAGGACTGAGAGAAAGTGACTGATCATGGGGTCACCCTTTGTACCCAATACAGTACTAGAACTCTGAGTCTCCTAATTTTAGAGCCTGAAGGTCCCATTCCAATCTCTGCAACAGAGTGACTCTCATATTTGCATTACATCTAGTCATAGTCATATCTTAGAGTCCTATATTCTGTGATTGCATGACTCTGGGAACCATAACACAATCCATAGATCAGGATCTCAGGACACACTGAACAATTCTCTAATACTGTAGGTCTGTACAGAGGCCCACAACAAAGTGCATATAATGAACATATTAGCTGCACTTTCCCTGAGCATCCTTGGCTGGCCCCCAAGGATGCTTATATAACCCCAGTGAAAGACACATTTGATTTAGGTCAGTATTTCTCAATCTTGGGAACTTTAAGGGTGCGGACTTCAACTGCCAGAATTCCCCATGTTGGCTGTTCCCAAAGTTCTCAAGGTTGAGAAACACTGGTTTAGGTGGTTCCTTATAAGACACTACATGTGTACTTCAATGTACTCAGAATAATATTTTGCCCTTTGAATCTTGATCTCTGCAAAATCCTTCTGGCTCAGTGTTTTTTTGTCAATATAGCTTTTTCCACATACGTTTGACACAGTAGAGTTTTTACCCGTAATTTTTCTATGCTAAAGTGTTATTGAGAAAGCAAACATGTTGAGCTTAATGAAATCACATAGTTAGTAGTGTTAGATGTTGCAGTACATGTGGCCATTTTTTCTAGTGCAATGTCTGCTGCCTCTTTTAAGTTATTTTTCATGCGTTTACACAGAACATTTCCACTGAACTAACATCATAACAATATGCAATACTTTCTTTTTCTCTGTCTTCTCCTTAGCAGGCAAGCATTTTGAAAAGAATGCTGACCAAAGATCTTTTGAAGTTTGACCTACTTGTTAGTATTTGCAGGCAGACAAACACACACAAAAAGTGTATTCAGCAGGAATTTGGCAATGTTTAACTGTGAAGATACAGTTACCAATAAAGATTAGCAATACCAGCTGCTTTAAGTTTGGGGAGATTTTGGAAGTCAGGGAAAAGCAGAGGCAACTGATTGGGTAAACTTTTGGAATTGCATTTTAACTCACCAGATTAATGATTGAAATTCTGCTGAGCTGAACAACCAAAAGTCTAGACCTTCTATATTTAGCTGCTATTGAAGTCTATAAGGATATCCAGTTTTGGCCAATTTAAGGTAACATTTGCATTTATTCCTTGATTGCTTTTGGAAAACAAGACACAATGTCGTCTGTCAAAGTTGAATGCATTGTGCCAGTGAACTACAAAATTGGAGAATCACCTCTATGGGAGGAAAAGGAAAATTCCCTTCATTATGTAGATATAACTGGCCAAAAGGTCTGTCGGTGGAATTATCTCACTAAAGAAGTGCAAAGTATTTCCGTGGGTAAGTAAAACTGTTTCATTTTAATAAGCCAAACGTTTACCTTTGTTCTTGAATATTTAATGTTCTACAGCTTAAGTGATAGAAGCATGTTAAAGTTGAATACCACTAAAAACCAGCATGGTATCGTGGGTAGAGGATCAGGCTGGCTGTTTTGAAGTACTACATGATAACTTTCAAAAGAAAGTTATCAAAATTGTTAGGTATACAGTTATTATTTTTTGTTACTACCGTTTCTTCTCTCCTTAATCCCTCCTAATCTGCTTAATATGGTTTCCAGATGCCCCCGTGAGCATTATATCACTTCGTAAATCTGGTGGCTACATTATTACACAGGGAACCCAGTTTGCAGCTCTTGACTGGAAAAAGAAGTCCGTTACCACCATTACTGATGTGGAGAACGAAAAACCCAACAACCGATTCAATGATGGGAAAGTGGATCCTGCAGGAAGACTAGTTGCAGGTAACTAGGTCTTAATTCAGTCTATAAAAAAATATTCATTTTTTTCTCAACAAATTGTATCCTTTGTAAGATGATAGTTTCTAGTTCCATGTAGTAGAATCTTGATATCTGCTGCTCCTTCCATAGCGGGGGCTGACTTACTGAGGATAAAATGAGGTCCTACATTTATACTTCCATACCATTAAGCACCTGGGTTATTTGAGGGATGGGATGGGCAAATGATGAAGAATGTATGACAATGTCTAAGTCAAATGTTGTGGCTTATGTACTTGCATCAGACTATAAGACTCAGTCATATAACTGAGCGTTTTAGGAAAATGTCATTGTGACATCCTTTTGGTGTCACTGTGGTTTGCTGCAAATTTCATTGATCATCTCACACTGATGTTCAGGAGCTGTATCAATCCTCCCCCTATTATAGTTACTTGCTGGGGTGTGTGCATATGATCTTATCTGCCTACCAAGTTCCAAGCAATGGATATGTGTGCATTTTTCTTTTGTCCATAAAAACTTATTTTTAACTGGGGTAGCTTGTATTTTGAAATCAGTTCTTTTAATTTTAAAATCTTCCTAGTACATTTTTTTTCTCAACCAGGGACTATATCCAGCACCACAGAAAATGTCAGCAAATATTTGTTAAGGCATTAAATTGTTAATTTACAAAGTACTTGTAATTTGTCTCACAAGTAATCTATCTCTGTATAACAAACCCATCTTCTCTTCTCCCCACCTCATCCTGGTTTAAATCCTGTAGTTTATCCAATCCCTGCATATGATTAAATGAACTACCATTCATGGGAGCTTAGTTCCTTTAATAAAACATGTCACAGTCTGAAAAAGTACTACAAGACTCCTCTGGATTTGTGGAGTTTAAAATATGTCTTCCAATTTGATTATGATTACAGTTTAATAGCACTGTTCCTTACCTAACTGCTGAATTTTATATATATTGAAAGATTAAAAGACAGGCTCAGTTTTCATATTTATGCTATACAAGGATAACATCATATGCATACAGGTAGCCCTTAACTTATGACTAAAATTGTGCCCAAATTTTCTGTTGCTAAGTGAAATGGTTGTTAAGTGAATTTTGCCCCAGGTTATGACCTTTCTTGCTACAGTTATTAAATGAATCATTGCAGTTGTTAAGTTAGTAACATGGTTGTTCAGTGAATCTGGCTTCCCCGTTGATTTTGTTTGTCAGAAGGTCGTAAAAGATGGTCACATGAACCTGGGACACTGGAACCGTCATAAATATGAGTCAGTTGCCAAGCATCTGAATCTTGATCATGTGACCATGGGGATCTTGCAATGGTTATAAGCAGGGATGAAATGCTCCCGGTTTGGACCAGATGCCCGATCCGGTAGCAATGGAGATGGGTGGTTCGGAGAACCAGTAGCAAAAATCCCTGCCCGCCCCCCATGCCCAGCTGAGCCACACAATCATCAGAAGCTTTTTCTTTTAATTTTTAAAAGCATTTTTTCTACAACCTCTTCGGCCGAAAAAATGCTTTTAGAAGTAAAAAAAAAAAAGGCTCTGCTGATCGCACGGCTCAGCTGGGATCATCAAAGGCTTTTAAAAGCATTTTTTCTACAACCTCTTCAGAGATTGTAGAAAAAATGTTTTCAAAAGGCTCTGATGATCCAAGCTGAGTTGCCTGATCAGCAGAGGCTTTTAAAAGAAAAAAAGCCTCTGCCAATCAGGCAACTCATCTGGGATCATCAGAGCCTTTTGAAAGCATTTTTTTACAACCTCTTCGCCCCCCCACGAACCGGTAGTAACTAATTTTAGATTTTACCACTGGTTATAAGTGTGAAAAATAGTCATATATCACTTTTTTCCATGCCATTGTAATGTCGAATGGTCACTAAATGAACTGCTGTAAATCAAGGACTGCTTGTATTTTTATTATGGACAGGCCACTGAGAAGAAAATAAGCTGACTGGTCTCTGTGGTGCTTTGTTATCTTTTTCTGCTAACTCTCTGGTTCTCATAGGTACGATGTCTCAGGAGATTCGTCCTGCGGTGGTTGAACGGCACCAGGGTTCACTCTACACTCTCTTTCCCGACCATTCTGTGGTGAAACATTTTGACAAGGTGGACATTTCCAACGGTTTGGATTGGTCTCTAGATCACAGAACCTTCTTCTACATCGACAGCCTTTCATACCACGTTGATGCCTTTGATTATGACCTGCAAACCGGGAAGCTTTGTATGCCTGCTTTCCATGTTTTGAAATGTGTACCAAAGTTGATTTTTGATCACCATTTTAAAATTGTTGCTTTCTCTCTCTCTCCCACTCTTGGTGTAGTAGTTAAGGGACCAGACTAGAAACTGGAAGACTATGGGTTGTAGTCTTAGGCCCATAGCCACCAGGTGACTTTGGGCCAGTCACTTTCCATTCGAGGAGGAAGGCGGCAGTGGCAAGGCACTTCTGAAATGTGGTCAATAAAACTGTAGGGGCTAATCCAGGCTGTTGACAGAAATCAGCACTGACTTGAAGGGGTGTGTACACTCACGTGCACACACATAACACCAGGGTGGGCTTCAAAAATTGTAGCAAGGGGTTCTCTGCCTGATTGCTGGATGGGGATGGCCATGGTAGGTGTGGCCTAGTCGGCCTCCTGCACCATGGCGGTGAGGGACATTTTTGTCCTCCCTGGGCTTTGGAGGCTTTCCTCGAGCCTCCAGGAGGGCGAAAACTGCCTCCCCAGGCTCCGGAGGCCCTCTGGGGGGCCGGAAATGGGCCCATTTCTGGCCTTCCCGAACTTCCGGTAGGCCCATTTTTCACATACACACCCCAGCCTCCGTGTGCGCCCTGTAGTTAGCTGCATCCAAAACAGGTCGTGTGGGAAGGGCAGGGTGGGCGGGGCCAGCCAGGAGTGGGATTTGGGGGTTCTCTGAACTGCACAGAATCTTAGCTAGAGGTTCTCCCGAACCCCTGCGAACCCTCAGCAGCCCACCCCTGCATAACACACACATTCTACTGTAGTAGAATACCTAGAGTCACAAGTAATTTTATGTAAAATTCAGATTGATTTTACATGTTTAAAACACAGCTTTAACTTTTATTGGGCATATTAGAAATGACTGTAGTTTCAGCAACATAGTTTTCTGTTCACAAAAGGATAGGGGATGAGATATAATCTGTGTCAGTGGTGGGATTCAGCCAGTTTGCACCTATTCGGGAGAACCCGTTGTTAACTTTCTAAGCAGTTTGGAGAACCAGTTGTTGGAAGAACTCTTATTATGTTTTTTTCCACTTTACAGGGCTAATCCTGTAAGGAAGGCAGGAAAGAAACATTCTGGTGATGTTTCTAGCCTAATCTTTATTGCCCTGCAATAAAGAAACTGCCTCTCTGGTTTAACCCTTATTACATTGTAACAGCTAAGGCGAAGTGCCCATTGACATGAGTGACATTGGCCACACCCACACGGTCACATGACCACCAAGGCATGCCTACCAGCTGGTGATTAAGGCAGAGAACCGGTTGTTAAATTATTTGAATCCCACCACTGATCTGTATGTATTAACACACCACACTACAAGACACACCACACAAAATACAACATTAATATAAAGCACAACATAACACACATCTGCTTGCAACTCCTTAACCCCAGAAATGTGAGGTAACTGGTTCTAAAGCTTTCCCCAGCTGTGGCCATCTGGTTGTTCATGCACACAATGGTTTCACTTCACTGGTAGCCACAGCAGAGTGTCATTGCAGGCATGCACATGCACACAGTTGGAGAAGCCTTTGAAGCAGCTATTCTGAGCCTTTCAGAAGATTCGGTGTTTTAATATTTTGAGGAGGAATGTTTCACTTATGCATTTTGTGATAGGCCTCTTTAAGATGCTAGTTGCAGCCATAATAAAACTTGCAAACTTTCTTTAATAAAGAAAGCAATAAGCACTAATATCACTGCTCTATTTTCTTCCCTTTCAGAGCTTATGGTGTCATGTCTGCTCTATCTCTTCTCCCTCTTTTGCTATTAATATAGCAATAAATATAAGTCTTATTTTGCCCTCTCTATCTTGTGATTGCTTACAATAATAACATTGTTTTATTCTGTAGTATAAAAGTAAAAACGTAAAGTAAAAAAGTACAAATTCTGTACTATAAAAGTAAAAATGTGATGTAAAAAAATCAAAACAAATGTACCAGTATAAATTATTCTGGAAAAAAAAATCAAAAAATGAAGAAAAAAGCCTCAATCCTCTTTTAGATGGATGGGTTGGGAGTCTACTGTGTGAGGCCAGTATCATGTCTGTAAGCCACCCAGAGATGGGTGGCATCAGAATTAAATAAACAAACAAATAAATAACATAGCTATGAGGAGAAAACATTCATCTAGATCTCCCCATCTCAGGAACAGCTCAATGGATCCATTTTCATAGATACAGCACATCCATGCTAAATTGAACTTGATATCCAAAAACATGTTTCTTATCCATATTTGTTTTCCTAACTATATAGTTCAGTTAATCTTACTCATTTAAAATAAATATACATGCTGGAAGATAATGTCAGTAATTCGGAGAAGTCGACCTCTAGCCATCCTTTTGCTACAATATTAAATTACAAATAAAAGCCTGGTTCCCTAAGACTCTGATTTACAGTTTAGAATATTCTCCAGCATGAGCCCAAGGACTCCTTCCAAGATAAATAAATTTATGATGTTTCCCTTTGCATTTCTTCTTGTAAAAATATTACTTAGCAAATGTGTGGCTTAGCTTGTAATATCTTTCAATGGCTTTTTTCAGGCAACCGCAGGAGCATGTACAAATTGGAAAAGGAAGAGTCCATTCCTGATGGGATGTGTATTGATACAGAGGGGAAGCTTTGGGTGGCCTGTTTTGGTGGAGGACGGGTAATCCGTATAGATCCTGAAACAGGTTAGCAATTGTGGGGACTGGGCTGAGGAATCCACTGATAGTCCACATTTCTTCCCTGAGATCAAGCTGTTTGGAGTAAGAGATCTGGAGCAAACACAATATGTGTGTTTTATTAGTTCCAGAGCATTCCTTTGCTCATGTAGAGATGCCTATATATTATAATCAGTGGTGGGTTGCTCCCGGTTCGCACCGGTTCGCAAGAACCGGTAGTA
This sequence comes from Pituophis catenifer annectens, assembly GCF_029215685.1. Lineage (NCBI taxonomy): Eukaryota > Metazoa > Chordata > Lepidosauria > Squamata > Colubridae > Pituophis > Pituophis catenifer. The sequence goes on from NW_027256884.1 coordinate 40,026,022, forward strand.
AAAAATTTTAATAGTTCGGAGAACTGGTAATAAGATTGGCTGGCCAAACCCCCGAACTGGTCCCCGGCCCAGTCGCTGCTCGCTTACCCCGCCCACCTCATCAGTGGCTTTGTTTTTTTTTTACTTTTTAAAGCATTTTTTCTACACGGCTGAAAAAATGCTTTTAAAAATTTAAAAAAAAAGCCTCTGATGATCATGTGGCTCAGCTGGGATTGTCAGAGGCTTCTGAAAGCATTTTTTTCTGCAACCTCTTCAGAGGTTGTAGAAAAAATGCTTTTAAGAGCTTCTGACGATCAGGTAAATCTGCTGGGATCGCCAGAGGCTTTTAAAGGGATTTTTTTCCCTACAACCTCTTCAAAAAATCCCTTTAAAAGCCTCTGACGATCCAAGCTGAGTTGCCTGATCGGCAGAAGCTTGAAGAGGTTGCAGAAAAAAATGCTCTTAGAAGCTTCTGACGATCAGGCAAATCATCTGGGATCACCAGAGGCTTTTAAAAGAAAAAAAGCCTCTGCCAATTAGGCAACAGCTTGGATCGTCAGAGGCTTTTAAAGGGATTTTTTGAAGAGGTTGTAGAAAAAAAAATCCCTTTAAAAGCCTCTGGCGATCCCAGCAGATTTGCCTGATCGTCAGAAGCTTTTAAAAGCATTTTTTTTCTGCAACCTCTTAAGGTTGTAGAAAAAATGCTTTTAAAAGTAAAAATAAAAGTTAAAAAAAATTGCCCATGCCTACCCAGTCACATTACCCCAAGCCACGCCCACAGAATAAGCCATGCCCATAGAACCGGTAGTAAAAAAATTTAGAACCCACCTCTGATTATAATGTATAATGTATAAAAAGGCCTTATCTCATCTGAAATGCAAAGTAGCCCATGCTTTAGTTTACTTGTTAATGGAAATGGAAAACCTTTGGTGATTGGTGTGATAATGTCATCCCACGAATGCCATGCCTTCCTGCATGTGATCCAGAAGCTAGATTTAGGTGCAAACAGCCCTGGGTTCAATCCCCGACATCGCCAGGTAAAAGAATCAAAGAATTTGAAAGTCCTCTCTGTGCCCAGTGAGATTCTGTAGACTTTGCCAGATAGATAAAGAAATTGTCTGAGGGTCTATGACAATTCACTATGGCTAACTCACGATGGCCAACTCACTGCAGACAACTAGCCCCGGCCAACTCACCATGGAACAACTCGCTGTGGGACAAGAGTTACACTAATATCAAAGAAATGGCGGAGTAGAATTATTAAAGGGACAATGCAAAAGGAAGGACGGAATAAAATATGAATGTCAAAAATTAAAATATATTTTTTATTTATTTTAAATAATTAAATTAAACTGTTAAATTGTCCTGTGGCGAGTTGTCCCATGGTGAGTTGTCCGTGGTGAGTTATCCCATTCCATAGTCTGGCATACAGCATACAATATTCCTACCTTCCGTAGTGAAAGAACAATCAGACAACTGGTTCAAAAGACCTGTTTCTTACAAATGGATCACATTCATGCACAATGAATCCAATCAGTATTTTGCCTTCGAAAAATTGCAGAGACTATGAAGTTCTTTTTTCCAGCATTAGGTCCTACCTTTTATTTCTTTAGGATGGAGTGTGTAACCTGCAGATTTGCTCGCCATTTGAGGCTCTCGCGCCCTCATTTATGGTGGATGGGTGTTTACTTTTTTTTCCCAAATTTAAGGAGGGAAATGTACTGGTTCCACTCTGCTGGCCCGCTGCCCTTTGTTAAGGAAACAACCTGATTTATTTTAACAGGAAAAAGAATTCAGACAGTGAAGCTGCCTGTAGACAATACAACTTCTTGTGCTTTTGGTGGATATGATTATTCAGAACTGTTTGTCACTTCAGCTTCTACTGGACTGGATGAGTCGTCTCTCATACGACAACCACAGGCTGGTGGTGTTTTCAAGGTAATCTGAGAGCTACAGTGCATTTGAAATCATGATATGCACGATACAGTGGTTGGGGGGCAGCATTTGATTAATTTAACCAAGGGGCATCTGGGGATCAATAAAGTCAAGATGGCAGCTATTCTAATAATGTTTATTCCCACCTCCAGCATTTTTGATTTAATGTGAGGTCCTTGGTGCTCTCTGAGTTTGGTTGTTTTCTTGCAGAGATTTCATTACACAACTAGGCATCATCAGTACATTGAGGCAGAGGGCAGAGGGGAGAGTGCTGATAATGTTACTAGTTGAGTAGTGAAAAGTCTGCAAGAAAACAACCAAGTTCAGAGTCAAGGACCTCACAGTTCAACCCTGATTTACAAATATTCTCTTCTATTGATCTCTGTAACTGACTGATTTAAGAGCTAAATTTTCCATTAATATCTTCTTTTTTTAAAAAACAACAACAGCATTCATTTAAAAAAAGTATATTTAACAAAAGTAAAGTTCCAATATGATTTTTTAAAAAAATGTATATAAAAAAGAAGCAGCTTGGGTATTGTGTAGAATCAAACTGAGCATTTCAGATTCAATGCTATGTCTTTAGATACCTAGCTTTGCTTTTGGGTTTAGGGTTAGAACGGCTGTTGAACTCCTGATGGTTATTTTGTTGGATTTTTGGGATGTTTTGTGTGGTTCTTTTTTCTTTTCTTTTTACTGTGTTATTGTGTCTTGTCCTTGGATGTAAGGCATAAAATGTTATCTGGGAGTCAGAAACTCTCCAAATCTAATTAAACAAATGAACATATGCAGGCAAATATTTGCTTTTGAAATAAATGCTTTGTGTTTATTAGGAAAGATGAGACAATTTTGAAAGTATCATGTTCATATCCTCATTTTTTAAAAACAGATTACTGGCCTTGGGGTGAAAGGAATCCCACCATATTCATATGCAGGTTAATACATACCCTTGAAGACGCAAGTATCAAAACAAGGATGGAAGGAAATGACAGCATTGCATCACTGCACAGTTTATCTGTCTCTTTTTTAGAAGCTATAAAAGGATGGTCGACCAACAAGTACAGGAAAAAACTCCCAAGCCATGAATTCAGATCTGAATTGTGCCCAATTTGCTTTTTTATTATAGCTAAGTAAAAAAATGTTTTTCCTTTCTGTTAAATCAATATTTTTAATAAAGTTTCAAATATATAATTATTGTATATGTGTGAATTTATCAATTTACTGATTGAAAAGCCAATGAATATTTAGCTATAACAGATACATGCTGCCTGTTTTCCCAACTCTGCTCCTTTCTTTTCTATTTCATCCACAAGTCTTTCTCTGCAGACACACAAAATTTTACCTTCCCATCTTAGTGGATCCCATCCAGTATCAGCTATTATTGTCTTCACTTTTATCAACCTCCCTCCCTCCCTCCCTTTTCATTGGCCAGCCAAGATATTTTATTTTTATTCTAGCAGAGGTTTCTACAATCCCTTTGGCCCCAACATATGCATCACATGTTGCTCCCTTCACAACCCAGCTCAGAGTTCAGAGTCAGAACCTTTGGGGGGAAGCAGGGAATGCAGTCAAAAGGAGCCATCCTTCTCCATTAGCCATCATCTGCCCCTTTCAGTCTGGCACTCAAAAGTGGTTATGTGCAGAGAATGTGTGCCCCAAATAGGTCTCTTGCTGACCATTTACAGGAAAGAGGTAAGAACATACTGGCGGTAAAGATTCCACAATTCACAATTCTTCCCCCACATTTTTTTGGTTTATGTTCTAGCAGCTACTCGCCATGGTTAGAGAGCATCTCCTATGCTGGGGAACCACAAGAATAAAAATTTGAGCTTTTCTGGCTTATTTCTAAAAGGGATGATTAGTATATTCACTGGGGACCCAATGGAGAAGTTCCATGCTGTAAGTGGCTGCTGGATTGATAACAGACTCCCCCTCCTCCCTGCTCTCTGCTCTGCAACCGTCCTTTTTGATTATCATATTTATGGATTCTCATTTTCTTTTTCATTATTTATTATATTGTTCTATTATTTTACTTCTGTTTTGTTTGCACTCTTTTCATTTCTTCCTTTTTATGGTTTTAAGTTGCCTACAGCAGTCCCATAGCGAGATAGGAGACAAATAAATTTAACAATTTATAAATACATACCTACATATACACATTTCGGAATATTTTCATTCATTTCTTCATATTCGACCTTGGCAACTTTTAAGACTGGTGGACTTTGACTCCCAGAATTCTCCGCCCAGCCATGTTGGCTGGGGAATTCTGGGAATTGAAGTCCACTGGTCTTAAAGTTGCCAAGGTTGGATACCCCTAATGTAGATAACAGAACAGAAATGATCCTGTTCATAGTTGAACAGGACAGCAGCGTTGAAGTGCAGCGAGGAGGGTGGGAGAAGCAAAACAGCAGAGATGGTGTGTGTGGCAGCACAATCAAGCTCCATCCTTTGTTCATACATTGATGTTGCATACACATAAAAACCCTACTTTATTATCACTCTTGGATATTCCAAATTTAGATATTCTTCTACATTAGATACTCCCATTTATCTGTGCCTGAATAAAAACACGTTCTCATCCTATTATAAGTAAGTATTGTAGACATACAGATCATTTAGCGAAGATATTGATAATAAATTATTTTAATTTCTAACACTTTAAACTAATTAATTATTAACCAATCATTTAAGGAGATTATTAATGTTAAAAAATCACTATATCCCATTTTCTTTCAGATTTATAATACCACTGCAGAAAATTTAAGTTGAAGAGTCTGATCAAGAATTACTGTACCATATTAGCAAATAGTTTTTTTAACATCTGTATTTGCATACCACACCACAAATTATTGAATCACATTTTAGCCTATAGTAAGTTTATGGTTCAGTGTATTATTCAAAGTATTAACCACATAATTATGAATCAATCATTATTTAAATTACCATATTGAGTAATTCATAATTAAGTTAACCAAACCAGCCACTGCCTTGAGTATAAATTACTTATGGCTTCTTTATTATTATTTTCCATTAATTATCTTAGGTCTTATGTTTTGATATGTTGAATGTGTGACTTTATGAATATTCTTAAATGTTAATTGTTTATTGATATTAATAAGCTGATTGTTCTCACAATATCTAATACAAATATCTAAGTCTTTGGTACCTAAGAATAATTCCAACAGGTATCTCTCCTTTCCCTGGCAGTGAAAATGCAATAATTACAGTATGGCACATTAAAAACTCATAATTTGTTACCATTTCATTTTCTGAAGAAAAAGGTGAAAAGATTGAAGAAACAATGGGAAATCAATTATAAATAGAGGATTCCTCTAAAATTCCAAGTACTGCAGGACAATTGCACATTAACAATTTGGCATGGAATCAACCTTTCTTTTTAGCTCTGTTCTTGAAGGGCTGTATCTAGACTCAGTCTACAGTAGCAAGTTTCCATAGACTAAGTATGTCTAAATAATTTGGGGAAATTTTAATGTTGATTAATATGCATAACTTTACTATCATGGCCTTTGCTTTTACAAACAAAATATATAATTATTATTAAAGCTAAAACCAATATATTGGTCTATACTACTAAGGCAGGGGTGGGTTCTACTTACCTTTACTACTCGTTTGCATAGCGCCAGCAACCCGGGACACTGCAATAAATCTGAGCCAGTTGCCAAGCATCTGAATGAATTAGTGACCAAATGATTGTAAGTCGAGGAGTACCTGTACTATCTTTTCCCCACAATAGCAACGAGGTGAATTGGACTGAGAGAGAGTGACAGGCACAAATTCACCCATTCAGTTTTCATGCCTAAAGTGGAACTAGAACTCAGTCTCCTAGTTACTAGGCCAGCCTCTGAACAAGTACACCAAACATAGCAGTCCAGTTCACTGCTTCATGTAAATTCAACCAATGGCCCACATATATCTTTGTTAATCATAAACCTATTCTGTTTTGGATTAGTGCAGTGGTGACAAAAATGATTGTGATTTTTAAGATTTTTAAAATATTCAAGATTAAAAGTCCTAAATCACAACCCTGAGGGAAGAAAAAGCTGACTCCAAGGTGACTAGGAGCAAGCTATTCACATTCCTGAAAGAAACTTGAATAGCTACTATCAAATCTGCACTTATTAGATAAGTAATCGTATCTTGTGATTCATTTAGCATGATCAACCTATAAAATCCTGTCCAAATGCACGGGCTGCACTCATCCATGGCCTCCAAAGTGATGCACCAGGTCCAAGCAGCTCTCTTTACAAAGTAAGCTCAGGATATTTCTCTGAAGAATATGAAGAGTATGATTTTATCAATAAAACATTTTTTTTCCTTCTCATTTACCATATTTTTCAGACTATAAGACGTTCTGGACTATAAAACGCACCTAGCTTTTGGGGAGGAAAATAAGAAAAAAAAATCTGCCTCTACCTTTGTCTCCCAGCAATTTGCCTCCTTGCAGCAAACAGCAAACAGCCAGCTTCAGCACAGGAGCAGCTGATTGGCAGTTGGATCTGCCTCCTGGAATACACCTACCAGCTGTTCCAGGCTGTGGGGATTGCTACCACCCATCACCATCGTTGCTGCCCATTGCTGCTGCCGCCTAGCGCCACCTCTGTGCACCCCATTTTTGGTCTGTTCCAGGTGGGGGGATAGGCGGTGGCGATCCCCACCGCCTGGAATGGGCCAAAAGTGGGGCATGCGGAGGCCGAAAATGGGGTGTTCGGAGGCTGAAAACAGGATGCGCGGAAGTAAAAAATGGGACACGCAGAAGTGGCAATAAGCAGCAGCGGTGAGGGTGGTGATGGTGATGGCCAGTGGCGATCCCTGCAGTCTGGAACAGCTGAAAGGCAGTATTCCAGGAGGCAGATCCAACCGCCAATCAGCTGCTCGTGCTAAATCAGGCTGTGCTGAAGCTGACCAGGCTGTTTGCTGCAAGGAGGTGAATTGCCAGGAGGTAGAAGCCGAAGCTTCTGCCTCCCGGAGGGTGGGTGGGGCTTTGGCAACATTCGCTGTATAAGATGCACAGACATTTCCACCCATTTTTTGGGGGGGAGAAATTGGGTCCCTCTTATACACCCAAAAATACAGTAAGTATGACAGTCATCTTGCAATCTACTGAAGTGGATGTGGAGCTTGTACAGCATAACACATTCTAAATTCTCTCCCTGTTAAACTAGGAACAGAGAGTGGTTTGGAACATTCCCATTGAATGCTATGCCATCAAGAGGATTTTCTTTCTCTGGCTCTATACAAATAGGTTCCCACATTGCACAAAGCCAATATTTGTTTAACTGTGTTTACTGAGTGAGCTAGAGTGGTTGAGTTTCATATCCTATTGAACCATAATCCAACAAATCACATTACCATTTTGTGCAAAGAGAATACATTCCAAATATGATATTGGAGAATTTATATAACAATCTAGCTAATTCAATTTGCTAAAGCAATTTAGGAACAAACAAAAACGAGGAAGCTGTGCACTTCCTTGCTTTTTAATCTTTAAATAATTTTGCTCATCATTTTCATAACTGCTTCCGTCTTGTTTTTGATGCTTGTGAAATTAATGTTTGCAACTTTTTCAAATCATTATTTTGCTACTTGAAACCTCAATTCAGAAAGCATTTTGCTTTCTCCCTTCATTTCTTTGGATATACACTTGAAATTGCTAGATAGTATCACCAACTTCTGCTAAAGCAATTATAATTATAGCTCAGTCTGATGGAATTAACCTGAAGTCACCTTATATCTTATTAGTTTATTGTATGGTAGAGCATGTTTCTCTTGCTGTTACTATTAGCATTTATGTTCAAAATAGATATTCATACAATTAACTGAACCACAATCTACATAATCATGGTTTATCAAATCATAATTGGCTAAACCATGAATTACAGATCATAAAATGCTAACAAGTAATTGCTAGTGAAACAGCAATTAATCTCTAAGGCACAATATTTTTTTTTCATTTTGCAAAAATGAATCAATGCAATTTTTCTCCTTAATAAACCATTTACATTCACATTTTCTAAATGCTTCTACCCCCTTCTAGTCCCATTACTTCAGATACGTTTCTACTAATCTTTTTAATATCATACTTGGGGAAGACTGGCCTAGGGTTGAGAGTTGTAGCACACTCTCCTAATGTATAGAGGAACATTTTCTTCCCTAAAATTCTACTTTGACCAAAGTCACTCAGTAAGTTAATGATTTTACAGTTAATTGTCTTTACTATTATGGGTTATCAAATCACTTGTTTCCTGCAATTCTAGGTCTTTAATGGCCTTCTACAGTTTTATAGCATAATATACAGTAGATGCTAGTCAGGAAGTCTCGTTGACCATGGTATGAATGACAAGGAAGAGGTTTCTTAATAGCTCTGTGCTGACAAGACTCACATCTTGAGAAACCAATCATTGATCTGCAGGCAGTTTTAGTATGATTCTCATGGCTGCTCTGAATTCTTGTGGGCAAGGAGGCCAGGTTCTTCCCCCCAGCATCACATCATGAGTTTGTGATTAAAAATCATGAGCATTGAAATTTTTGCTTTCTTTTTCAGGCATAGTTGTGATTCAGCCCTTGTTCCATTCCAGCAGCTTAGAATTAATGCTAATTTGAGTCTCTGACAGCACTTCCTCAAAGTCACTTTACCGATTTGTGTCCTCCAGTCAGGTGAACCTGGATGATGTAGTACATACTTGTTTTGTGACAGACTGCATTGCTCTCTACTTTTATGGCTTTCTAAAGAATAGCAGCTTTACACCTACATTTTTCTTATAAGTGCTATACGTACTAATAGCTCAATAATTCAAATTAGAAATGATGTATGACTATATAATTTGTTCAATACGATGGAAATGAGTTCATCAACAGCAATTTGGAAAAGATGCCAATCTAATCTACTCTTTTGAGAACAGACTGAGGTAGAGGAAATGGCACATTAAAAATGGAGAGCCACATCATCGCCCAAGCTCTTCCCACTGTTTTTTTCCTTGATTCTATTTATTTATAGATCCTTCCACTAGATCTGTCATATCAATTATGGTTTCTAAGTTGAACTGCCATGAACTATATATGTAAAAGAGCTGTAGTGGCGCAGTGGTTAGAATGCAGTATTGCAAGCTAATTCTGCTGACTGCTAGCAGCTCAAGGTTAAGTCAGCCTTCCATCCTTCCGAAGTCAGTAAAATGAGGACTCAGATTGTTGGGAGCAATATGCTGACTTTCTAAACTGTTCAGAGAATGCTGTAAAGCACTATGAGCAGTATATAAGTCTAAGTGCTATTGCTAGTGCTATTGCATGTGTCATCAAGTAAAGCATGGGGTGCCTCCCAAGGCCTCCCAAGGTCTTCCCACCCCCAAAACGCTCCATGCTCCGCTTACCGCCCTTTGTGTCTCCACAGGTCTTTTCCCCTTCCTACCAGATCCTCTCTGTCCATTCCCTCTCCAACTGGATATCTGCAGGTCTTTTTGCATTTCTGATATATCAAGTTTGGCTGATTTTCCAGAGGAAGGAACAGAGGATCTGTCCCATGTGTGTGTCTTACCCATGGTTCCAGGGTAAGGCACACAGAATTTTTAATTGATTACATGCTATCAAGTGTTGTTGTTGACTCCTACCAACCACCTAGATAGAGTTTCTCCATGACAATCTCTAACGTGGTCTTTCAGGTCATTCAATAGTGGAGACGTACTGAATGATGTCCAAATGACTTCCAAGCCAATGCACTCTTACTGAAGTAGGATACACATTACATACCCAAGAACTCCTCCCCACTCCCTTACAGAGGAAAATCTTAAATAATCTGTCAAACTTTAACACACTTTTATAAAGATTTATATAGTCATACTCGGAAAGATTTCAAACCAGATCAGTATTTCTCAACCGTGTCAACTTTAACATGCTGGCTGGGGAATTCTGGGATCTGAATCCACTCATCTTAAAATTGACAGTGCTGTCTGACCCAGATATTTCTAACCAATTTTTCCCTTCCCCCACTTTCATAAGGAATGTAGGTTCCGTGTTTATGCAAACCATTCAGCCACACTATTACCTTAGAACATTGCACAATCACAGCCCACAGTTCCAGTCTCAAGGGCATTAAAAAATAATAGTAATAAATGACGTAAATTGAAGTGTGCCTTGCGAACACAAGCCCTGCCAATTCATATACTACAGAAGCCTTTGCCTGAAGCTTTGACAGTAACGGCTCTACGAGCTAGCTTTTTTTTTTTCTGCCTGTCCCTGAGAGCTTTTCTGTGTTTTTCATATACGAGCCTTCAGATCAGGGGTCTCCATCCTTGGCAATTTTAAGCCTGGAGGACTTCAACTCCCAGAATTCCCCAGCCAGCTTTGCTTTGCTGGCTGGGGGATTCTGGGAGTTGAAGTCCATCAGGCTTAAAGTTGCCAAGGTTAGAGACCCCTGTTTCAGATGATTTCAGCACGTTGATTTGGGAGACAGCAACAGGTACAGAATCAGCCCCCGAAAACACATCCTGAACTGGATCTTCATATGTCCCTTATTCGGAAATCAGCCTGGGTTGCTGCCTGCCTGACTTTTTTGCACTGCAGAGGTGCATCCCGACTCATGCAGTCCACATTTACCGTATTTAGACACACTGTAAACCAGAGGTCTTCAAACTTGGCAGCTTTAAGACTTGTGAACTTCAACTCCCAGAATTCTCCACTCTATGCTATGCTGGCTGGAGAATTCTGGGAGTTGAAGTCCACAAGTCTTAAAGCTGCCAAGTTTGAAGACCTCTACTGTAAACTCACGCCTCCCGTTTCTCGCCTCACACTGACACCTGCGCTTCGGCCGGCATTTCCCGCCAGGTTCGAGCCGAGGAGGAGGAGGAGCCGAACTGTCGGAGCAGACCAATCGCGCGGCTGGTATGCAAAGAAGCTGAAGATTCGCGGCGAGGCGCTGCGGCAGGAGATCCGAGCCGACTCCTCTGAAGGGAATGCGGATCCATCCCCTCGGGTCGCTCCCTCTGTCCCTTTGCAAAGATTGCTCAGGTGCTGATTTAAAACGGTGACTAAACCAACACAAATCCCAAAGCGCTGCGCTCGTGTTGGGGAGGAAAACAAAGATTTGAGGACTCCGGATCCCCGAGGGCATCGTGGGATCTGTTTTGAAAGGAGCGGGTTTTGAAACTCTTCAGTCTGTTTCCTGGAACGGAGTGGCTTTGATTGATTGGTCCGCTCGCTTATTCGCTGTCAGTAAGTAACAGAACGGGGTTCCTTTTTCCTCTTTTGTTTTAATAATGATAAGATGAATGAGAAGAGTTGTTGATCTTATTATCCTTGATTACTCGGAGTTAAATTCTTATTATGGTTTGTGTGAATGTGTGAATAGATTTGCCACTTTATTTCACAAGGGGAAATCGGACTCTTGTGTTCTGGGATATTTCACTTTGCCATTGAAGCATTAATATGGCAAGGTAATAATAATAACAACAAGAATCGGAATATATTGCTTAATATTTTCTTTGCAATTTGATGCTTTCATTGGGTTACTCCTATTGACCAGTGTTCCACTTGCCCCTTCTTAGCAAACTTTCTTTGGGGAAAAAAGAATGGGCAAACATTCAAAGATGGAAGCTGTATATGAGATGCTCTTTGTTAGGGCAACCGCACATTAAAAAATCCCTTGAAATGACCCTGATTCCAATTAGTGATTAGAAGCCTCAGATTCTTTGGGTGCTTTCTGAGAAACTCAACTTGCGTTTGATCTGGTCCCCAAATACTGCTGAGCCATAACATGGCACATTTGATTTTAGCTTAAGCAACTTATTGAAATGGGTTAAAAATTCATAGTGGTTTATTATAGTTCAATGTATGAACCTGGTCCAAAAGCCTATAGCTTTGTCCTGTCATTTGACAGCACTCAGCTGATCTTGGACTTTGCTAACAGTTGGATGGGAAACCACCAAGTACCAATACAGGTAGCCTTCGACTTATGACCAAAGTAGCACCATAAAATTTGTTGTTAAGTGATGCAGTCATTAAGTGGGGAAATCACCTGACTATACACAATTTTACAACTTGTTTTTTGCCATAGTTGTTAAGCAAGACTTCACATTACTGTGACTTGCAGCCTTCCCTGCTGGCTTTCCCATTGACTTGGCTTGTTGGAAGCCAGCGGGTAATTCCATGACCATGGGATATTGCAGCCGTCATAAATGTGTGACAGTTGCTAAGGACCCAAATCACAATCATGTGATTGCTGGGACACTGCAACAGTTTTAAGTGTGAACACCGGTTGTAAGTCACTTTCTTCAGCACTGTTGTAACTTTGAACAGTCATTAAATGAATGGTTGTAAGTTAAGGAGAGCCTTGGTAGTACAGGGGTTTAAGGCACCCTGTTATTAAGCTGGTTATTAAGACCATCTGCCTGCAATTACTGCAGGGTTCGAATCTCGCCAAGGCTCAAGGTTGACTCAGCCTTCCATCCTTTCTAAGGTAGGTGAAATGAGGACCCAGTTTGTGGGGGCAATAAGCTGACTTTGTATAAATATACAAAAGGATGAAGGCTATTGCTGAGCACATTGTAAGCCGCCCTGAGTCTTCGGAGAAGGGCGGCATATAAATCAAATTAAAAAAAAAAAAAAGACTGCCTGTACTAAACATCTGCTAAAAATAATGACTATATGGACAATATGTACAAATGTAGTGTTTGTGGACCAACAGCCCTATGAAAAAACTACCAAGGAGAAAACATTACCCCATCTACACTGACAGGACAAGCAAGTTTATATAAAAGAAAGTGAACCCAATTCTGTTCCAGCACTGAAGATGTTATCTACTCAAGCAATTAAACATCTGCATGAAAACAACTCAGCTCAGAGAGCACCAGGACTCCAAAGGACAATTCTGAGCTGCATATATTTTCTTCCTTGCCAGCTCCCCACTGATATTGGGGTTTCCCATATAGGCATCAAATGCTTCAGAAAGCATACAAATAAGAGAAATTTGCATGCAGATAAACCTCTACCCAGGAACAGCTGTTCTTTCTGCATGAATGCCTACAATAGCATGTCCACGAGTGTCAGATACAGACTCCAATAAATGGCACAACTGGATGGAAACTGGCAAAGTGGGCAAAAAATAATAATTATAATGATCATGGATGTGCATCTTATATTAAAAAATAATACCAGCACACCATAGATAACATCAAGGAGCAACTGATGTCCCAGAATTATGTCCCAGAACATGCAATGTTGACAATTGCCATCAAGACTACATTTCTAAGGCCAGCTAGAAAGAGGAAAGCGGAGCTTCAAAGCACACTGCTCAAATTAAACCCCAGGAGGAAAGAGATACCTGAATTCGACTGAGTTGTCAACTTGTCCAGCTGCCCACTATTCACGACAAAACACAACACCCTACACAAAGGCTTCAATTATAACATACTGTAAATGATGTCAATTAGAATTTTTTGCAGCCTTGGGAACAGCATTTAAAACCAAAGAAGTATCACAGAAACCCAAGAGAATGTAAGACAGATGATCATATCAGAGACATAAGAACACAGAACTAGAGCCAGTTCAAAGCAGAGGACAGAGCCGCTCTCAAAAACCCAAAGAAGGACCAAACCATCATCATCCTCCCAGCAGACAAAGGCGGTACCATAGTTATCATGGTCAGATCACAAAAGGAACTGCATCTCTATAAATACCAACCCAGTGCAGAAACTAGACGACCTGATCAAGAGAACCCTTAATGAGCTAAACACAAGAAGTCCAATCATAAAACAAGTGGCAGATGAAAAACAGTGAATCCATCCTTCCATACTTCCATGAATACCCCAAATACACAAGCCCAATATACCTCTTTTGAGGGGTCCTTTGAGTGCTAGTCTAGCACTGATGATGTTGCCTATTTTGGGTAATGAAACATCTGCAAGAAAACTACCAAGCTCAGAGAGCACCAAGCACCTCTCATTTCAACCCTGAGCTACAAATATTCTCCTTTATTGATACTTCTTTATCCAACTGTATTGTTATACCAGGGTCACCAAAGTACAACACAGGTAAAGAATGGCTTGAACACTTCACAGAAGGGAGTGAATGTTCTATCAAATCCTCACTACAGGACCTCCAGTAATGGAAGAAAATGAGATTATGGTTTCATTCAGTGTCATAACGCTCTTTACATCCATAGATCCAGAACTAATGAAAGAATCTATGGCAGCAATACTACATAGCACACCTAGCCTTCAACTAAGGTTGTATTACCCACAAAAATGGACCTTATCAACCTCTGCCTCTCTACCTACTTTCAGTTTGATGGGCAAATATGTCAACAAATCAGAGGAACACCCATAGGATCACCACTCTCAGGAGTCATATCAGAGACTATAATGCAGCATCTAGAAACTATAGTACTCCCACACAATCAAAAGAATGGGACTGGAATGTAGATGATACCTTTATCATAATAAAAAAAGAGACAATTAGAGAAGACCCATGAAACCATCAATAACATCTTCAAAGGGATAAAATTTACAAGGCAAGAAGACGACAACCACACACTACATTTTGATATCTCAATCAGCAAAGAGAATGGTAGCAAATTAGAAACACAAGCCTATCAAACAAGTGCTCCACCATTAAAATAATAACCCAGCTTTGTAAGAACATTATTCAGAGGACCACAAGCACACTGCAGCAAGTTGGAGGAAACAGACACCAGAAGGAGGAAGCAGACTACCTTTACATTTTCCAACAAAATGAAAAAGGTTGCACTAATGCTTCAGGTTGCATCAATGTAAACAATGTCCTGAATATACAGATAAAAAAAATAGATATGTTTTTCCATATTTAACTATTTTAATTAGTTAAAGTTTCTGTCAATATGGGAATGGGACTGTTAGCTCCTTGCTGGAAGGACATTGACTCTTGATGGCTGGGGTGATGGAAGCTGTTGTATAGCACATCTGGGAGCCACCAGTTTGCGAAAAACAGTTGTAGAAATTGCTTGGATTCAACTTCTTTATTTAAAAAAAAACATAATTTTTACAGCTGACAGTTCCAACTGCTGGGTCCTGCATGAATATTGACATACTGCATGCATGAAGGTGTTTTTGAATGTAGAGCATTTCTTTCTTTTGTTTTACATGTTTGGATCCAGATTGAGAAGCGATGTATTTCCCGGGGGCGGGGGGAAACAATTTTTAGTAATGATTATTATTTCTAGATAAAATTAATTGCATGTGGTTATATAGATGTAAATCAAATTGATAACATTCTTACTGCTTTAACCTGGGTATCTGTGGAAGAGATTGTCTATGGTGGAGTTATTTCTTTGGCTCAAAAAATTCATCTGGAACAATTTTTAGAGAAATCTGGTAGATTTCTCTTTAATCTGCAACCAGCTGATTCCATGAAAGTGTATGATAACAGGAATTTGGCACATCAAGATAATTTCAAGATCAAGAAGGCTGTATCTCTGTGATACACTCCTCTAACAATTGTATTTTTAACTGACAGTTTATGGGGGCAGGAAAATGACCCATTTAAGAAACAATAAGCAACACTCAAGAGGATTATATAAAAATAGGTCAATAGAGGAAGGACCTGCAACAGATAATCAGGCTGCATCTGTTTACATCTTGTAGACTCTGCTGGCAAAGCCATAAAATATCTATGTGGCATGAGGTTAGATTCAAGGGAGCTTGTTGAACAAAGTACATGACATAAATTAGACTACACTGAACAACAGCATGCCTTCTAATCAATTTCTCCAAATTACAGATATTTAATCATATTGGAGTTTGTAGTATTTGGTTTTTTTGTAGCTCAGTGAAAATATACAATACTATACAATGTTTTTACTGTGACCTTGGACAACATAAAGTAAAAATATCAACAATATGAAATTAACAATTGCAATATGTATTAATAGAATTTCTATGGAAGGTTGTGACAGATATGAACATCTGTTTAATTTAGATTATTCTGTAATCCTTGGGGATGGTATGTTCAAATCACAGAACCAGTTAGTTTAAAAAAAAACTAGTATCTTGGTTAAGAAACCAAATCTAGTAGTAGAAAATTGTCTGTGCTTAGGTGAACTACTTTGGCGGGGGTGGGGTGGAGTGGGAGGAGTTGTCCCTAGTTTCTCATAGAAAACCATCAGTTCACAGAAACCCACCATTTGGAAAACCAATTGAAAATGATTGTCTGAATCTTTTGTTAAGAAATAGCTCTGTTTTCGCTGGATAGCTTATTCGTGTGAATTGGCTTTGGAACCAGCAATACAAATATTGATCCTGATTATGTGGGTTCAGCTTATCTTGATCTATCTATTGGATTGTCACTGAAGGTTATGTCTCCATGTGTATCAGTTATAGAAAGGAGTTGGGCCGATGATGTTATTAGGATGACTTGGGATGATGATATTACTAATTCCTTGGTACTCAATTGCTTTGAAATTCATTGAATTTGATACTCAATGCATTTTGACTTGAAAATTTTGTCCCAGCACTTGTTTGTTTGGTACTAAATGCACAAACTAGAAATTGTCAGTGTCACCTGCCTTGTGACTCATTACATTATTCCTTATGGAAAAAATTAGTTTGGTACTGATCGTTTTTTATACTTATCATGCCTCCCGGAACCAATTAATGATGAGTACCGAGGTACCACTGTATTACTTCCTTTACCACAGCCCACAGGGCAACCCTCTCTACGTTTTGTGATACAGCTGTCAGAAAACCTGAGGAACAGAATCCATGACCATCTGTGTGTGTGTATCAAAATCTGCAAGATGGTAAGTGTGCCATCACAATCCACATTCTGCCCCTTTTGGACCTGTATTATACATATAACAAAATAGGAAGGGCTTGGATCATGAGGCCTTACCTGTTTTCAACCCTCCCCCCTTCCACACACACAGCGTGGACATCACTGATGCTGAGCCAGAATCGTGTAAAGAGTAAGGAATCTATAGGTTATAGATCTAAAACTGGGAGGAAGACACCAGAATGAGAGTTGTATAAATTAGCAATTATTGTCCAGTATTTTGGAATTACGGTTGTGATCATAACTCAAGGCATTATGTGACTCAACCTGATTTTTCAACATTTTGGGGAGTAGAATTATGAACAGCACAGTTTATAAATGAATGCTGCAGTCATTAAACAAATCCATATCCCCAATGATCTTTGCCAAAATCAGAAGTAAATATTGGAAACAGGCAAAAAAGTCACAAAATAAGCATGGGGTGCTGCAAACGGCCATAAAAGATGAGCTGGTTGCCAAGCACCCCAAATGCAATCACATGACTGCGGGTGTGTATGTGCTGTCATTGTAACTTTAGAAATAGGTTGTAAGTAGTTCTGGGCAGGTTTGTTATCACTTCAATCTTTCTCCCCCCACTCTACACACACACACACACACACACACACACACACACACACACACACACTATTTTGAGTAGCTTGCACTTGAAAAGCAAGAAACAAAGAACTGGGAAACAGATTATGTACACCCAAAAGAGAAAGCTCTACATAGCAAGAAAAACACCTTGTGTCTATTCCACTTCAAGACCTTGGGAGAATAGCCAGGTTTTGAAGGATTTTGAGAATGTCATCTGGATGGGCGACGTGAGGATACTGGGTGAATTAAATTTGCACCTGCAGAACAGAGTTAAAACCATCTTTTTGTTTAGACCTTTTTCTAGGACATTATTTAAAATGGGGAAAAGGAAGAAAGAGCCAAAAAGAAAATCCATTAACCTGGGCAGTGAAGCTGATCAGTGGATGTCTGTTTTACCAGAAAGTCTTTGGGCTATACCTCTCTCTAATCTGTCATTACCAGGTAAGTAATGCATTTTGAAACAAAATTTGGATAATTGGAAAGAATTGTTTAAACACAACACAACACAGCACAGCACAGCACAACACAACACAACACAACACAACACAACACAACACAACACAACATAACATAACATAACACAACACAACACAACATAACAATATAGCATAGCGTAGCATAGTATAGCGTAAGGTAAGGTAAGGTAAAGTAAGGTAACGAAATGTAATGTGACGTAACATATTTAGCATTACTTTTTCAACTTCTTAATATTTTTGCAACACATCTCTTCAAAAAGTGTAGAAATAAATGGTGGATTTGCCCAGTGCCACAGATATATCTGCGTGAACTTTAGAGCTTTAGAACATTATATTGTGTTCTGTGCATCTTGTCAAAATGTATCTAAAATAAAAGGATGTTAGTGAAATCCAAGCTTTAAACCACCTCTTGAAGAAAAGAAAATCACTAGGGCCGCACAAGGATTTTTTCTTTTCCTTGCTCAGTCTGTAGTGGCAACCCATCCAGTTGGATGGGTGGGATATATCCTTCATTCCATTGAATCTGAGAATCAGATAGAACTTTTTTTTTCCAGTTTAGTTTTCCAACCTCTATAAACCCTGATTTAAAGAAATGCATAAGATTTTCCAGGATAGCTTTAATTGAACCCTATGAAATAAAAGTTGTTCCAAATCCATCAATCACTAAATTAAGGTGTGATGAAAATCACCCCCATTGGGATGATGCTTCAAGAAATACATTAAAGAAGAACCCAAGAAGATCACACTGAAACAAATCCTTGCACCATAAACCTCGCAAGGGATGACTGGTGCCAGAGGTACAGCACACCTGATCCATCCAGGGAGTTCTTAGGTAGCATTTACCATATTTGTTACAGAGATTAAAGAAGGATTGTTTTAATGAAGAGAAGTGTGTTTTACCTTACTTTAACATTACAAAAGAAGTCATCCTTTCTTGATGATTACCTGATCACATGCCACTTCTTTGCTCTCAGGTGAGATGTATTATTTGTATTTATTTCTTATAATAATCTTTGATGGTTTGCTGGGAATTATAAACAAACAAACTCAAAGGGCAGATTTGATGGATCACTAGATCTGTTTCTGCAGTCAGCTTTCTCTGGTTACTTTAGAGTAAGAAGAGTTTTAGAGTGAAGTCTGGTGCAGCGGTAAGATTTGAAAAGGCTGACAAATGATTAGGATTAGGTTGACTTTGTCTTTAATCCTATATAGGTAGTCATGATGCAATGACATATTGTCTGGATAAGAAGTCAGAAGTCAGTGCAAATGGATCCAAATTGTTGCAGATACTGGATAAACATATGCATTGCATAGTGCACCCTATTATTTTGAGATGGTCAATAACACAGGTAAATATTTTTGGATTTCCCACTTTGTCTTTTTGAAGATTTGTTTTTACAACATTAAATTTGCTTATACATAATACAGGTATCATAAGAAAGAGCAAAATCATTGGATGAAAGTGGTCTATGTTCCATTTATTTTGTGTTAGAAACATTGTGGGTTTTACCAAAGACTTGTAGACTGCAAACCAAAACCATTGTCTTCCAAAAACTATTTAAAATTTATGAAATGTATATCATTGAAACATAATTAAATATATCTTTCTTTCAAACATTTTGGAAACCTTTTTTTTTTTTTTTAACTTTTCAGGATCTGACTGTGTTGGAACAATTGGATGCTGGAATTAGGTATTTCGATTTTAGAATAGCTCACAAACCTGATGATCCTTCCATGAAATTATACTTTGTTCATATGTTATATACAACAGTGGAAGTAGAGGTACGTTTTCTTAACTGAATTCTATTGAAATCATTGTTTTAAGTGAAATACACTATTTAAAAAATATGTGTTGTGAAGTGTCCCTTCTGTGCAGAAACCCAGGTTTTTGGTAATAATATATTTCTGGCTTTTTTTCCTGTTCTGGCAGAATGGAGACTAATGTCATTTATGTTATCAGAATTAGAAAACAACTATTTCCTTTCTCCCTAAAAGCTAGATATTGATCTCTCATATAGATAACCCATTACTGTGAACAACTGCTTTTGGTCCAGAATCTCCATTTTGACTTCTTGTCCAACACCATCATATCTAGAATTATAGAAATATAAACATTTGCCATTTTGCATTCCAGTTTTATTGTGTTATGTTAGGCATTTTTAGATTTATTTGTAGATATTTTTAGATTTTTTAAAAATTTGTGAACCAACCTGAAGCTTTGTTCACCAGCATAAAACATAATGGGGAAACTAATGTTGGAAGCAGGAATTTCCTGTAGTTCTGTCAGTGATTTTTATAGATTGTATCCATTCCATGTGCCGCCATTTTGCAGCAACAAAATAAATAAATAAATAAATAAATAAATAAATAAATAATTTTATTTCTATACCGCCCTTCTCCCGAAGGACTCAGGGCGGTGTACAGCCTATTTAAAAACACAAAAACACAACAACAATTTAAAATTTAAAATCATTAAATAATTAGGCTCCAATTAAAATCCCAGAAATTTAAAATACCCCAATTTAAAACATTATGTTAATAGCCCTGCCTGGCGGAACAACAGGGTCTTCAGAGCGCAGCGAAACACCCGGAGGTCGGAAATCTTTCGTATTTCGGGGGGCAGTTCATTCCACAGGGCTGGGGCTCCCACAGAGAAGGCCCTCCCCCTGGGTGTCGCCAGCCGACATAACTTGGCTGATGGCACCCGGAGGAGACCCTCTCTGTGGGAGCGGACTGGTCGGTGGGAGGCTATTGGTGGCAGAAGTCGGTCTCGAAGGTACCCGGGTCCTATGCCATGGAGCGCTTTAAAGGTGGTAACCAACACCTTGAATCGCACCCGGAAGACCACTGGGAGCCAGTGCAGCTCGCGCAGGAGGGGTGTCATGTGGGCGCAACGGGTTGCATCCATAACCACCCGCGCGGCCGCATTCTGGACCAGTTGGAGCCTCCGAGTGCTCTTCAAGGGGAGCCCCATGTAGAGAGCATTACAATAGTCCAACCGGGAGGTGACAAGGGCGTGAGTGACCGTGCGCAAAAATAAGCTTAAACTCTCCACCAAAAGTAATTTTAAAGTATCCCAAGACTGAGTTATAGAAATAGAAACCATCTTGTGAAGAAAGAAAACCTTTTGGAAAATTGGATGGCAGATTTTGTTACAATATTATCTTAAATGGACTAGGAAAATGCCAGATTAATTTGCTAACATAAAGGCACGTCAGATTTGATAGATACTGCAAACACTGTTCTGCTATATATGTTAAGAGTATCAGTCTCTCACTGGTTCCAAAGTGAGGTTGTCTTGCTTGATTATTTGCTTCAAAATATGTATATTGGGTTGCCATTTTTTGTGACAGGAAGAGTTATCTGTATTGTTCAACTCATGATATCTTCTGAAGGCTTAAGGTAGTACCAAGCCATTAAATGACTAAGAATAATGATAAAATGTATAATGTTGACAAAATTGTAGTTAATGGGGCTTTATAGCAAAACAATGTTGGCCTCTGATATTGAGGTTGGAGAGAGTCAGGAATAGCTGAGACCAGAAATGTTAGCTATGCTTATTTCTGTTAAAATTGGTGATGATTTCTAAATGAAACATAAATACATGTTACTTATGAACCAAAACCTTTGTGATTACAGTATTATCTAATGCATAGATATAGAAATTTTGAAGATGCAGTTGAATTTGACATGGTTTTCAATGATGAGGTTTAGAATTTCTAGTATTATAGAAATACTATAATAGTATTTATATAATACTTCTATTACAGGATCAATACTTCATTTACTGTAGCTTCCATTAAAATGAATTTAAATCAACCCATAACTAATTTGCCCCATTGATTTCAATAGGATATACATTAAATGAAGTTGGTTTGGATAAAAGCCAATGCATTTCGTCAGGAAGTGGCCAGCTTTCAAGAGATGTATTTCCTGATAATCACTGCTTGAATCAACTCCAAAACGTGTGCTTAGTAAAGATTCAGAAATGATCATATTCACTTAGGCATTCATGCCACAGCAACTCCATGTCACATCCAGTTACATATTTTGCTCTGTTGTAAAATTATTAAGATTTCACAGTGCACTGAACAACAGTTATAGCATAAATTCCTACTTAGTTAAAAAAAAAACCCAACTCTTCTGAATAACATGACTATCTTTAGCAAAATTCATTTGGTCATGCTTTTATGTACCTTCTAGGTGCAAACAATTTTGAACAATGTCTTCAACTTTATTTTTTAATAGATTTCAGCATTGTTAGGCTGGAATATTCTCCCTCCCTCCCTCCCTCCCTCTCTCTCCCTCTCCCTCCCTCCCTCCCTTCCTCCCTCCCTCATCATTTTGCAGCACATTTGACAACTGATTTTTGAGGATCAGGTCAAGAAAGTGACTCCCAAATGTTTGGCCAAGGAGTGTTTTGCACAGGAATATTCTGCAGAATATCAACAATCTGTTTAGGATCAGGGCTGGAATTAAAGAGCACACTAACAATTCTGTAGAAAAAGAGTAGTGCTGTTCCTATCTCTTTGGATAATGTTATTGTTAAGAAGGATAGCCTTTTTTAACATAATAATTTTCAGTTTGTTGGATTACAAATACTTATAAAACATGGAAATTGAAGCTAAGCTTTCTAGGAATCACAATGTAGATAATATTTCATAGTTATGGTAACATTTAGCTAGATTTTGTATGGTTTGCTAGAGGATCACTACCCATTACAACTTTATCTATATCAAACAGGAAAGAATATGCAAATAGCAAGTTTCCAGTTCACATGGAATATCCTGTACAACGAACATTTCCAGTTCTGATAGTATAATAAATAGCATTGAGAAATTTGCCAATTATAATTGATTCATTTTCCTTCTGTCACAAAGCCATGTCTCACACTGCATGTTATCAATCTTACATTGATTTTTATAGGTTGTTCTGTGGGACATTTTACGATGGTTGAGAAACCATCCTTGGGAGGTTGTTGTTCTAGCTTTCAGAAATTTTGATGGCTTGGATGAAAATCATCACAATCATTTGGTCTCCTGCATAATAAATAAGATCTTCAGTTCCAGATTGTGTCCTAGAAATGTGAGTTGCTTAGAAAACCAAGTTTTAAGATTTTGAGTCTATGAGATTACTTATATTCACTTTCGTATGGTCAGATATTGTATTGAGGGAATGTGGAGTGATCATATACAACTCTGAGTGATACTGTAATACTTGGCAAAATTTGAACAGTTCCTGGGTAATATTAAATGACCCCTGCAGAACTTGTCCAATAGAGTTCATCACAGCTGTATCCCAAATCTGTTTGATATGAATAATAGAGAGCCAGTTTACTCTAGTGGTTTAGGCATCAGGCTAGAAAATGGGAGTCCGTGAGTTCTAGTCCCACTTTAGCTATGAAAGCCAGTTGGATGACTTTGGACCAGTCATTCTTTCTCTTAGCCTAACTCTCTTCACAAGGTTGTTGTTGTGGGGAAAATAGGAGGAAGGTGTGTTGCAGTGGTGGGTTTCAAAATTTTTTACTACCGGTTCTGTGGGTGTGGCTTGGTGGGTGTGGCATGGCTTGGTGGGCGTGGCAGGGAAAGGATAGTGTAAAATCTCCATTCCCACCCCCTCCAGGGGAAGGTTACTGCAAAATCCCCATTTCCTCCCGATCAGCTGGGACTTGGGAGGCAGAGAATAGATGGGGGTGGGGCCAGTCAGAATTTTTACTACCGGTTCTCCGAACTACTCGAAATTTCCACTACCAGTTCTTCAGAACTGTTCAGAACCTGCTGAAACCCACCTCTAGTGTGTTGCATATGTTTGCTGCCTTGAATTATTTGTAAAAATAATAAAGGTGGGATATAAATAAATGATATGCAAAATGTTATCTTATTCTTCCTTTCAGGTTATCCCAACCCTACGCAATATGTGGTCAAATGGCTACCAAGTTATTGTGTCTTATGACGAAATAATTCAAGTGATACATCATAGTGAATTGTGGCCTGCAATTCCGTACTGGTGGGGAAATAAGGATACAGCACGAAAGCTTATTGAGGTTTTGGAAAAAAGGAAGCAAAGTGGGCGTCCAGGTATTTGTCCCTTCTGCATATATGGTGTATATCCTGAATCAACTCCTGAGTTTCCCTCCATTAGCATTTCCACATATATCCACCAAAACTCAGCAACCAGCTTTTGTGATGGGCCCAAAACCAGAAAAGCCAAGTAATCTTCAGTTTATGAGGATTTGCTTTAGGTCTAGTGGTCAGATCAAGAGGAAGTCACCAATGTTCCTCTGTCCCTAAGGATATTACTCCAATTTGATGAGATTTCCTGCAGCCCATTTTTTTTTTTGGCTGGAAACAAGGTTCCAAAATTTTCACATTATTCAGAAATGTGTTTCTATCTTTGCAGTTAGATGGATATACAGCATATAGAAATATTTTTTATATGAAAAAAGCTTTAATATGAGCAGAACAACATTTGATATACTGAATAACAAGGATGTTGAAAACAACTGTTTTAATTTCTGTTGATTTGGGGATACTCAGCCAGACATTTCTAGACTGAATTTGGGATTTATCCAAAATAAGATGTAAGAAAGGTATGCTAGTTCAGTATGCTAGTTCACTAGCTGACTGCTGACTGCTAGTTCAGCAGATCAGCGGATCAAATCTCACTGGCTCAAGATTGACTCAGCCTTCCATCCTTCCGAGGTGGGTAAAATGAGGACCCAGATTGTTGGGGGCAATATGCTATTTAGTATACTGTCTTTGGTGTAAGCCGCCCAGAGTCCTCGGAGAGTGGGCAGCATAGAAATATGACTAATAACAACAGTATATTCTTTCTGCCCCTTAACTGCAAATCACCTGAGGGATGTTTATAATGGGTATAGTTTGCAAATAAAGCGAGTTACCATATCCTACTAAAATAAATGGATGAGACATTCCCTTCTTTGGAAAATTGTTGGTAATTGTTACAAGAATCAAATGACAATTCTTATTCCTGTTTTTCCTCCTTCCAGATGGATTATTTGTCGCAGGAATCAATCTTACTGCAGATTTAGGATATATTTTGAAAAATATAAACAGCTCTGTTAAAAAAATGACTCTGAAGGCTCTTCCATTCCTAAATTTGTGGGTAAAGAAACAGCATCCTGGATCAAAAAAGGACTGCATTAACATCATTGCTGGAGACTTCATAGAAAAAAATAATTTTGTGGAGAATGTGATAAACCTTAACAGCAAACTGATTTTACAATAATTCTATTTTGATCATGTTTTGAAAGGAGACAATGGGACTAACTGCAGGGATAAAGTAGGATATAATACAGCAAATAATTCACCTCCCTCATATTTTTAACCTGCAGTTAAGTATTTATTTAAAAACTGTATTTATGCATCACTGTAGAAAATGTCATAAGGTTTTTTTTTTTTAAAATATTTTATGGAAAAAAATGGTTTTCCTGCAAAACGTGCAGCATCTACAGAATTTTGAAACGTGGAGAACTTTGATCAACTAGTTAGTACTGTATGTTTGACTACCTCTGTGCTGTCCCGCTCACTTGCACGCACATGTAATGGTGCTTTAGTAGGTTTATTAATGTTTCCTGGCAATTCCCTACACCAAAACCTCAGAATGTTCCAGTTAAATCCAGCCAAAAGCAGACCTATTTTAGTCCACAGAGCAATGACCAATGAGTACACAGGGCACTTGGAAGTTTCCCAGGCAAGATAAATCCACCAGGTAAAATTAAATCCACAACACAAGAGGGTTCATGAAGCAAGAAAAATCCAGAGTTCACAAGGCATGATCCAAAGTCAAGGCACGGTGTCAGTCCAAAGCAAGGTAGGAATTTCAACGACCAGGAAACATGTAGCTAAGGAATGAACATCATGTCCCCACCATTGTTTCCCTGTTGTTTGGCCTGTTGTGCCAAAGAGTGCAGCCCACCAAGAGGGATGAGACTACCTCCTCACTGCTGACTTTCACTGCTCTTGCCTTTTCTCTGTCCTATGTGTTCTTGGATCAGGTGCAGAAGGCAGTTCCTCATCATCACTAACAGGCTGCAGCTGCATGTTTTTCCCACCTGAGGCCTCAGGACTGCCATGCTGCAGCTGCACTTCAGCCAAACCCTTTTCAGCCAGCTGCCTGGAGCTTGACCAACTCCCCTCCTAATATGGCTGGACTGGTTCATCTCCTCCAAACTGACATCTGGAGAGGTAACTGGTAACACAACCAGGGGAGTCATCATACCATCCAAGATCATGCTTGAAAAGAAGTTGTGCATTTTAGCAAGTAATGCTTTTCTCATATACACTTGTGTCATGGCCCCATCAGATCCCGGTTCAGAGGAGGAAGAAGAGTTGGAACTGGGACCATCCGACAGGGATGGCACATCTCCTCTCGAATGCTTGGAGAGGCCAGGGGCTGAGAAAGCTGCTGCCCCAGATATCTCAGGCATTGGAGGAGGTGGTCAACTGAGTGACTCAACTGAGTCAACTCACAAACATGGGGGAGGATCGTCTGCAGACAGGCAGTGGTGTTGAGAGGCAGTAGATCCCCTTTGATGAAGAACAGTTGCCTCCCCCACTCAATCCAAGGGCATGGAGAGTGGAGCAGAGGCAAACTCAAAGGAGGTCTGTGAGGTTGCTTGCAAGAAGTCACCCTGCCACTCCTCACAAGGAACACCCGGCTTGGGTTGAATTAAGCAGAGGCCAGGAAGAGTGCCTTTGCTCGGAACAATTGTTTGCTTTGGCATGCACTTCCCTGGCCTTGGAAAAATTCTGGTTTGATTTCTGTTTCTGCCTGTGGACTGTGACCCTTGCCTCTTAACTCTTAACCTGTGGGCTTCGACCCTTGCCTCTGGACCCTTAACCTTGTCCTGTGCACCTGGAATCTTGTGTACGACTTGTGGACCTTGTCTTGTGGATTTGCACCTTATTTTTGGACTTCCTCTCTGCCTTTGTGATTCAGCTCTGGTGATTATTGGCTTTTATTTGTGGGACTGTGAGTGGCTGCCTTCAGGGAAGTTTGGGGTGGAGCTTTGCTGAATGTTGTAGGTCAATTTTTTGTGGACTTAACAGAGCAATAAAGGAACCCATTGAAACCTGCCTCTGCCTTGGTGACCTGGGTCATAACAACTTGACAAATATGAGTTAGTACAAAGAACGTAGACAAAGCTGCAATATAGTTAGTTTTGGTTCAGTCATTGTGATCTACAAACTATAGTTTGGCTTAGCATAACATAAAGAGCCACTTCTGGTTAATTGACAAAATTGTAATAAGCACAGTAAGTAAACTCAAACCACTTAGTTAAATCAGTATTTTTCAAACTTGGCAACTTTAAGACATATGGACTTCAATGCCCAAAATCTCCCAGCCAGCAGACTGGCTTGGGAATTCTGAGAGTTGAAGGTCACATGCCTTAAAGTTGCCAAGTTTGAGTATTATTGAATTGTTTATGCATCTAGCCCAAAACCTGTTGATGTTAAGTAGTACCAGTTAGGATTTTAAGCAAACTTTTATTTGTAGGGTCCAATAATTGTATATGGGATCTTATGTATGCAAAGTTTTTACTACAAATGAGCTACATTTCCTGAGCTCTGATGAACTTTTAGGAACAAAGGAGGGAAGGCTTAGGGTGTCCTTTTTACATACAGAGGATAATCATAGGCAGAATTGAAAATCTAGCCAAATGACCTGAATGTAAATATAATTAAATCTTTAGTGGCACTACCTGTATACTATAAAACCGTGTTTAAAGAGGCCAGAGGCTTAGCAGTATGCAAGATGCAGAAAGCAAAACACATTATTTTTTAATTCTATTTTTTAATTTCTCTCAGGTTTGGCTAACCTTTTCAAGTATAAAAAGGGTAGGATTCCAGGATATTTGTTGCTGTATTGGCAGCTGTAAAATGGAAAATTGTATTAAACTTTCTATAATTGCAGCTATAAAATGAGAAAGAAAAATCTCTGGGGCAACCAGCTCTAAATTTTAAGTATTTATTTGGCCAGCACTTTTCAGTTCAAGGTAACACTTGGTTTATGAGTGATATACTGTGGATAACACTCCCCAAGTTGGTACCAGGATAAAAGCCACATTTAAAACCAATTAATTTGTATTAATAGTACATTAGCTAAAGTTAATATTATTACTTCTTGTACATTTAATCATTTTCCTTTTGTGTAGCAGTGAAACATACAATTCAGTAGTGATTTCTGGAGGAATGCCAAGGCTGCACATGGAACTCTGGAAGTTATGCTCCTACATTGTATTCTGTAACTGCAGATGGGTTTCAGTGGTTTAAATTTTCAGGGGGTGAAGGGTGGGGGCTAAAAAAACATGCAAGAAATTAGCCCAAATAAGAGAAGTAGCAATGATGGATGAAGGTCTAGGATAAATTCTGGTTTGGTCAGTTAGCTGTACAAGAAGTTCTCAAAGCCAAGGTAGAATAAAGCTTCAATAAAATATACAATATTTCTACAATTAACCATCATAGAGGGTGATGGAAGGTCTGCTCAAAGTGGTTCAGAGTTAAGAATTTAATATAACATGCAGGTGCAATGTGGCTGAAATCGCTATTTTTTTTGGTTAAATTATATTCTATTTTATATTCTTAGGTTGAGACTTTATATAAATTTTATGTTGACATAACAGTAAATGCTACTTATACCTTAATATACCCAAGGTTGATCTGGTCGTGATGTAAGTAGTAGACTGGTAAATTAAGTATTAATATTAGGTTTATAGCCCTTTCTTCCTCCAGCAGAAGATAGTTTACATGGGATGGCCCATCAGTTTATCTCCATATTTTGATCTTATAATATGGTGAGACAAATCAGACCAAGAATGTTTGACTAGTTCAAAGTCAATAAAATTTTCATGGCTGAGGGAATAGCCGAGAATCTTGTTCTTTCCAAGTCTAGTTCAGCACTGCCCTGGGAATTTTGTTTGAAAAAACAAAGAAGTGTCAGTTTCGAGGTCGTCTCAAATAAATTGCATTTCAAACAAAGTCTCTTTTGAAAAACTCCCATTTATTAAGCACGACATTATAACTCCGACTCCATCGCAGCCAACACTGACTTCCAGACCCAAAACCCTCCCTTTCCGTTCCCCACTCCCCTGCACTCATTGGCCATCTTCCAAGTTACTCTACCCCTAATCTACTGCTCCAGCTCAAAGGAATTTCCCCCCTCCCATCCCATCTCCTAGGGGATATTATCTCCAGGGAAACTAAGTAGGTGAAAAGTCAAATGTCCCTTTCCAGACGCCTCCGCTTCTCCTTCTTATGTCAGCACTAGAGTAAATGCAGCTTGAAGTGCTGACAAGAAGCAGGACTTAACTCTGCTGAAGAAAGGAAAATGTTTCATGATGGCTGAGGTTTATGAGGTTGTATATCTTCTTTCACAGGCAATGGATTTGGAATGGGAAGTGGACTGTGAATAGCACCCTTCCTGCCACTTTCTTGATCTACCATCCCAAATAACTGTTTGCTGCGATGTTTGCTCTGAGAATCTTCCACAATACCTGTAGCAGGAGTGACAACTAGTTCTGTACCCCAAAAACAGAATTAAACTAATGGGTAATATTATGCATTGAGACCTCCAACCTCCGGGGAAAAGCATACAGCATATTATCCTAGATATTTCCATTTGAGCTGTGCTTTTCTGGGTTGAGCTGCTTATTTTCTTTCCTCCTCTTCAGCTATAGATTTTTTTTTAGCTGTAAGACTCTGAATCTCATGTAAAGCAATCACACATTATTCCAACAGTTGAAGAGACTCCAAATGACATGTTATAATATCAACATCCATCACATAATCAAAACCAAGTCACATATACTCCTATAAGTGTATATTTTCCAGCATTAAGCATACTAACTCTAATTCTCTTGGCCTTGTGAAAGGGCTGGAAATCTGGCTTTGCCAATTGGCTTGGGTCCTGATGGAGGTTCCTCTGCTATAGGTGGTTAGTAAGACGATCTCATCTACACCCCAGGTTGTTGGTTCACCCAGTTTTATGCTAATGCCCAGTGTTTTAATGTTTTATATTGCTGTGTAAAACATGTATTTAATGTTTTTATGACGTTGCAAGCTGCCCAGAATTGCCTGACAATGAGATGTGTGGCATATGAATTTAATAAATAAATGAAACACCTCAACCTCTATTCAATATAATTGTCGCATATAGATAACTACTTCCTGTACAAAAATTTAAAATTGTCCTGGAACAGCTTTCTTCTCATGGTCATCATTAACTCGGTGTTGAAAAGTTGACAAGCTTTATATCAGGAGTAACAGTTTTATTAACCATGTTTACATTAATTTTTAAGTCCACTGGAGTCAACGTTGTGTCTGCAGTCTCATCACTGCGAATGGAGCTCTTGTCTCTTAAAAATTTGCTGGAGGACCTTTCTCCCAGAAGCAAAGCAGGCTGCGGTTATCAAGACAAATAACTAGACTGAGGAAATAGCCATTTGCATTTCCAGAGGGCAGAGTCGCTTATGATGACCTTTACTTTAGCTGTATTATCTTCAGGAGCAACATCAACTTCTTGTACTACTGCTTCTTTGTACAGCCAACTGCAATGATACAATACAACTGTTGTTTATTACTAAAGAAATAAAGTTATTAATCAGAGTATCACAAATCCCATGGTTTTGAGGATGAGAAATATATTCCAAGCTTGCATGTTTTCTCTTACTTTTTTGTAAAATTGAATAATTTTAATCTGCAAGGATAATTTGGAAGACTTTTTGAAATGGGTTTCCTGAGGTTTGAGACTTATAAACACAGGTATGTAGTCTTCAATGTATGACCATTCGCTTAGCAACTGTTTGAAGTTATCACCTACCTCAAAAAGGGGACTTACAACCCAGATCCTAAATTCCAAGAGTTGCCCTCCCTGCAGTCATGTGATTGCTCTTCGGGTGCTCAGGAACATGGCATTTATGGCCATTTGCAGCATCCTGCAATCCTGTAACCATGTTTTAAGATAGTTTTGCAGAAAACCAAAATCTGGTACTTCCAATTTTTAATAAAACTGCACCACAGTGAACAGCTTAACAATGCATGACCACAGCTCTACAGTTTACTCTATCTTATCTATAACTTGGTTTTTTGCTGTTGGCAGGGCAGCATTTGTGTAAATGCACAGCCAATAAATTAACAGAGAAATTTTTTTAGTTATTAAATGGGCTTAGCAAATAAAAAAATTGGATGAGCAAGTAGTATTAAATTTGTTTACAGAGTCAATAGAAGCAAAAAGAAACAAAAGCAAACTGATTCTAAAAAGTAGAATTTTGATACTAATTGGCATGATTTTCCAGCCATTGCTGGTGCGTAGTTGTCACTGACCTGAGCTGAGGTCCAGATAAATTTATTTTAATTGTCATATTTTTTTTCCCAGTTCCTTTCAAAACTCTTGCCTCAATTTCTTCTTTCAGCTCTTTTAAACCATATCCAAGGAGAGCTGAAGTGACTATAGCATTTTGTTCTTCAGGTTGATACCTAGCAGCAAACAGATGTCATAAAAATAGACCTTGGCACAGCAGACAGTTGTGAAATAACTATAGAAATTTAGCTTGTTTATATAACACACACACATTTTATACAACTATAGATTTCATATTTTAGTTTGTTGTAAATAAGTAAAAAACATTTATTTTCTGATGGGTATTTATCATATCATATTAATATCATTTAGTAGGAAAAAACAATCTCCATTACATACTAAGTGTGTAGTAGTGGTACATACTAATATAATTTTGTTTGGAAGATAATTTAATTCTGATCCAGAGAGGATCAGAAGGGGGAAAGAAACCATGAATGTGTTCATTTGGAGTCTTTGTTTTTCCTCGTTCTCTCTCTAAAATCTGAACCATTACACCAACTGCCATGTAAGATGAAGTAAAACAGGTAACAGTCATCTCAGAAACTTGTTACATTGATTTCTTCCATCCCAGATCCACTCAAGATTGTTATTACTTCTGCTGTTTGGATAGAATCCTAGTATTTTATTTCTTTTAAATAAGTCTTAAATGTACCATGTAAACAGATCCCTTTTCTCTGTAGAAGAATGCAGCTAACATAAATTTAAATAACGAAATAATATCATCAGCCAAAGCTGGCAAAATAGCACACTTAGCTATCAGCACCACTTATGCTTCCACAGACTATGTCATTTCTAGAAGCATCTTTAGGCTAAAAAAATGTATCCTTCAGAAACTAATTTTGTCCAATTATAAGCGAATCATTGATCAGATTAATTAAATTCCTGTCTGGGATAAAAAATATTCTGCTTCTTACAGTTCAATGATAAACTTGTGGTGCCACCATAATAATTCTAAATACTTTTGGGTTTAGTTTGTTATGAACTAAGATAGTCAAAACATAAACTACAATAGCATTTTGAAAGTTATCTCTTACCTATCTACTAAATCCACTTTATTGTGTACTTCAATAATGGATTCAAGTAGATGATTGGGAATATTAAGATTCTTGAGAACTGATGATACAGTTTTTTTCTGGAGGCTGGTTTCTGGATGGCTAACATCTCTCACATGAACAATTAAATCCTAGCAGCAAATAACACACAGATATTACTCAGTGGTTTGATAGGAAGAAAAAAAGGTAGATTTTATGCGGGCATTACAATACAAGCTGCAAAACTGAAACTGAATTATACTGGAAAGGTGTTAGATGGCTGATAGTTAGCATGAATATGCGGGGGGAGGGGATGGTTTCCAGCTGTAGAGGCAGCCTGCGGTGGGAAGGAACATGATGCGGACTGCTGGATACGCTTACTCTGCCCCACTGTCTGTTTTGGCTTGCGTTTGGAGAGCAGGTTGCTGCTGGTTACCTTCTCCTCAGCCCGCTCACGGGTCTTGCCCTTGGCCTGCGTGTTCCTCTTGCGCACCCGACTGCAGCAGTGGGTGCATGAGAGGGGCGCTTTGCCAGCAGTCACTGCAGGAAGCGGGGGAGGGAGCGGCATTTCTCCATCCGCTACCACACACAACAGGTGGAAAAGCACACCCAGGCCCAGCAGAGATGGGGGGGGGGGGGGACATGTGATCCCAGCTGGGTTTTGGTGGCAATAATGCCAATGCGGATCGAGCCTTCCCTGCTTGTGGTGGCTGCCTTTGGCTTGTTGGGAATAGAATAGAATAGAATTCTTTATTGGCCAACTGTGATTGGACACACAAGGAATTTGTCTTGGTGCATACGCTCTAGGTGTACATAAAAGAAAAGATACATTCGTCAAGAATCATAAGATACAACACTTAATGATAGTCATAGGGAACAAATAAGCAATCAAATCATATTAGGAAATGGGCGTGCTTTTACCACTTCTACTTGCCCTTTCTAGCTTTGCCTCTTTC